>NC_057865.1:20345000-20945000 GCF_019393635.1 Dromiciops gliroides | reverse complement strand
CATGTTCTCTTTTAGGTGTTGAGAAATCGATGGCATGATAGCGTGTGGCAGTATTTGTAGAACCTTCCACGTTTACAAGTTGTCAGGGAGTGTTCGACAGTGGGACACGGGACTTTGTGTGGCCTGTGGAGTCTGCAGGGTCTCTGGATCGTTCCTTAATTCCCCTTCTCTTTCTCACCCTCTTTATCTGGGTGTTGCCTCTTCTCATTTCCAGTTCGCAGAAGGGTTTTTGTTGTTTTTAAGAGCATTAAATAGAGTTCATTATACTTGTCAGCTGTTATCAGCTTTTCCTCTGCATCTATTAAAAGGAAATATTTTCTCTTAGCCCTCGCTTTTTCTTGATAAATTGACTAATGGCTTTTTATTTTTGTTGTTGTTCCCCTGCATGAATCTTATAAATTGCCACTCATTTTCTGATGCCACTCTTCTTAAACCTTTTTCTTCTTTTAGTTTTTTTCTTGTCTCTTGATCATTCAGATCTGGTCACATTCCCTTTTTCCATTTCAGTTGCTTAAGCTGTTTTGGGTATAACATTTATCACCCATTTTGAACGTATAGAGATAATCTCTTCTTGTCAGAGTCAGAGTCAATATTTGTTAAGTATCTACTGTGTAACCAGAACCGTGATGGGCGCTAGGGACACAAACCCACAAGGCATAAAATGCTCCCTGCCCTCAGGAAGCTCCCACTCTAATGGGGGAGGCTAAAAGTGGAGGGGGCTGGGCCCCCGGTGCAGGGACAGGATGAAGGTGAGGCTGGGGTGGGAGATGAGAGGGACTGCCCTGAGCTCCTACCTGAAATAGTGGAGGATCTGGGAGCACCTCTCTGACGTCCACACCCGTCCTTTCCAGCCAGAGGGAGGGAAGGACCCCGGGGCAAAGGACGCTGAGCAAGTGGGAGCTGTGGGTTCCTCTTGCAGTAGTCCCTGTCCCTGGTTTCTTTGCTGGTCAATACAGGGGGTCTTTGTTATCCAGGGATAATTGGTACCAGACAGATGCAGACATTTCACAGAAAACAGTGGAGGGAATGGTTTGGAACTCCAGCTTGAAAAATCAAACTAAAATTATGAAAATCGTAAAATTTAGCTTCTAATTACAACTCTGCCCTAATTTGTCAAACTAGCCAAGAATGAGTCAGGCACTAACATTTTGGCTATAATTGTTTGGACAAAATGGTGTGCTAGCATACTCCCCTATCCTTTCCCAGGTGTCAGCACCTTGCTGCACCCTCTCTCTCTCCCCCCTCCCTCTTTTTCCTCCCTCCATCTCTTCCTCCTTCCTTTTCTCTCTCTCTCTCTCTTCCCCCCTGCCCCCCCCACCTCCAGTTGTAGACAGGCACTTCAGAAGAGAATGATTGAAAGATCAGAGGTTTAAGATAGGTCTTTGGGGAAAGGTCCAGTGTTTTTTGTCAACAGTGATTGATCATGCTTATGAAAGGCAAATGGGCAAAGATAGCTGAGTAGGGACTAGTTTCATTAGTCACTTCATTAGTGGCTCCTTTCACATGGCGACTTTTTACTTTCCAGGGCAGTCTCTAAGGGAAGCAGGGTTGCCTAGTGGATGGAGACCTGTTCAGGGAGTGAGGAAGATCTGGGTTCAGGCCCCATCTCTGACCGATGCTGGCTTGGGTGGCCTCTGGGCAGCTCAGCTCACAAGACTGAGTCACAGAACAGTAGCTGATCTGTATTGGGGAGGGAGGTGGGGAATGTTCCTTAGAGGGGAGTTCCCATACCAGTGAAATCAGAGGTCCAAACCCACCCAAATGCATGCTGGGAGGTTGGCTAACAATCCTGAGAGCATAAGTAATCCCCTCCCCCACTCCAATTCTCTGTACCAGGAAATGGTCCCCTTGTGTCAGTCCAGGGTTATTTGGACTGACTTAATTGCTCTTTGTGCAAAGGTAGGTGTAACTGAGGTGGAAATGAACTAGATCATTTCCAGGTGATTTCGGGCTCCTCTCATGGTCCCAAGAGGAGCTATCTTTGGGCTCATCCCAAGGAAGTGGTTACCCCAGGATAGGCAGGGTGAACAGCCGGACCTCCCAGGCTCTTCTCATCTCTCTGTACTTCCTAGACCTAGTTTTCTCTCCTTATTGGATGTTATCACATAGAAAGAGCCCTGACCCAGGAAAATGCGACTCTGCTGGCCTGAGCTCCAGGCCTCTGCTCTTCTTGTCTTTAATGAAGGGGCTGAATTCACCAGATGACCTCCAGGGGCCCAGGCAGCTCTAAAGGTTTTTGCATTCACCCCTAGTTGTCTTCTACCTTCCCTGTTCTAGCCACGAGAAGTGACCAGAGGTCTGCTCTCTATTGACTGCCTCTCTTCATTCAGCACCGTCACCAAGAAGGTCATCAAGCAGAAGGATCAGGGTGTCCTGGGCAGAATCTGGACTAGGGCTTGATGGGTGAAGCCGCCAAAGGGGAGGGATTGGGGATAACCTTCCATATTACTGCTTTTAAGGTACACACAAAAAATCCCATTTCCCCAGCACATGACAACTTTCAAATGCTGGGGAAGGGGAAGGAGGACAGTTTTCTAAGCAGGAAGGTGATTCTCCGAGCTTGCCTGGGCACCAGACCCAGGGTTTGAACGCTGGCCCAAACCCATGCTACTACAGGGACTGGATGTGAGTCATTTCTCAGTGAGGCTCAGTTTCCTCAGGTAAAAGAGAAAGAAGAACATGCTAACTTTCTTACCTGGTGGTAGCAGTGTGTTTTGTAAGTCCTAAAATATAATTGAATTCCAAGCTGTTGCTATTATTAATTGGGGGGGGGGTTTGACTCCTTCATCTTCTACTTATAGGAATCTAGGTCATTCCTCCTACAGGACAGCATTTATCAACAAGGGCTTGAGAGGTGACCAGAACAGGTAAACTCAGCCTCCCATCTTGTCATCCACTGGCCTGGCCCCAGACCAACCCCCTGATCTGAATGGTCTCTACCACTCTCAAGGGCAGCCTCCCTTAAAGGTTGGTTAGGAACAGAGCACAGAAAAGGGAGAAACTGGGCGGGAGCGCCAGCCTGGCCCCTGGGGCTGCCCATGGAGCCAGGGCAGAGAGGCTGCTGCCAGCGGGGAATTAGACTGGCCGAGCCTTCCGAAGGCAACGTGCTCCCCATGAGACACCATCCAAATAGTTCTATAAGGAAAGCAGAGTGACCCTGCAGATACCTAATGCGTGAATTCCAGGGAGGACAGGCAAGGCCGGGCAGCTCCCAGCAGAGCCCGCCATGACACCTCCCCGCCTGCACCAAAGCCTTCCCTTAATGAATGCCGCCATCTGCGAGGCGCGAGGCCCTCGTTCTCTTGGAGGGGCCTGCTGGATCATGTGGCTCCTGATGTGAAAAGACGTGGGATCGTTTTAAAGCCCCGAATTTCAGAGCCATCTGGAGTTAATCAGATAGACTCGGCTCCCTGGCCTGAGAGCATTGGGATTGATTTTGTGTCTGTGGGAGGACAGTAAACAGATCCTGGAGACTTGCTGCTCTCAACTGAAATTACTTTGTGGTCTTAGAATATCTGTGACGCTTCATTTCCGAAGAGGGCCTTTAAAATCTGCTGTGGAAAATGCCTCTGAGACCCCAAAGTGAAGATCCTTTAAAAAGTCGGCCCCACGGGGGTGGGGGTGGCCAAGGGCACATGATACTGCCCTTTGTCTGGCTCCTGGGGCCTGCTTCATTCTCCTCCTGGAGGCTCCTTCCTACCAGCCCAAGGCCCCACCCAGACCTCCACCATGGAAACCTCTAGGCTCCCTCTCTGACTCCCATCACTGTCACTCAAGACATGGTAGGACCGGGGCTTCAGGAGGAGAAAATGTGCCCAGCCCAGCAGCCAGAGGCGCCCCTGTTCTTCTCCATCAGTACTTTGGCCTGTTACCGCTCTGACCTGGCTTCAGCTTTGTAATCTACAAAAGATCCATTCAACATATTCAACATACTCCATTGAGTATTCACTATGAAAAAATGCAATATTCCATAAGCAAATTCCACTTGCTTCATTTCCCTGCTGTAGAAAAGAAATCAGGCTTTAAATATTTCCTTCCAGAGCCCATCACCGTATCAGGATCCTTTGAAAACTGTCTACCTGTAAATCCCCGTCAGCTCTCACTGTAGAATTAAAAGTGTGCTATGTCGTAGGACATTTGACTCCTAACAAAAAAGAAGCTAAAATATCTAGTAATAAAGACGGAGGCGATTCACAGAGGAAATGGATTTAGAAGTGGAAGGGAACCTTCGAGATCATCTGCCCCAGTCTCTTCTTTCTACAGATGGAGAAACTGAGGCCCAAATAGAGAACACACTGTGTTCAGGGTCACACAGACGGTATGGGGCAGAACCGTGAGTCAGAGTGCAGCCCTCCCCCTCCACCATCTCACATTGGCTCTCTTTAATGGCACCCACACTGTCTGATGGCTCACCCCTGGGCCTTTTTCATTCATGGAAAACTGTGTGCCACTATGGGAAGAATGATGGATTTCCAGTCCTAGAAGTAGGGGGAGGAGGCTGTTGATCACCAGTTTTACCCCAAACCACCTCATGACCTTGCACTTCCCCCACCCTGCACCTCGTGTGGTTCTTCTGAAAAATGAGAGGTTAAATGGGGGTCTCTTCCCGCTCTAAAGCCATGATCACAAAGCCCCTACTGCTAGTCAGTTACTTATTGATTTTATTTTCACCGAAGTCACTTTTTCTTGAGTTGTGTTTCTGGTGCTTCTCAGCTAGAAGTTGGAAAGAAATCCCTGGTACCACATTCAACTTGGATTTCTAATCAAGTTCCAGTTGGAGACATTAGGACATTGGCTCCTTCTCAGGACTGTTTTCTCGAATCAGGCCCACTTGGCAGTGGATTTTGTATCATGGCACCTCAGGTGATGGGGCTGTTAACACCCTTGGCCAATATTTACCTAATGTGACATATTTAAATAAGCAGATATGGACAAGCTTAAGAGCTGTTATCTCTGTTCCTGGTGGCCTGAGTGAAAAAGAAAGAAGAAATAAAGCCAAAGGAACCAAGAACTTTTGCTGAAAGGATAACACAGTCACTGAGCAAGAATGTTTTCTTGTTCAGTTTTCCCACGACACTCAAGATCCACACACTGCCAGGCCATAAGTGAGCATTTCAAAGACCCCAGACAACTTAGAGAGAATCTTCAAGTAAAATCCAGATGCCCCCAACCTGGGCCAAAGGATCATCCAACTGATCCCTAGAGCTACATAGGCCATGAAGAATCAGTATTACAGAAAGCATTCTAGTTAGTGGTGAGACCTCTGTAAACAGACTTTGACCTCTGTAAGACAGTGTGCTTGTTATTAAAAGAACTGATTGGGGGGGGCGGCAGCTAGGTGGCGCAGTGGATAGAACACCAGCCCTGGAGTCAGGAGTACCTGAGTTCAAATCCGGTCTCAGACACTTAACACTTACTAGCTGTGTGACCCTAGGCAAGTCACCTAACCCCAATTGCCTCATTTAAAAAAAAAAAAAAAGAAGTGATGGGGGAGCAGCTAGGTGGCGCAGTGGATAAAGCACCGGCCCTGGATTCAGGAGGACCTGAGTTCAAATCTGGCCTCAGACACTTGACACTTACTAGCTGTGTGACCCTGGGCAAGTCACTTAACCCCCATTGCCCCACAAAAAAAAAAAAAACCCACATACACACACACACACACACAAAAGAACTGATGGACGCAGGTCCAAGATGGTGGAATAGCAGGAAGAAATACAGCCAAGCTTCCCCACTGCCCCTACTCTGCGAGGATCTCAAAAATGTGCCAGACCAAATCCCGATCAGGAGATCGAAGGAAAAAATCCCAGCCATTTTTCCAAAGCAGGTGAGCATGAGGAGATCGATTGATCTGTGGGGCCCAAGTCTGGCCAAGCACTGGGTGGTGCAGCATATTCTGGTACCCAGCAGCTCCCAGAGGACCAGAAATAGTCCCCAGGTGGGAAGCACAGCAGGAAGACCACTCATGTCCCTGACCTAGTGCACCATGCGGACATGGGGGCTTTCTGGAAGCTCTTCTGGTCACTCTCCAGGGTCACAGATCCAAGGAAAACTAAGGGGGAGACCTGTGAACCCTGAGCCTATGGCTGGAGGACAGGAAGGGTTGGCTTCAGGCCCTCGGTGTGTCTAGAGTGAGGAACAAGTTCAGAAGCAGACAGGATCCTGGGAGCAGAGCACGGACAGTCCGAGCCTCCAGGCCAAGATAGAAGTCCCAGACTCAACGGGCCCCTTTCAGGTGGGTTGCTCTGGACCTATAGAGTTTCCCAGGAGGTGGATAGAAACTGATGTCAGCAGTGTTCTACTATAACTTCCAACCAGGATCACGGCAAGAGCATTTTTTCCAGATTGAAATCTTTGTTAGAAACTTGCAGAGCTCAGACCAGGAGGTCAATGAGCAGACTTTGCTCCTGATCACATCACTTTGGAAGAACTGAAAGCCTTCAGGCCCCTCACCTGAGCTATATATACCTAAGATCATGGACTAATATAGCCTTTAATACCCCAAGAAAGCAACAAAAGGACCCAAAAGGACAAAAGTGTATTCCTCTGAGAAGTGTATGGAGCCCAGCCCTAATAAGAGGGAACCTGAACTCAGAAAGGAGAGAATGATTTTAAAACATCTTCAAGCAAAGCCTCAGAGAGAAATCAAGCTCAGGCAGAAGTCTGTTCAGAATTCCTGGAAGATATAAAGCAAGAGTTGAGAGGGGAAGAGGGGGGAGCCTAAAAAATTATTTTAGAAGCCAAATTAAAAGAGTAGAGGAAAAATGGAAAAAGAAATGAAAGAAAGAGTATTGATAGGTAGGAACAAGAGATTTATAAAATCTAACCCAAGGAAATAACTCCCTGCATATTGAATTAACCAAAAAGAAGCCAATGGAGCCATGAAACATCAAAAAATATCAAAACAAAGTCAAAAGACTGAAAATAATTTGAAGAAAATGCAAGATTTATCATAGCAAAAACAACTGATCTAGAAAACAGAATGGGGAAAGATAGTTTAAGAATCCTTGGACTACCCGAAAGCTATGACCAAAAAAATAGCCTAGATGTCAGATTTGAAGAAATCATAAAACTGCCCAGACCTCTTTGAAACAGTGGGAAAAGTAGAAATAGAATCCACTGCTTGCTTTCAGAAACTCCCAAATAAAAACTCAGTGGGAACAATATAACCAAAATCCAGAGCTTCCACATCAAATAAAGAATACTGCAAGCAATCAGAAAGAAAGAATTCAAGTCCTGAGGAGCCACAGTCAAGATCATACAAGATTTAGAAGCTACCACTATACTATAGCAGAGACCTTAGAATATGACATCCCAGAAGACAGAAGAGCTAGGCTTCCATCCAAGAATAACTTTGTTGTTGAGTCATGTTTCAGTCATATACAACTCTTCATGACTCCATTTGGGGTTTTCTTGGCAAAGATACTGGAGATGTTGGCCATTTCTTTCTCCAGCTCATTTTACAGATGATAAAATTAAGGCAAACAGGGTGGAGTGACTTGCCCAGGGTCACCCAGCTAGTAAGTGTCTGAGACCAGATTTGCACTGAGGGAGATGAGTCTTCCTGATCCATTGTACCACCACCTAGTTGAATAACCCCATGGACTGTAGCTCATCGGGCCCTTCTATCCTCCACTGTCTCCCAAAGTCTGCCCAAGCACATCTTCATTGTTTCCATGACGGTCTCTATCCATCTCACCCTCTGCCGTCCCCTTCTTTTGTCTTCAGTCTCTCCGAACATCAGGGTCTTTTCCAGTGAGTCCTGTCATCTTGTGATGTGGCCAGAGTATTAAAGCATCAGTATTTGTCTGAAGTCATTTCTTTAAGCACCGACTGACTTGATCTCCTGGGTTCTCAGTCCTTCTGAGATCTGGTTCCATTTTGTGCCTGAGTTCATCCCATTCACATTGACAATGATGGTTGTTAATTGTGTATTTCCCTCCCTCATTTTCTAATGCTTTTCTTCCTCTTTGTTTCTTGCCTCCTAGGGAAGAGTTGGTTTTGCTTCTGACTAATCTCTCCCCTAATCAAGCCTCCTTGTTATTGGTGCCCTTTCTCTTAACCCCTTTCCCCCCATTTCCCTTTGGTGACATCTATTTCTGTGCCCAATGTGTGTGTGGGTGTGTGGTGTTTCCTCAAATGAGAGTAAGGTTCAAGTGTCACCTGCCCCCTTGCTGTATAGACTTCTACTTGCACATCCCAGTTATGTGAGATAATGGTCCCCATCCTTTCTCTACCTTCTCTTCTCTCAGTGTATTTCTCTTCTCCTTCTTCCTTTCCATTTTTCTTTTGAGATCATCAAAACACACTTGAAACAGAAAGATACACATAGAGCTAAAAATGAGGGGCTGGAGCAGCCTTATTCTTCCCCTGAAGTAAAAGAGCCAGAGATGGTGATCATGATCCCAGACAAGGCAATAAAAGTAGACCCAATTAAAAGATACAAACAGAGAAACTGCATTTTGCTGAAAGGCACTAGAGACCAAATGAATTTGTATTAATATTACACACATGTGCACCCAATGGCTGAGCAGCTTTTTTTTTTTTTTGCAGGGCAATGACTTGCCTAGAGTCACAAGCTAGTGCGTGTCAAGTGTCTGATGTCGGATTTGAACTTAGGTCCTCCTGAATCCAGGGCTGGTGCTTTATCCACTGTGCCACCTAGCTGCCCCCTTTTCTTTTCTTTTTGCGGGGCAGTGAGAATTAAGTGACTTGCCCAGGGTCACACAGCTAGTAAGTGTCAAGTGTCTGAAGCCAGATTTGAACTCAGGTCCTCCTGAATCCAGAGCCGGTGCTCTATTCACTGCGCCACCTAGCTGCCCTACCACCTAACTTTTTTTTTTTCCTAGTGAGGCAACTGGGGTCAAGTGACTTGCCCAGGGTCACACAGCCAGCAAATGTCAAGTGTCTGAGGCCGGACTTGAACTCAGGCACTCCTGACTCCAGGGCTGGTGCTCCATCCACTGCGCCATCTAGCTGCCCCACCACCTAACTTCTTAAAGGAAAAGTTAAATGAGTTACAGGGAGAGAGACAAAGTAAAACTATAATAAGCAGGGCTCGAATAGAAGATGCAAAGGTCCTTTCGTGATCGAAACCCATGAACTCTGACCCCAGACTCTGCTTGTGATAACACAAACTCAAAATCCACATCCTCTGGTCCCTTGTGTTTCATGTTCGGGACACTCTATAGTCTGTCCCCACTCTCCCTCCCAGATCAGCCAGAAGAATGGCCTGTATTCTTTTCTCAGCCCAGCCGGCATCGACATTTCTGATTCATCTGTCTGTAAAATCACAGATTTCAAACTGCTCTGAAGCCGTGACTTCCAAGACTCTGTTGGTGAATTCTTGCACACAGTGTTGGTCTTTCACCAGTACTTGCCCGCTCCCCTTTCAGATGCCCTTGCCTTTCCCTCTTGGCCACTCTTGGCCTTCCCTGCTCCTGGCCCTCACATCTGTGTAAGGAAAGTGACATCAGTCCCTCTGTCCCAGCTCCCCACGTGGCTGACCAGAAGGATCAGTCTGACTTCTCCATTTAGACTCACTACTAGCGCCTTTTGTTCCAGTCCTGCTGGGAAATGAGGAAAAGGCCTGAATTCCTCTGCTTGTCCACTCTGGGCCTGTCCTGGTGGACTTTTCTTCCAGCCCACTGTCTGTCCCTAATAGGAAGCTGGGTAGGGGCCTCAGGGAGGCCGGGCGGAGGCTGTCTTTGAGCCGTGGGAAGGGAAGCATTCCCCTCTTCGTTCAGGTGCTTGACTTGGGTGGGGGTGTCACCCTGATTGGACTGTCTGTTCTTTCTGTGAGGTTACAGTCGAAATAAATCTTCACTATTCAGTGGCTCAGCTCCGGCTTCTCTGCTCCTCCAGCGTCACTGAGAAGCCCATGAGCCATGCCACGCCCCCCTCTCCCCCCCCCCCCATGCAGCTCTCTTGTTGGCCCACGAAGGGGAAAACCGCAGGAAATTGGCAGGGCCCATTGCCCCCATGCAGGGAGTGGTGGCCCAGGTGGGAGGGATACTTGAGATGAGTTTTAAGGACGCTAGATTCTGATGTATACATTTGGATCGTTATCCCTCATCAGCCAACTTTTATCAAGCATGCGCCCAGCCCTGGGCTAAGTGCTGTCGAGGGAGGCAGAGCAAAGAACACGGAGCCCACTGCAGAGACTAGAAAACAGAGGTAGAGCCAGCGCTTCTATTTCTGGGCACCGAAGCTTGGCTCTTTTTGTGGCCGTGGTCTGTGGCCAATGAGCTGACACTCCCACACCTGATGAGTCAGCAGGAATGTGGCTAGGTTCTATCCCCCTGCTCAGATGGAGCAGGCTGCTCCCTTGTTGTGGGGAGTGCGGGCTTGGAAGGTGCTTTCTTGCAAAGCTATTTTATGGTGGGACTGGTAGAGTTTACAGAGTTGTTGCTCAGAGCCCTGTCATTCAAGAAATCACACCCCTTGTCACCCTTTTTTGGTTTGTTTTCAAAGGGTAGCTTGCCCAAGAAGAGATTATGAGCATTAAGTGCTAGTTAACACTCAGCATCGAGGACATGCAGAGTTCATAATTAACCCAGGTTGGAATATTACAGCTTCCTTATAAAGAAAAAAATTTACATCAGCAGTCATTGGAGCAAGCTGGCTTGGGAGATGATGGGAAGTGTTTGTAATGGAAAAGTTAGCAGATGCAAAAAATAACTCTCAGGAGATGATCATGCGCTCAGACAGACCTGCTGCCACAGGTTGGGGAAATAAATCCAGGCTGAAAACACCCGCCGTTTCAGCTAATATAAATAGAGTGATCACATCACAGAGGGAATCCGGAGGCGCAGGAAGAGGCTGAGTCCCTGGCCCAGGCGTCCAGCTCCTTAGCGCCGCTGGGCTCCTGCCTCCCTTGCTCTGAGGCCTGTTGCCAGCCCTCAAACGCTCATCAGGCTTCAGCCTTGGGATGCTTGGGAGGCCAGGATCAGAAAAGAGCTTCGTCTATTCAAAAGTCTTTGTCTTGGTCCGAAAGTGTTCTTTTCATTAAGAGCATCATTTTCACCCGTCTACTCCATCCTTTGTCTAGCTAGACGGGCAGTGGCATGGGGGGTCCCCGAGACGAGACGCAGCTAACGTGGAAGCAGGCCTTCAGAACCATCCCAAGCTCTTAACGGTGGAGCTCAGCGGAGGACCAGAGCAGATCGGAGCAGCTGCCTGGGGGCTCTGAGAAAGAGGGAATCAAAGGTGTAGAAATGAGGCCAACAGCTAGTAGGCAGCAGAGTGCAGCTGAAGGCTTCTTTAATACATCTTCAAAAAGGTGGGCGCCCTCCTGAATGTGACGGAGAGTGCACTGGAGTCCGACTTCTCCATTGATACTCACTCCTAGCCCCTCATTGTTCAAGTACTCGGAGTTTACAGTCCTCCTGACCTAGTCTTAACTTATCACATCTCAGTATTCCATCTCTCATTTACAGTATGAACCAATCAATTTCAGCATTCCACCTTGCTCTGAGAAGAGCCCAAATAGGACCTTTGCTCTCAAAAGGAGAATTCTGAGAAATCAGAGAACAGGAAAGTGAATGTCTGTGATTTATTAGCTCTGGGTGGGAGAATCTCTTGCTGATGTGTCTAGTCAGAAGCCTGATGGCACTGGGGTTCGTCTGGGCAGAGCCCCCATTTCAGACAGCAGGTATAAGGGAGGGAGGAGGTCCCTGGGAAGAATGGCTGGTGGGTGGTGTATAGGAGGAGAGTCCAAGCTCAACAACCTAATGAATAGTTGTGATTACAAAGTCCTTTCTCCGGATTGTCACATCTGACCCCCTGGATTGTCTGTCCATGGCTGTTACTCATTTGTTCATCAAACTTGACAGAGGGATTTCAAAATGTCTCCCCAGCTACATCAGCATCTTCCCTTTTGTCGCTGGCACCCGGCCATCTGGTGATGGCCTGTGGGCCACTTCTCAGAATATTATCTTTAAGTACATGGCACAAGATACATGGGATGTAAAAAGGAACCAATGGGGACAGCTAGGTGGTGCAGTGGATAAAGCACTGGCCCTGGATTCAGGAGGGCCTGAGTTCAAATCTGGCCTCAGATACTTGACACTTACAAGCTACGTGACCCTGGGCAAGTCACTTAACCCTCATTGCCCCCCCCCAAATAAATAAATAACAATAAAAGGGAACCAATTGTATTGAAATACATTTATCAAAATAGTTTCTGTAAAGCCCCTGTGCTATAATAAGGCTTTCTGTGGCCAATGAAGTAAGTCCCTCTGGATTCCCACTCCCAAATCTCTCCCTGCAGGGCTTATATGTTTGTCAGCAAAGAACTGATAGGGGAGGGTGTTTGGGGGAGATGGACACAGGCCTCTGTAGGTGAGTGGAATTCAAAAAGGGGCAGGGCAGTGGGGGGTCCTCAATGTGGGGTCAAGGGGGTTCCACTCTTGGCTGTGTCACTCTGTGACTTTGAACAAGTCACTCCACCTAGAGATCACTTTCTTATCTATGAAATAAAGGGTTTGGCCTGGCTCCTTGGCCTTGTCCTCGAGCCTCCTGGGCCATTGCCCTCATCCTGTTCCAGTCAGTCCATTGGAGAGGAGGTTCAGGGCCAAGGTGACCCGTACAGATCTCAGGCCAGGCTCTAGGTGAGGGGGAGAGAAGCCGTCCTTGGTGGAAGAAGGCAAAGGAGGTTCCTAGAGCTTCCTCTGTGTGTGTGTGTGTGTGTGTGTGTGTGTGTGTGTCTTTCTCCCTCCCTCTCTCTCACATACGTACTCATTTACATATGCATGTACACACACACTCATTTACATACTCATGTACACACACATATACTCATTTACATACTCACGTACACACACACATACACACACACATGAGAACACACAATTCCACAGTTTTGGGGCTCCAGGAACAAAACACCTCCAGGAAAAAATGATTGCTCAGAATCAGAAACAATGACTCACGTGGGTAGGGGGCTGAGTGGAGAGCCATGCAGGCTGTAATTCGAGGGCTCTTCCTTTTACAAAATTTGAAGACCTATTCATGAATGCACCTAAAAATAGAGCCGTTGTCCCTGGCGTTTTAGCCCTGAAGGAAGAGGCACTATGCCACCGCAGCCCTGGGGGGTGGCCTCTCCATACAGGGAAGCCTGGGGCCAGTGACTCAGGACTTCTCTCTGTGTTCTCTCTGCAGCACATCAAACTGGTCGCTGAGTCGCTTAAGGAGGACGGGAAGGAAGAAGAGAAGAAGGCCCTTTAGGAGAGTCTGCCCACGAATTCCTCTGGGGCCATCACCAACGGTTACCTGATTCTTGCAGAATTGGCCCCTACAATGGAACTCCCTAGGCCTCTACTCAGCTCTGTCTCAGAGGGCTGCCCCTGCCAGCCCACTCTAGCTTGGCGTGGGGTTTAACCAGCCTCCAGGCTCCGGCCAGCATTTCTCTCCCCACAGGATGCCCCCGAGCCCTCTCAGGACCACCCCCAGCTTCAGAAATCACTGAGGTGACTGAAACCAGCATCTAGCAAGCAGGTCTTCCTGCGCCTTTCCCTCCTGCACTGCTTTGGAGGAGGGGTCACTATGCACCAGGGCCTGGCCCCACACTGGCTTCTCACTCCATGTGGCCTGATTTCTTTCCCTGCTGTTTCTGATCATCCATTTTATCTTACTCCAGATCCACTGATTTCACCCTTAGCCAGTCAATGAACTTCCAACTCCACTCACTGTCCATCGAGATGCCTTGTGCTCTGTTGGCCCAGCGGAGCCCCTGGGAGCCCGTTTGGGCAGGTGGGAGTCTGCAGGACCGCAGGCTACTTAATGAGAACATCGGTCACTTGGTTTTCTAGTGGGCGACGCCCAACCTGGCCAAGGAGGAATTAGGGTGGTGCCTCTTGCGATACCTCACTGGTTCACCGCTGCAGTGCGTCCATGGACTCTTACTGGTTAAAATGATAGTAACAGAACTATTAAAGACAAAGATGCATGACTGTCCAAAGTTTGTCTGTCCTTGGGTGCCTTCTACTCACGGGCAGGTTTTTGTCCTCAGGGGCCGAAGGCTTCACCTGAATTACTGTTGATTGTGTTCTGTGGCCCCTTCCTCTTTCCCCGCCCCCAGCAGCACACAGCACTCCCCAGAAAGAAGGGAAAAGAGGGCCCGCCAAACTACTCCCCCAGATCAAGCTCCTTAGGGTATGTGGCTTTTAGCCAATCCCTTCCCCTTTCTGAGTCTGAAGGCACAGTAGGGGCAGGTAGGTGGTACAGTGGATAGAGCACCAGACCTGGATTCAGGAGGACCTAGCTGTGTGACCTTGGGCAAGTCACTTAACCCCAATTGCCTCCCCCCCCCCAAAAAAATTGGTCCTTTCCTGAATCTGAAGGCATGGGCTCAGGCTTAGATTAGAAGCCTGGGAGCTTGTAGCTAAGAGGATAGACTGTGATGAGGCACATGCATGGCATGCCCACCTGGGCTGCTGTGAAAGCCCACTCTGGGCTGCCCACGGGGCATTTGTGCCAGGGCTGCCCCATTCAGAGCCACGAGTGTGCCCTGGCCCTGAGAACCAGCCACGGTTCAATCAGGAAAAAGAGTAAGGAAATGAAACCCGCTCCGGGCTGCAGAGATGAGATGCAGCCCCAGCTGCCAACTAGTGAACACTCCAGCAGGGATACAGGGACTCACTGCCCGGGAGAGACTTCTCAGGCTCCTGCTTCTGCTCATGGTTGCGAGGGGTGGGGGGAGGGCCAGGGGAGGAGGAAGGGGGGGCTTCAGCCACACCCACTCCATCAGCGGCTGCCAGGGAGTAGGGATGCATACACGGACCCTTCCTTCCCTATCACACAATGCAGAGCACGAGGAGGCTCCAAAATGGGCCGCTCCTGGGGTCATCCCCGGAGGCGTCTTTCTGCTGAAGCACATGTCAGAGTTATCTCTGGGGAACCCTGCTTGGCCTCCTGTGAGTCATGGGGAGCCTTAGCAGACGGTGGTGACCAGCCTGAAGGGGGCCTTTCGTAGGGATCCATAGCTTTGACATCCATTTTTGGATGGGCAGTTAGAAAGGAACTTGGGGATCATCGGAGCCAACTGCTCCTTCTACAGATCCGGAAACCGAGGCCCAGTGAGTGGCTTGCCCAAGGTCATACCCGTAGCAAGCATCAGGGATGAGATGTGAACCCAGTCCTCTGATTCCACACCTGGGGCCTGCCTTCTTTGTCTCACAACCTCCAAGCCCTGGGACCCGGGAGGGAAACAGTCATAGCTCGAAGTCACACAAGTAGTGAGCCCAGAGCCAGAGGGTTTTTTTTCTTCTTTTTTGTTTTTTGTTTTGTTTTTGAGGGGCAATGAGGGTTAAGTGACTTGCCCAGGGTCACACAGCTAGTAAGTGTCAAGTGTCTGAGGCCAGATTTGAACTCAGGTCCTCCCAAATCCAGGGCCGGTGCTTCATCCACTTTGCCACCTAGCTGCCTCTCAGAGCCAGAATTTGAACCCAGCCCATTTCCACAATGTGCCGCACCCCACCATGTTCTAGGTAAAGGATATGAGCAAGTCTGAATGACTCCCCAGGGAGGAGCACTTACCCCTATAATGACCATATGAAAATAATGCCTTCTGCTTCTGAAATTCCTCCCTTTTTAACAACCCTAGGCGTTGTTATCGGCATTTTGCCGATGGGGAGACTCAGGCTCAGAGAGATGACATGACTTGCTTTGGGTCGCACAGCCATCAGTGTACTTCCGGAAAGCCGGACCTCCTCCCCCCACCGCCCCAGCCCGGGAGCTTCCCTACAGCGCCCAGTCTGGGCAGGGTGAGGAGGGTGTGCTGGGGACCAAGCCTAAATCACTGCTGCCCCTTCCCTGAACACCGCCCCCCACCTCCCACACACACCACCAGTACACACAGCGGTATTGCTTTAGGCTGACACACATCAGTCCATCAGGCAATGTGAGAAGATGGGGAGGTGGGCAGAGGCCAGGCTGGGAAGGGCTTCCAAAGACGGATGGACGTGAGAACTTCCTCCGGGCGACACTGCTTTGCTTCCTGTGGCATGTCCAGCTCATTCTTACAGCCTCTTCTGAGGGACCTGGGGAGCCAGCTTTGAAAATCCCCCAGCTCGTGGCTGGTTTTCTGCAGTTGAGATGAGAAGGCCAGAAGCCAGTCCTCTCTCTGGGAGGCCGAAGCACTTCGCAGATGGTTGGCTTGGTGGCCTGGGGCTCTCTGGCAGGTGGCCTTGCTCTCACCGTAATACAACTAAAAGTAGGCCATGGGGCAGCCGGCAAGGCCCGGCTCCCAGTGGGTAGATGGGAGCCCAGCCTTCCATCACCCCTGCACAGTCCCCCACACCCCGGCTCACCAGCCTCGGGAAAAGGAGGCAGCTACTGCCGGACACCTGGCGTTAGCTCCTCTTCCCAAGTCTATGGGCGTCGGTGTTTGGGCGCCACGAGAAGGGACCATGGAGCCCCTCGCTTAAGGCTCATCCATCTGCCATCCAGGTTCTTCTGGAGCAGGAGGGAGCCCACCTGTCACCACTTCCTCCCTGGTAACCCTTGCTCTGCTTGGGGAGAAGCGAGGGAGAAGGGCTCAGAATTCAGGACACCTACGGGGAAGGCAGGTGGGAGGGGGGCAGTTTCAAGACGGGCGGTGCCCTGTGGGGAGCAGACATCCGCCCACGAGGTCGCAGCCCAGCCCAGCTTCTCAGTTCTGTGGAGCGGGAATGTCCTTGGCAGATCCAAAGGATCCAGGGTCAGAAACAGAGCGGGCGTGACCACTAGAAATACGACGCATCTGTTTCTGTCTGCCTTGCCTTTGCCCCCTAGAGACCACCGGGCTTTCCTGCTGCCCTGCTCATGAATCCTGCTCCAGGTACTCTCTCAGCTCTCGAGCTCCCGATGTCTCACTTCTATCTGCATTGGCAGAGCTGGGCACTTGCTAAAGTGCTAAATAAAGGCTTTTCAGTCTTCCTGGGGGGAGACACCCTGAGCGATGTTTTCAGGGTGGCAGAATTCACAGTAAACAAGTGACCTTGAACTGTGATGCCCAGCAAAGAGCAAGAAAGTTAATCTCTCAGTCCCAGCTGTGCCTCTTACCGGGAGCTGTGTAACCAAGGGAAAGACACCTGACCTCTGCTCATTTTCCAAATCGGCAAAATGGGGTTGAAAACTTCGCAGAGCTGATGTGAGGAAATTTGCTGAAAAACTTGAAAATGCTATTAAGCGGTGAGTCTTCATTGCTATTTGGTTCTGAAAAGCTGTGCAAGATTTTCACTGGAAATCTGTGAAATGGGTCCATCTGGTGCACCAGAGAAAGCAGAAATCTATCAGGGGTTCAGCCTGTACCAGGAGAGATCCCGAAGGTTCTTCCCCCCCCCCTTTGGAGGGACAGACCTGGTTCTCCTCACAGGAATCTCGGCACCCTCAGAGAGGGAATGATAATGTGTAATCTATTAGGTGCCCTTACCACCATCCTTAGAATGTAGCTGATGCATCATCCTCCATTATTGACAATGAGATCAACAGAATCGCAAAGCTCCTAAAATCACCACTAATTTCTCTTTTCTGTTAAGGAAACCCTCTATCCTCCCCACCTTCAGTCAAGCGGAACTTAATCCATGTGGTGGGTATGGTAGGTAATTAATTCATCAACAAGCAGGAAGTGCTAGGCACTGGGGTGAAAAAGACAAAAATAAAACTTTTCCTACCCTCCAGGCGCTTACATTTTGTTGGACTGAAAGAGCCCCACCCACTTCTCCTGCCCCCCACCCTCAACTCTCACCTGGCTGATGAGTCTTAAGCAAGAAAGAATCCAGCACCCAACCAGCTCAATGCTTTCCCTCCACCCCAAAAAACTAAGGACCTAAAAAAATTTTTTTAATTAAACATTTTTTTTTAAAAAGCTGAAGGCCAACTGGAGTTCACATTCTCCCAGGAAAAGGAAGATACCCTTGCCATTACCATATTCCTCCCTGTGGGACCCTGAACATGTCATTTACTCTCTTGGGGACTCAGTTTCCTCTCCCATGAGACGAGGGATTGGGGCTCGATTGCCAAGGCCTGATTCATATTTACACCATCTACACCATGATTGACAAAGCAAATGTCATCCTAACGTTCCGTTAATTCTAGGGAATGAAGAAATGGCCACGGGGAGGGACCCCCAGAGTCAAGAAGGAAGTTCTACACAATTAGACTTTCCCTTCCTATCCCCCACCCCATCAGTAAGGCCTCTTCCTTTTACACTTCTCACATGGCTTTGTCACCACCAGCATTAGCAGCCCCTAAGGCCCCTTCCAGCCCAAAACTACAATCCCATGAATCTCCAAACCCATGGCCACAGTGACCTCATTTCTAACTGTCCACTGGGCATTGCTACTTGTATGTCACACGACCAACTCAAGTTCAACTTGGCCAACAGGAGTCATCCAATAAGCCTGGAGTTATCTCACTCTTCTCTCTCCTCCCATCTTGAGGTGACCTACAAAGGGTAGTCAGATGGAGAGGAAGAGCCAAGAGAGACCAGGCTCATGAAAACCCAGAGAGGAGGAGGTAGTGTTAAATACTGAAGACATCAAGGTTGACTATTGAGAAAAACCTGCTGAATTTGGCCATTAAGAGGTCACTGATACATTTTGGCAGTTTTAGCAAAATGATGAGGTCAGAAGCCAGAGGGCAGAGGGTTGAGAAGAGAGTGAAGGGCATCTTAAATAACTTTTGAACCCAATAGCCTGAGCACAGTGATAGATGTCACAGGAGGCAATGAAGCCAGTGAATCAGAAAACCAGCTGGGGAGTGAGCATTGCACTGAGTCAGAATGTGGCATAGCACTTTGAGGTTGGCAAAGCATGTTCTTCACATGGGCCGTTGGAGGTAAGCAGTGAAGGCCTGAACATCTGCATTTTCGAAAGAGGGAACCGGAGCTCTGAAGACAAGTGATTTGGCCGCCATCAGCGCCTGAGGCAGTGTTCAAACCTGGCTCTCCTAGGTTTGATTCCCGACTCCAGCATTTATGGAAACTTGGATCCTCATTTTCTTACCTGTAAGATGGAGGTGACAAGACCTGTCCGGGCCACTGCACTGGGACTGGTAGGATCAAATGAGAGAGTTTAATAGGAAAATGTCGCATAGCAAGAGAAGGCATTGATCATCTTCCACTCTCTCTCTCCAATGTTTCTCAGCATGTGAGTCCATCTGGTCTTTTCCTCTGTTAGGAGCAGGCTCTTGCTGCTAAGGGTGTTACAACGAACACCCTTGGGCCTCTGGCCCACCCACCCCAGCCAGAGAGCACAGAGCAGGCCAGAGAAGCCATTCAGATCTTGCCTGTCCTTCAAGGCCCACAGTAATCATCCTCTCTGGTCTTGTGACTTCTACCCACCATAGTAAGTAACTGAATAAATGCTTAAGTGTTTAAAACATCAACATTTCCTAGTGGGACCAGGCCACTCTCCTGATGCAAGGCCCTAGGAGCTAAAATCCAGTCAAATCCAAATTCCTCTGCTAACCTCTCACTAGCTCAGGGATTCTACATCTGCTCACTTCTGCCAACGAAGAGCCCTTCAAGGATGCAATCGTTCATCCAGCCATTATCTCATCTCAATTGCAGCCAGGCCATTTTACTCCTTCCTGATTGATTCTCTCTCCCACTAACCACAGGGGCTGTTCCCAAACCTTTTCTCTCCTTAAGCCTCCACCATAAGCAGAAGGAAGAAGCGCTCTTCTTGTCTGGCGACCTTGACTCACGGTGACCTTCTCTTCATCTCAGAACCCCTTGACATCATCCCTCTCTTAACCCTCATTGCCCCACAAAATAAATAAACTAAAAAAAAAAAAAGAAGTCAAGCAATGTGATATAAATTATACTTGTGAAGTCAGGTAAAACATATTTCCATATTAGCCATGTTGTAAAAGAAAACACAGAATCTCTCCCCCCAAAAAAAAACCCACAAGAAAAATAAAATTTAAAATGTATGTTTTGATCTGCTTTCAGAATTCATCAGTTCTCTTTCGGGAGGTGGACAACATATTTCATCATGGGTCCTTTGGAATTGTCTTGGATCATTGTATTTAATCAATACAATGTAATTAATCAATAGAGTAGTTGAGTCTTTCACAGTTAATCATCATTACATGCATAATCTTTTAAAGACAGATGCTGGGTTTATTTGTAATTAGAAATCTAATCAGCATTAGGGTCGTTTTTTTCTTCCTCCTTATCTTCCCTGAGAGTTTCCCATCATCTGCCCTGACACTCTCCTCCCCCACCTGCTGCTTTAACCACTCTTTCCTCAGCTGCTTTAGTAGGCATGGAGTGTGCAGCCCTTGTCATGCCAACCTTGAGGCCAGGGATGATGATGCCGGACTTTCCAACATGGTGGCCTCCACAGCTCTGACCCCTGTTGCTTCTCCCAAGGTAGACTCTGCAACCCCCGACCGCTGGCCCCACTTTCCTGCTGGGGAAATATCCAAGTTCAACATATGCTGAAACTCAGATTTCCTTGTTTTCTTTGGGATACAGCCCTAGTAGTGATAATTCCAGGTCAAAGAGCATGCACAGTTTGATTACCCTTTGGCATAATTCCAAATTGTTCTCCAGAATGGTTGGACCAGTTCACATCTTCACCAACAGTGCGGTAATATCCCAGTTTTCCCATATGCCCTACTACACTTGCCATTCTCCTTCTCTGTCACATTAGCCAATCTGAGAGGTGTGAGGTAGTATCTCAGAGTTGTTCTTTTTTTGTTTTTGTTTTTGTTTTGTTTTTTGTTTTTTGTTTTTATGCGGGGCAATGGGGGTTAAGTGACTTGCCCAGGGTCACACAGCCAGTAAGTGCCAAGTGTCTGAGGCCGGACTTGAACTCAGGAACTCCTGAATCCAGGGCCAGTGCTTCATCCACTGTGCCACCTAGCTGCCCCCAGAGTTGTTCTAATTTGCCTTTCTCTGATTAATAGTGACTTAGAGCATTTTTTCATGACTATTAACAGCTTTGATTTCTTCTTCTGAAAACTGTCTAATTATATCCTTTGACCATTTATTAATTGAAGAATGGTTCTTATTTTTATAGATTTGGCTCAGTTCCCTTTATATTTGAGAAATGAGGCCTTTATCAGAGAAACTCGATGTAATTTTTTTTCCCATTTCAACTTTCCCCTCTAATTTTGGCTGCAGTTGTGCAAATTAATTTCATCTAATTGAATTTATCCATTTTACTTCCCGTGATTCTCTCCACCTCTTCTTTGCCATAAACTCTTCCCTTATCCACACATCTGACAAGTGCATTTTTTCATGTCCCCCTTATTTATGTATGATATTACTCTTTTTGCCTAAATGATTTATCCATTTTGACGTTACTTTGGTATAGTGTAAGATGTTGGTCTTTGTCTAGTTTCTGCCAAACTGCTTTCTGGTTTTCCTAGCAATGTTTGTCAAATAGTGAGTTTTTATCCAAAAAGGTTGGAACTTTAGGTTTATCAAACATTAAATGGGTCTGCAGTCAGGAAGACTCATCTTCCTGATTTCAAATCTGGACTCAGATACTTACTAGCTCTGTGACCCTGCACAAACCACTTAACCTGGTTTGCCTCAGTTTCCTCATCTGTAAATGAGCTGGAGAAGGAAATGACAAACCACTTTGTTGTCTTTGCCAAGAAAACCCTAAATGGGGTCACAGAGTCAGACATGACTGAACATTTGAACAACAAAAATGTTGTACCTAATCTTTTCCACCAGTCTACTACTCTGATTTTTAGCCAGTACCAGATTATTTTGATGACTACCACTTTGTAATATAATTTGAAATCCGGTACAGCTTCTTCATAATTTTTTCATTGGCTCCCTTTATATTCTTGACCTTTTGTTCTTCCAGATGAATTTTGTTATTATTTTTTCTAGTTCTATAAAATAATTCTTTGGTAGCTTGGCATGGCACTGAATAAGCAAATTAACTTAGGTAGAATTGTAATCTTTTTATTATATTGGCTTGACCTACCCATGAACAATGAACATTTCTCCATTTATTTAGTACCTGGGTTTGTCTTGGTAGTTAGATTTTCAAGTATTTTATAACTTTTGCAGTTTTTTAAAATGGAATTTCTCTCTCTTCATGTTGTTTTCTTGGTGGTATAAAGAAATGTTGATGACTTTTTTTTATCCTGCAACTTTGCTGAAGTTATTGTTTCAACTAGTCTTTCAGTTGATTTTCTAGGATTCTTTAAGTATATCAGCATATCATCTGCAAAGAGTGATAGTCTTCCTATCCCTCCTCTAAGGTCGGTTTTACTTCTGACCACTGTCTTCCTGTATCCAGCCTCCCTTTTATCATCATGCCACCCCCTTTTCTCTTAACCTCTTCCCCTCTTCCTTCCCTGGTGGGTAAGATAGATCAATTTCCAATTGACTCTGTGTGTGTGTTCCCCTTTAAGCTCAGAAGCTCAGTTTAGAGAGTTAGGTTTAAGCATTGTCCACCCCTCCACCACTGTCCCTTCCACTGAAAAAGCTCTTCTTTGCTCAGCTCCATTGAGATAATTTTCTTTACTCTTCCTCTCCCTTCCCCTTCTCTCAGGGCATCTTTTTTTCTCACCCATCCATTATTTTTTACATCATCGCAACATAATTGACTCACTCCTGCACCCTCTAATATAGAATCCTTCTAACTGCCCTAATAATGATAAAGTTCTTAGGAGTCACATGTATGATCTTCCCATATAGGAATATAAACAGTTTGACTTTATTGAGATCCTTATTATTTTTCTTTCATGTTTACATTTGTTTGCTTCTCATGAGTCTTTTATTTGAAAGTCAAGTTTTCTATTCATCTCTGGTCTTTTCATTACAAATTCTTTAAAGTTCTCTGTTTCACTAACTATCCATTTTTCCCTTAAGAGATTATACTTGGTTTTGCTGGGTAGGTTATTCTTGGTTGTATTCTAGCTCTTTTGTCTTCATAAATATCATATTCCAAGCCCTCTGTTTCTTTAATGTAGAAACACTAAATCTTGTATGACCCTGATTGTGGTTCCATGATATTTTACTGTTGTTTTTTCTGGATGCTCAAAGTATTTTCTCCTTGACCTCAAAGCCCTGGAATTTAGCTTTAATATTCCAGAGAGTTTTCATTTTGGGATCTCTTTCAGGTGGTAATTTGTGGATCCTTTTCATTTTTCCCTTTGATTCTAGGATATTGAGAAAGCTTTCCTTTATCTTTTCTTGTAATATGATGTCTAGGCTCTTACCTTGATCATGGCTTTCAGGTAGTCCAGAAATTCTTAAATTATCTCTCCTCACTATGCCCAAAGGGCTATAGAACTGTGCATACTCTTTGATCCAGCAATACCACTGCTCGGTTTTTATATCCCAAAGCCATCCCAAAAAAGAGAAAAAGATTTATTTATACAAAAATATTTATAGCAGCTCTTTTTGTGGTGGCTAAGAATTGGAAATCAAAGGAATGCCCAACAACTGGGGAATGGCTAAACAAACTGTGGTATATGATAGTGATGGAATATTATTGTGCTATAAGAAATGACAAGCAGGATGATTTCAGAAATGCCTGGAAAGACTTGTATGAACTGATGTCTAGTGAAGTGAGCAGGACCAAGAGAACGTTGTGCACAGTGACAGCAATCTTGTTTGATGAAGAACTGTGAATGACCCAAGACAATCCCAAAGGACTATTGATGAAACATACAATCCATCTTCAAAGAAAGAACTGATATTGATGGAACAGACTGAAACATGTTATTTTTCACTTTCATTTTTTCTTTTATTCAAGTTTTCTTTTCTTCTTCTTTTTTTTTTTTTTGGTGAGGCAATTGGAGTTAAGTGACTTGCTCAGGGTCACACAGCTAGTAAGTGTCAAAGGTCTGAGGCTGGATTTGAACTCAGGTCCTCCTGAATCCAGGGCCGGTACTCTATCCACTGCGCCACCTAGCTGCCCTTATTCGAGTTTTCTTATACAAAATGACTAATGTGGTAATGTTTTACATAATTGTACATGTATAACCCATATCTGATTACTTACTGCCTCAGGGAGGGGGGAAAGGGAACCCAAAACTATAAATAAAAATTTTATTACTTTAAAAAAACGATCTCTCCTCGATCTATTTGAGGCCAATTTTTTCCAATGAGATATTTCACATTTTCTTCTATTTTATTTAGACTTTGATTGTTTCTTGGTGTCTCATTTAATGTTTGGTGTCTCATTAGCTTCCACTTGCCCCATTCTGATTTATGGAAATATTTTCTTCAATGAATTCATATAACCTCTTTTTCCATTTGGCTAATTCCATTTAAAAAATAAACATTTTTATCTAAAGTTTTGAGTTCCAAATTCTATCCTTCCTTCTCTCCCTCCACTGTCCCCCTCTCTGATAGGGTAAGCAATCATATATAAGTTATACATGTGCAATTATGTGAAACATCACCATATTAGTCATTTTGTATAAGAAAACAAAAGAAAAAAATGAAAGAAAGTGAAAAATAGCATGCTTCAGACTGTGTTCAATTAATATCAATTCTTTCTTTGGAGGTGGATAGTCTGCTTCATCAATAGTCCTTTGGGATTGTCCTGGATCATTGTATTGCTGAGAAGAGTTGTCATTCGCAGTTCATCAAACAACATTGCTGTCACTGTGCACGACATTCTCCTGGTTCTCCTCACTTCACTATACATCACTTCATACAAGTCTTTCCAGCCCTTTCTGAAATCATCCTGTTTGTCATTTCTTATAACACAATAATATTCCATCACCATCATATACCACACCTTGTTTAGCCATTTACCAGTTGATGGGCATTCCTTTGATTTCCAATTCTTAGCCACAGCAAAAAGAGCTGCTATAAATATTATTGTACAAAAAGGTCTTTTTCTCTTTTGGGGGGATGTCTTTGGGATATAAATATAGCAGTGGCCAATTCCATTTTTTATAAGGTGCTATTTTCTTCAGTATTGTCTTCTCATACTTCTCTCAATCTTATTTCTTTGTTTTGTTTTGTTTTTTTTGTTTTGTTTTGTCTTTTTTCGGGGCAATGAGGGTTAAGTGACCTGCCCAGGGTCACACAAGTAGTAAATGTCAAGTGTCTGAGGCTGGACCTGAACTCAGGTCCTCCTGATTCCAGGGCCGGGGCCCTATCCACTGTGCTACCCAGCTGCCCCTCGCCCTCATTTCTTTACTTAATTTTTCCTCTACCACTCTTACTTCATTTTGAAAATGATTTTTTTTAGCTCTTCCGGGGATTTTGCTGGGCTTCTGAGCAATTTTTCATTCACTGAGGTTGTTTTGTAGCTGTTTTGACTTGTCTTCTGAGTTTGCCTTGATCTATCCTGTGACCACAGTAGCTTTTTATGGTCAGCTTCTGCTGTTGATTCATTTTTCCAGTCTATTTCTTGACTTTGATTTCAAGGTGGGCTCTGTTCCTGATGTGAGGTGAAGGAGGGGCACTGTTCCCAGTTTCAAACTTTTTTGGTACTGTTTTCAGAGAAAGATCTGGGGTTTGGAAGATTTTGGTAGTTCAAAGGTAGTATGATCCGGGGAGAGGTGTGGTTATTGCTCTCCTAATCTGTGTTCTGGTCCTTACCCAGTAAAGACCCCTGATCCCTTTGGATTGCAATCAGTATTTTTCTTCAGTCCCTGCTCCTTTGGGACTATAAGGGATACTGCTCCTCAGGTCTCCTACTCCCTCTTGACTAGAAAGTGTTCTCTGCCCTCAAACTATGGCCCAGCAGTGGGTATAGGCAATGGAGGTACCAGCCACTGCCTACTTCCAGTGCTGGCACAGGGTCCCCAGGAACCCTTCTGAACAGCTGCCAGGTCCCTTTACCATCTCCAGCTTGAGAGCTCTCAATGCAATGCTGCTCCTTCTCTCACTGCCACCTAGTCCCACCACTGGTGCTGCCCCCCATGGATGCTCCGAGCCAGCCCATACATGCTCCATCAAAGATCTTTCCTCTCAACCTCCTAAGTTGTCTTGTACTGACCCTCTGTTGGCTCTGCTGCTCCAACATTGGATGTGAGGCATGATTTTAAAGTTGTCTGGAGAGGAATGTGGGGAGAGTTCGGCTGAGTGCTTCCTCCCCTCTGCCATCTTGGCTCTGCCCCCAGAGGAACCACCGATGACCTCTTAATGGTCAAATCCAACAGGCTTTTCTCAGTTATTGTCTCTTCAACACGACGCTTTTGACTCTTCTCTGGCTTTTGATGACACTGTCCTCAGTTCTCCCTATCTGACAATTTCTTCTAGGTCTCTTGAAGAATCTCGAATGCTACCTTCTGCCTGAGACCTTTCCTGGTGTCCCCTGCCGTGTTCAGGGCTGAGATGCCCCCTGTTCTGTATGTACAAGGCTGTTTGCCCATTGTGCTCCCCTTTCTGATGTGGACTCCTTTAGGGCGGGAAATGTTTTTGCCTTTCTTTGTATGCAGTAAGTGCTTAATAAGTGCCAGGCCAAGTTTGCCACCTCACTGTCATCCTCAAACCTCCTCGCCCCATATATCCAGTCAGATGACAAGCTCTTCCACACTCAGACCCTCACCACCTCTCACGCCAGGACTCTCCAATAGCCAGTGCCCCCCCCCCCCAAGGCTGCCTCTGATCCACCCTCCTGAGATCTGCCAGAGCCACTCACCCCCAACTCCCACCTGCCCCGCCCAGGTCTCCACACCTTGGCCTCTCCTCCTCCATGCTCCCCTTTGTACCCTCCCCCGGGATTCTGCAAAAGCCCCGCCTTCTGGAGGAGAGGCTCTGCTTGGACCCCTCAGCGGCTATCCTGTAGCCGCCCCCACTTCCCTCGTGGGAACGTGTGCTCCCTGAGGACAGGGCCCAACACAGAGCCAGGACTTGTTGATACAAATACTAGAACCTAGAATTTTGGAGCGGAACAAGCCCCCTCACATGACGAGAACACAACTCGGCCCAGCCCCCAGTGTCCATGGGCACCCAGGCCCAAGGTTCCCCCCTGAGGAATTCTACCCCACCTAAATCAAGGTGTAGACAGGCACTGCTACCCGACCAAGCTAGGATGACAGCTTCAACACTGTGGGAATATGCCCTACGAAGAGCGATTTGCAAACTGCAGAAATCTGACATCAAACACCATTTATGTGCCGAACACCAAGATGTTACTTTATTAGTTGGATTCTTTTTTTCCATTTCTGTCACACACGTCTGTGAATGTTTACACAAGAAAATTCCGACTGCTGGAAGTAACTGACCATATCAGCTGGTATTCCCATACCCTCTTAACACATCACAATTCTTACTTGGTGGAGATATCCTGAATTCAATTCTATTTGACTCAATCTATTCATTTTCATGGCTGTCCTTAAAATTCTGTGTCAAGATTGTCACATCTTTAAATACAGATAGAATTGTTAGAGGTACATAATTATATATACACACATACAGAAAAATACAAGACTAATTGTTTTCCCACAATATTTAATTTATACACTACTGTAACTCTTATGCAACTGTTAAAGACAGGTTAAGGGGTACAAGAAACTGTTTAGAGCAAGTACATAGTTTGGTCCAATATTATCTTAATGTAATGGTTATTCTCTCCCTCCCTCCCTTTTATGGGACAACATAGCAGGACAGATGACACATGCACAATCATTCACTTAGGAACAAATGGATAAAGACGACAACACTCAGACTAACATCTGAACGCCCAGAGGTTCCACCAACCATCCACAACTCATAAGGCTGTGACACAGCGCTGCAGCATCAATGGTCAACACTGCTGTTTCTAAAGTGAGCACCATATATATATATATTTATATACACATCTATATATATGTACATCTGGATATAAAAACCGTTGGAAACCAAGTACAGAGGGGTTAGTTAAAAGGTGCCATTCCAAGGCTGTACATAATCACAGGAAAAAAGTATTTACAATACTTGGAAAAAACAGCTGCAACAAAGAGTTTATTGCCAATGCCCTTTATAAGTAAGCGTCTCTTCTCCTCTGAATGCAGACGTCGCACTCACGCCTCTGTGAGCCCCACATCTTTATTTCTGGCCCTTGAGAAGATCCCTGCTCAAAAGTTTCAAACACACATATTCCCTGGCTTCACCCACACATCTATTCTCACAGCTTTTCAATGCAGAAACGTCACACGGAATGAGCGCTGCCACTCTAAGATCTAGTCTAGGTGTAGAAAGGAGATTAAATGTTTTTAGCTTTGTCTACTTGGCTGAGTAAAGAGACTGTGCAATTAAGGGGTAAAGAGTCAATACACAAACCACAGCTAATAGAGTGGGGGAGGGGCTACAGCAGCCTGGACCCAGCGGCAAAATGCTTTCTTTGGGGCTTTGCCCGCTCTACCCTAGAATGGGCTGGGTCATGGGTGGCCAGCTTCCTCCTCCCCGGGGCCCTGGCTGGCTGGGCCCTCCCCAAAGTCACAATCTCTGCTTCTCAGACCCAGTGCACAGCAGGGAAAGGGGCCACTCCTGCCCTTCCCAAAGAGAAGAACCTGCTACCAATATACCACATCCTGCAGAACAAAATTCCACCCAACGTGTTCTTCATACAAGAAGAGTTCAAAAGCAAGAAGGACTTTCCTATCATTAAAGCAAGGAGATGGGATTGAAATGGGAAGGCTTCCCACAAAGAAAAAAATATGAAAAGGGATTTTTCCCTCTTCTCTTTATCTTGGGGTGTGCGCGGCTGTCTCTGTGTATGAGTGTGTATGTATGTGCATACGTATATACATGTGTGTATGTGTGCATGTATGTGTGTATATATATATATATACATATAGGGTGTGTGTATTCGCACACGCACACCCCCCATGTGGGTTTATATGTTCCAACCAGCCAATTTCTGTGGCAGGCTGAATTCAAGAGCATGGAGAAACAGAAGAAACAGAGGAGAAGACAATACTATTCTCAAACTCCTGCAAAGAGCCAAAGAGGGATTTAAAAAAATATAATTCTGTCCTGATGTTCCAACATAAACATGTACCCCTGTTTAAACCTTTTATTTCTTGCTGAACTGGCATTCTACAGGCCTATTGACCCCAAGCATCTACATCATCTTAAGGGAAACCCTGGGAGAGGCTCCGATTCACACAATGTATGGATTTCTCTTCTCTACCTCTAGTTAAGACTTCATCGATTATCTTCATCATATTAAAAAATAAGATTGTCTGCCTCTAATAGCAACACGAGACTGGGGTGGCTGCCTTGCCAATCCGGAGCTTGTCTCAGCTATTGAGACCCAAGGTCATCTTCTCGCTCCAAAGTCCCGCCGGGATACCGGCAGAGCTTAAGATAGCGGGTGTGGCCGGGAGGGGCCTCCAGGCAGCTCTGCCCCTCAGAGTTCTCAGCATCCCAACATTATTGCTTTGGTTCTAGTTCAGACACAAAGGAGCGCAGCCTGCTTAGCCCATGGTTCTGCTACCACTGAAGGTCAGAACAGGGAGGAACATTTTCACGAAGAAACAAAAGCATCATTTTTCTCTCTAGGTTCTAAGTGCAGAACAGGAAATGTCTAAGTGCTCCATTTACATGTAGGCTCCAGATACACATTTTAATTTCATCTGGACCTTCCGTTTAAAATTATAAATGTAGAAATTACACCATGAAATAAGACTATTCAGCGGGGAAAAAAAAAGTGTCGCGGCTAGCAGCATGCACAAAGACCATGCATTGTCATCTCACCAAGCACACAAAGGAAAATGGGATCGATAACTGCTCCAAAGCCCGTGGCAAAGGACTGAGACAACAACCACAGGGGTACAGTGAGAGAAGGTGGGGTCGTTCACAGCTCTGAACAGCAGCGAGGGAAGAAGGGAAGGAAAAGAAGGGGTGGGGAGGGAAGGCGGGACAGAGCGGCCGGACAGAAGAGCAGGAGGGGAGGGAGGAGGAGTGGGGAGCGGTGGCAGGGCCCCCTTCAGATGACGTGGCAGCAGCTGGCCGGGCTGGAGGCGCACAGCAGGCCCTCCTTGGGGCCGCGCTGGATGTTCACTGAGATGGTCTTTTCGCACAGAGGTAGTTGTAAGACGCTGTTTTTCAAGTTCTTGCTCTTGAGCCGGTCCAGCGCTTCGGCCGGGCCCACCATGCGCTCAGAGAACAGCTTGACGCGGGGCCCGGCGGGGGGCGGCCCGGCGGAGCCCACGCACATTCTCCAGGCCGACTTCTCCTGGACCCTGACGCTGGAAAAGGCCCAGGCGCTCTGGGGGTCCAGGATGCAGCCGGCGCCGCCGCGGATCTGCGCGCCCAGGCACAGGCTCATGAGCTTCAGGCTCTCCACCAGCTCCCCGGGGCCGGCGCAGCGGCGCGTGGTGCCCGAGGGGCTGCTGCCGCCGCCCCCCGCGCCGCCCGCGGGGCCGCCCCCGCCCTGGCCGCCCCCGTCGGGGCCGGCCTCGTCCAGGCCGCGGTTGCCGTTGGCCGGCCTGCCCTGGCCGCCGCCGTCGCCCTGGCTGCCGGGCGGCCCCTCGCTGCTGTCGCGGCGGTGCCACGAGTAGGTGAAGCCGCTGTCCTTGTCCAGCCGCCGGCGGCTCTCGGAGTCGTCGTCGCTGGTCTCGGAGCTGCTGCAGCTCGAGCCGCGGCCCTGGCTCTTCCGGCGGTGGTAGCGCTTGTGCACCGTGCCCGGGGACGCGATGTTCATCTTGAGGCGGCTCAGCTTGGGCGGCAGGTTCTCGTCCATGTCGAACTCGTCGTCAGACTCGCCCTCCTCGAAGATCTGGTTCAGCACCGGCGCGCTCTTGCGCGACGTCAGGCGGTTGGTGACCGACGGCTTCCGCCGCAGGACCACCTGCGTGGGCAGCGACGCGGGCTTCTTGTCCTCCTCGTCCTCCTCCTCGTCCTCCTCCACCCGGAACAGACATTTGCGCCCGCTCGTCGTGGGCTGGAGGCTCACCGGGGGAGCCACAGACAGCGCGGGCCCGGCCAGCTCCGGGAGCTCGTCCTTCTTGGCCCCCGCGTCCCCCAGGGCTTTGTTCCTGTGGCCATTGAGGACGCTCTCGGCCGTGCGCGCGGGGGACTGCGGGACGGGGGCGTGGGACAGGGGGGATGCCGTGAGGTCGTCCTCCAGGTCCTGCGGGACGTCAATCTTCGTGGGCCAGGACTGCCTGTGGTAGGAACCAGACAGAAAGGAGTTCGTTAAGTGCAGACGCCCGCAAAGCATCCCGGGAGAAAACCCATTTCGGCCACAGGCCAGTGCCCCGAGGGCCGGCTGGGGCAGGGCGCTGGCTCTCAGAGACCCTCGGGGGTCAGGCCTCGGGAGCCGGGGGAAAGGAAAAGATTCCACCATGGCCCGGAGCGCCCCATGGGGCCAAGCTCTCCACACGCTCCCCCATTTGCAGCCCTCACTGTCCACCCGCCTGCTTCCCGACAAGGAGTAGGGGGCCCTTTTCCGGAGGAGGCGTGGAGGGTGGGCAGCGCCCCACGGCCTCCTCTGACTCCAAGCCCTTCCCTCCTCTTCCCCTCCCCAAACAAAAGCATTTAGTCAAGGGGAGGTAGCAAACAGTCAATTTAAGAGTAAGGAAGATTTGAGTTCAAATTCTGCCTAAGCTGCTTGACCATTCTTCGCCTCTTTTTCCTCCCCTGTAAAATGGGAATAATAGTGACACCAAGCTTGTGGGGATGTTAGGAGGGACAAATCAAAGGCAAGAACACATGGAACGAGTGTTTCGCAAAGCTTACATCTTTATCTATATGTGCTAATTGCTGTTATCAGCAAGAACTCTAAGACTGAGGAATAAAGCTGACTTTGGAATCTGACGGAAGAAATCATCAGTCAGGCCCCCCGCAGAGACTGCGGGCCACCATGGGCGAAGCTGCACCCGCCCATCCCCCTGGCCCTGCCCCAGAGCGTGCTCGGGGGCAGTGGCCTCACTGGAATTACTATATGTCACCCAACTTAAGCAGCCTGGGCTCTAATGCTTGAAAATCAAAGGGGTCATTTTAATGGTACTTTGGCCCTTGTATTTAAAGCCGCTAAGTCAGAGAAAGAAGTCCATTTCTGTGTGCATGTGGAAAAGCAGGTTTTAGTTTTCCTGATGAGCCTGGCTGGTGTCTGCCACCCCCCAGCCCCGGGACCCAGGCTCTGCTGCCCCTTCCTTTCTTGGCAGATGCCAGACCCTGCCTGCCTTGGACACATCAAAACTGTGGGTTACTTGTAGGAGAGTAAGTGAATCTTTGCAAAAACAGGCACTGAAAATGGGGGAAGACTCTGCCCTGGGGAGCTACCAGGATCTAACCCCATACCAGCCTTGCCTCCTAACATCAGAAGCTACTTCCTCCAGGAAGGCCTCCGAGACCCTCATCTGAAATGACTCATGCTGTCCAGGCTTGTTCCACCTCCAGACCACAGAATCTGAGTGGGTGAGGTATCCCTCTCCTAATTCTTTTCTATTTATCTTGCATAGTTTCCTTTGTGTGTGTATATATATATGTGTGCATGTATGTGTGCATGCATGTATGTTTTCATGTCATCTCTCCCATTAGATTGTGAGCTCCTTAGCACCTCACACATAGTAGGTATTTAATAAATGATGAGAGATTCGATTGATTTTAATAGCACCCCTTAAGGATATGTTGTTTCTTCCTTACTTTGATATCTGATAGGTTCTTGTGAGGCAATGGGGGTTAAGTGACTTGCCCAGGGTCACACAGCTAGTAAGTGTTAAGTGTCTGAGGTCAGATTTGAACTCAGGTCCTCCTGACTTCAGGGCCGGTGCTCTATCCACTGCGCCCCCTAGCTGCCCCCCTCTGATAGGTTCTTAATGTTGTTTTTCATTCTTTTGGTAAATGCTCTTGCAGTAATAACCTAAAGAACCACACATTTCCACAGACCTTGGAGCCTTATTTTTTTCCATTTAAAAAGAAAGTCTGAACTCAACAAACACCAAATGAAATGGAAAACTAGAAATACAAGAAACTGGAAATCTCCATTATTTCAAGTTTGTACATTTTACTTTCAAAGCGGTCTTGTTTGTGTGGCCCTCTCACTGAGGGAGGGAGGGACCTATCCCAACCTTGCCCTCCTCACCCCCTCAGCTCCAGAACCTTGATAAAATATCAAGCCAGAAAATGAGGCCTCTTAACTAATGAATCTCATGGAGCAGAGATGGAAATGAGGCCCGTGACCAAGGCAAGGTCTGGAAAATGCTCTCCTGGAATCTTGAAGGCCTCACAGTCCTGCATAGAGCGCCATGGAAAGCAGGCTTTGGGGGCATGTGTAAAAGTCACGCCTGCCACGGTCCCTCAGCCCCACCCTCAGGGGCTCTGCCACGGAGCCCAGGCAGGGAACGTAGCCAGCGCTCACGGCCTCCCAGGAAGACAAGGAACTGTGCTCCCCATGGTCATCGACTGGCTGAGAAAACTGACCGAGTCCCTCTCCTGGGTCACAGAGCTGGACAGAAGAAAAGGCGGGAGTGGTCAGAGAAAGCAGACCACCCAGCGAAGGGCTACCCCCCCCCACGGGAGTGGCCTTTGCCCATAGGCTGTGGTGACAAAGAAACAGCAGCAAAAATTGGGAAAAGGTTTGCGGAAAGGAAGGCGAAGGCCAACGTTACTCCTGCCATGGGGGGAAGATGAAACTGCAGATCTTTCTAAGGCATTTTTTCGTAACAGAAACTGAGGGTCTGGAGTCAGGAAGACCAGATTCAAACCTGGCTTCCTAAATCACTTGTGTCGGGTGCTCAGGCACTTAGGACGGGCTGTGTCAATGCTGTCAGTGTTCTTCTTCTGCCCATGATGGTGCTACATCCTGTCGACCTCGCTGCTTCTTGCAGGATACCTGGCCCACCCTGGGCAGAGACCTGGGGAGCGTGGGCCTCTACCCCACAGGCCTCCGCCCCATGGATCTCTACCCCCGGCTCCTGTCAGGTCTGTGCCCCCTGGCCCGAGTCTCTCTCGTCTCACTAGCTGGTGGGTGTGGGTGCTGCCCCCTCCCTCCCTGTCCCTGTTACCTGAATTGGGCTTTGATGTTACTGGGACTCGCCGACCTCGTCTGAATCTCCTTCTCCTGCTTTTCTCTCAGGATCCTCTCGGCGAGCAGGAAGTAGGTGGCCGTGATGTGATTGTACTTGTTGGTCTCCAGGGCCCTACACGTAGGAGGGGTCAAACAGAAGGCACCCAGTCAGGCTGGGCCTTTCCCAAGAGGAGGCCGAGGAGCCAGCGGCCATCTGTCTGGGAGTGCACACAAAGGGGGCTGGGGGCAGGGTGAGGGAAGCCTGCTGCTTGTGAAAGTGACCCTCCCTGAGAAGGAAGGGTAAGGATGTCGGGTGGCCCTCAGGACAGCAGCCGCCCCATGACCGGCCCCCCAAGGGCCATGCGGGGCTGAGCCTCTCTGCCCAGGCACACCAATGACTGCTGCAAATCGAAGCATGCTTCAGGGTCCCAGGAGCTGCCCGTGAGCCGTTCTGTCAGGGGTGTTTATCAGAGAGATGGCTAGGAGCGGGCTGTCCCAGAGCAGCGAGCTTGGCTGCTCCTTCCCCAGGACCACCAGCACCAGTCAGTCTCTACTGTGATCCCAACGAGTCACGGCAGACGTGAACTGCGTGGACCACAACAACTGGTGAATGTGGCTACACTGTGCAGGGAAGTGCGAAAGAGAATCACCTGGTACTCTTTTCTATAAAGGAAAACCAGCACATTTTCTAAAAGCAGGAGGCAGATTCAGGTGCACAAGCACGACCCGTCCAAGGAAGGCCAAGACTGCCATTTTCTCTGAATCACTAAAGGGTCAGAGCCCCCCAGGGCTTCCTCCATCTTTGGCGACCTGTGAGCTTGTACAGAAGCCTCTTTCCTGAGGGCCGGCTGCACAAGGCTCAGCTCGGGCCCACGAGAGAGAGAAGCCACCTGAGCTCTCGAGCTGCTAATGAGTATGTTCGAGGTGAGCAAGGGGCTGGGCAAGGACCCAGAGCCTCATTCCCACTGCAGGCTTTTCCCACTAGGCTCTGGCTGGTCTTCTGGAAACCTAAGGCCCGGACAAGTGCTGCATGTGAACCGGCTTAACACCTTAGACTTGGCCTTGCTTGCATATTAAACATGCTACATCCAAGAAAACATGAGGGGGGCCAGAGCGGGGCTACAGGGCCATTGGGCCCAACGCCCAATGCTCTCCAGCCCTTCCACACCTCAGTCCCCATGGGCTCAGAGGTCCAGCACCCCCGGCCTCCAGGTTGCTCCCTCTTGCCTCCTGGCCTCCTCTCAGCCTGGAGTGTCCCCCCCACCCCCCGCCTCCAAGGCTCTCCCCCCTCCCTCCTGGTGCCCTTCAAGTCACACTTAAAATCTGGCCTTGTGCAGGAAGGCTCCCCCCCCCCATAATTCCCTGGTTGGACTGTCTCCCATTTATCCTATGCAGTGCACACATGGCATGTCTGCCCGCTTGCTGTTGGGCTCCTTGCATTCTGACCTCACCCACCTCCCTGTGCCCAGGACTCTCAGCCTGGGGTGGCCCGCAGAGGCAGGAGCCCCGGGGGAGGGGGGCAGTGCCTGGCAGCAGAGGTGCCCCTCCCTCCCCGTCTCACTTACTCGACGATGCTCTCTCGGTCAGCTATGTCACCGAGAACCATGCGCTGAATGATGCTGTTGTGCTCCTCCTCAGAAAGGTTCTTGTAGGAAACCAGGGGGATATTGTACTTGGTGGCCGGGGAGGGGTCAACGCCTTGGAGCCAGGGGTGCGTCTCGATCTCCTCCAATGAGGCTCTCCGCTTTGGGTCCCTCTGCAGCATGCGCGTAATCAGGCTGCAAGAGGACAGGGTCTCTTAGAGCAGACACCGGCGGGGGGGGGGGGGGGGGGGGGGGGGGGGGGGGGGGGGGAGCGGGAGCGGGAAGGGGCTTGTCTACCAATTCTATCTCATCCCTAGCGCTGAGGAAGCCGGGAGCGAGTGGAAGCACAAACAAAAAGCACACCCAAACACACCCACACAACAGGTCCTAAAACCAGCGATGAACTCAACGTACAAAATAATACTAGACTGTTTTTTAAAAATCCTTTCTGGCCCCAGTTCTCCTGGGGCTCATTAAACTAAGTCAGGCCCTGAGAAGGAGTGATCAGGAACAGGAGGAGGGAGGCATGTGGCACTTGGGCACCCCCCATTTCAATTGTTGGTTTTGCTTCAGAGTCCAATACGAAGCAGCTGAATCCACATGATGCGCCAAAGACCTGAGGTTCCATAGCAGAAGGCCCAGCCCTGCACCAGGCTGGGGTCCTTGGGCAGGGGGCCTGGATCTGAGCCTTGAGAAGATTCGAGCCGGCAGAGCTCTGGGCCCCCTCCGGCCTCAGGCACGAGGACAGCCTCACAACCAAGCTCTCCAGAGCAGGACACGGTCAGCGAGAGGGACCCAGAGAGCAGCACAACAAGCTTTGTATGATTTCACACCAAGAGGGACCTGTCAGGAGGCTCTCACAGGTGGGGTAAACACCCAACCTGCCAGGCCGATGGACAAACGGACACAGACTGTGCCGCCCCTTCCCCCCACAGCCCCACGCTCTGGACAGACAGGGCAGGGTGTGTGTGTGTGTGTGTGTGTAAAAGCAGAGATGCGGGAGGGGCTTCTCTTCGCTGCCTCAGCGCTCTCTACATCGGCCAGGCCCCATGCATGGCCCGGGCCAAGGGAAGAATGACAACAGCACCTCGTGCTTCCCTCTTAGGGGACAGGAGGCAGTGCTGGGCACAGTGCCCGGCACACTTTGGGCGGAGCAGGGCCTCACGAGGAGCCCCTGTGTGGGGAATAGGTACGACGCGTCAAAAGAAAGCAGTCCAAACGATCATGTCGTTCAGCTCCCCTGGTTCTGCTGATGAGGAAACAGGCTTATGAGGTTCAAGGGTCTGTCCATGGTCACGCGGGCAGGAAGAGGCAAAGTCATGATTAAACCCAGAATTTGAAACCTGAGGCTCTCGGAAATACTTGACTTCCAAGGGCAACAGTTTTAGACGACTCTATTTCCCCAACCACGCACTAGATTTTCAGTTCCAAAATGCCCATCGAAAAGAACTTTCAGACACAACACCTGTTTACATTGGGGGTTCCCTGTCATCCCCTATAGGATTCTTCAAGTCACTGAAGGAAAAAAAAATGAGGCTCTGGCAATAAACAATCAAAACTGCCCTTGAACCTGTGAATTCCTTTGTTGGGAATAAACACCAAAAATGGCATCAAAACCAAACAAAAGGTTGATATCCTTACTTTAAATGCCCCAAATGGGAAGAGCTGAGCTTGTCCAAAGACAGGGGATGATTTCATGACTTGTGTTGTAACCAAAGGCTATAATGCCATGAAGATGGATACGTGTGAGGAATGGGGAGCCATCTGGAAAGATGCAACGAGCAGAGAAGAACCCAAGGATCCTGGTGGACCAAGGATCCCTGATAGAGGAAAAGTGATGACCTTTCATGCACTGAAATGAATGCTTTTGCAGGCAGAGAGTTAAAAAACAAGGTCAATTAGGTGTCATTTTAACATTTAGTTTATAATAACCCACTCAAAGTTTTAAAGGGACACTAAAAGGAAGGTCTGATGAGCCGATTCTCCCAGAATGAGAAGCCCTCTTCACTCAGCTCCTACACTGGTCCCCACCCACGCCCAGCCGCGGGGCCTTGCCCTGGACCCCCAAATGGGTGGGATGAGGTGGCCAGCTCACTCGCTGCCAGCTGCTGCCCAGTGGTTAGTATCCAATAAATGGCTGGCATATTGATGGGTCCCTTTTTTCCGTACTTACTCTTTACATTCTTTGGACACGTGTGAAGGAACTGTGTATTTGCAGTCCATGATCATCGTCAAGGTCTCACTGTCATTTGCTTCTTGAAAAGGTGGCTGCCCACACACCAACATGAAAAGGATGACTCCCAGACTCCATATATCTGGAAGTAACAGAGACATGATTAAATGGGGGTAAACAGCAGAAAGCAATTCAATCTGGGAGCTTTTCAAAAGAAATAGAAAACAGTTAACATTACTTTTCAAATGCATTCATCAACTTTAAAAATTAGAGGGGGCAGCTAGGTGGTGAAGTAGATAAAGTACTGACCCTGGATTCAGAAGGACCTGAGTTCAAATCTGATCTCAGACACTTGACACTTACTAGCTGTGTGACCCTGGGCAAGTCACTTAACCCTCATTGCCCCACAAAAAAAAAAAAAAGAAAATTAGGAGAGGGGAATATACAATTTAGCTACCACACAACCATTTAGCCAAGATGGGAGTAGGGAGAATAAAGAATGCCCAGAAATCAAGCTGCTTAAATTCACTAATCACCACATTCTACATAATTATGAGGAGTCTGAATATACACAGGCAAGGCCTTCAGGGATGAGTCAGGGTGTGTGTGGGGGCCCCGCTAAGGTGCACAAAGAAGAAAGGAAAGGGGACCCTCCCCTCTGCCGGGCCCTCCCGGGCCATCTCATCCTTTCCGTTCCCGAGGCTGCTTAGTGCCCTCTCTCCCTCTTGCAGACTCAATTCATCTCAATTAATCAGCTGTTTCCTAGGTAGCAACTCGGTGCCAAGCCCCGTGCCAGGCCCTGAGAGGAAAGTGACAAAAGCCAAGCAGTCTGTCCTCTCAAAGAGCTTCTTCCGTTCCCCCTGGAGGACGTGACAGGCAGCAGGGAGGGGAGGGGAGGGGAGCCCAGGGTGGGGCTACTTAAGCTTCTTCTAGTTGTGACCCCAAATATCAAGGTACACGAAGAGGGGACACATAACCCCTGACTGTTGCCAACTTTTTCATGACCCCTACATTTGGTTACGCCATCCCACATGGGGTTGTGACCCAGTTTAAGAAGCTTTGGGGTGGTGGACACCCATCAGGACCCCAGGATTTTCAAAGGCAAAGGGGAGAAGGTCAGGCACCACAGGCATGAGGACCTGCCTGTGCAAGAGCAGGAAGGAAGGAGCAAAGCCAGGGTTTGCTCAAGGCCCCGGACTCGGGATCTAGAACATGGGACGCTACCATAAGCTCCTGGAGCGTGGGCACCTTGCTAAGTGCCAGGCACACGTGCCTCATCACACAGAGGCAGGCCTGGCTGGGTACAACTCCGCCTCTCGAGGGAGGCTGAGGATGCTGGCCACTCCATTAGGGCTAGTGTCCATGATCGGAGCCCCTGGGCCTGGGGGCCACCAGGCCAGCCAAGAAACAGAGCTGTGGGACCAGGCCTAGGAGCAGCCACTGCAATAAAAGAGGAGGGATAGAAGAAAGAAAAAAAGCCAAAAAAAAAAAAAGTTATACAAGGAAGGAGAGTGAACATTTGCTCTGGAGAATAAGGGACTTGATAGCATTCGGGAGGAAGCTTCCCCGTGGGTGTTGCCGCCTGCTGCCCACAGTCTGCTGCCCTTTCAAATTCTCTATGAGGGACACACATCCCCAGCAAGGCTCTGAGGTGGGCAGGCAAGGACCCTCTGGAGCAAAGACGGAAGGTGACTTCCAAGGGAGAATGCATTTGGGAGCCTGACTTCCAAAGTGATCCTGGCTGGGGGCAGGGGCAGTGTGGGATGCTCGCTATGATCGCAGGGTGGGGGGGGGGAACCTCCTGGCAGGAAATAGCCCCACTGGTGCCTGCCTGAAGCAGAGGAGTCTGGTAGATGGTCAGCAGGGCAGGCATGAAGGACTTCTCAGTGCCACCGAGGCACTGAGGGGCTCAATGACTGGACTGGGCCTCCTCTTATGGGGGGAGGCTCATGGAACTGCTGTGATTCCTCTGCGGGGGAGCGGAGGCCAGGGGCTTGTTGGTGTTGGGGGACACTTTATGTCATCAGTTATTTCTCAAAGGTGTCTTCTGATGACATGTTATCCACCAGAGGAAAACCAGCAGGCTTTGAACTTGGGGCTGGGGTCGGATCCTCTGGGGGTGGCCTGGAGTGCCATTCCACAGCGTCAACTAATAAACCACAAGGTGGTTCATCAAAGACTTACTCTGAGCACGGCCCTGGGGGGCAGGGGCCGGTCCCTCAGCTACAGCAGCAACCAAAACAGAGCTGGCTCCCCTGGCCTGTGATCTGTGTATTCTCCCCCCTCCTCCTCCTCCTCTCTCTTCTTCTCTCTTCCTTCTCTCTCTCCTCCTCTCTCTCTTTTGTCTCTCTTCTCCCTCTTATACACACACACACACTCTTTAAGTGAGCAGTCAAGTACAGAGTATTTAGAATGAATGATTTCTGCTGTGCCAACCCCAGTAAATGAGAACTGATGACAGACAGGCCTTTGGAACTCCAAAGTCTACATGGATAGCTGTCGAGCTGTACTTTTCTGAAGAAATCCCCAGATACCTATCTTTTGGGAACACAATGAGCCAAGTTCTCCACTCTAATGACAGGTGTGGACACGGTCTACATTCTAATGAATGCGCTCCACTGGGAGGTCACCGCAAAGTGTGCTAAGAGCGGAGAACCCTTCTCTCTTCTCCATCACAGGCACTGACACTTAGTAGGTGCTCACTAAATGCTGGCTGGCAGATGATCTGCAGAAGGCAGCACCTACTGTGTGCCAATCGCTGTGATGAATGCTAAGGCACACCACCCCCTCCCCCACCCCACCCCTGCCCCCAAAAGGGCAAAACAAGCCGACTCATCAAGTTTACAATCTACTGCAAATGACTATGAAGATGCCCAGGACACCATGGAGACCAAGGTGCAGGCAGCTGTCTGGGAGGAGTGGAGGGCTGGGCAGGGGCTTTGGGCCCTAGAACGAACAGGAAAAGCACTGATTAGGAAGCGGGGCGTCGGCCCCCCAGCTGGCCTAGTGGAGAGGCCTGAGTTAGAAGGCATTGTCGCGACCCAAGGGAGAGGGGACGGGAGCCTGGGTTAGGGGATGGGGGCCGTGTGAGCTGAGAAAGGAGGACAGACACGGGATGACAGGAAGTGCTAGGATGTAACCATGGATGAGATGAGGGGAGGAGGAGCAAGAATGGGAAGATGACACCAAGGTTTCAGGCCTGGGTGACTGGGAAGGAAGGGAGGAAGAGAACAAAGGCAATAAGCACTAATTAGGTGCCTACTATGTGTGTGATGAGCAGAGGGGTCACCACAGCGCAGAGCACCCGGCTGGGAGTCAGGAAGGCCAGAGCACTGCCTAGCTGTGGGACCCAGGACTTCACCCTGCTTGCCTCAGTCTCATCACCTGTAAAATGGGCTGGAGAGGGAGATGGCCGACAACCAGGAAACGCACTGGGCATTGTGCTGGGCACTCACACGGTCTCATCAGCTCCTCAGCATCACTCCCAGAGGCTCTCTCTGCTCACAGCCCGAATGCCACCCCCACCCCAAACTGTGTCCCTTCACGTGGAGCCTGCGGGCTCTTCCCGCCCTTCAGGCGGCTCAGGAGCCACCTCTTCCACAAAGACTCTTTCCTGGACTGGGGAGTGAGCGAGCCTTACTCTCATCAGAACTGGCTCAAAGAGGGAATAACACACACACTCAAGTGGGTACAGTCATACCCTACACCCTGAGGGAAAGTGGGAGTGGATGGGGAAGGGGAGGAGAGGCGAAGGAGGGGAGGACAGATTGGGGGAGGGGGCAGTTAAAAGCAAAACACCTTGGAGGAGGGAGAGGGTGAAAGAAGACAGAGGAGGGAAGAGGCTGGAGGGCAATCCAGGTAGCAGTACTAACTGTGGAAGAAATGATGAGCAAGATGACATCAGAAGGACTATGAAAAACACAAACCATCAACAGAGGAAGAACTGATGGTATTTGAACAGACCGAAGTCTAATTTTATTTGTTAGTTCCTCTTTCTAAAGTTATTTTGTCTATTTTCTTTCACAACCTGACTGATGTAAAGATGTTTTGCATGACTGCACACATAAGACTTATATTGAATGGCTTGATTGCATAGGGAGGGTTGGGGAGGGAGGGAGAAAGAAAATTTAGAACACAAAGTTTTAAAAAATCAATGTGAAAAAATGTGTTTTTATTTTTCTTTCCTTACATGTAACTTGGGGAAAATTCTAAAAAAAGAAGGAAAAAAAAAAGACTCTTTCCTGATGCTCAGTCTGAGCACGCCCTTCTCAGGTTTTCCTAGAGCTCTTTGTCCGAGTTCTCCCTCCCTGGTATTGGCTCACCGAGGGTGCTGAGCTCTACACATCAGTCGGACTGAACTGATCTGTAGAAAACAAAAGTTTCCCACAATCTCACAAAAAGGCTTGAAGTGGAAGCTCATCAAAGGACAGGCTATTTCTTGGCCGGTCTACTTGGCAAACGGGACCTATGTCTATCCATCTCACACCCCGCCCCCCACTACCACCACCAAGTCTGTAACTTCATTTTACAGGGCTGGGGGTGGGGGAAGACAGGTTTAGAGGAAGTAGAGGACAAGGCCAAATTGAAGTGAATCCAGTGGTCACTCAGACAGGTTCCCTCTGTGGCCCACACTAAGTGGTTCAGTCCATTGCTGCAGATTTCAGGTTAGGACATTAAAACAAAGATGAAGCCCCTTTTGAAGTTCTGAGGTGCTGTGATAAAATTCCCAGGCATTGTGACAACCTGGCACCTGGGGTTTGATATAAGAAATACCGTTTTTTTTTAAAAAGCCCCAAACTCTGTAAGGCTCATTTATCCCAAAACAAATGTCCACCTCCACTTGCTGCTTCATAAGAGCCAACTTGGGAAAACAAAAACAAGCCCCTATATAGGGTCCTCAGAAACCAGAGAGCTCTCAGTCTGATTCTCTGTCGACAGAAAGGACCAGCGACAGCCACGGCAATGGCTCCACTGTTCAGAGGATGGCCACAAGTCAAGCGCGCTCCCCTCCACTTATGGCTTGCATGACCTTGGGCCTTAGTTTCCTCAACTGACTCCCAGTCTATGATAGCTCTGACCACTGGGCTTTCCCAAGTTCCTCTGAACTCCCTCACCTTGACCTTTTAGATCTGACCCCAGAGACTCCTCTTCTCTTGCACCCACCGCCCTCTCCACCCAGCCCTTCAGGGTCTCACCCATTTCCCTGTCTCCAGCTCTGCTGATGACTCCAAAGTCAACCGTGCAGGGTCTATCCCCCTGCCGCCTGCGCGGCCCCATTCAGGGGCTCCTGAACTACTCCCCCCCTCTCCCCCCCACCACAAGCACCTTCCCATCCCGCCCTTCTTCTCTCTCCAGTCTTGGTCCATCCAGCCCCCAAATCCAGAAGTCACCTTGGATTCACCTCCCCCATTCTCCCCCTTCTCTCCCCATTCACCAGGAAGCCTCAGGCAGAACCCCTCCCCTCCCACCATTAGTCAGTCAGTCATTTATCAAGCACTTCCTTTATGCCAGGCCCTGTGCTAAGCACCAGGGATACAGTCAGAGTCCAGACAATCCCAACCCTCAAAGAGGCTGTCATCTAACCCGGACTGGCCACAAGAGCCCCTCCCGCCACCCTACATACCCAGCGTAAGTGTGGTCTTCCTTCTTCCCCACAGAAGGGGCAGTGTCTTTGCTTTGGTAGCCCTGAGCTCCAGGGCCCACTCTCCCCAAGGGTCTAGTACAGGGTAGGGAGTCAGGTGTTTGCTGACATAAAGGGAGTGACTCACCTAACACTCAGCTGAGGTCTCCTGAATACACCAAGCTTACACTTCTGGCCCTTCCTTCATGATGTTGCCCTCCCCCAAAGGAAGGCCCTCATCTCTCCCCTCCACATCCACGTGTCGTGCCGACAGCATGGTGGAGCAGGCGACCCCCGCGCTAGAGTCAGGAGCTAGATTCCAGTGCTGGCTCTAAGGCTTAGCAGGATCCTGGAGAAGTCACTTAATTCCTAGAAGCCTTAGTTTCCTCACCCAATGCGAATCGTGCCTGCCTCACCAGGGTCTACTGCAGACTGAGAAGGGGCTAAGACGGTCCCAGAGCTTACAGGGTAAAGCAAGGGGATGTTCTTAGAGCCTGCCAGGATTTTCTTCTCTTCGGGGCTGTCTTGTTTCATCCCACACCTCTCCGCCTAAGGACCCCCACCCCCCACCCCTACTCCAAGGCCCAGCTCTGAAGAACTGAGCTTCTCTCATTTGTGGAAATCATGAGGACGTCCCATAGTGTGACTGGGTGGCAGTCACACTTCCCCAGGAACACAAGAGATCTTCCACAACGATGTACGCCCGAGGGAGGGGTGTGTCTTAGATGCTGGGCTTCTCCCACATGGGGTGGATGCAAAGGGAAGAGACCTCCTTCTAGGTCACTGTACCAAATTAATAAAACTGGTGCTGATCCATAATAAAAATGTTCAGTGATAATGGTCTCCCTAAAACTCTTATGGAGCCAACAATACAAGGATTAATTTGCACACTCACGCACACACTGAGTTCTGCTTGTAAATGTCTTCTTCATGCTCTCATAGAGCAGTTTAAATAAGCCCACAATATGTTTGCCAACTGGTAATGAGAAATCAAGAGAAAACAATCAAAGAAGGGTAGAAGAATAACCCTAATCACAGCACATTGGGTCGCTGCTGTTCCAGCTGATTCAAAGAATCTGAAAAATGGAAAGGTGTGAAAACCTTTAAAATGTCGTTCTACTACAACTAATTTGGGAAACACTGAGAATTCTGGTGCCTCACCCAGGGAAGGAGATTCAACCCAAGGTGGACAAATGACCCCCAATCTTTGTTATTTGGGAGCTGTCCATCTTCCAGACCTATTGATTTCCCACTGGGCTGGTTCACCCTTCTACAGAAGGTCCCTTTCATGCAGAGTCCAAGAAAGGGATATCAGCCAATTCTGCTAAAACAGGGGCCCCAGTCCAAGGCTGGACGAGTTCCTCCCAAGTTAGATGAAGGGATTATTAACTGACCATGCTGGTGCCCTCCCAACGCAAGTGACCTTGTTCCCTTCCGTCAAAAAACAGACTACTGGCCAGGGTGACACTTTAAATCTTCCAATTTGTGAGGGACACGGTCAAAAACACTGGCTAAAATGAAATTCAAAATATTTTCCAAATAGAGTTTTTAAACTAATGTTGCAAGTACTGACTACTTATTGCAATTATGCATTGAAATAATAAGAGTGCCTCATTATAGGCTGGAGGTAACCTGTATTTTTGAAAGCTACGTCAGAGTACACACTTTGATGTGAGACTCAATGTTCTCCATTCTACCCAAGAGGCAAAGGGGACCACCCACCCAGGAGAGGGACTGTGTGTCAGTCTGTCTGGGAACTAGAGCGGCTCAGGTCAAAGAGGTTCTGCCACCAGGGCTAAGGTGTGGAGAGGACACAATCTGCATGTGGGGATGGAGGGCCCACCCAACAAAATACAGAAGTCAGGGCTCCTCTAAGGACTGATGTGCTAGGAGAGGAGAAGCAGTCACAGCACTGGGGAGAGCAATGGCCCCAAGATGGGGAAACTCCCCATCGGGTGCCCTCCCCTCAGCCTTCTAAGCCACCCTTTAAGCCTTTAAATGGCAGAGAAGGTGCTCCCTTGGCATGTGAAATCACAGGGCCAGGCCCTAGCCTCGTCCTACTCAAAGGAGCATGACATGAACTCATTTAGGGTTAAGATCCAGGCCTCAAACGGAGTTCTGGCCCAGGGGCAGAGAGCCTGATCTGAGAACAGGCTCCAGGACATCCTGGCCACAGGGCCCTTCATGCCTGAGCCTGCTTTTTCAGAAGTTCAAGCGCTAGATAAAGGCGGCCTATCACCGTGAAAGAAGCAGTGCACAGTCACACTGAGCCACAGACACGCGGCACTGGAGCGTCACTGGATGGTGGCACGTTATGTCTACTTCCGCGTGTGATCACCAGCAGCTACCACGGGCTCTCTGCTGCCTGAAGAGGACGGCCATTTCTCGGGCCCCATGCTCGCCTATGGCCGTGTTCAGTCACAGATGAGCCCGGCTCTCTAGAATCCACAGGGCGATCTCCCGCAATGCCATAAATGCATGATTGATTTTTCAAACCCAGAAACCCAAGTATCTATGAGCCAAACGCCCTGTCGGCCACATTTCCCAGGGGTCTGACCAGAGCCCTCTCCTCCTCTCCTCCTGCTCTCATCAGGAGCTCCCCAGGACTCCCCCACTCCCCAATCAATGGGTGCAGCTGCTTCTCCTCCTGCGTGGCAGCCACATCTCCAGTCCAGTGTTGGACATCTCTGCCAGGACGTTCCACAGGCATCTCTAACTCGACATGTCCAAAGTAAAACTCACAGCCCCTCCTTTCTGCTGGGGCACTCCTCTTCTAATCACAGGGTCCATCCCCTCAGCAGAATCATCTTCGCCTCTTCCCTTTCCCTCAGGCTACACAGTTGTACCCTCTTGGAGTCTCTGTGTTAGCCCCCTTCTCTCCATTCAGCTGGCATGGCGGATATGGTGCTGGGCCTGGAGTCAGCAAGCTTGGATACTCACTAGCTGTGTGACCCTGGGCAAGTCACTTTACCTCTGCCTCAATTTCCTTATCTGTAAGATGGGGATAGAGTACCTACCCCCCAGGGCTGTTGGGAGGATCCAATGAGATATAAATTCAAGAACAAAACAAAACAAAAAGTCAAGTAGAATATTAATGTTTTAACTGGTGACAACAGGGAGCCGGTTATCACTACTTTATCAAATACCCCTAAATAAAAAGTGAATGAATAAAACAAGTAAATAAATAAAGCACTTAGTGTAGTGCCTGGTGCTTAACAAATGCTTATTCTCTCCCTTTTCCACAGAGCAGCCAAACTGATATTCCAGCATACCACACTCAAGAAGCCCCAGTGCCTCACCACGGCCTTCAGAAAAAGGTGCAGACAATGCCCCCATTTGGCACAGAGAGGCCTCCTTACTCATTAAAGGTTTATAATTGTTATTTTTAACGTTCTTTTCTTTTTAAATTTTGAGTTCCGAATTCTTTCCCGTTCTCTCCCCTTCCTCACTCACTGAGAAAGCCCGATGGGCTTCACCAATTGTACATGAAGAATGACAGAAACCATCTTTCCATATTGGCCGCGTCATAAAAAAAGCAAAAGAAATGGAAAAGCGAGAGAATCCCCCTTGGCCTCACACTCAGAGTCGGCGGCTCGCGGCTCTCCTGGGGTGGAGGAATCCTCAGGACTGTCATGGACAGCTGTGTGGGTCAGAGCCCTTACAACACTGCTGATACGGTGCACAAGGACCTCCCGGTTCTGCTCCTTTCACTTTGCATCAGTCACATAGGTCTTGCCAGGCATCTCTTTCTGAAACCACCCCCCTTGTCACCATCATAGGCCACACAAGGACACAAAGCTCTCATCTCTGCAGATGACAGGAGGGACAGCGTCCATTCGCTGAATCCCCGATGGAAGATTCAGGGGGAGGGGGGAGAAGGGAGAAGCCCAGGAGCTTGGTGACAGGCCTCTGATGGTTTTCTGCTACATTCTGGAAGGAACACACACACACACTTCAACATGCCCCTGGCCACAGTAAGTCTATCTCTAAATGAACAGAACAAAGCGCTATTTGGGGGGGATCCTGGCAGCCAACCCTTCTCCCGAGCCCACACACTGTCCTGACACAACCGGGTGCATTTAGAACCACCCCCGAGAGCCCAAGTCCCGGGAGGCCTGTTTGCTCCACTCAGAAATGTCTCGTGTCAGCCATGGTGCTCCCTCGTCCACACCCTCCTGGGGATTGGTCACAGAGCCTCCATGCCACGCCTGCTCCAGGGCTGAGGACAAGGTTAATTGGATTATCTCTACAGCCAAATGCCCCTGGAAACCAAATGGGCGGGTGACCTCTCTCAAAGCCACCCTCTCCGGACCCCTGGCCCAGCCGCTGCTGTGGGACACTAAGTCAAAGGCCAGCAACGAGGTGACCGACTGCTCAGGGCACGAGGCCTGGCACTGAGAAGGGCCTGGGGAAATGTTTCCCCTCCAAGTGTGAGGGTGTGAGACAGATACAGGGATACTGTGTCCTCCCCAAACGCCTCACATTTCCGGAGCCAGCTGCTAATGTTAGCTTATTGGTGGGAGTCTTTCTTCTGAGAGGCCCCAGCTCCGTATCTGATGGAAGCCACGGCCTTCTCAGGACCATCCAAGTAAGTCAGCCAGGGGCCAATCCACAACAATGCGGCAGAGACAACAAAAGCTCTGTGAAACTCTACCCCCAAACAGGGCTGGAGAGAAGGTCCAACCAAGGCTGGGAATCTTGTAAACACTAATGAGAGCTGGCTAAGCCTCCCCGCCACCCCCATCTGGACCTCACCAGGCCTGTGCTGCTGGGGCTGGGGGCGCAGGGCTCGGCCTGGTCTTCACTTATGTAGATCACTTATGTAGAGCATTTAACAGTCAGCAAAGGAGAAGCACTTGGATGGCTTGGCCACACCTTGTGCCCTTTAGAAATGGGGTTGTAAAAGGGCTGCTCAAGGAGATGTTTCCGGAGCCATGACAACCCCAAAGCTAGACATGCAACTTCCTTACATAACACAGTTTGGTTTCCTTGGAAACCGGGCTTGGTCCCGACGTGCCCTGCTCTGAGCCTACTGGATGCACGGCTCGCGCCCTCACGCTCAGACTTCAGACAGGGATACCACAATCCCCCACACACACACCTCCCAGGAGCAGAGCTTCACCCTTTGACACTTGGCTACATCTAGAACAGAAAATCTTATGGGTTGTTCATTCTGTGGGTCAACCACCTCCCACCCAATCATAAGCCACCATCAAGTAGCCCCAAGTACCAACACACTGGCGCTTCCCAGTCCAGCTCTGGTGCTCTGTGCCGGTCTGCTATCAGCTTACCAAGAGCCAAATCCCAGACTGGTTTCTGAAATAAATGACCACCCCTAGAATGGTCTCGTTTTTTGGCTTTATACGGAAAAACAAAGCCTAAGTTTGGTGAATCTCCTTCCTCTGTCTTCTGTATGACATTGCCCCAAATCTGAAAAGATCCCAGACCAGGTCAGGCAATGGAACCCCAGCCCGATCCCCGGAGGCCCTGGCTGCGGTGCACTCTCTAGTTTTCCCACCCCAGCAAAGTGTACAACTGCCCAGAGAAGAGCTCGCCTAAGGGAAAACCACATCAGCCTCTGCTGCCTATACAGGATGGACACAGTGGGGTCACTTGTGCTTTCATGCTGTGCTGGGGACACAGAGCCTGGGGACCAGCCTCAAATAAAGAAAGGAAACATGGAGGGAGACTGATCCTCCTATCACCAGAGCACATCAGGAGCCAAACACAATCGCCCGGAAATGGGAAAAATAAATTAAAAACCTGAGAGAGGCTGGGAGCTGTGTTCATTCACAAGTCTGCAGGGTCACGGCGGATGCAGAAGAGGAGCTGCCCTGGCCCTGCCTGGCCCTGCCAAACACAGGTTGGACGGTCTCCCGATGGGGGTGCATCCTGCTAGCTTCTCTTTGGGTGTGGGAGGCACCGAGAGCTCCAAGACCTCTCTCCTCTGCATCTCTGAGGTATCTCCCAGAGGTAAGGTGTCATTCCCCACGGTGCTGGGATTTCAGTGTCAGTATTCCCTCCCCTGACCCAGACCCTAGGCAATGGAGAAAGGCCTGGGAACCTCTTTTTTTTTTTTTTTTGTGGGGCAATGAGGGTTAAGTGACTTGCCCAGGGTCACACAGCTAGTAAGTGTCAAGTGTATGAGGTCGAATTTGAACTCGGATCCTCCTGAATCCAGGGCCGGTACTTTATCCACTGCATCACCCAGCTGCCCCGGAACTTCTTTATAGAAATACTTTGTCTCCTGTGAGCTCGGATGAATGAAAACCTCATGTTTTTCTCAAACAAGAGCTAGCAACTTTAGACAACAATCTATTATAACACATGCACACACAGCTAGGTAGCGCTACAGTGGATAGAGTGCTGGGCCTGGAGTCAGGAAGACTGATCTTCCTGAGTTCAAATCCAGCTTCTGGCACTTGGTAGCTGGGGGACCCTGGACAGGTCACTTCACCCTGTTTGCCTCCATTTCTTTATTTGTAAAATGAGCTGGAGAAGGAAAGGGCAAATCATGCCAGTATCAAGAAAACCCCAAATGGGATCATGAAGAGTGAGACACAACTGAAATGACTCGATCACACGCGGGCACGTGCACACACACACACACACACACACACACACACACGAGCATGCGCACCCCGCACACGCATACACACACGCATACACGCACACGCGCGCGCACACGCGCACACACACAGGTTCCAAATCCCCAAACATATCTTCAATGTCCTATTAATGATAGGTTTTGCTCCAGGCCCCAAACCTCTCCCACCGAGCAGGTTATCCATCCAAAAGCAGAAAGGAGCACAGATACAACTGTCACAGGGGATGGGCCCCTGTGGGCGGGAGCCTCCTCCCTCCCCAGGCAGGTGGTACTGGGTTAAGCCTGAGCCTGGGGTGGGCGAGGGGGAGTCTGGGCCAGGACCAGAGGATCAGCAGTCATTTCCCAAGCCCTGGATGAGGCTGAGCACACAGCTGCCTCACAACCATCAATGAGGGGGCACGATCCCACAGCAGGCCCCAACTCTGGGACCCTCCCTCTTTCATCCCTGGCACTCGAATGCCCAGGGGAGGGCACCCGGGTCACACTTCACCCATCTGCTCCCTCGTCCCAAGACAGTGTGGAGGTCTGGGGGGTCTGCAGGTCAGCTTTCAGACGACAGCTTAGCTCATTGAGGCGGCAGCTGCCTCGGCTGTGGCTACTAAGGAAATCAGAGGCCATTTCAGATACAGACACACCCGTGGATACCCAGGCATACAGACATGTATACACACACTTTTGTTTTTAAGCCTGCTTTCTTTGACCAACGTTTTCATATTTCCCCACTGCTCAAAATGACCCCGTCCATGTGGATGCTCCCTCCCACAGAGCGGGTCACACTTCACGCCTGTTGCCCGTGCTGAGGGACCCTGGTCTGCCGCCTCCCTGAAGTGGACCAAAGGGGGCCTGGCCCAGGGCTCTTCTTGCTTCCTGCTGACAGCATGGGGACACCAGTGGAGAAGCCAGGCCATCTGCCTCTCCCTCACCGGCTGCCTTACCATGCCAGCCTGTCATCTCCCTGACAATGCCCTTTCCTCCAGTTGTCAGAGGCTCCCCCCACCCGAGCCACCACCTTCACGTGCTCACTTGGAATGGGGCACTCCTGGCTCTGGTGTATGAGGATGTGACTTTGGGTCACTTAACTGTGCCGTGCCTCAGTTTCCCCATCTTAAAATTAAGCACTTGGGAGAGCTGGCCTGGCCTCTAGACATGGGGTCAGCCCCAGGTCAGCCCAGCCCTACGTCCAGCGCTGGGCGGTGCTTCCTTTCAACCTGACACCAATGAAGCCACTATGAGGTCATAACAGTCAATCTCCAGACTGGCAATATCCAAAGGACATATTTTTTTTCCTCTAGGGCTGTTACAAAGTTCTCAGAGACTTAAACTTTAAAAATGATAATCAGCACTTGCAGGAGCAGTGGCTGGTGGGAAGGATGGGCCATAACCTTTACAACTGATGGGAGCTGCTTGTCACGGATCTGATGCTGCTTCTTCCTGAGCTCTTGGGCCCTTGGAGCTAGGGATCTCACTAGTGGTTTCTAACCCCCAAGGGGCCAATGACGGGAAGAGTCCCCAAAAGACTGTTTGTATCAGAAAAACAAACAAAAATCACCTGGAAATAAACTGGCTGCTGACCAGTGCAGACTGGCTGACCAAGGGGAGATGGGTGAAGGGAAGGGAAGGCTGGTAGGGAAGGATGCAGACAGGGAACTCCGGAGGCTCCCAGCAGAGACCACCCCCTTCTCTCCAGCTCATGGAGGACCCAGGAGCTGAAGGAGGGGTCAAGCAGAGTCAAGGGGCCCGGGTCTCAAGTCTAGGCTCTCCTACGGATGAGCCGCCTGACCCTGACTGGGCCCATCCCTCTCTAGGCTCCCTCCATGTGATCCTGATGACTTGTCCAGGGTCACATGATCACCAAGGGCCCGGTCTTCCTGACTGAACCCAGCTCTCTAGCCCCTGGGCCGCACATCCTAACTGAGGGGGCCAGTACCCCTGCAGAAGTCCTCGGCTTACCCGAGAGAGCCGGCCCACAGACCCTAGAGGGAAGACCTCCCGAGGGCCCACCTTGGCCGGGCCAAAGACCAGAGCCAGCGCTTGCTGCCAACAACCATCTTTTCAGTAAGACATGATCAGCTGGGCCCAGGAGTGATCTGTGGGCATTAGTTAATATGTGCTATGGAAGGGGCTATGGGGGGTTGTTTATTGGGAAGTGCCTCACAAGTCAGGGGCTGCTAGGAGGTGCCACAGTGCACAGAGCTCAGGATCTGAAGTCAGGAAGGCTCATCTTCCTGAGTTCAAATCCAGCCTCAGACATTTACTAGCTGGGTGACCCTGGGCAAGTCACTTCACCCTGTGTGCCTCAGTTTCCTTATCTGTCAAATGAGCTGGAGGACATGGCCAGACAGGTCGGGGTCTTTGTGAGAAAAGCCCAATGGGGTCATGAAAACTCATATATGCCTGAAACAACGGAAACCCAACTGCTAAGTTAAAACAAGAGGCATGATTAGAAACAATCAAGGCTTTTAAAAGCCCTTTCAGCACGTGCACACGCACGCACACACGTGCACACAGATGCCCACACACACGCGCGCACATGCACGCACACACACAGACACGCACACACACGTGCACACGCACACACACAGAGGCACTAAGGCATCATCTTCTCTACATTGAGGGTTTTACCTCAGGCCAGGTGGACGGTGCAGTTCCCTGATGGGCATTGTGACTCCCCCTCTCCTCCCCAGAGCTGCTTGCTCTGCAAAGCTTCCCCTTGGCCCAGCCTTAGGAAAAGGTACCACCACATGACAATGTCTCCACCATCTGGGAAACCCCAAAGCCTCATTATTATGGGGCTCCAGGGCATTTTAGCAAGAAGGAGCCCATCCCATCCTCAAAACCACCAGTCTTCCTCTAATCAATGTTAATGTCTGCTCTTGAACAATAGAAAAGCATTCTCTGTGAATATGCCATCACTAGGTGGCAGAGTCAAAATCACCCAACTCTGGAGGTACAACCTATGATCATGGGCTGGCCAACGTGGGAGATGCTGAGCTCATCAAACACCCCTTATAAGGTGTGAGAAAATAATGGGTTTTGGGCTGCCCAGAGGCCCAGGGAGAGGAGTATATTAAGAGTGACTGGAGTGGGGCAGCTAGGTGGCGCAGTAGATAAAGCACCGGCCCTGGATTCAGGAAGACCTGAGTTCAAAGCCGGCCTCAGACATCTGACTGACACTTGCTAGCTGTGTGAACCTGGGCAAGTCACTTAACCCTCATTGCCCCGCAAAAAAAAAAAAAGAAAAGAAAAGAAAAGAAAAGAAAAAAAAAAGATTGATTGATTGGAGTGACTTTGCTGATTAATTCACTTAAAGTTGACTTGATTGAAACCATACCTACCTGAAAGCCTGGCCCTCAGGGGGTGTGTTCTCTGAACTCTGACCTTGGCACAATTTGTTCATGAACCACCCTCAAGTCCAGTGAACCAATGGATTTGGGTGATGCTAGCCAATTAGCTCGAAGCAGTGTGTAAGGGCCACCTCTCCTCCGGACCCAGAGGAAGCTTACACACTCAGATAGGCTCTCAGATACGCTCATGGTGGCTAGATAGGCTTTCCTAACTTTCTGAGCCAAGTGTTCTCTCTTTACTAATATTTGTTATGCTTTAATAAATGCTTAATGCCCAAAACTGGTGCTAAAGCTTCTAATTTATAAGTCACAAATATATTAGAAACCCCAGCTAATTTTCCCCAAACTTGGGACAGAAATAAGACGATCACGATATAATTTTAAACGCCACAAAGGTGCAATCTGGACAATATTTTAAAAACTGATTTACTGGGTGATTAGAAGCCATAGTCTTCCAATAAGCACTCAGGATGCGTACATACTCGGGCAGCCAGGCCAAATTAACGATTATTATAGATTTTTAAAGAAACTGAGGTCTCAACAGTTACTCCATTGGGATAACAATGCTGCAGAGTGAGGCCCTTCCAACTAGGAAAGACTAGCAAGTAGGATAAAAGTTACACGAATGATGCCAAATCACCCAAGTCTGTGAGGCTGCCCACAGACTGGGCCTGTTCTGGTCTCACTGGGTGAGGGAGATGGGGTCTAAAGCACCCCTGGAAGACCTGGAGGGTGAGATTTGCACCCAGATTCCCCAATGACATTGGTGCCAGTATCTTAGGAGAAGTGTCCAAGAAGCCAACACTCGCTGGCCCTCCCCTGGAGAAGAGCAGAAGGGCTCTCACCCTTGGCAGGTCCTCACACCTGCAGGGCGGATGCCCCGGAGGCCTTGAGAGAGAGACCAAGCTCTGGCTTATGGTAGAGGGACGAGACCAGGGAAGCCCCGGGCATGGCCTGAGGAATCTCTGCAGCTCAGGAAGAGGCTTACAGGAAGTAGAGGTCTACAGAGAGTGAGAACCTCCATATCCTGACCCCGGGCCAAGGTGGCCATAACCACCAAATGACATGGATGTTCAGTGCTGAGAAAACCAAGGGTGACAAGAAGAGGACGCCTCTCATGAAAAGGAGGACTTCTCTGGTGGGACAGTCCCCCAAGGAAGGGAACGAGGCCAAGTCCACTTTGTGGTGGCCACTCGGATGACCGTCAGGCCGGCCACACTCCACCCCCGCCCCGGCCTTCTCACTGTCTGTCCTCCACACACATCCCCCCTCCCATCTTTGGTCTTCACACGGGTCATGGGTGAGTGACCGACCTGGGGACAGACGAGGACCTACCTACAGCAGGAGCATCGTACTCATCCCCGAGCAGAATCTCCGGAGCAGAATATGCGAGAGACCCACAGCTTGTGGTGAGCTTCTTTCCGGGCTGGAACTTGTTGCTAAAACCAAAGTCTGTCAGCTTCACGAGTCCTTGTTTCTCAAAGAAGACGACGTTCTCAGGCTTCAGGTCCCGGTGCACGACGTGGAGCTTGTGGCAGTAGGATATAGCATGAACGATCTGAGCAAAGTATTTCTTGGCAAGGTCTTCATTGAGACCCTCTTCATGTTTCATGATGTAGTCAAACATGTCTCCTCCGTCTCCAAGCTCGAGGATAAGGTAAAGCTTGGTCTGAGTGTCGATGACCTCGTAGAGGCGCACGATGTTGGGGTGCTGCACGAGCTTCATGCAGCGGACTTCCTGGAAGAGGTGACCAGTGGCCAGAGTGTCCAGTTTGGTCTTGTCGATGACCTTTACGGCCACTTTTTCCCCTGTGAAAACGTGCCTGGCGAGTTTGACCACAGCAAAGTGGCCTCTGCCCAGGGTTTTGTCCAAGTCATACAAACCCGCGATCTTCCCATCATACCCTCTCTTGAAACCCGCCATGCTGCTCCAGGGGGGGGAAGGACGCTCAAATCGCCTGCCGCTGCCGGGCTCTTTTCAGACAAGACTCTCCCATGAAAAGGACTTGTCCATTCTGGCTGTCCCCAAACACATCTGCACGACAAGGAGAGAAAAAAAGGGCTGTTTATAGCTGGGCCTTCACTAGGCCCTGTGTGGCCAGGGCTCTTTTGCATCCTCATTCTCTAGGAATCAGACCATTTTAAGACATAAGACAAGGGCCTGTTACAAGAATCAACTGCTCAGCTTGAGAAGAATACTTAAAGAACCTTGACACACTTAAGTCTGCAAGAGCTCATAGGAGAAATCAAAAGCCATAGGAAAATTATACTTTCACTAGTAAAAATTACTTTTTACTATAATTAAAACAATGTGAAAATTAGCAAATGTTGATGCACTTTTAAAAGCTACTGCTTTCACAAAGTAGGTTCTCCTCTCTGCTAGAAATTAAGCCAGGTTTGGGGAAATGATCAATATGTGGCCAGCAACCAAAAAGCTGGGGTTAGTTTTCCCTATCACAAAAAAGCAAAATGCTTTTTAAGAGTTAAGGCAAAATAGTTTAGAAATTTATATACAATGATGGTTTCCTTTGTAGTTCCATGTGTTTTATTTTATGCATTTGTTGTTATTGTTTGTCCTTCCTTCTCCAAGCGGACCATGACATCAGGAGGTGATGTCATGACTCGCACTAAATTGAATTTAAGTGAGGGAAGGCTGTGTAAGGTTACCAGCCTCACTCTCCTCTAGAGCCATTTAGGTCCAGTGGAAAGATATACATCAGGATGTCTGGAGATGGCTCCAGATGTTTAAGGCAATTGGGGTTAAGTGACTTGCCCAGGGTCACACAGCTAGTCAGTGTCTAAAGTAAGACTTGAACTCAGGTCCTTCTAGCTTCGGGGCAAGTGTTCTATCCACTGCACCACCTAGCTGCCCAGCTTGTGCGTGTGTGTGTGGGGGGGGGGGGCGGGAAGCAGTCAGAGTTAAGTGACTTGCCCAGGGCCACACAGCTAATAAGTATAAAGTGTCTAAGGCTGGATTTGAACTGAGGTCTTCCTGACTCCAGGGCTAGTGCTCTAACTACTGTGCCACCTAGCACAAGCAACAATATATGACTTTTATTATATTCACTGAATTTAGTCAAGAAAGTTTTACAATTGACGTACAGTCTTATTATATTCATAAATCAAACACATGGTTTGACTTCATGCCCACGTTTTAATACTTCAAAAGACTGAATTAGTGTAAGTACCAGCTTCACCAATGCTGACTGTAACCATTCCACACCTTAGTAGACCATTTCCTTCATTCCTGTGGTCAAAACAATAATCCATCAACTGTGATCAACCTGCTCATGAGTGTTATGATTTAAAGATGCCCATAAAAAAACTAATTCAAGGAGTCCGATAGAATTGAATGAAACAACTAATGGGGAGGGTTGGGGTTTTTTTTGTTTTTTTACTACCAAAGCATCAACATTTTTAAGAACTGACATCCATGGAATATGCCAACCATGTATACAATTTGGATTCTTTGTGATCTCTACTGCCACCCCCACCTCCGCCTTAATGTGCCTTCCTGTCGATTCTCTTTTGTCTTCACCAAGATGGTTCTTTCTCATTCCCTTAAAACACAAACCGACTTGGTCACTTTATCTTTCAACTCTCAATGTAAACATTAAATGTCATTCACTTGAGAGTTCTCCACAAATTTGTGATGACTGGAACAGTGGGCAGTAAGCTCCTTAAGAATCAGGGCCATGCCTTCCCAATAAGATCAGGGGTGAAACAGGGATGTCCATTATCACCCCTATTATTTAATATTGTACTAGAAATGTTAGCTTTAGCAATCAGAGAAGAGAAAGGAATTAAAGGAATTAGAATAGGCAAGGAGGAAACAAAACTATCACTCTTTGCAGATGATATGATGGTATACTTAAGGAATCCTCGAGAATCAACTCAAAAATTACTTGAAACAATTAACAACTTTAGCAAAGTAGCAGGATATAAAATAAATCCACATAAATCATCAGCATTTCTATACATGACCAACAAAGTCCAGCAGCAAGAGATAGAAAGAGAAATTCCATTTAAAGTAACGGTAGATAATATAAAATACTTGGGAGTCTACTTGCCAAGACAAACCCAGAACTCTATGAACACAACTACCAAACACTCTTCACACAAATCAAATCAGATCTAAATAATTGGAAAGATATCAATTGCTCATGGATAGGCAGAGCTAATATAGTAAAAATGACAATACTGTCTAAATTAATTTACTTATTCAGTGCCATACCAATCAGACTACCTAAAAATTATTTTATATAGCTAGAAAAAATAATAACAAAATTCATCTAGAAAAACAAAAAATCAAGAATATCCAGGGAAATAATGAAAAAAAAAATCACAGGAAGGTGGGTTAGCGGTACCAAACCTGGAGCTTTACTATAAAGCGGCAGTCATCAAAACTATCTGGTACTGGCTAAAAAATAGAGTGGTAGGGGGCAGCTAGATGGCGCAGTGGTTAAAGCGCTGGCCCTGGATTCAGGAGTACCTAAGTTCAAATCCAGCCTCAGACACTTAACACTTACTAGCTGTGTGACTCTGGGCAAGTCACTTAACCCCCATTGCCCCGCAAAAAAAAAAAAAAAATAGAGTGGTAGATCAATGGAATAGGCTAGGTTCAGGAAATGCAGTAGTAAATGACACTAGTAATGTAGTGTTTGATAAACCCAAAGACTCCAGCTTCTGGGATAGGAACTCAGTATTTGACAAAAACTGCTGGGAAAACTGGAAGATAGTATGGCAGAAATTAGGCATAGACCACCATCTTACACCTTATACTAAAATAAGGTCAAAATGCATACACGATTTAGACAGAAGAGGTGATACCATAGGTAAATTAGGAGAGAAAGGAATAGTCTACCTATCAGATCTTTGGAAAGGAAATTAGTTTTTGACCAAACAAGAGATAGAGTATATTATAAAATGCAAAATGGATGATTTTGATTATATTAAATTAAAAAATTTTTGTACAAACAGAAGCAATGCATCCAAAATTAGAAGGGAGGCAGAAAGCTGGGAAACAATTTTTGAGGCCAGTGCTTCTGATAAAGGCCTCATCTCTAAAATATATAGGGAATTAAATCAAATTTTTAAGAATCCAAGTCATTCCCCAATTGAGAAATGGTCAAAGGATATGAACAGGCAGTTTTCTGATGAAGAAACCAAAGCTATCTATTCCCATATGAAAAAATGCTCTAAATCTCTAATGATTAGAGAGATGCAAATTAAAACAACTCTGAGGTACCACCTGACACCTATCAGATTGGCTAAAATGACAAAAAAGGAAGATAATAAATGTTGGAGAAGCTGTGGGAAAATTGGAACACTAATGCATTGTTGGTGGAGCTGTGAACTGATCCAACCATTCTGGAGAGCAATTTGGAATTGTGCCCAAAGGGCAATAAAGCTGTGCATACCCTTTGACCCAGCAATTCCACTTTTAGGTCTTTTTCCCAAAGAAATCATGGAAGGGGGAAAGGGACCCACATGTACAAAAATATTTATAGCTGCTCTTTACGTGGTAGCAAGGAATTGGAAGTTGAGGGGGTGCCCATCCATTGGGGAATGGCTGGACAAGTTGTGGTATATGAATACAATGGAATACTATTGTGCTGTAAGAAACGATGAGCAGGAGGAGTTCAGAGAAACCTGGAGGGTCTTATGTGAGCTGATGATGAGTGAGATGAGCAGAACCAGAAGAACATTGTACACAGTATCATCAACATTGAGTATTGACCTACTGTGATGGACTATATTCTTCTCACCAATGCAATGGTACAGAAGAGTTCCAGGGAACTCATGATAGAAGAGGATCTCCAAATCCAAGAAAAAAAAAAAAGAGAGAGAACTGTGGAGTATAGATGCTGATTGAACCATATTATTTCTTTTGTTTTGGGTGCTGTTGTGTTTTTTTTCTATTTTGAGGTTTTGCATCACTGCTCTGATTCTTTCTCTTGTAACAGGATTAATGCAGAAATAGGATTAATGTTAATATGTGTATATATATGTGTGTGTATATATCTATATCTATATGGATATGAATATAGATATATAGATATAACCTATATCAGATTACCTGCTGTCTAGGGGAGGGGGGAGGGAGCGGAGGGGAGGAGAAAAATCTGAAATTGGAAAGCCTGTATAAACAAAAGTGGAGAACTCTCTTTACATGTAACGGACAAAATAAAATACCTTATATGTAAAAAAAAATAAAAGAATCGGGGCCATGTCTGTTTTTTTCTTTCTATCCCCCTAGAGAAATGTATACTGAGCCTTGCACACAGCAGGCCCATATGACATGTTTGTTAAATGAATACTCAAATTCACATCTGATAAACAGAGGCTTAAAAGCTACATGTATCATCGGAGACTTGGGACTTCAGGCTAAATAGACTCATTTCTATTAAATCCCCCTTTTTTTTTCCCAAAAAGGATAATGGGGTGGTAATAAACAAAGAAAGAAAGATGTGAAGTCTGAGACCCCCGCTGCAAAGAGATGGGTGTGCCTGGGCCATATGGCCTGCTCAAGTCATTCCCTCCCATGGACCCATTTTTTTCAGCTGTCCAATAGGGAGCGGACCTAGAGGAGGCCCCTCAGTGCAAGAGGCTTTCAAAGATCCACTGGGAGAAGCTATTCCCAAGGCAATCCTGTCAATTAGCAGGCTTGCCCATGGCCACCCTAACCAGGGGAAATGGAGCAATGGGCATCAAAGAAATGCAACAAGTAATCCATAACTTTTGTTTTTGTTTTTTTTTTGGTTTTTTGGGGTTTTTTTGTTTTTTAGTGAGGCAATTGGGGTTAAGTGACTTGCCCAGGGTCACACAGCTAGTAAGTGTCAAGTGTCTGAGGCCGGATTTGAACTCAGGTCCTCCTGACTCCAGGGCCGGTGCTCTATCCACTGCGCCACCTAGCTGCCTCAATCAGTAACTTTTTAACTTTTGAAGGACATTTGGATTTGTTGGGCAGCCCTAAGTCTCTGTGTCTGACAGAAATCAACGTTCTCTCCACCTGAGGAAGATGGAAGGTGTGGAGCAGGGAAGCAGCTGGGAAGCAAGGGCCCAATGCTGGCAGATTTAGGAGTCAGAAGGAGACACTTTTTTTTTTTTTTTTGCAGGGCAATGAGGGTTAAGTGATTTGCCCAGGGTCACATAGCTGGTAAGTGTTAAGTGTCTGAGGCCAGATTTTAACTCAGGTCCTCCTGACTCCAGGGCCGGTGCTCTATCCACTGTGCCACCTAGCTGCCCCCATATTTATTTATTTTTTGGGGGGAGACACACATTCTTTGCTAGAATTTTAACTATAAAGGCTGACCCTGGCCAAGCCTTCCTTTCAGCAACTTGCTTTCATTATCCCCACCTTAGGGTGGTAGGAGAGGGAAGAGACCATCTTTCTAAAACAAAGCACTGAGTTAACTCCTATCCAGCAGCCGCCCCACCTCACCTCTAAGGGGCCAACAGAACAGGAAGGGGGAAGGGCGATTGAGAGGTAGCTCACGCAGGCCCCTGCCTCCTCCCCATTCTTGGCCTGTAGGAGGAGAGAGGAAGAGTGGGGCAAAACTGAGCGGCTTTCAGTCAGGTCTTCCAACAAACTGTCCCCACACACACACACACACACACACACACACACGCTCAAATGCAAAGGGAGGTCCAGCAGCTTCTCAGAGCAAACAAGAGGTGCTGTTATCTGTACCACATTGTTGATACACATACATTTCAAAAAATCTGTCCTAGAACCTTCAGCCATGGAGCACAGTAGTCAGGCCTGTCTAAGGGGGAAGAAACCAATCTCAGGGGCAGGAACTAGTATTCTCTCACCAAGTATACCAACCCTGAGTTTGCTGTTAAAATTAGGAAGAACTAAGTGCGAAAACTGAAGAGAATGTGTAGAACAACCCATTTCCTTTCAAAACAAAATTTAGGGCAAGCCCCTCTGCAGCCTGGGGCCCCCCCCTCCTGCTTCCCTGGGAATCCAAAGGGATCTTTCCAGTAGGGGATGAGGCTCCCAGCTCGGGTACTGACTGTTTCACTCCGGCCCCTGCCGCAGGAGGGCAGTGAGGGCCAGACAAGTGAGGGTCAGTGGGATCACCACTCCTGTCCCAGGGTGACCAGAGAGGCCTCGACATCCCCAGTGGGCCCAGGCTCAAGTATGGACTTTGTTTATATGCACATGGCCTGGCGCCCAGTAAGCATTTCATCACTTGGGGCCTGACTGAAGCCAGAGCTGTATGAGCCTGAACAAGCCATGGACCCCTCAGAAGGAAAGGAAAAGCATCAGTGCTTTGTGAAAATCAAGATGTCACTGTTTTTCCATACGAGTTCACAGACTTGCTGAAATCTAGCCATGGTCCCCTTGGCCTATGTTCCCTCACGTAAGAACCTCTTGTCTAAAGCTGTCAATCTCCACTGGAGAAGGGAGTTAGTAGACTGACAAAATCACAAGTCCAGAAAGAAAAACTGCATTGATCATCATTGTAAATCAAAGATGAACTATGCTGGGAAGGAAAGGTTCCCATTCCTGAAATTTTCCAGAACACCCTCCCAAGCCACCACTCCCCTCTCCATTAGAACACAAGCTCCCGGTGGGCAGGCACTGCCCAGTCTTAGCAGCCCTGGCTAGCGTACGGCATTTAATGAGTACTTGCTCCTTCATTCAAAACTGTCCAAGGTCCAAATCAAAAGTAATCACTTGTGATAATTCTGCTACTGGCCGAAAGCAAAGCAGAGAATGTGGGAAAACTAACAGTTTGAGTCACCCTTAGTTTTTTATTCATAATAACAATGTTCTTATAGCTAAGACTGAGTCAACAATTCTTTAGCCAAGCAAAGTGCCCAGCCAGAAAAGTGAATTCTATAAAGCAGCATCCCAGTATTCATTTCAACTGGCTGAGAGCATTGCTGTGAGGGTTTTTAGGGAGATACCTTGCCCTCCTACTTAATTAATCTCTCTATTCTAAAAATGCCATTTCCCAGAATCCCTCCCTGATCTACCATGATGCCAATAAAGAAGAGAACTATTGTATATAAATATAAAGACACATACATGTATGTTATCAGATGGTGAGCTTAATATTAATACATGCTTATTGACTGAAAAAAAGGAGGAAGGCATTAGCAGAAGGTCAGGTGGGGGTGATCAAGAGGGTAGAATTTTAACTGAGTTGTTTTTTTTTGTTGAGGCAATTGGGGTTAAGTGACTTGCCCAGGGTCACACAGCTAGTAAGTGTTAAGTATCTGAGGCCAGATTTGAACTCAGGTCCTCCTGACTCCAGGGCTGGTGCTCTCTCCACTGTGCCACCTAGCTGCACCTTAACTGAGTTTTGAAGGAAGCCAAGGAAATGCTGACAGAGGTGAGGGAGTCGGGCATTCCCCGGGATGGAGGACCACTGGTACAAAAGACCCAGAGAAAGGAGATGGAGGGTTGAGGACAGGCAAGTAGGCTCTCACTGCTAGAACACAGAGTACACAGGAGGAGGCCAAACAGGCGGCTTTATATTTGATTCTGGAGGCGACAAGGGTCACATGGTCAGGCTGCCCACTGGGTGCCTTCCCACAGTCTTTGGAGTGACTCTGGATCTTCAGTAACCAAGCTATGCTGTGTCTCAGGGCTCCATGGTGTCACTGGGTGAAGAGCGAGGTTATAAACATGGGCTTTGTCTCGGGGGACCTTAGGATCATTAAAAGTACTAGGCAGCTTCCCAGTGGAGCTGATGAGATGCAATCGAATGGGACTAAAAGGAGCTGCGCCATTTCAGGACTTCTAATCCTCCAGGCAGGTGAACTCTAGACTTTAGAAAAGAGGATTTCAACAAATTCAGAGAAAAGAGAGGCCCGATGACCTCATGTCCCAAAGCTAAAAGGGATGATGGCTCTAGGAGGGAGAAAAGGCGCTCACGCACAAAACCTCGCGAATGATCGACCCTGCCCAGGAAGGTAGAGGGAGGCATCTGTCGCCACGGAGAAGACGCCAAGCCCCATGCAAGGCGGGTCCGGAGACAGGTGCCAAAGCACCGGCCCCAGAACAGCAGTCTCGGCGACAGACAAAGCTTGTTCAGAATGAAGAAAGACAGAAAGAAGAACTTTTAAAGGAATTTTTGGTGTGAAAAGAACAAGTGTAAAAAGTGGAATTGCTCACCTCCCATCTTGTTTCTCTGTCAAGGAAAACAACTGTCAAAATGGCAAAGAAAACCAACAGGGTTAAGACGGAATCAGAGGCAGCATTTCTGTCGGGCCTCGCACCACAACCCGCGAAGTTGGTGGTCTTACGATGCTCATTTTACACACGGGAAGCTGAGACACACAGGGGTCTGGGCCCACACAGTTAGCAAGTGTGTGAAGCAGGACTCAAACTCATAATCCCGGACCCACCCAGCTGCCTGGAAGGACCCAAAGAGATCAGAATGAGCTCAGCAAAGAACTATGGAGACCAGAACAGGTTCCAAAAGACTGGAGACAGGCAAAGGTGAGTTTCGCATGGATCCTCAGGCAAATTCTGGGCTAGATTTCTCAGAGAAATGTTTCATGCTGGTTTTTGTTTTGACATCTCTCCCATTGCCCGAGTTATCCCTCATAATAAAGGACTAGAAGAGAGGAAGAAGGAAGGCTTGGCCAAACTGGCCGGACATGGAGCCCAAGCCTGAGGTCCCATGCAGCGTCCAGAAGCCGGGCTCCAAGCCCTGCCAAGGCGGGGGCGTTCTCTCCATCTGCACACCATTTGGCTGGATCCCCTTCCTTCCCTTGGCATTGGTTCATCTAAGTGCTTAAGCCACGGCTGAAGGACCCTGACAAGCTGGAGAGTCAGGAACTATGACTGGGATGGTGGCAAAGGGATCTGCCTCATGCTGCCCAAGCATTAGGTGAATGAACTGGGGAGAGACAACATCTGCCTTCAAGTGTGTGGGGGAGGGATCAACCTTGTTCACTTGGTCACAAAAGGCAGAACTGGGAGCCACGGAGAAGGCAACATGAACCTGGATGTCCCCCACACATGGGCTGTCTCAATGAGTCAGCCCTCCTAGGAAACCTTCAGACAGAGATTTGAGGACCACGTGAGGACACGCTACAGTGCAGGTATCTTAGCTGTACGAGGTGGACCCTTCTAAGTCTCCAATCCTGTAATTCTGTGATATTCTCCCCTGGCCTCCTCCTCAGGCCCCAGGCCTGGGGCTCTCCAAGCTGAGGGGCAGGCACTCTTCCCCCAAAAGGGAGGTCCGACAGGCCAGGTCCTTTGCCTTGACTGTGCCCTGTAGTCCCCAAGAACTGACATTATCTGCCCCACCACAGAATCCCTAAGACTTCTGGACCTTTCCTTCTGCCCTGCAGCTGAACTGTAGGTATTGTCTCTCCCAAACAGAGTGTGGGCTCCTGGAGGGCAGCGAGAGAAAGCTGGCTCTATCTATCTGTATGCATACTGCTTGGCATAAAGGGCACACCAGAGAAATGCTGTTTCATTCCTTCCTTTCTATAAACCCACTTCATTACCCTCATGTATAACATGGTTAGCCATTCTACAACTGGGGAGCGTCTAATTATTTACAGTTCTTTACTAACACACACAAACAAATATGCTTATAAATATGTGGCTGCCTATGGGGCACTTTGTCACTTGGGTATTCACCTAGAAGTAGAATCTCTGGGCCAAAGGGTAGAAATGCATTAGGGACTTTTTCACATAATTCCAAGCATCATTCACAACAGTAGGAACGATTCACTGCTTTGCCAACAATGCCCTTGTGTGCCTGCCTTTCCACACAGATGACTCCTTTGCTGGGGGTGAGGTAAAAGCACATCAGAGCCTTCTTCTGAAGGTTGTTAAAAGAGATCACAATTCTTCTTTGACCTCTAATTGTTCATCTCTTAGTGAGGGAACGACTTTTGGTCTTAGCCATTTCTGATAGGTGTATAATCCTAGTACTATCCATTTTGTTTACGTGATAGCTTTTCAATTTGATAGAATCAAAAGTATTTCTCTTTTATAATCATCTCTACTCCTTGTCTGGATAAGAATTATCCCCTAACCAGAGCTGTGAAAAACATAGGAACTGCTTCTCTTCTAATTTTTTTTTCTTAAATGATCTGGTCACTTATTCAGGTTTCATAGCTAAGAACCTAATCTCTGCCAGGCTGCTTTCCTATTTTCCCAGAAATACCTGTCATGTTGTAAGTTCTTTTTGTCTGAGGCTTTGCTGAACACTGGGTTATTAAATGTAGTTATTTATGCTTCTTCTTTGTCCAGTGTGTTTCACGGATCTACTTCTCTAGTACAAATGGCTTGAATGATCATGCTCTAGAGCATGGTGGGAGGTTTGAAAGTCCTGTTTCCTCTTCATTCCTACTTTTGTTTCATTACTTGCATAGGTTCTTATAGGTATTCTAGATGTTTTCTTTCTCCAAATGAATCTTGCTTTTATGTTGTCTAGTCCTGTAAAGTATCTCTTTGGTAGCAAGATTAGTGTAGCACTAAATCTCGAAGTTAACTTCAGTAACATTATCATTATTTTATTAGAGCGGCACAGCCCTGCCATGAGTAATAACTATCTCTCCAGTTGATTGTGTCATTTATTTTTTTTGAGTGTTTTATAATTTAATCTATGCAAGTATTGAGTGTACTTTGGCAGACTGATTCCCAGATGTTTTATGCATTTTGTCATTTTTATGAGACTACCCTTTCTTTTCATTGCCTACTAGATTTGTTTTTTCTCTTTTTTTTTTTTTGTGGGGCAATGAGGGTTAAGTGACTTGCTCAGGATCACACAGCTAGTAAATATCAAGTGTCTGAGGCTGGATTTGAACTCAGGTACTCCCGAATCCAGGGTCACTGCTTTATCCACTGTGCCACCTAGCTGCCCGATTTGTTTTTTTCTATGCAAAAATGTTGTTGATTTCTCTAGGGTTATTGTCTTGGTTTGTATTGTTTGTTTTATTGTCTACAACTTTATTTAAGCTATTGTTTCAATGCTTTTTTTTCCTGCCTCACTAGGATTTTCTAAGCAAACCATCATGTCATCAGCAATAGGGACAGCTTTATCTCTTCTTTGACTATCTTTATATCTTTAATTTCTTTCTCATTCTATTGCTATAATTTCTAGAAATAAGCCAACTAACAATGGAGAAAAGGGGGATCCTTGCTTTACTCCTGTATTTAATGGGAAAGCTTCTAGTGTTTCCCCATTGCATATGTTTGCTTCTTTTCATTATATTAAAAAGAAAGATCCTTCAATGCCCATCCTTTGTAGGGTCTTTTGGTGGTTGTTGTTTGTTTATTTGAGCATTTCTAGCTTTGTAGGGCCTACCAGAGGGTAAGCATCATAACACATGAAACATCATTAAGAAATGGAGGAAGACACACCCCATCATGCACTTGATTTCAAATGGTCTACCTAAAGTCCTCTTACTCTTGATATCTTTTTGTGGTGCCAGCAAAGGACAAGCTCTGGTGGGTCCTACCAAGATGGACGGTTTCCAGCCTGTGCCTGGTGACTGACCATATATCAGCTGTCCAAGAATCAGACCGGCTAAGTTTGGAGAGGTTCATCATCAAGATGGCTACAAGGAGATGGAATTTCTTAGCCACAGTAACTCCAAAAGACCATCTACTGAGTTCAAGAAGGATTACAATCTGCATCAGCGCAGAGACTACCGACACCATACTCAACTGTACAGAGAATGGGACTTAGTATTGCAAATACAAAAGACTGAGGTCTTTAAGGTGACTGAAAATGCAATATTAGGGAAGAGTGGGATGAGGCTACTAAATTTTTTTTTTAAAGAAAAGAAACCCTAATGGGAACAAACTCTCCAAGGAGTCCAGATTCTAAAAAGGCAGGAACCAAAAAAAAAAAAAAAGGAAGGAAGAGTACACAAAAGAACTAAAAAAGATGGACACAAACTCATAGCGGGGTATCCAAAGGGTAGAGCCCATTTACAAGATTCAGTTTTGTCTTTTTCCCCTTCAGTCTTTTCTGGTGGCTCCTGGGGGGCATCAAAGATTCTGTTGGTATACCGAATAAAACAAGCATTACTCATATTGAAGGCTTTGAGGGTGACAAAGCAGTATCCTCACAGCAACACTGAACTAGTAAAATATTGAAGGGAAATAAGAAGAGAGGAAAAGATCCCTGACAAAGGGAATGGCATGAATATACACAGACCTGTCTGGCTTAGGCAGAAGGTTCATGTAACTAGTGAAAGGGAGGAAGGGTTGGATTTGCAAAGAGAGATGCCAGACTACAAGGGGACCACTATACCAGGAAAATTATAGGTCCAGTCTCTATCCCTAATCTAAAAATAAGTGAAAATCAAATCTTCATCATGTTTTTGTCCTCAAATGCTACCTAAACTTTGTTATGGTACATTTTATACAGTTTCATAATAAAACATCGGTCAAAAACCACATAAGAGAAGCAGGTTATTTTTTTCAAAGCTGATATATTATCGCCAAAGTAAGAGGCCTCATTTAATAAACTGTATATAACCTTTAGGCAAAAACAACAGGAATGTAAACATGAGGTCACTTAGGAACTCAAACTCTACAAGGTTTTCCCAAAACAATTTGAAAAGTTCACCCTTCAGGCCAAAGTTCCATAAGCAGCCGATTGTGTTTTGTCTCTTTCCAGTTCTGTTTGGCCTTTTTCATTTCTCATCCATTTCATACAGATACCGTCAGCTTCTGAAATCTTCTCTCACCTGAATAGATCTACCTACAGATAAAATAATGCCCAAGACAATCAACGAGAGCATCTTCCGAAAATGGCATCATAATAACTATTTGGATATTATTATCACTTTCTTTTCTTTTTAGAGAAAAAACCTTGTCTCTTAAAATTTCCAGAATTGTTCTATTTTTAAACCTGAGGCTTTTTTTTTCTGTAAAATTTAAGCCTTGGCTCTAATGTGGTTTTTGTAGCACTGCTAGATCTTCACAGCAATAACGGTGCTGAAATAAATCTAGTTTGTCATTTCTGACACTTATCTAATCCTGCTTTACTCCCTGAAATCCCATACAAGAAGTTACCTGCTATGGTAATCAGTTAAACAGAAGAAATTCTCTTGTACCTCCTCCTTATGTCTCCTGAACTTCCATTACACTAAAGCATTAAGTCCAAGCATTAACCCATTCACAATAAGAATAAACTCTGGAAAATGTACCAAACTGCTTTAATGGATTTACACAGAAAACTACATTTCTTAGGCCAGGAACAGAGCCCAGACCTTTGACTTCACTGGCAAAGGAAAATTCCCAATGAGGAAGCAAGCGCTTTTGACCAATGAGAAATTATGCCAAAGCCAAAGGGTCCTAGTAAGAGTCTCAAAAGGCATAACTATGATCAGTCCTCCTGTTTTTCAGTAAGGTGTATTTCTCTAAGAAGTATTTGAAACTATAATGTCATTATGAAAAAGACGATCTTCATGTGCACAAACAACTCTGATGCTGCCAGATTAACTCCTATCGGCATAAACATGAACACACAAGACAATTACAGAGTAGATGATGCCCAGTGACCAGCTCAGGACAGCCAACACGTGGGAACTTCTCAGGATAGGAGTTTGCCCTTAATTGGCCTTTGCAGATCAGAATCTTCTCCATCTCCTTCTTAAAGAAACACTTCACATGATAAGCAAACGATGATAAAACATGCTAAAAACAATCAAGAAAATTCAATTCCGATGTTCACCAAGCATCTGCTATACTAGAACACAGTGTCTAGCACTCAGGACACAAAGATGAAAATGCCGCCATACCTGATGCATAATGGGGCTGGGACTGGGCACAAGCAGAAAAAAACCTCTATACAAATAACTGAGAGAACAAGCTGGGGTGTTGAATGCAAAGGTCCAGAGCCATAAGAAATGGAAGGAGGGATCTTAGGAACTGAAACCGGAAGGGATCCTGAAGATCCCAAGTGGGTCAGGGTCAAAGACCTGAGAATCCACAGCAGCAGCCACAGACCCATGCAGACAGTCACCTGCTCTGTCCACTATTCACAGGCATGAAAACCTGCCAAGGGAAAGGGAAGACCTACCATCTAACAAGTCCTGAAGGAGGGTTAACAGTCAGAGACAGGAGTAGCAGGATGGGGAGGGAAAGTCCATTCTAGGTATTGGGGATGGCAGAAACAAGGGCGGCCCCACCTCCTGGGCAGGCACATGCCAGGGTAGATACCGGTTCCCTTGGGGCAGAGCCCCATGGGTTCCCCTTAGATCCCTCCAATACCTCCCAATTCCAGAATCTAGGCTTCTTGAGATAAAGGGGTGCTTCTAAAGCACCAGCCTCGGGCTTATCTTTCAAACAGCCCCAAGTCCGAGAGTTTAGGCCTCTAGTCTTCTCGAGAGAGGGAAAAGGGAGCTCCTGGGTATCCCCAACCTCTTGGGGAGGAAAGAACCCTAACAAATCCTCCTAGCAAGGACCTAAAAAGCGGGGGGCAGGAAAATCCCTGCCCTCTGCCCTTCCCTCCAGCCAGTTTCTTGGGCAGTCTGTCCAGTGGAAAGGCCTAATAATCACAAATAGGGTTTTCTTCTGGAAAAGCCCATGACCTCTGGGTATGCTGTATGGGCACCACAAAAGCCAGGACAGGTTACAACTCCAAGGAGAGTCCAAGCCAGAGAGAGACACAATGATCACCTTAAAGGGACATGAGGGAGGGCAAGCCTGGGGACCTTTAGCGGGTGCACACATGCTCCTGGTTGCAACCCTGTGTGGCCTGACTGGGGCATGAAAAGGTCTATGCGGGCACCACCTCTTCAGGCTGGCCTCTACAGAATGCATCAGGAACAGGGCAGCCCATCTGTCCTGGAGCAACGGTGTGAAGAGCAGCCAACATCAGGGAGAGGAAGCCGAGGAAGTGAGGATGTAGTGACACAAGCTCTACCTTAAATATATTCCTAAAGGGCACTCCCAGTGCGGACAAAATGAACCAATACGATGTGATCAAGGAGCAGAGCCCATTTCAGATCCAGTCTGGAAATCTCAAGTCTGGGGTCTGGCTTCATCTCTAATCCAATGCATAACAGAGCCTGCTCTAAAGCAAGAAGCCCTAGCTAGGTCGGGTGCCACTTCTGCCCCAGACTGGCTGTGTGATCCTGGGCAGATCCCCAGAGCTCTCGGTAACCCTGGGCCTCTTCAAAGACTGCAAGGCCAGGTGGAGGTGTTCACCGGCAGTGGCAAAGGGATTCTTCTCACCTAGACCAGTGAAGTCATGAACCCACACCACATCCCACTTTCTCTCCTCATCACAGTGAATGGCAATAAAAACCACGTCAATCAGAAACTACCCGGGGAATTTTAGCCTACCAAAGAGGAGGCAACAATTTGGGCTGCTAAGGCTTCCCTTCAAATGCAATCCAGGATGCCAGCATCTCCCCACTCTTCAACACGCAGGGTTTCAGGCTAGTCCAGAAGCTTCACTCCTTTGTCTTGTGCCCTAAGCAATCGGACTCGCACCCCAACCTCCTCCAGTGGTCATCTCCCTCCACTGCAGTGGGAGCTTCTTGAGAGAATGGCAGCTTCCTGCCTTGCGATCTGGAGCCCTCCCTGAGATAAGCACAGAAGCAATTCAAATGCTTTTTCATTCACTCAATATTATAAATTGGACATACACAGAAGTACAGATCTTGGGGATCAAACCTACAAGAAATAAAAGCTCAGCCTCCAAAGTCATACACACGAGAAAAATGAAGGCTTAGGAAAAATATCCAAGTGTCTCCTCACCTCCAGCATCATTGCTCTAGTAACGCCCCATTCTTGGCCATTTAAGCTGTCATGGCCTTTCTCTGTCCTCCCTTTCTTAGCCCAACTCCTGGGAAAAAGCTGTCTACACCTGGCACCTCTCACTCCCTGGTCAGCCTCTGGAAGCCTGGATTCCAAGCTCATCACTGAATGGAAACTACTCCCTCCCACGTTACCAACCATGTGTGATGGTCGGTCACACATGGTGCCCTTTTCTCTGTCCTCATCCATCTCCAGACCCAGCTGCCCACCCCCTCCTCCTGGAGATCCCCCCCACACACACACTGGCTTCCCCTGTCACTGCAACATGTCAACAGCCCTCCAGCTGTTCCCCAAGCTCTGGGCTGGTGTCTCTGTCTCTCTCACCCATTATCGCCCATCCTGAATCTGATGGCCATCTCTAGCAGATGTCTCCTCTGGCCTTCAGTTCTGCAACACCAACTATCTAGTAGACATGAGTCCATCCTCCACATAGCTTCCGGAAGAAGTGGGATTGGGAAACAACGTTCAACAAAAAGATTAACAAGGAGAGGATGTGAATATGGGCTTTCCCCCAGGCCTCTTCTGTCCAGTTCCATGACCCCCTTTGGTGCCCCATCTTTCTCCCCAAAGCTCTTGAAGGAAATACGCATATATCAAGCGCCTACCCTATGCCAGGCACTGTGCCAAGCACTTTACAAATATCATCTCATTTGGCCCTCATAATAACCTTGGAGGGTAAGTACCAATATCATCCCCATTTTACAGATGAGGAAAAAGAGATGAAAATGACTTGCCCAAGGTCACACAGCTGGGAAGTGTCTGGGGCCAAATTTAAACTTGGGTCTTCCTGATCCCAGGCCTGATGCTCTACTGATTGCACAACCTGGATAGTGAAAGGGCCATATAGTCCAACACCTTCATTACTCCAACGAGGAAAGTAAGGACCTGGGGGGTGAAATTATTTGTCCCAGGTGGGATTTTAACCCAGGCACATTGACAGAAGCAGTCCTAGTGGAAGACCAGTCTAGGTTGGTCTGCAGAAGATTCATCATGGGGTGAGGCCCAATGTTTGGGTGACAGGACTTTGGGGGCGGTCACTTCTGACTGGCCTCCATGCGGTGATTCTTTATCCTGATGCCCATGCAATTGATAAAGATACAAAACTGCTCCCGGTGTTTCTCTCCTCTGATGCCTTCGACTGACAAGAACAGTGATTCAGGGGGTGGGGGCACATCACAGTTCTCAGGCCCTGTTCTCTAAACTTGAAAATCATTTTTAAAAATGTGTTTTTTGATGCAAGAAGTGAATGCAAACTATCCCACTCTTTCTCTGATTCAGTTCTGGGTACAGCATTTGCCCAAGAGATGGATGGGTGCATACACTCAACTGGTTTTCCATCTAAGTTCAGATCATAGTCTAGACCAGGGTGGGACAAACTACTGCCCAATGGCCCAGTCTGTCAACCGCGCCCCCCCCCACCTGTTTTTGTACTTCCACAAATTTAGAATGGTTTTTTTACACTTTTAAGTGCAACAAAACTTTATTTCAAAATGTACAAACCATCAAACCATTCCTTGGCTCACTTTGATATCTTCATCCATGCAGTTTTTCCTGTGTGGACAGTTAGGCATGGAGGCTCTGAGCTGTTCTGGGGCTGCCTCTGACCCATCCGTCACAAACAGGAGCAAACACCACCGCTCCACGGTGGGGCAAACACCTTTGGCAAGCGCAAGGCTCTCTGTCTTCACCTGGCTTGATATGAACAATTAGAGGGTCACTGAATCTCTGTAGCTGTGGCTTTTTCAACGAGGCTTGTGCCTTGTTGGAAAGAAAGCTACTTCTCCCTGAAAACTCACCCTCCTTTCTTATCAATACTAGTATTCTTCCAACGGAGCTGCGAGGTTTCAAGTCTTGTAATCCCACGATCTTTGGAAAAGCCAAAACTAAGAGTGACCCAAAGAACAACAGAAATGCCTGGGAGGTAGACCACATCACCTTGTACCACAAGTACAAATGAGATCATCACAGAAATGAGGCACTGGAAAAGAGCAGCCAGATACAAGAGTCTACAGGCTGCAATGGCACCGTCAGAAGTTTCAGAGACCAAGAGGCAAGCCCCCAGCATGCCGCATGGCCCCCTGGTGGACAGCTCGGGAGACACATCCCAAGAAGGCACTGACCACTGCACCAAACACCCACACCAATGAAGGCACAGGGTTCCTGAAGCCTTCTTCATTTTATTCTTTGTCCAAAGACCAAGTCTGCACACCACTGGAAAGACCAGACAATGGAAATACTTTAAAGAATGGAGGAGCCCAATAGACTGGGAACGGGGAGGGGGGGGACCTTTATGGGAGATGTACCTAAAGACATGGAGAAGAATCCTACCACCAAAGAAGACTCTGTGCTCCAGTGGAACTGCAGGTCAATTCATCTCATCCATCAATGGGACCACTTAACCACAATGAGCCATATGTCTTTTTTTTTTTTTTTTGGTGAGGCAATTGGGGTTAAGTGACTTGCCCAGGGTCACCCAGCTAGTAAGTGCCAAGTGTCTGAGGCCAAATTTAAACTCAGGTCCTCCTGAATCCAGGGCCAGTGCTCTATCCACTGCGCCACCTAGCTGCCCCACGAGCCACATTTCTATGATACTTAGAGTCCACAAGATATTTTCTTCTGTGGTAAAATATGAAAGTTTTTAACAGTCGGTTAGGATAACTGAAAGACGCCAGTTTTTCAAGGACCACCCTTTTGGGGAGGAGATGAACAGTCCGCCTGCTGCGCATGTCAGACTGCCTGCCGGGTACAGTCCGCCTGCTGCGCATGTCAGACTGCCTGCCAGGTACAGTGCGCCTGCTGCGCATGTCAGACTGCCTGCCGGGTTTTTTTTGGACTTCCGGGGTGGAGAAGAGGAGAGAGGCCTTTTTGCCTGCTTGGCGGGACTCCTGACGGCGCGGCACGGACTCTCTCTCTCCAAAGGTGGCCTTGTCGGTTGGTGGCCTTGTCGGTTGGTGGCCTTGTCGGTTTGGTGAGTTGTTATAAGGAATATAGACTAAGCTTAGACTTAAGACGATTTGTATTGTGTTTCTACTTTCCTATCCTTCTAACCAACATCACCTTGTGACTATCATAACTATAAATAAAAAGGTCTATCTAGAAAACCAAAACCTGCTTCCATTTACTAGTTTGGGAGATAAATTAAGGGAAAGGTTAAGTAGGGGAGATTTATGATCTAATATCCAATTTTAAATCTCACAGTTTTGGCGACCCCGAAGGGACCTTAAGGACCCTCCCACCCTCCCTAGTTTGGCCATAAGCCGGCCAATTCGGTGGATTTTCCAAATTACCCCCCCCCCCCCACGGACTTTCCCTTTGTCTAATCTCCCTTAAAGACTTTAAGCCTCTAAGAGTCTTGCTTTAAACAGAAAAGCCAGCCCAGTTTAAAGGGCAAGATGCTCGAATATTCTACTATCCCTTTGATTTTTCTCATCGGAATGTATTGGGACAGCATAACATCCCGACTTAGAGGAATAGTTTACTCAATGGTCCTTCATAACATTATTGGTTTTTTCCTCATTCAGGCAGCAAAAAGTTTTTTGTATAATAGTATACGTGAGAATCTTTGGGAAAATACGTTTAATATAAGTAGAAATTTTATGCCTGCAATTGAAATACCTTTTAATACCACATCCATAGTTCATACGACTAAGGATTTTATTTTTTTTTGGTTTTTTTTTGTTTTTGTTATTATCATTGTTTTTGTTATTATCATTGTTATGATATGGGGGAAATTCTCACATATGGAGAGAGACCTCGAAATGAAATTCTCACATATGGAGAGAGACCTCAAAATGGCTGTTTCTACTAGAGATGATCCAAGTTCAGAATCAGATCAGCAGAAACTACTCCCTCTGCAGGAAGCTATAGAACATAGTAAGAAGGGAGTGCCAATTCAAGTCAGAAAATATAGCCCCTTTAGACCAAGTGACTTGAGCGCATGGAAATCAATCATCCCTAGTTTTGAGAAAAATCCTAACACTGTAATTTCACAGTTAAGGACTATATTTAATGCATATCAACCCAGTTGGGCTGATGTTACTTGCCTTTTGGAAACTTTACTGTCCCCAACTGAGATTACAGATGTTATCTCAGCAGGAAATGCCCTTGTTGCGAAAGGTAAGGCCGATGTGGAATGGCCTCTAAAGGATCCAGAGTGGAATTATAATGATGATAGGGATTTCCAAAGATTAAAAGATGCTAGAGAAACACTTCTGAAGGGAATGGAATCTTGCTCTAGAAAACCAGAAAACTGGCAGAAATTTTTAAGCCTACCTCAGGAGGCTAATGAAAGACCAAACAGATTTTATGATAGACTTTGTGAGGCCGCTAGACAGTACACCAGATTGGATCCAGTAGATTTAAGAGATTCCTGTATCATTCTCAACACATTTGTTTATAATTCACTGCCAGAAATACGCAGATACTTTCTGAAACAATGTCCAGACTGGAGAAATCTCTCAGTAGATAGAATTAAGGAACTTGCAAATTATGTCTTTGACTCACGTGAGGAAGATCCAGATCACCCTAAACAGAGCATTCTGGCACCAGCGATTACTAGTCAGCCATGTGGATACCGGAGCAAGGACACTAAGGTGTGTTGTTACTGTCGTAAGGAGGGGCATGAATTGAGAGAATGTAGGACTTGGAGAAGAAATTCTAATTCTAATTACAGGCGAAATCAAAATAGAAATAGATCTTTTTGGAGGAATACAGAAAGGCAGTACCAGAATAATGGTAACCAAGACCCCCCTCAGAAGAGGACACAGGAATGATGGTGTCTTGGGGAGGAATGGAACATAGATAATGAAAGCCATATATTCCCAGATCCGGATTTTTTGAATGCCCTTGTGCCAGTCCATTCACCTCCCCAGAGTAATGAACCACATGTCACCTTAAAAGTGGGGGAGACTTATTATGATTGTCTGCTAGACACAGGAGCCTCTAAATCAGTATTAGTAAGCAAACCAGATGCTGGGTGTAGACCTGTAGGATATTTGAATGTAGTGGGAGTCTCAGGAAAGAGCCAGAGAGTGGCAAAATTGAATCCTCGCATGGTATCTATGGGGCCCTTAACAGTAGAACATTCATTTTTACTCATGCCTGATGCCCCTGTAAATTTATTAGGTCGTGATCTCCTTTGCAAGCTTAGAGCAACCATATCTTGTGCTCCAGATGGGGGTGTCTCCCTACAATTGCCAGAGGATACTGTTCATTTATTACCAATTTTACTTACAGAAGCTCAAGGAACAGCAGGGGAGGTATCCAAAATCCCCTCTGACATTCCTGAGTCTTTATGGGCCTCATCCCCTAATGAGGTGGGGCTCCTTAAGTCTGCCATGCCTGTTACCTTTAAAGTTAAGGGGGGACCACCCCCCTCCATTCCACAGTATCCATTGTCTAGGGAAGCAATAGAAGGGATCACCCCTATAATTGAGGCTTTGAAAAGCCAGGGTATTATTATTCCATGTCATCACTCTCCATGCAATACTCCCATTTTGCCAGTTAAAAAACCCAAGCCTGGGCCAGATGGTAAACCTGTTTATCGTTTTGTGCAAGATCTTAGAGCGATTAATAATTATGTTATTCCTAGACATTCTATAGTCGCAAATCCGGCTATGATAATTTCCTCAATTCCCTATGAATCTACATGTTTCACAGTGGTAGACCTTTGCTCTGCCTTTTTCTCCATACCAGTACATGAGGACTTCCAATATTTATTTGCTTTTACCTGGAAAAATAGACAGTGGACCTGGACTAGACTCCCACAGGGATTTGTAGACAGTCCCACATTATTTTCCCAAATTTTACAGCAGGATCTGGCCTCTATTACCTTTAAAGCCTCCACACTAGTACAATATGTTGATGACTTACTTTTGGCCTCTCCTAATGCTGAAATTTGTCAGGAAGATAGCCGTCACTTACTGCTGGAGCTGCACAAGAGAGGACACAAGGTTTCTAAGACAAAGGTACAATGGTGTTTGCCCCAGGTAGAATATTTAGGATTTATTTTGGCTGCTGGAACTCACTCTGTCTCTTCTAAGCGAGTCCAGGCCATTCAACAACTCTCTGCCCCCACTACTAAGAGGCAGTTGAGAGCCATTCTGGGAGCAGCTGGGTACTGTAGACAATGGATACCCTCTTTTGGTGAAATTACTAAACCCCTCATAGCTCTTACAAAAAGTTCTGTTCCAGACATTTTACAGTTGGATCCCCAGCATCTCTCAGCCATAAAAGAATTAAAACGGGCCTTGTTATCAGCACCTGCCCTAGGACTGCCAGATTATAGTAAGCCTTTCACTCTCTTTGTGCATGAACAAAGGGGGGTGGCTTCTGGAGTCCTGACTCAGTCACTGGGGCCTAACCAGCGTCCTATAGCCTACTATTCAATTCAGCTGGACCCTGTAGCGGCTGGAGTGCCACCTTGCCTTAGAGCAGTGGCGGCCACAGCGCTTTTGGTAGAAAAAGCCTCTGATTTGGTCCTAGGTAACCCTCTAACTGTGCAATGCCCTCACGAAGTGGAGGCTCTCTTACTACGTCACAGGACACAAGCCTTTTCAGATCAAAGGCTGGCTAAGTATGAAATAACCCTGTTAGGTAATGAGAATATCACTTTAAAACGCTGCACAGTTCTTAATCCAGCAACACTACTCCCTAATTTACCATTCTCGGGGGAACCGTTGCATGACTGTGCTTCTTTAGTTGATATGGCTGAAAAACCCCGTGATGATCTTTTTGATACACCTTTAGAAAATCCTGATCTTGTCCTCTATACAGATGGTTCCTCATTTATGAGAGAGGGAACCCGTTTTACTGGAGCTGCTGTAGTTTCTGATTATGACACCCTCTGGGCAGCTTCTCTGCCTTCCCATTTTAGTGCACAGGCTGCTGAACTTGTGGCTCTTACACAGGCCTGTAATATAGCTAAAGATAAGAGTGCCACCATTTTTACTGACTCGAAATATGGCTTTGGCATATGCCACTTTATTGGTATGATTTGGCGTCAACGAGGCTTTCTAACATCCTCGGGCAAGGCTATTGCCAATGGGGACCTTATCAAGGACCTCTTAGATGCCCTAAAACTGCCTTCTTCCCTAGCCGTTGTACATTGCCCTGCCCACACAGGGAATAGTGACCCTGTTTCAAAGGGAAATGCACGAGCCGATTCTGCAGCCAAGCTTGCTGCATTAGAAGCTCCTGAACATGTATTTAACCTTTCACCTTCTGAGGATATTCCTTCCAACCTAACCTATGACGATTCTGAAGTAGAAAAGTGGAAAAAGAAATTTAAGGCGAAACAGATCAATGGCATCTGGGTGTCTCCGGAAGGTAAGCCATTTCTTCCCCGGAAATTCTACCACCAGGTATGCCTCTCTGTTCACAGAAAAGGCCATTTTGGTACACAAGGCATTGTAGACTCTATTAAGAGAACCTGGATAGCACCAGGTGTGACTAATACAGCATCTCGAATCTGCTCGGGCTGCTCCACATGTCAGTCTTATAATCAGTATGCTTTTAAGGCCAAAGCTTATGGAGGGCGTCCTCTAGCATATACACCTTTTGAGCACTTACAAATTGATTATATTACTATGCCAAAAGCAGGACATTATAAATTTTGCCTTGTTATAGTTGATCAGCTCACTCGGTGGGTGGAGGCCTTTCCCAGCCCCCGAGCCACAGCTGCCTTTGTTGCCAAAATTCTTCTTAAAGAGATAGTACCTCGTTTTGGCCCACCAGCCCGCATCGATTCTGACAAAGGCACACATTTCACTGATTCGATTTTATCCCAAATCTACTCTTTCTTGGGAGTGACTCCAAAATTCCACACGCCCTACCATCCACAAAGTTCAGGCCAAGTCGAACGTATGAATAAAGAGCTTAAGAGTATGATTGGCAAATTATGTACTGAAACCCATTTGAAATGGCCTGATGTTCTACCATTGGCATTATTCTATCTACGAAGTAGACCAAGAGGAGAACTTCATATATCTCCTTATGAAATGCTTTTTGGTCACCCTCCTATCCAAGCTAAAACTTTTTCCCCAGTTTATACATCACTGGTGGGAGGTGATACTTCTGTTGCTTCCTATATACAGGAATTACAGACCAGGCTACGTGAACTCCATGAGGCAGGAGCTGTGGTCCAGGCAGGACCATTAGACTTTTCATTGCATAACTTCAACCCAGGAGATAAAATATATGTAAAGAATTTTCAGAGAACCAGTGGAACTCAACCTGCCTGGGAAGGACCTTTTCAGGTATTATTGACAACTCCTACCGCCATTAAAATTGGTGAAAAAGACTCATGGATTCATTGCTCTCATATAAAGCCTGCACCATTCATAGGTGAAGAGATTTCAGATAGACCTGAGGTAGACGCTAAAGAGGTAAAAACCCTAACGATAGCAACTGTTAAAGAGCAAAGAAAGTTCAGAGGAAACAGGAAGTTCCCATTTAAGAATCCCACTGATCAGTTAAATGCTTTGGGACTCAGTCTTCGTAAAGTATCAGGAGACGGAAATTGCCTTTTTAGGGCTTTAGCAGACCAGCTAGAAGGTCACTGTAGAAATCATCTCAGACACAGACAAGAAGCTGCTTCTTATATGATTAACCATAGACAAGAGTTTGAGTCTTTTATAGTAAATGACTCCCCTTTTGAAGAATATGTTGATGAATTAAAGAAATTTGGAAAGTGGGGAGGAAATGATACAATTGTAGCATTTGCTAAGCAGCATCAGCTGAATGTTGTGGTTCATCAATTAAATCAGCCTTTATTGAAAATCAGTGGCACAGACAAAACTGATGCTACAGAACTCCACATTTTCTACCATAAAGAACATTATGACAGCATTAGAAAGATCAATGACAATTCAGAAACCCCTGCCACTTTGGCATGCAGAGAATTGGGGAACCAGTTAAAACAATGTGGCATACCCCAAACTCTAGCAGCTTAAATACCTTATAATTTAACAAGCATTTCCTTCTACAGGCAAAAGCACTGAAGTACATGGCCTAGTTTTCTGGCCTACCTCAACTATTTTTTTTTTTTATTAATTTTTGGGTTTTTTTGTTTTTGTTTTGACTTTTGAAAGGCACTGAAAAGACCTGGAATTGACTGCACCTTTAAGTTCTTTAAGAGCACAAAAGGGTGCTTAGCGAATCTTTTGCTTTTTATTTTTTATTTTTGGTTTTGCTTTGGTTTTTTTTTTACTTTTGTTTCTTTTGCTTTTCTTTAAAACTAAATTTTGTAAACTAAGTGATTATTCAAAGACATTTTAAGTATATGCTGTGGGTGAGGCTATCGGGCCTCAGAAGCTACCAGAATTCTTCTTTTTTTTATTTACTCTTTCTTTTTGAGAGAACCATGAGTTCTAATGAGTTTTGTTTTATTTATTTATTTTTCTCCTTTCTCTTGTATGTTGTTCTGTTTAACTAAAAAGTACCAGAAATTGCTTGATACCTCACTGAAAACATTGAATATTGAATCTTGCTAATTGAAGTCTTATTTCTTTTTGATGAATTAATCACCACTTTAAGTATCTGCTACTGTTATACCAGAGAATTCATGTATAAGATGATGTGGTCTACTTGCTAAAAGAAGATTATGTAATAATGTCTAAAAGAAGATTATGTAACAATGTCTAATATAATCAGCTATTTACATTCGTTTATTATTTATATGTCATTATACTCTGGGTATGGTTTGGAATTATTGTATATATCACTAATATATTCTCAGTTATGCAGCATAGCACACATTTTTACCATCATATTGTCTTTGGTGAAATTAATGAGATTTCAGAAATATGGAAACTTATCATTTCAGAGACTAACTTGCTGTGAACTCTGACGCAGGCCCTGGAGAGAATATATGTGCAACAAAAGGAGAGACAGGTATACGTAAGTCCATGGTTTGCTTATGATGGTGACTATGTAGAGCACAATTACTAGGCACAGTCCAGTATTCATCCTCTCTCCCTCCTAATTTAACCTAATTTAACTGAACTTATTTATCTTTTTATCTCACTCAGTTGAATTCACCTGTGGCCTAGCACAATCACTGGCTGTCTCAGAACCATGAGATATGGTATGATAACCTTTCCATAACATTTTCAGGTGTCATGAACACATACTAAATTTGGCTTTGATCCAGACACATGGTGGTAAAAAGTGTTACACATTGCATAACTACCTCAACCCTCTATTACAAGTCTAACCATATAAAGGAGGGAATGTAATGGAATTTATTAATTTGATCATTGACAATGCTATGCTAAGGTTTTAAAAATACAGCAATTCAAACAGTTAAAGAAGATAATCCAGCTTTCCAGACCAGAGTCCAGAATCCAGTTTTCCAGACCAGAATCCAGTTTCCTCCTGATGACATCTTACCACTTCAAGAAGACAAGAGAACTCAGAGACTTTATATGAACTGTTTTGCTTTATTAGCTTTTACTATCTCCTTTCTGTTATATACTATCTGTAACATGTACTCTCTGCAGAGGCTCTCCCTTTGCAAGACTAATGTCAAAGCGTCGGTTCATGAGGAAAAAAAAAAATCGCCCCTCTGGACAAAACTTTCCTCTCTTCCTTTTCTGTATTGTTGTTCGCATATTATTAGTCAGCAAAAGTTATTATATTCTTTTTACTGTTCCATCAAGGAAACATTCCGTTTCTTGAGGAAGCAAAGGGGGGAAATGTGGTAAAATATGAAAGTTTTTAACAGTCGGTTAGGATAACTGAAAGACGCCAGTTTTTCAAGGACCACCCTTTTGGGGAGGAGATGAACAGTCCGCCTGCTGCGCATGTCAGACTGCCTGCCGGGTACAGTCCGCCTGCTGCGCATGTCAGACTGCCTGCCAGGTACAGTGCGCCTGCTGCGCATGTCAGACTGCCTGCCGGGTTTTTTTTGGACTTCCGGGGTGGAGAAGAGGAGAGAGGCCTTTTTGCCTGCTTGGCGGGACTCCTGACGGCGCGGCACGGACTCTCTCTCTCCAAAGGTGGCCTTGTCGGTTGGTGGCCTTGTCGGTTGGTGGCCTTGTCGGTTTGGTGAGTTGTTATAAGGAATATAGACTAAGCTTAGACTTAAGACGATTTGTATTGTGTTTCTACTTTCCTATCCTTCTAACCAACATCACCTTGTGACTATCATAACTATAAATAAAAAGGTCTATCTAGAAAACCAAAACCTGCTTCCATTTACTAGTTTGGGAGATAAATTAAGGGAAAGGTTAAGTAGGGGAGATTTATGATCTAATATCCAATTTTAAATCTCACACTTCACAACAGCCCTGAGTGTTAAATTATGGAATGTACATCACTGTTTCCATTTTACATACAGGGAACTGATAGCTCTGGAGGTCACAGAGCTGGGACTCAAACACAGACCTCTCACACAACCAATCCAATATTATTTCTGCTCTAACCCTCAGCTTTGATGTCTTCTATTGCATGGAACCCTTTGGAATGTTAAGAGGCCTCATAGAACAAATGAATTTAAGCTAGAGCCGTACTTTCTCTGGTCCCTCTATCTATAATTAAGTATGAAAAAGGCATTGCTGTTTTTCCCATTAAAAGGGTCCACAGAGAAATGTCCAATCATCAGGAGCCCAGGTTCTTTGGTCTGCTACTGATGTGAGCATGATGGCGCCTTGGTCAAAGGCATCCCCCACCGGAGCGGTCTAGAAAGCCCATCAAAGCATGAGCTGAAGCTGGTCTCGGACGACCGGTTCTGGGTTAACCATAGGCTGAGCCCTATCCAAGCACTCACCAACCACATCATTCCTTTATAACAAGTTCTAGAACTCTGCCATGAATGCAAGTCCAAGTCAGTGGCCTAGCACCAGAGCAAGAGTGGTCCCTTACAGTTCCAAAGCAAATTCAATCACAAAGAACTATGATAGGCCAGAAACTCATTCAGGAAATGGACAGCTGAATCACCCTATTCTCTGGATGGGGAAACTGAGGCCTACCACGGTTGTGTAACTTGCCTCAGATCGCATCAGCTGCAGCTGACACCCAGGGTTATGATGTCACTATTTAGATAAGAGGCGCCACACTCACGGGTCAGACTTCCCCCTCCCCCAAAGGAAGGGCCACCTTCTCTTAATGGCAACTGCGTACAGTGGAAAGACAATAAATACCAAGTGATCATTCCAAATGATCTGGCAGTCACAGGGATGGCAGTTGCACTTGTGACTTCACTGCTCCTAGGAACTCTGGGAGGGGCAAACTCCTTCTTCCAATGCAGGGCCATGCCCTGGCTGCCATCTGCAGCCTCAGAGCACTACCTAGAGAACTAAGAGGTCGAGTGACTCGTCCAGAATCACGCAGAGGTCCAACCTGGACCCGGGTCTTGCAGGCTCCCAGCTCTGGCCTTGAAGGCTAGTTTGTGGACCTGAAGAGTTGAAATAGCATCTCCCCTAAAGCCCAGAAATCTCCAGGTATCCTCCATGATAGGAACTCAAAGCACCTTTACATGGAACGAACTACCTTCTACAAAAACCTCTGAGTGACAATATTACAAATTGTATCTCTCCATTTTACAGATAAGAAAAACTGAGGCTCACCCAAGTGGGAAGGCTTGCTGACCATGAGGTAAACTAATGGGAACAGATGTTCAAATCTAGGTTTCCTCACTGCAGATCCTCCTGGACTCTTCCTATTTACTGGGGGTAAATACTTGTAACTTAATAGAAATTTGTAAGGACCTGAGGCCTAATATTTTTTTTCTTTTCAGAATGTCTTGGCTAAATATGCTTCTTACTGGATGACAACCAAAATACTGAGAAAATGCAGTCAGATGAAAAGTCTTTACATGCCCTCACCTGTTTCTAATTCCTAAAATACTAAAACATGAAAATAATTCAAATAAGAATGCTTTTTTCAGCTTTAGGCTGTTTAATGAGCTCTTAAGATTACAACAAGCTCTTACATGGAAGAAATCATGTCTTCGTTGTACCATCGAGTGCCTTGAGAATTGTGGGCATTCAATAATACTGTCAATAAATAACCCCCTTTTCTCATTTAGTTTCACTTTTAGTTTTTCTTTGTTTGGGTGAAGAGCTATGGTAAACACCTGCAATAAATTCTCTCCGAGGGGAAATATTTCTTTAAACTGGGTACAAAAAGGCATTTCCATTTTTAAAGTCCATTTGGAAGCCTCTTAAGATTATGAAATTAAATGTGAACCATGAGGACCCCTGTGTCTCTGGTTTAGAAAAACGGGCATACAATAATATAATGGTCTAACAGTCTAACTTTCAATTCATGCACTAGACTCTCCTCGATGCCTCTTGCAATAGAATTCAGAAGGGGTTGGTTGACTAATCACTTACTTGTAAAGGACAGGGATTGACAGTAATTTTCAGAGAAGTAAAACAGGAAATCTGAGCTTGTAAAAAATCAAGGGGATTTCGAAGTCAAAGGCCAAGTCTTTAGGCTCAGAAGCAAAAACCTGGGTTTCTGTTCCCTACATACACAGCTCCTAGACGTGACCTTGGGGTTTTCACATCTGTGAAATGGGAATGACACCTGGACACTGTCCCTGATTTTCTTGCCCAGGCAATCTGGAGACTCGCCCAACTGGGCTCCTTGAAATCTTTGGGCAAAAGGTTAAGTACAAGGATTTATGATCTTACAAAAAAAAAAAGATTCACCTGGTTACATTAGAGCTTAACAATCTAGCTCCATAGAAATCATAAATTTAAAGGATTTTAGGAATTCTCAAGAGAAACTGAAAGGGAAAAGAAACTTGATTTCACTAATAAAGTTTGGAATTTGAGGCTTTTTAAATAACTTATTTTATTTCACAGTATTTGCCAAATTTTACTTTAAAAATAAATCAGTCCACAGTCTCCTCCTATAACGTTAATGGGACCAAACTGTTTCGACTGGTTAAATGGGTGAGTCCCAAGCCACGGTTCTGGGATGGGCCCCTGTTGCCCAGGGTGAGGGGCGAGGGGCAGGAGAGGGCTCTGCTCCAGGCCAGAAAGGAACAGGTGAATGCTTGGGACAAGAACCCTGCAGTTCCTCATCCAGAAGGGAAGTCTGCCACTGGCTCCCCAAGATCCCCAGGGCCCCTCCCTTGCTTCCTCAGCCCCTGCTGGGCTTTCTCTGCAGGGGACAACATCCTCTGCTAAGGCTGACTCTCCTCTGGTGGAAGGGGACCAGCCTCTTCTGGAGGCTCGGATGGGCCCATCGGAGCGAGGGTAAAGCCAGCTGGCAGGCACAGCCCCAGAGGGCCTCAAGCGCAGTGCTGTCCCCCTGGGGGCCACGGAAGAAAACACCACCAGGGAGGAGGGGAGGAGGATGGAGGGATGAAGGGATGGATACCGCAATTCCGCAGCACTCAAGTCTGAACCTTGGCAGGAGGGTTGGGGGGAGGGAGCAGCCGGCAAGGGCACAGCATCGCTGGGCATCCTCAGCCCCTGGTCTGGGGGGGGGGGGCGGGGAGGGGGACCCAGAGGCGCAAGGACCGCAAGGGAGGAGGCCACCAAGCAGGTGACCGGGCAAAGGGTGGGGGGGCTTGTAAGAGATCCCGGGGAGTGAAGGGTCTGCAGGAGATGGGGGGGACTTCTAGGTCACTTCGGGCTGGGAAAGGGGGGGCTAGAAGGAAACTCTGAGGAGGGATGCAGAACACCCCAAAGCAAGGGGTTCAGGAAAGGGGGGGGTTAGGACAAGCAGGTCAGTGTTGGAGGGGGAGGGTGCAAGGCACCTCGGGGAAGGGGGATGCAGGTCACCGGGGTTTGGGGGTACAGGTCAGTCCTGGGAGAAGGAAGACAGTTCTCCCCAGAGAGGGTGCAGGTCCCGGGAAGGGGGATGCAGTGGGGTTTGAGGGGGCAGGTCAGTCACTGGAAAGGGAGGCACACAGGTCTCCCCCATGGCGGAGGGGTGCAAATCACTGGGGCTTGGGGGGGGGGGGAACAGGTCAGTCCTGGAGAGAGGTTGCGGGTCCGGGGGAGGGGTGGTGCAGGTCACTGGGGATTTGGGGGAAAAGGTCAGTCCTGGGCGGGGGAAGGGTGCAGGTCACTGAGGGTTTGGGGGGGAAAGGTCAGTCCTAGGAAAAGGAGGGTGCGTATCCTGGGGAAGGGGTGCAGGTCACTCGGAAGTTTAGGGGGACAGGTCAGTCCTAGGGAGGGGGTGCAGGTCAGTGGAAGGTTTAGGGAAAAGGTCAGTCCTGGGGGGAAGGTGCGTGTCCTGAGGAGGGGGGTGCAGGTCATGGGGGGAACAGGTCAGCCCTGGGGAGGGGGTACAGGGTCACTACTGGGGGGCTCAGGGGGACAGGTCAGCCCTGGGGAGGAGGGTAGGACCCTCCAAGACAGGGGGTGCAGGTCACTGGGAATCTGGGGGGGCAGGTCAGCCCCGGGAGGGGGACGCGGGTTCCCCCGGGGCTGGGGGGTCCGGAGTGCTCTGGCCCGTCCCTCCCCGCGGCGGCGCTGGGCCCCCCGAAGCGGGCCGGGCCGGGCCGCGCTCGGGGCTCGGGGTTCGAGGCTCGGGCCCGCTCGCTCCCCCCAGTCCGGGCCGGGGCCAAGTTCCCCGGCGGGGCCGGGCGGGCCGGGCCGGGAGGGAGGGTCGGCCCGGCGGAGGGCCCCCGCGCCCCGCGCCCACCCCGCGCCCTTTACCTGTCCCGGCGCCCGCAGCGGCCGCGGCTCCAGCGCCTCCAACGGCCCCGACGCCCCGATGCCCGCGCGCCCCGCGCCCGCCCCGAGCATAGCACTGAGCAGGCAGCCGGACGGCCGCGGGAGGGGCCGCCCAGGGGAGGGGGCAGGGGAGGAGGGAGGAGGGCGGGGGAGGGGGAGCGGGGGGGGGGGGCAGGGCCGGCCGGGGCCGCTGCGCCTGCGCCGAGCGCGCGCGTCACTGTGACGCCAGCGCCGGGGCGGGGCCGGGCTAGGCGCCGAGGCCGGGAGGGGGAGGGGAAGAGGGAGAGGGAGGGAGGGAGGCGGGCGGGGGCGGGGCTGCTGGAGGGGAGAGGGCGGGGCTTTTTAAAGAGGAGAGGGCGGGGCTGCTGGAGGGGAAGAGGGGGGAGGGGGAGAGAGAGAGACAGACTGAGAGAATGGGCGGGGGAGGGGAGGAGGAGGAAGAGAGGGAAGGGAAGAGAGGAAGAGGAGAAAGACCGATGGGAGAAAGGGGGAGGGGAGAAGAAAGGAGGAGAAGGGAGGAAAGGGCAAAAGACAGGCCGTTGGGGTGGGGGAGGCAGAGGGCGGGGTTCAGAAGGGAAAGGGGAGAGGAAGGGGGAGGGTACCAAAGGGGAGGGGAGGAGGGCTGCGGGGAGGAAGAGGATGGGGGCGGGGCCAGGGGAAGGGAGCCCAGGAGGCTGCACTGGGTGGGGGGCTGGCTTGGGGGCTGGGCGGGCCCGACTCACCTGCGGCCGCTGCGGGGTAGGGGGTGCTGGGGAGAGGCCGGCAAGCCCGAGGTGGGGGAGGAGGAAAAGAAGCCGGGGGTGGGGGGAGAGAAGAAAGCTGGGGTCCCCCCACTTAACAAATGCATTTCCATAGCGCCCCCCTTTGCGAGGAGCAGGATCCCTTGGTGAAAACCAGCCCCAGAGCAGCCCTTCTACCCTCAGCCCAAAGGAAGAAGAAAACAAACCCCCCCCCCTTTATTTTCGGTTTGGACAGAAGCGGTCCAGTTTAGGAAGCCGCTCGCCGGAGCCCAGCGCCTTTCTCTTAGGTTGTGTTCTAATCACAAAACAAAACATAAGAACCCCCCCTTTAAAGATGGGCAGTCTAAAGCGGTTTGTGTGCCACCCTTTTAAAGGGCAGGAAGGGAAACTGATCAGATCTGTGATGCCTACTTTGGAAAGCAGAGAAGTCAGGGGTGATGGGATGTACTAAGGCAACGTGAAGTCGGCGGTGCCAGAACCCTCAGCATCGGCGCTGGTACCAGGACCCTGGAGCGGCCCGTCACCAGTTAGGAGTCGGCTTGAGCAAGTCGAGATCACTGGGGGCTCTTGTGCAGTGCTGTTCTCAGGCCAGTGCCCGGCAGGCACCCCTTCGCATCACCAAGACTGTGGACAGAACCTGGCAGGACACTTAGGAGAGATTCATATAGAAGAGCTTTACAAAGTCCATGGGGAAGGAGGTCAAACTAACTAGGCATCAGATTTCTTCACCACCCTATGTCTCCCTATTCTCCCCAACCCCAAAGTCGAGGGCACCTAGTTACCCACTCAAGGTCTTAGTTCAAAGTGAGGCTTGATTAAGTAGGCAAGCTTGAGAAATTTGAGCAGGTACACCAAGTGCTAAGATTTGCCTTTGGATGGGCAGTTTTTTCATTTACTCCATCAATACATGTATCTTAGATAGGCAAGGCAGCGGGACCAGGATCTGGGCCCAAGATTGAAGAGGAAAGACACTGGATTATGTTTAGGAAATAACACCACCCTGTTTTAAGGCTCTCTGGGTATTTTCTGATACGAAGACCCAACTTTTAAAAACACCCATATATCTGATAGTTATATGACTTGGGAGCAACTCCAAGACTCAAAGGATCAAAATGTATGTTACTCTATGGTAATGGAGAGACATATGGTGGGAGGGTGTCCATCTGGTAGGCGAGATCACTTATTATCAATGATAATGGGTAAAAGATATGTCCCTCTTTAGCCCCGTGCTTGATACTTCATAAATGCAAAGGGATTGAGATAAGGAAAGATGCCTTCTTCCTCTAGGCAGAAGCTTAGGACTGCTGCTAAATTGACTGTCCAATGAGCAGTTTAAAGTGCCTACTAAGTGCTGTCCTGGATGTTGATTATTTTTCTATAAGAAGATTAGACTGAGGGCAGCTAGGTGGCGCAGTGGATAGAGCACTGGCCCTGGAGTCAGGAGGACCTGAGTTCAAATCCAGCCTCAGACACTTAACACTTACTAGCTGTGTGACCCTGGGCAAGTCACTTAACCCAATTGCCTCACTGAAAAAAAAGAAGAAGAAGAAGATTAGACTGTACAGAAAGGAAATAACCTATAAACAGACAAATCCCAGACATGCAAAAAATCGGGGGTGGGGGTGGGGTTGGGGGAAGGTTATGAACCAGAGGGGGCCTAAAGATTAGTAGCAACAATGGTCAGGATAGGCCTGTGGAGCTGAGCTTAGAAGGGAGATAGGGAGTCTAAGAGGCTGAGATAAGGAGGAAGAGACTATGCAGAGACACTAAATTCAGGAGACTGAAGAGCCTGGATGGGGAAGTCATTGGGTCAGTCTGGCTGGGGCTCAGTCTGTGGACTTTGTATAAATGTTGTTGCTGCGGTCTTGTGGGGGTTGGGGGTAACAGTATTTACATCAAGATATACAAATAAAAAGCAGCAATAAAACCTTTTGTTGTTGTTGTTACAATTAGGGCATATAGGATTGGGCAAGGAAGTGGTGTGGTCAGGAAGCAAGAGTAGAGACCAAAAGGAGGCATGCGCAGAGTCTGTGGGGACAGCTTGGGGTGCAGCACCAGAAGTCAGGAAATGTTAGGGACCTGGGACCTCCAACATGTGGACAATCTCCTCTAGGCCAGTCGGGTGGAGGAGGTAGACAAGAATCAACAGGGAGACAGGGCAAATAACCCTAGCTCTGGGGTCCTGAGTTAAAATCCTGCTTCTGACCCTTAGAGTTAGGGTTTAACATTCCCCTTGTGCCTTTATTTATCTGGGCCTCAGGTTCCTCGCCTATAAAGTGAGGGGTTTAGATTACAAGATCTTCCAGCTCTAGAGACAGGACCCTAGAAGCCTGTCTTGCATCGTGCATCCTCCTAGGGATGAGGTCACTGGCACCACTGAAGAATATAGCAAACAGCCACTGGCCGGTCTGCTTACTAAGGTCAGAGGACATCCATCAGCATCTATAAATCGACAGGCCTTTCATGGGCCCCAGCTTGGGGTGGGGCCAGGATGATGAAGACAGAAGGGGGCTGGCTGGGAGTCTGGGCACCCTTTGAATCTGGGCTTACAGCATCTAGTCTTCTATTAAAGACAGACTCATCATACCCTTGGGCATGCCTTAAGGCATTTGAGGCAACACACTCTTTAAACACAGTGAAGACTGAGTTGGTCCAGTGCCTGGCCCTGTATGCTGCAGTGCTGGACTCCTGCCACACCACCGATTCAAGTTAGCTGAAGCCCTCTCCCTGGTGCCACTTTTAATGGGAAGTCACTGAAGAAAGTCTCCCATCCTAGAAATTTGAATGCTGACACTCTCAGCATTAATAAGGAAGAGCTCTCAACTTTGTTCCGGGAGTGGTCAGCTCTCTCAGCTCTCGCTTGCTAAAAAACTAAAAAAGAACCTTTCCTCTTCCCCCCCTCAGGGGAAGGATCATTTGCAGGGAACTGGGGAGGGAGGGAAACAATGGCCCTAATAATTTCCCTAGAGAATCCCGGCTCTCCTAGACCTTGGGCAAGACTGGTCCTTGAATGAGAAAGGTAACTTTAATAAAAGGGAAACTGAGGGGCAGCTAGGTGGCACAGAGGATAGAGCACCGTCCCTGGAGTGAGGAGTACCTGAGTTCAAATCCGGCCTCAGACACTTAACACTTACTAGCTGTGTGACCCTGGGCAAGTCACTTAACCCCAATTGCCTCCCTAAAAAAAAAAAAACAAACACCAAAAAACCAAAAACAATAAAAGGGAAACTGTCCGGGAGAGTAACATTCTCTTCTCCCAAAGAAAGTAGACCAAGAAAGCTCCGAAATAAAGATATTTCTACAGTGGAATGAAAAAGTTCTTAATAAAGTAAAGGCGTCAAGCGTGTATGGGTGACTTTGGAGAAGTATATAGAACCAGCTTAGGCTGAAAAAGAAAGTTTCTCCACAAGATCTCTCCCAACAACAGGGGAAATAGAATACTGCACATGGGGTAACTCATTTATCCATCCTTAAAATTGATTAATGCAAAAGGCCATTGGCCAGAATATGCCCCATTTACTATTCCATTCCATAAATGTAGTAGAGTAATTGGCCTATGCCTAGGGAATATTTAAAAATGTTTGGTAACAAATTCATATATTATTACTCAAGTTTGATTCAAGCCAACACATTCATTAGTTAATGAACTCCTCCTCCCACCAGACTTCAGGGGAGGGGGAGGGGGAGGGGGAGGGGGAGGGGGAGGGGAGGAAGGCATTCTCCAGGATCAAAATCAGTTCCTTTTATGGAACTTTAAGAAACTTTAATTAGATATACATCATTAAGCAAGGTGACAAGATGAAACATGCAGGCCTGCTTATTGCAAAGAAATCAAGAGATTGTAAAAAGGCAGTCAAGACCCAAAATGTAACCATTTCCATGGAAGAATTATAACATAGTAGGCAAGGGCAAGTAGATTTGGAATCTGGAAGACCTGAGTTCAAATCGTACCTCAGAGACAGAGGCATAAGATAAGACATAAGTGAACAAGTCACTTCTTTGTGGGTCTGTCTTCTCAACTATAAAATGGAGATGATAGTAGCACCTACCTCCCCGGATTGTTGAGAGGATCAAATGAGATCCCAAGAGCATTAGGAACCTCCAAGCCTTAAATGCCTGCTGCTATTGTGGCTGTGCTTCATGGAAATTGTTTGCTCAGAAATAGGATGGGTAGTACCTGCAATAGTCTCTTAATGCAATTTCCCTTTCACATATATAATCACTTAGAATCCTGGTTCATTTCACCTGCAGAGATGTAGATTTTTTTTTTCAAAGTTTCTCTCTTCTCTCAACAGAACAAAAGCAAAACTTCAAAGAAGCTACTTAGCAGACAGTAGGCACTCAATAAATACTTTAAAAAAATTTTTTTTTTTTTTAGTGAGTCAATTGGGATTAAGTGACTTGCCCAGGGTCACACAGCTAGTAAGTGTTAAGTGTCTGAGGCTGCATTTGAACTCAGGTACTCCTGACTCCAGGGCAGATGCTCTATCCACTGCGCCATCTAGCTGCCCCTCAATAAATACTTTTTGACTTCATCAAACCCAATTCGACATTTAGGGGCTAATGACTAAGACTCTTTAGCTAAGAGATTCCACTGTACCCACTTGAGTAATATAAATTTCCATGATTTCAATTCAACAGATTCACTGAGCACTTACTAACTCTCTACTGTAAGCAAAGTACCTTTCTTTCCTTTCATATAGGAATCATAAATCTAGAGCTATGCCCCCCACCACTGTCTTTCGGAAATCTAGGGCAGTGGCTCTTCATCTGGGGTGTATACCCTCGTTTGCTTGATATTTTGATCACCATACTTCACTAGAATTCGTTTCCTCAGTAATAACATTTATTTCAGTTTATGCATTCAAAAACATGATTTTGAGAAGGGATGCGAGGACTGCACCAGCCTGGGCCAGAGGGGTCTAGGACATAGAAAAGGTGAGGACCCTCTACTCTTGGGAGTAAATGAAGGAAAGAAGCAACTCTGACATCTGTCAGTAGAGAAGAGAGCAGTTCACAGAAGAAAACCTAGCCCTTTCTTCAGAGGCCGATCAATTGTTCTTTGCCTCTTGAAGCAGAGGATGGGAATTTCTCTCCTCCTCCCCGCTTCCTGCTCCACCCCCTCACCAGCCATAGCTACTTATAGCAGAGCTACCCAGGGAGCTCCCTACAGGGAGTAGGCCAAGTAGCCAAGGATAGAACTATCTCCCAAGAGAGTGGAGAATTGAACTATACAGAGGAAAACACGAGGAGCCCAGCCGAGTGATTTGTCCAGTAGAGACCCTGGGCATAAGGAGAACAATATGAGGAAATGATGAGAATGGGAAAGACCCCAGAGGACTGCAGGGCCTTGGTCACACGTGGAGAGAGAAAGCAAAGGCAAACACAAATAGGCAGAAGTGCTTTATAAGTATTACCCCAGTGGACCTCACAACAATCCTGTGAGGTAGATACTGTTATAAACCCCATTTTATAACTGAGGAAACTGAAGCAAACAGGTTAAATGACTTGCCTAGGGCCACACAGCTGGGAAGTGTCTGAAGCCAGATTTGAACTCAGGTCTTCCTGACTCCTAGTACAGAGCTCTATCCACTGCAACACCTCGCCTCCGTTTGGTTCCTCCACTAGTATACTCTTAGTATAGTCTATGTATATACCCATTCTTTCCATTGATGTTTTGTAGGAGAGTACAATCCAGATTCATGGAAAGGAAAGAAGGATGGGAAAGAAGGGGCAGGAATGTTGTTACTAATGTTCTCACTGTATTATATCAGTAAAAGCCTTTGCTTTGAGCTGATTGTAACTACTGGCTGACTAAGGAAGGTAAAAACACCAATGGGGGCTCACCAGCTATGGTTCTCATGCATAAGAGAAAATTTAAAGTATAATGTATAAATATATTAAAATAATGTTGCTATATAAAATATAATATATTAACTATAAAATTATAAGAAGGAACTAAGTGGAAAAGTGTGTGGTTTAGTAGGCATTACGTATTATGGAAGTTCAGATATCGAAGGAATGAGGCTTTTGTCTGCAACAGCTCTCTCTATATTTCCTAGCACTCAAATAAATTGAATTGGCCTGCTATTTTATATGAAACCCATGACCTGCTTACTTTAGCCAATCCAACATTCTCCCAATAGCATCACACCATTTCAGCTAATGGCTTTCAATGAGCTCTCACACCTAGTGGTATCATGCCATTGGATGGGTCTGTTGATTCAGTAGAGATTACTGGTTCTCTTTACCTCTAGGTCATACCTCCAGTTATTGAACTAACACTAGGAAGTGTGCTTACCTTACCAAGGTAGTTGTGTTAAAGTGGGGTGGAGTGACTGTTTTGGCTGCATAGCCCCTCTACCTTTGCACAAGGAAGTATGGGCCATAGGCCCACTTAAATAACTTATAGTCTAAACAAGAGGCCCAGAAAACTAAATACAGGTAGGTTCTAATAATTCCTTCCTGAAATGGTCACATGTATTCTGATTTGTGTTATTCAAAGTCATAATTATGTAAAATATGGTGATTAGTTCCAGCCCAGTGGAAATATATGTTACTTATTCAAGAGATTCATTATTCATGCTAATTAAAGCCCAGTTGTAGAAGTAACCTTCGAGTCAAAGGAACAGTACAGAGCTGGTAGGACAGGTGAGATAGTAGATTACTATGAAAGAGAATGAGGCCTTACATAGGGGGAGGAAGACAGAGGATTTCTTGAGTGTGAATGGGGTGAGCAGAGCCATTGCTAGCAACATTTGATTGTAGGGCAGATGGTATGGGGTTCACCTGGAGTGAGTCTGCAGACACAGCAAGGTTTCTGTGCTGATAAAGAATTGGGGTATGGGGAAGGGTGTCTAGTTAGTAGGGTTAAGTGAACCCTAGGAAATTCTAGTTTCTATGGGTAGAGAATCTGGCCAGTAAGGGGTTGGGGGTAGAGGTCGGGGAAGTATAAAGGCGTTGCCAGGGACGGGGGAAACAGAGGAGGACACACCCACAGGAAGATAATGTCAGCAACCCTCTAAATTGACTGCCCTGGAGCAAGGCCCAGGCTACCGGCTCTAGTTACTGCTCTGGGGCGAACCTAAGATTTGGAGGCAAAAATGTGCAGGATGTATTCAGGGCCCACTGAGTAGGCCAATTTGGCCAGAGGGAGAGTTCGTTTATGGAATTTGTGGGAGATAAATTTGAAGACGTAGATCAGGGCCAGATCATGGGCCTTAAAGGCCAAACCAAGGAGTTCAAACTCCCCTGAAGGCAGGAAGGAGATCCTAAAGATTTTGGAATAGGAATGCAATAAGAGGGGAGTAGCAAAGGAAGATGATGGTGAAGGGCGAAGAGTGGCTGTAGCCAGGGAGATTGGCCCCACAGCATCCAGGCATGAGATGATGATGGCTGGGCTCTGGGCAATGGCAGAGGGAATGAAGTCTTTGGGAATCAAGAGCCATTCGGAAGAAGCAAGGCAATGGAGAGGAAGCTAGGCAGACCAAAGAAGACAGCTCTTGGCAGCTTTATCTCTCTTCAAGCAAAAACCTCCCCCTCAGGGGCAGCTAGGTGGCGCAGTGGATAGAGCACCGGCCCTGGAGTCAGGAGTACCTGAGTTCAAATCCGGCCTCAGACACTTAACACTAGCTGTGTGACCCTGGGCAAGTCACTTAACCCCAATTGCCTCACTAAAAAAAAAAAAAAAAGTCTAAAAAAAAAAAAACCCTCCCCCTCAGAGAGCCCTGAATGACAGGCCTAGAGAAGTGTCTGGCTTGTAATTGGCCAACCCCAAAGGGCCTTTCTCAAGGCTGTTTTTTTTTTTTAAGTGACAATTATTCAGTGACCTGGCCTCTGCTCCCTGCCTGCCTCTGGAGCACTTTGGTATTAATAATTTCCTAATGTTCTTTACACACCCAGGTGGCAGTCCCTCAGCTGGGCTCCCAAACTGAGCAGCCTAAAGTGTCAAACCCACGGGAGCTTGGGGTGGACCCTCTCAGCTCCACCCACTCCCCAGGGGAAAATCAGATGACTGAGTGTTGGTCACTGCATGTGGCATATGCTCCAGCCCTGCCCCACAGGCCAGATCACAGGGCAAGGCGGGAAGCATCACGTTCTCCTGGCCTCTTTTCATTGATCCCTCTGTTGCTGGTCTCCCCTTTCTCCATCCCACCCCCACCACACTTATAAAACGAAGTCACAAATCTTACTTTGTCTCTCCTTTGCTCAAGAATTTTCAGTGACTTCCTATTGCCCCAAGGATCAAATTTAAAATCTTCACTACATTTGCCAAGTCTTCAAAGTAGGGCTGTAGTCCAAATTTCTGGGTGCACTGAGTCCCTGGCCCAGACCACCAGTTCAGGAGGGGCCTGACCTGACGAGTGCTTTCCCCTCTCTCCATTGTGTGTTTTCTCTTCAGTGGTTAGAATATAAACTTGCTGAGGGTAAGGACTGCTCCTATTTGTGTCTCTTGCTCCCCACCCAATACCTGGCTTGCACTCAGCTCTTAAATGATTTCTCTTCTATTTTAACCTTTATTCCCCTACACACACTCTGTATTCCAGTCCTTACACCTCCCACCTCCCAGCATTTGCATAGTCTAGTACCCTTTTCATCTCCACTTCTTAGAGTCAGTCCTTCAAGGCTCAACCTCAGGTGCTACCACCTATGGGAAGGTGGACTTGGAGCCAGGAAGACCTGAGGTCAAATTCAGCCTCAGACACTTACTAGCCTTATGACCCTGGGGAAGCCACTTTAAACTCTGTGTGACTCAGTTTCCTCATCTATAAAATGGAGACAATAATAGCGTCTACCTCCCAGGGCTGTTGTGAGGATCAACTGAGATAATATTTGGAAGGCACTTAACCTAGTGCCTTTAGTCGAATCATCTTGTATTTGCTTATCTGTTCACAGGCTGTATCCCTCAGTTAAATGTGTAAGCTCCCATTAGAAATTTTCATTTATTTTTCTTTTTAGCAGAGCTGTGATTTCATCAGTTTAAGGAGATCCCAGGGAGGAAATTTTTCTGCCGACACAAAACATCACCTGCTTAGCATTTATTATTTTAAAGTTTCTGCTGTGGCCACGCAGGGGTTAATTGACTTACTTGAGGTCACAGAACCAGAATTTGTCAGAAGTGGGACTAGAACCCAGGTCTCCCTTACTTAGACTCCCTCCACCAACACCTCCTTACACTTCATAAATGTCTGTTGAATAGAAATGAATGCCTCCAGCTCTGCTGTGATGCCCTTGTGAGAGTCCTGGGTTTGGCATTCTGGGCTTTCCTGATGGAGTCTGAGCACTCAAGTGTGTCCCATGGAGAATGCCTTGGACCTTGCACACTCAGATGGTGAGGCACCTAGAACACACCCACTTTTCTGGGCCCTCTTGATGCCAGTTGGCTGACAGCTGTCAACCTGAACATTGTTGTTGTTTGTCCTTTGTTCTTGAAGAGGACCATGACACCATGACTGGAGATGGTTCTGGATGTTTAAGGCAATTGGGGTTGTGTCTTGCCCAGGGTCACATATCTAGTAAGTGTCTGAGGTGAGATTTGAACTCAGGTCCTCCCAACTTCAGGGCCAGTGTTCTATCCATTGTGCCACCTAGCTGACCCAGACCTGAAAATAAATGAAACAATCAAAATTATAAAATTAAGGTCTTTAATTGTGGCAAAGGGGTTGCAACTTGTGGTACTGCCATAGCAAGTACTAGGAATGTCCAAAGATGGGAACTGGGGACAGGGATTAAATGGGGTACCATCTCCAGACATCCCAATGTATATCTTGCCACTGGAACGAGATGGCTCCAGAGGAGACGGTGAGGTTGGTGACCTTGCACAGTGCTCCCTCACTTAAAACCAATTCAGTGCAAGTCATGACATCACCTGATGTCATGGTCCTCTTCAAGAATGAAGGACAAGGGGGGCAGCTAGATGGCGCAGTGGATAGAGCACCAGCCCTGGAGTCAGGAGTACCTGAGTTCAAATCCGGCCTCAGACACTTAACACTTACTAGCTGTGTGACCCTGGGCAAGTCACTTAACCCCAATTGCCTCACTAAAAAAAAAAAAAGAATGAAGGACAAGGGAAAAATTTGAAATTTGAAATCTTATATGAACAAATGCTGAAAACTATCTCTACATGTAACTGGAAAATAATAAAATACTTTTATTTAAAAAAAAAAGAATGAAGGACAAGGGGCAGATAGATGGCTCAGTGGATAAAGCACCAGCCCTGGATTCAGGAGGACCTGAGTTCAAATCTGGCTTCAGACACTTGACACTTACTAGCTGTGTGACCCTGGGCAAGTCACTTAACCCTCATTGCCCCGAGCTCACACACACACACACACACACACACACACACACAAAGAATGAAGGACAAACAACAACAATGTTCAGGTTGACAGCTGTCAGCAGATTGGCATCAAGAAGGCCCAGAAAAGACAGGAAAGAGGTTGATTCTGGTAAGAGTAAGTTTCTCACTGAGAGTTTCTTTTGCATTAGATAGGGTGTTTTTTTGTTTTTGTTTGTTTGTTTGTTTTTTGCATAATAAGCTGAAGTCCAGGAAGAAAGCTTGGGAACCTCTGGGAGGGGAGAGCTTGGGAGATCTACAAAATGATCAGAGCCTGGAATGGACAAAAATCTGGCTTGGGAATGGAAACCAGTGAAGCTTCAGTCAGTTCTCAGTCAACTGAGTTGGTCACATCCTGCTGGGCCTAAGTCACACACCATGGCTTCCCTGGGCTTGGTGTCCTGTGCTACATAGGTCTCCGTCCGTCTTGCAGACTCTGAAAGGAAGATATCTGGGAGACAGCCTTCATGCCCTTTACCTAGGCTGAAGGAGCCTTGTTCATTCTCCTCCCAAGATGGAGAAGGGCCTTCATGAAAAGTAATGGTGGCTTTGTTTTCTTAGGAGACCGTAGTAAATATAGAAAATTACCTTTGGCAGAGGGGTTTTTTTGTTGCTTTTTTGGAGGGAGGATCTTAGTCTGAGAAAGGGAGCAGAACACTGATGACCTGGGTCTGAACACCAGCTCTGCTACTTACAACCTTGGTGACCTCGAGCAAATGAGTCACCTGCCTTCTCCAGGATTTATTTTCCTCCTTTGTAAAATAAGAGGTTGGATGAGCTGATCTCCATGGGTCCCCAGCATCTGTAAAGCCTATGATTTTGAATTCTATTCTATTCAAATAATAGAGTCATTAAGCCCCAGGATTGGGGGTACTTTTCTTTTTCTTTTTCTTTTTTTTTTTTAGTGAAGCAATTGGGGTTAAGTGACTTGCCCAGGGTCACACAGCTAGTAAGTGTCAAATGTCTGAGGTCAAATTTGAACTCAGGTCCTCCTGAATCCAGGGCCGGTGCTCTATCCACTGCGCCACCTAGCTGCCCCGGGGGTACTTTTCTGTTCAAGGGATACTAACAAAATTATTTTAGCTACAACTCACCTGATATCATATGTCAGCTCCTCCTTGAAGGCAAAGACAGGCTTTTTGGGTATCTCTGAATGCTGAACCCCTACATAATGCCTGGCTCATATAAATCAACCAATCAACATTGGTAAATGCCCAGGCCCACTATGCTACACCTTGAATATTCAAAGACAAAAAACCCCCTCACACCCACACACAAAATAGTTCCTGCCTTCAAAGAGCTTACAAGCACAAAACATATAGACATGTGTGTATTTATGGGTGCATATGTATTGTGTGTTTGTGTGTTTATATGTGTGTACGTGTATGTATATATATGTATTTATTGTGTATGTGTATATATGTGTGTCTATATATTGTATGTGGATATATGTATGTGTGTATATATGTGTGTGTGTATACACACAGGCATATACACAATAGATACAAATGTGTGTTGGGAGAGTGTTAGTTTCCTCTCCGGCTCAGATTACTTAAGGGGCAGATAACAGAGTTAAGAGGTGTTGATGTGTTAAACTAGGCAAAAATGTGTTATCCTTTTACAAGTGTGAAAAGTTTCCCTCACTCAACTGGAAAGGAGTTTGGCAGCAGCTCACCGAAGGCTGGTCATACTGCTGATGGCCTTTAAAAAACTCAGCTTGCCACTCCAAAAACATCCACAGTAAGGAGAGGCTTTATGGAGAGTCTAGGAATGTGGGGTTGGAAGGAAGGGGGCTTTCTTGCCTCCCTAATCGGGCCACAGGGTCTTACAGCTTCTCACTTAGTGAGAGACACTGAGCAAAGAGAGACACAGACACAGAGAGTGAGCCACGGGCCAGGTAGAAATGGTCTCTGGAAGAAGAGAAAAGAGTCAATGGAGAATTCAAGACCGAATTTTCCCCAGAAATCAGAAATAGGGAGCTGAGCAGTAGAGAGGAGCAGAGGGGGTAGTATACAAAGTAATCTTAAGGCATAAGTCATTAAAAAGATTAAGAGAGGCTTCATAGGAAATAACAAATGGGAGTTGATTTTTTTAAAAAGTTGTGATACTTGTACTGCCCACCTCATAGGCTTAAGTTCATATGAGATATGTGAAGTGTGTTGATAAACCTTAAAGCAGTGGTGTCAAACTCAGATAGAAACAGATCCATGTGGGCTGCATGTCTACTTACAAAATCACAAATGAACATTTTTTGTTTTGCATTTTTATTTTTGAATATTTTAATTGAATTATTTTTTTTTCTTGAATATTTCCCAGTAGCATTTTAATCTGGTTGGGGCCACACTTGGTGGCATCATATTTGATACCTCTGCCTTAAAACAATCTATAAATGGGGCAGCTAGGTGGCGCAGTGGATAGAGCACCAGCCCTGGAGTCAGGAATACCTGAGTTCAAATCCGGCCTCAGATATTTAACACTTACTAGCTGTGTGACCCTGGGCAAGTCACTTAAGCCCAATTGCCTCACTAAAAAAAGAAAAAAAAAACAATCTATAAATGTTGGTAATGATTATTATATCATTGGTGCAAGCACCTTAAGGGTATGAGAATCTCGTCTTTATATTCCTACCACTCATCGGAGTTCCTTGAACAAGCTAGGCTTTGGTGGATTCAATTGAGTAGCATAGTCCCGCTCCCTCGCCACCCCCCCCCCCATCTATTTTTCTTTGTATTTTTTACAAACAAGAGAGTTTTATTTGTTTGATTATTTATTTTTGCAGGACAATGAATGTTAAGTGATTTGCCCAGCATCGCACAGCTAGTGTCAAATGTCTGTTTGGATTTGAACTCAGGTCCTCCTGAATCCAGGGCCCGTGTTTTATCCACTGTGCCACCTAGCTGCCCCTTTTTGTATACTTTTAAATCAACAAATATTTAAATATAAAACATTAGATTGATACTAATTATTCTACTGACCATTTAACAAAAATATTTGAAGTTGATAATGGTTCAATCAACAAGCATTTGTTATGTACCTTTTATGTTTTGGGCACTATGCTAAGCACTAGAGCATCCAAGACAAAAGCCAAACAAGCCCTGCCCTCAAGGGTTTATATTCTAATGAGGGAGACTACATGTAGACAGACAGGTAGATAGATGGATGGATGGATGGATGAGAGGGGGGGCAGCTTAGGATAAATCAGAAGTTTCTCCTGTGAGAAGCAAAACCAAAGATGAACAGATAACAGGATAGACATATCAAGGAATCAAGTAACTATTAAAGTTAGATTGACCAACTAGATATCAGGACAGACATACCTGAGAAGTAAGGGGAGATAAAATTCTATAGCAGGAAAGTCACTTAGGTGTGGCTACTACCTAGGAGCTAGGAGACAGAGATAACCCCAAAGGTCAGGACCATCATTTCAAAAAAATCCCCCCCCCTCAGGAATATGACAAACATCCAGGCTTTCCCCACCCCACCCCCAAAAGGAACTTTCCATTTTTTTAAATTAAAAAACATTTTTATTATTTTCTAGTTACATGTAAAGATAGTTTTCAACATTTGTTTTCATGAGATCTTTAGTTCCAAATTTTTCTCCCTCCCTACCTTCCCTCCCCCCTCCCCAAGACAGAAAGCAATCTGATATAGGTTATATATGTACCATCACGTTAAACTTATTTCTGCAACAGTCATGTTGTGAAAGAATCAGAACACAAGGGAAAAACCTCAAAAAAGAAAAAAATCACAACAACCAAAAAGTAGAAATAATATGGTTCAATCTGCATTCAGAATCCACAGTTCTTGCTCTTGTTCTTGTTCTTGTTCATCTTCTTCTTCGATCTGGAGAACATTTTCCATCATGAGTTCTTTGGAATTGTCTTGGATCATTGCACTGCTGAGAAGAGCCAAGTCTATTATAGCTGATTATCACACAATGTTGCTGTTACTGTGTACAATGTTCTCCTGGTTCTGCTCACTTCACTTAGCATCAGCCCACTTTAATCTTTCCAGGTTTTTCTGAAATCTGCCTGTTCATCATTTCTTATAGCACAATAGTATTCCATTACATTCATATGCCACAAATTGGAACTTTCCATTTTCAAGTGGACACCCCATCTATCCTCTATAAAAGCTTGTGCCTTCCTTCTGTTCTGGGAAAAGGATGTGAAGTCTTTGACTTCCCAACTCAGTCACTTTCTCTAGCTTCAAACAAAAGACCACTTTCATTCTAATTGGATTGTATGCGAGAGTGTAATTCTTTAATGAGGAATACTTAAGGACCCCCACCTAGATAGTAGTAGTAGGCTTCCGCCAGTCGCCAGTCACAGACGACCATGGATCAGCGCCTTGAAGAGCCACAGGCCATAGTGTGACTGTGCAGTCTGATAAGGAGCCGCAGAAATTGCGCTCTCTGTTGCCCTTCGGTTCCTGTGTCATTCGTTTTTCTTCCTCCAGAGCTTGGAGGCCCATCTCAGCTGCCCCCAAGCTGCTCCTGAGTACTGAACTCCATCTGGCTGGTCCTCGGCCATCTCCTCCCAGCTGCCGGTGTCTATTCCCAGAGCCCTCAAGTCTCTCTTGCATACATCTCTGTAGCGCAGCTGGGGGCGTCCAGCAGGTCTTTGGCCTGAGGCTAACTCGCCCCACCTAGATAGAGGGCAAGATCATAGTAGCCAGGGGGACCCGGGGAAGCCCCACACAGGAGGAGACATTTTACTGAATTCTGAAGAAAACGGAAAGTTCCCAGAGGGAGGAGAGGTGGATAAAGAGTGCTTCAAACATGGGTGACGATCATTACGAACGCATGGGGATGGGTCAGGGAGTACCACGTGTGAAGAACAAGCAAGAAAACTAGTTGGATTAGACTGTATGGTACGTGAAGGAGATGATTGTATAATAAAGCTGAAAAGGTAGGCTGGGGCAAGTCTAGAAAGAGCTTTAAAGGGCAGAGGAATTTATGTTTGATCATGGAGGTAACAGGAAGCCCCCGGAGATCACGGAGTACGGGGTGACACGGTCAGACCCAGGGTTTAGGAAAATCTCTTTGTTGGCTATGGATTGGAACGGAGAAAATCTAGTCAGAGACCAGTTCGGAAGCCATTGTGGATCCAAGCACTTGGATCAGGATGTGGGAGTGGAGAAAGGGGCAGAGGTAGAAAAGACAAGATTTGGCTGGAAACTGGATATATACGGTGAAGGAAAGTGAGAAGTCAGGGATGATACTGAGGCTGTAAACCTGGGTAACTTGATGGTTCCCTCAACAGAAGAAGAAGAAGAAGGGAAGTTCAGAAGAGAGAGAGGTTTGGGTGGAAAGATCAGAAGTCCAGATGATTATATATTGAGCTTGAGAAGCTGGTGGTGGAATGTCCAATTTGAAACATCCAAAAGGCTGTTGGTGATGCAGGGCTAGAGCTCAGAAGAGAGACCAGAGCCAGATAGGCAGATCTGGGAGTCATTTGAATAGAGATGAAAATTAAACTAATGGGAGCTGATGAAATCATCAAGCAAGAGACCATAGGATGAAAAGAGAAGGCAAAGGACAAAGGCTTGAGATCTACTCAAATTCTTCCTACTTTGAATTCATCTCTGATCTCATGATCAAATGAGATGAAGATTTTTGAGCTGCTTAGCACAGTGGCTGGCACATAGTAGGCACTTTATAAATGATGATTCCCTTCTTTCTAATCTGGGTACTTTTTCAACTTTCATTGACATATTCTCAAAATAAATGATTGACCCTGGGGCAGCTAGGTGGCGCAGTGGATAAAGCTCTGGCCCTGGATTCAGGTGAGCCTGAGTTCAAATTTGGCCTCAGATACTTGACACTGTATGACCTTGGGCAGGTCACTTAACCCTCATTGCCTCGAAAAAGAAAAAAAAATGACTGACCCTGCATCACTATGAATATTCCTTCATTACTATAGTCATTATTGTTATTGAATAATAATATTATTGAAACCAATAATGATTTATTTAATATTATTATTAAATAATTGTTAATAATAATGATATGATGAGGTAATGTTCATGGTGATGCTGAGTCAATCATTTCTTCTGAGATATATTTTGGCCTGAATTGTTCAGATAGTTGTCTTAATTCTCCACCTCACTCTGCATAAATAAACAGTTTGGGGATAATGCCAGAATTTCTTAAAAGGAACAATCCTAAATATGGCATAAAACATAGCACCTTCTTTCTAAAATATGAATGCATATAATTACTGAAAGATAACAGCCCCAGTCTTTAGCACCCAATGTTTCACATCATAACACCTGACTTTTGCTATCAGCCTAATAAGAAGTCACATTTCTGTAGAAAACTCTTTAAGGTTTATAAAGTGCTTTTCTCACAAATATTATTGTCTTTATTTTACAGTGGAGTAAACTGAGGCTCAGAGAGCTTATGTGGCCTGCCCATCCATGGCTTTATGAATAGGAAGTGTTAGAGGTAGGATTCAGACCCAGGCCCCCTGACTCCAAGTTGTGTGTATGTGTTTTTTCTTTTCTTTTCTTTTTTTTTTTGCAGGGCAGTTGGGGTTAAGTGACTTGCCCAGGGTCACACAGATAGTAAGTGATAAGTGTCTGAGGCCGGATTTGAAATCAGGTTCTCCTGAATCCATGGCCGGTGCTCGATCCACTGTGCCACCTAGCTGTCCCTGTATGTGTTTTTTTATTTCAATCTATTTTATTTTCAGTTTTGAATTCTTTCCTTTCCTTCCCCCCTTCTCCAGCTCATTGAGAAGGCAAGAAAAATTAAGTCCCGCACAAATATATATAGTCATGAAAAATAAATTCCCACATTGGCCATGTCAAAAAAAAAGAAAGAAAGTATGAGAAAAGAAAGAGAAGAAAATAGACTTCAGTCTGCATTTTGAGTCCATCAGCTCTCTATCTGGAGGGAGGTAGCATGTTTTGAGTCCTTTGGAATTGTGGGTCATTGCATGGATCAGTTACTACATCTTTCACAACTGACTATTTTTGCAACATTGCTTTTACTGTATAAATCATTCTCCTGATTCTGTTCACTTCACTTCCCATCAGTTCCTATAAGTTTTCTCAAGTTTTTCTGAAACCATCCTGCTCATCTTTTCTTACAGCACAAAAATATTCCGTCGCAATCACTTACTATAACTTGTTCAGCTATTTCCCAGTTGTTGAACATCTTCTCAGTTTCTAATTCTTTGCCACCACAAAAAGAGCTGCTATCGATATTTTTCTACATACAGGGTCTTTCCCATTTTCTTTCATCTCTTTGGGGGTATAAACCTAGTAGTGGTATTGCAGGGTCAAAGGCCATGTCATAGCCTTTTGGACAGAGTTCCACACCGCTTTGCAGTATGGTTGGACTAATTTACAGTCCCACCAGGATGCATCGACGTAACTGTTTTATGGACAGCCCCTCCAGCATTTGTCATTTTTCTTTTTTTATTATCTTTGCTAATCTGATGGGTGTGGGGTAGTATTTTAGAGTTCTTTTCATTGCATTTCTTAATTATTGATTTAAAACATTTTTTTATTTGACTATCGACGACTTGGATTTCTTCTTTAGGAAGCTGCTTAGTCATATCCTTTGACCATTTGTCAATTGGATAATGGCTCTCATTCTTGTAAATTTGACCAAGTTCCCTACATATATTAGAAATGAGATTTTTATCATAGAAGTTTGCTGTTAAAATCCCCTTTCCCCCATTTTCCTGCTTCTTGTTTTAGCTGTATTGGTCTTGTTTGATCATGAACTCTCCTCCTATCCATAGGTCTGACAGATAATTTCTTCTGTGATCCACTAATTTGCTTATGATGTCACCCTTTATGTCTAAATCATATGCCCATTTTGAGCTTATCTTGGTTTATGATGTGAGATGTGGGTCTATAACCAATTTCTGTATGTTTCTTCCATCACTGCAAGCTAATTTTGCTAATACCTTGTATTTTTCCATTAATTATTTCCTGATATACTTCCCTCTTCTCTTAACTCTCAGAATGCCACAGGAAAACAGCTGAGCAAAATTAACTGAGTAGGGACCACATCTAGCATTATACACAACATTCTGTACCTCTCCGGGACCACGATTGGTTGAATCAGACAACTGCACCAGCTTCCTAGGGAAAAGATGAGTTTGATTCTCTCTTTGTGCCCCTAAAGATGACGTTGTTTGAAAAAAAAATATGGAGCAAAACTTTACCTATCATGGCATTGCATCCCAGTGTTCTAGGTCTGTATGGTGTAGAAGGAGAAGTTTTGCTGGGAAATGTGGTACTGGAAAATCAGGTGGAGAAACTGGTGTCCAAAGAACTGCCAGGCTTCCCTCGTGAGGCTGTTTGTGGGAGAATGAAGGAAGGGAGAGTGCAGAATCCCTCACCCCACCCTGGCCCAAGAAATTACTTTGTATCCATTTCACATTTACTTGTCTAGGTACGTGTTGTTTCCTTCCAATAGAATGTAAGCTTCTGGAGGACAGGCATGGTCTCATTTTTTGTATTTTTATCTACCGTGCCCACCTCAGTGCCTATCACCTATTAGGCACCTAAAATACTTGTTAAATCAGTGAATGGCCAAATGAGGCTCCTCCAAGCGGGAGCAGCTTCAGATCCTTGCCACACATTCAAAATCTCTGAATTAAAAAAAAAAATTATCTTGGTGCTTTATCTGAACACGGGTCAGTCAAGGATTTCTGTTCTGTCTGTTCTCACTCCTTCTGAAAGTGGCACAAGTGTCAAAACTCTTCTGGCCTGTGCTAATAGCTTTTTTCCCCCCATAACCTGATTGGCAGAGCAGAATTTTATGTTGAAATGCAATTTCCTTCAGGAATTTCTTCCTAAGTACTAGATAAAGCATTAATGATAGGCTTTCCATTTTCAGAATCACAGAATCTCAGAGAGTTGTCAGTGGTCAACCATACCTGAACATAGTCTCTACAATGAACCCAACAGGAGGTCATCTATTTTTTTTCCTATAAGAGACAGGTAGTGGCTAGAACTTTGGGTGTGGAATCAAGAAGATCTGTGTTCAAATTCTGCTTCAGATACTTATTGGCTGGGTGACCCTAGACAAATCACTTAACCTTTATGTGCCTCAGTTTCCTCATTGATAAAAGGAAGATGTTAGAACTGATGTCCTCTGAGGTCTCTTCCAAGTCTACACCTCTGATCCTAGGATAAGGCAGTCAGTTAGTCAACAAGCATCTATTCTTCAGTGTCAGCATCAGAGGCTTGCTCTCCCTGACCTATTGCACGTTTGCAATTGATGGCCAATCTTACAGTTTCTCCCTCCATAATATCTCTTGCATCTGCTCACATGACCCCTACCCTGGTACAGGCCCTTATCACTTCTCACTTAGACTAAGGTCCAAGGTTCCTAACTGGATTCCCCACCCCACGTCTGTCCCCCTCCCAATCTGTTCTCCACAGAGCTGCTGAAGAGATTTCCCTAAAGCCCTGAGCAGACTGTGTCACTTCCTTACTCAATCACCTCTAGTGGCTCCCTACTGACTTTAGATTAGATGTTATTTCTCTTCTTTTCTTTTAAAAAAATAATAAACTTTTAAAAAAGTTTTGAGTTCTAAATTCTATCCTGTTTTCCCTCCCTCCCCTCCTCCTTCCTGAGGCATTAAGCAATTAGATATGGGTTATACATGTAAGATTATTAAAAGATTATCATGTTAGTCATTTTGTACAAGAAAATTTGAATAAAGAAAAAATGAAAGTGAAAAATAACATGCTTCAGTCTGTGGTCCATCAATATCAGTTCTTTCTTTGGAGGTGGATCGTATGTTTCATCGATAGTCCTTTGGGATTGTCTTGGATCACTGGATTGTTGAGCATAGTCAAGTCATTGACAGTTCTTCATCAAATAGTGTTGCTCTCTTTGTGTACAATGTTCTCTTGGTTCTGTTCACTTCACAATACATCATTTCATATATGTCTTTCCAGGCCTTTCTGAAGTCATCTTGCTTGTCATTTCTTCTAGCACCATAATATTCCATCCCCATCATACACCACAACTTGTTTAGCCATTCCCCAATAGATGGGCATTCCTTTGATTTCCATTTCTTAGCCACCACAAAATTTCAGAATTCTAGGTACTGTCTATAGAATTTTTGTACAAGTAGGTCTTTTTTTCTTTTTGAGGGATGTCTTTGGGATATAAACCTAGCAGTGGTATTGCTGGATCAAAGGGTATGCACAGTTTGATAGCCCTTTGGGCATAGTAATTGGCTATTATTTCATATGGCTTTCATCCTTTTTAATTTCTATTTTTGTGAAAGTTTATAATGTGTGTAATTATCAGTACTGTAATACATGTATATAATTTCTAAATAAGTAAATATTCATGTATTGGAGATTCATGGTCATTTTTTTTTCTGATGGCTCATACAATTAAAAAAATCTTCAGGCGCTATGAGCCTGATGACTTTCACTAAGTGGTCAGAGATAATTCACTTTTGCTCAAATTTAAGTTCTTTCTAAGCACTGAATTTTTTCAGTGGTGGTCATGTAGTAAAACTGAGGAATCATGAATAGATAATTTGTGTGTTGCGATAATAATTATTGTAATCATAATGTGGTATTTAGCTATAATGCTATAACAGCATTTATATGGTGCTTTAAGATTTACACAGCACGTTCCATATCTCATTTTATCCTAACGATAATCCTGGGAGGTAGGTGCTATTGTTATCTCCATTTTACAAATAAGGAAACTGAGGTAGAGGAAGGTTAAGTGACTTGCCCAGGGACACACAGCTAATAAGTGTCTGAGAATCTTTTTTTTTTTTTTGGAGGCAATTGGGGTTAAGTGACTTGCCCAGGGTCACACAGCTAGTAAGTGTTAAGTGTCTGAGGCCAGATTTGAACTCAGGTTCTCCTGACTCCAGGGTCGGTGCTGTATCCACTGGGCCACCTAGCTGCCTTGGTGTCTAAGAATCTTAAAACTATAGAGAAAGGTCTCTAGGGTATTGGATACATACTTTATAAAAGATTATGGGAACACATAGCCAGGAATTACCCAAGGTGAGAACGTGGAAGGTCACCCACACTAAAGAGATTCCAAATCCATCATTCTATTTTGCCCGTTGTTCTCAGTCCCCTAAGTTATCAGAAGCCAGGCAGCTAAAAGGGCCTGACTATTACAAGAGTGCTAATTACATATGGAAAGCTTATGGGCATATTTTCCCATAGTTTTCAGTTGTGTAAGTAGAATATAGAAACATCAATGTGTCCTGGCTCCAATCATTCGTGACAGCAGGCTTAATCCATTGCTAAATTGAAATTTGCCTATAGCAAAATAGCAATGTATGTGTTGCATGCCGAGGCTGGGTAGGCAGTTAGTGCATAGAATTCTGGACTTGGAGTCAGGAAGACCTGGATTCAAATCTAGCCTTGTGTGACCCTGGGCATCACCTAACCTTTCTGTGCCTCAGTTTCCTCATTTGTAAAATGAGAACAATAATATCTGTAACATCTCCCTCATCTTGTTATTGTGAGATTGAAATGAGAGAATGTATGGAAGGCAGCTTTCAGGTCTTAGAATGGTACAGAATTGCTAGTGATTTTTATTATTTCCAGATGATGCCTCCATCGCCTTCCCCCAAAAAGCTTTAGTGTAACTTCTTTTTTTTTTAATTTTTCTTTTTGGTTAGTGTATCTTCTTTTGTAAGAAGCAGCTTCATAATTAAATCTCCATATATAAAATTTAAAAGTTTTTGCACAAACAAAATTAATGTAACCAAGATTACAAGGGAAGCAGAAAACTGGAAAAGAATTTTAGAAACAAATATTTCTGATAAAGGCCTCATTTTTCAATTATATAGATAACTGAGTCAAATTTATAAAAATACAAGTCATTCCCCAATTGATAAATAGTCAAAGGATATGAACAGGCAGTTTTCAGACAAAGAAATCAAAGCTATTTATAATCATATGAAAAAATGCTCTAGATCACTTTTGTTTAGAGATCACCTCACACCTATCAGAGTGGCAAATATAACAAAAACAGAAAATATTGGATGTTGGAGGGGCTGTGGGAAAGTTGGGATGCTAATCCTCTGTTGCTGGAGTTGTGAAAAGATCCAGCCATTTTGGAGAGCAATTTGGAACTATGCCCAAAGGACTATAGAACTGTGCATGCCCTTTGATCCAGCAAAACCACTGCTAGGTTTATATCCCAAAGACATCCCCCCCAAAAAAAGAGAAAAATACCTATTTGCACAAAAATATTTATAGCAGCTCTTTTTGTGGTGGCTAAGAATTAGAAATCAAAGGAATGCCCATTAATTGGAGAATGGCTAAACAAGCTGTGGTGTATGATGGGATGGAATATTATGGTGCTATAAGAAATGACAAGCAAGATGACTTCAGAAAGGCCTGGAGAGACATATATGAAATGATGTATTATGAAGAGAGCAGAACCAAAAGGACATTGTAGACAGAGAGAGCAACACTATTTGATGAAGAACTGTGAATGATTTGACCATTCTCAACAATCCAATGATCCAAGACAATTCCAAAGGACTATAGATGAAACATACTATCCACCTCCAAAGAAAGAACTGATATTGATGGACCACAGACTGAACCATGTTATTTTTCACTTTCTTTCATTTTTTTCTTTATTCAAGTTTTCTTGTACAAAATGACTAATATGATAATGTTTTAATAATCTTACATATATAACCCGCATCTGATTGCTTGCTGCTTTGGGGAGGGAGGGAAGGAGGGATAAAAATTGGAACCCAAAACTTTAAAAATGTTTATTACTGTAAAAAAAATTTAATCTTTGTATTCATAAATGAGGCATTTGGGTTAAAGACCAAATGATGCCCTGTCAATACCATGCAGAGTCCAAGCCCCAAGTCTGGGTTTGTACTTTTTTAGAGAAAAACAAACAGCCAAATTCAACTCAACAATATTTATTAGGGTTCTACTGTGTGCCAGGAACATAGAAAAAGGAAATGTCCCTGCCCTCAAGTGATTTATATTCTACTACAGGAGGGAAAGCCTGTACAACTACCTAAATACAACACACACATGTATTTTACATTGACTTATCTGTATATGCTTCCCTCATATATAAGATATACACATATCTATGTGGGTGAGTGGGCATATGTGTGTATACATATGTGTATATATTACAAATACATTATTGTATATATGTATATACACACATATACATATATTATGGATAGACCATTTAAATATATGTATATAAGTATTATATATACTCTTATATACACACTCTTTAAACCTGTATATACAAATACATAGATAGAACACTATATGCACATATGCACACGTGCATGCATACTACAAAGTCTTTTTCGGGACAATGGGGGTTAAGTGACTTGCCCAGGGTCACACAGCTAGTAAGTGTCAAGTGTCTGAGGCCGGATTTGAACTCAGGAACTCCTGAATCCAGGGCCGGTGCTTTATCCACTGCGCCACCTAGCTGCCCCCACAAAGTCTTTTGAAGGGGATGAGTGAGAGCTCCAACAGTTTGCAGCATGAAAGGCCACTTGAAGGAGGTGGTGCTGAGCCCATTCTTGACAAGGGTTAGGAATTCTAAGAGGCAGAAGAGAAGGGGGAGAGCACATGGTGGTGGGGCAGCCTGTGCCGAATGTCCAGGGCACGCGAAATGGGCCAGATTAGCTTGAATGTGGAGTGGCTGAAGAGGAGTCTCGTCATTTAACATCTCGCTCTGTAAGGGGAGGCGGGGATCAGACTAGGAAGGGTTTGAAATGCCAAATAAAGGCGTTTGCATTTAATCTCAAAGGCAACAGAGAACCCACAAAACAAACAGTGAGCGTGCAACTTGCTTCGTTCATACCCTGAATTGGCTGTGATTAGAAAGCTTCTGCCACGAGAAACCTGAGATGCAGCAGAGAAATTGGCAGAGTAGACTTCCAGTCCCCAGACATGCATTAGGATCTTGACTCTGACCCTTAATTTGTTGTGTGACTTTGGATAAGTCATTTAGCTTCTCGGAGCCTGATTTTAGTCACTTGTAAAACCTGTAACAACCTCTCTAATACCTACCTCACAGGGCTGTTGAGAGGAAAGCATTCTATAAAAGTAAGTAGCTATTATTATTATTATTATCCTCCATCATCTTTCCTTTTAGGTTTCATTCTAAAGGCCTGATGATTGCTCCCTTTGAGGGGGAATGACTCTTAGAACAAACGCCGGATGGACAAAGAGATTGTCATGTGCATCAGCAGCCCTGAAAATTATCCTTTGCCACCATGCAAAGCTGAACGTAACACTGCGTTCTCTTTCCCAGCGCCAACTACAGCCCAGACTGGAATTCCATTGAACCAACATCATTGAGCACTCACTACATGACGGCACAGGGCTAGGGGGACAAGGTTTCAAAACAAAACAAAACAACCCAATCACCCCGTCTTTCCCCTAGAAAAGTTTGTGATCTAAGCACCAAGCTTTCTGTCATAGAGGTTCGAGTAGCCCCGATCTGGGGGACTGGGGCATTTCTCTCGGAGCTGGGCGTATGCTGTGGTCCCTTCCAGTGGGGAACAAGGTAGGGGCTGTTGTAACAGACCTCCAGGGTTTCTGTCTGATGAGCCTCTCACGTAAAAGAGGATGGTCCAAGTGGTCCTTGGCTAAGTCGAGTCCTCCTGGGGAGCTTTTCTCCTAGCCTTCCTTGCAGTTTTCTTTCTTTTTATTATATCAGCTTGTTCATGTTGCTCGTCTTTGATTTGCCCAGGTAAAGGACCCTTGAGACCTAGATCATCATGAGCCTTTGTTCTTCTTCCTCCCCTTCCTTGGCTCGGGGGCTTTGACTAGTTTCTGGGTAACTTACTGAGGTTCCTGATGCTGGGTGTGCTCCCCAGAAATGCGTCTAGGGATGGCCAGTTCTCTGCCTCTGCGTGGCCCCCAGCATCAGCAGGAACTGCACAGTTCTGTTAGAGGATCGACCTGGGGTATCTGGAACAGGCCACCCGAACATCCACCATTAGGCTTGGTGCAGAGGGGAGAGAGCCCGCTGCATTCCAGGGCTTGAGTTTGAATCCAGGCTCCGACACTCACTACCTGGTGACCTCGGGCAATTCATCTCCCTGGGTCTCAGTTTCCTCATTTAAGGAGATTTGAAGCCAGCCTCTCAGGAAGCTCTTTCCAAGTCAGGTGCATGTCAAGATTTTCCTTTGGATTGGGACCACAGCTGCCCGTGCAGCCAGACCTGCAGCTGCCTGGGGATCTGCCCCCCAGGCCCCACGTTGGGGCCCTTGCTCTGGAGAACCCTGATAGCTGAATGCTGCCTACCAGGCTGGTTGGTTCACTGCAGTGACTTCCCAGCAGCCCTCAGCTCCAGGGCATCATTATCAACCATGTTTCACAAAGTACTTAAGGTGGGGCCAAGTGTGGGGAAATGTTCTGCCCTGTGAGACCCTTTTCCACATTGCCTTTTGTGAGCAAGTTGGCACAATCTACTTGGCTTCCTTCCTTCCTTCCTTTCTTCCTTCCCTCCTTCCTTCTCTCCTTCCTTCCTTCTCCTTCCCTTCCTTTTTTCTCTTTCTTTTTCTTTCTTTCTCTCTCCCATTCTTCCTTCCTTTTTTCCTTCTTTCCTTCCTCCCCTCCTTCCTTCATTCTCTCCTCCCTCCCTTCCTTTCTCTCTTTATTTCTCTTTGTTTCTTTGTTTTTCTCCCTCCCTCCCTCCCTTCCTTCCTTCCTCCCTCCCTCCTTTCCTTCCTTTCTCTCTTTCTTTCTCCCTACCTAAAATCATTTATTGATGGTCTTTTTTTTTACATGACTGTCCCATCTCAACAACTTCGCCTCCCCACAGCAGAATCCAGCCCTGTAACAAAGTACATTTGAAGAAAACAAACCAATGTGCTGACCATGTCAGAAAACATATGCCTCATTTCACACCCAAGGTGCCCCCACCCCATCTCTGCCAGGAAGGAAGCATGTTTTGCTCTTAGTCCTCTGAACTCAAGAGGGACCATCCCCAGATCTGAGTTGCAAAGTATTTCATTGTTGTTTTCTTTTACATTGTGATCTGAGTGTAAATTATTCTCCTGGTTCTGTTTGCTTCACTCTTCATCAGTTCACAGAATATCCTCCAAGTTTCTCTGAATTTTTTGTATTCTTGGCAAACTTTCCACAGGTACACCGTGACTTCCCTCAGTGTGTGTTCATGCCACAGGAGCAACAGCATTCCCTCCCTATAAAAATCATGCTCTATGGAACTGGTCCTGGTTCTGACCTCTCCTACATCCTATTCCAGGATTATCAGCCCTGGTTCCCATGGAAAGTATTTTTTGTGTCTCCCCTACAGTGACTCCACTGCAGAGTAACCAAGGCCCATTACTGTCCTTTCGGCTAGGCTGAAATATTTTAATCTGATGAGCAATGGATTGTCCTTCCCAATACTATAAACTTCATGACAAACTCAATGGAAACAAATAATCAGGCCCAGGAATCCACTGGAGGTCAGTGTCTCTGGCTTTGCGGTTTTCCCAGGTTTTCCCTTGATTGACAGGTGAACATCTTAGCTACTGTCAGATGGAGAGTGGCTTCTCTGGGCAGCGTGTTGAGATGTTTAGTCTCAAGACCTGAATGAAAACCAGTCTCTTGGCTTTGAGAATGAAAGCTTTCTCGGTCTAGGAAAATTACTTAGCCTCCTAAGCCACAGACTCCCTGGAGGACTCACTTCTGGCAGAAGGTAGCTCCCGTGAGGGACAGGGGTCAGGTTGCTATTGTTACTAATTCTCTTGGTGGTTTGTGCACCTTCTTTTTGTTTGTTTGTTTGTTTTGGTGAGGCAATTGGGGTTAAGTGACTTGCCCAGGGTCACACAGCTAATAGGTGTCAAGTGTCTGAGGCCGGATTTGAACTCAGGTCCTCCTGACTCCAGGGTCGGTGCTCTATCCACTGTGCCACCTAGCTGCCCCTGTTTGTGCACCTTCTTGACAAACCTTCAGCACATTTCCATCCAAAGTTTTCTCTATCACACCCTCCCCTATCTTGAAAGTGTTTTATTGATGCTTTAAATTTTTTGATACCCCATCACTTCCCAATACCTTTACACACACACACACACACACACACACCCTTTTTTTTTTAACAAAATAGTTCACGCAAGCCAACCAACACATTCACCATGTCTGATGGCAGGCGTCTCGTTATGCACCTGCAATTCACCACTCCTCTTATAAGAAGCCAAGAGGAGGGAGGTGTGTTGACATGAAATATGAAAAGTGCTTTTTGAAACTTTAAATTACTATATAAAAGCAATTGTCATCATCATCCCCTCTCCTCTGAGACCTAGAATGGTCATTTCAATAAATCAATGTTTGGCTGTTATTCAGGATCACTTTTTGTTTCCATCCGTTGTACTTGCTGTTGGAGTAGGTGAATGATTTAATTTCTCAGCCTGAGTTTCCTCACCTGTAAAATAGGAGCTTATTTACCTGAGTTTTTACAAGGGTGAACAGAATTAATGTATGACATTTACATGATAATTTTATAATATATTTAAATAAATTTACATGTCAACTTTATTATATTTAAATATATTTACATGTTAATTTTATTATATATTTAGAAGGAATAGCAATTTGCACATAATAGATTTGCAGTTTCATGTGCAGTCATCTTTTTTCGTTATACTGTTATGGAAATGCTTGTGTTATTCAATAAATCATAAATATATAAACAAATGAGTGAATGAATGAATGAACACATAAAGTGATAGATAAATGAATGAATGAATAAATAGATAGATAAATAGAGAATTAATGCATGGAAAGTGTTAGTAGGGCTTACCTACCTGGGTTGTATATTCACACACACATATGCACCTATAGACATGTTACCTGTTTGCCAGAATTCTAATCTCTGGGTTTACTCAGATTGGGTTTCATCCTGAGATGGCCACCCACCAACCACTCTTTAGTTTGTGCCCCCACTGATATATCTCCTTTTATACCACACAGGTCAGATGAAACATGAATCCAAAGCAAAAGACATTTAATGAAACACCATACTGAGGCTGTAACAAGGAACTGAATCCTATTAAATGCTCTTAGCACCCATTCCCAAAGGACTCCCGCCCAGCTGTGTCTCCTAGAAGCATTTGCTTGAGCTTCCCCCGGGGGAAACATTCTTTGTTCCCAGCACTACAAGAGAGGTCAAATCGTTCATGGGGAAATCTGATGCAGTTCTTTGGGGCACTCACTTCTCAGCACAGGTTGGCTGGGGACTCTTCCCACAATGTTGCCCCTTCTGTCTGGCTGTATTCAGGCATCTCCGACCTCACAGCTTATTACCTCTGCCAGATTTCCATCCTCTGTTTAAACTGCACACACTCAACTCTCCCATTTCTCCAATTCCTACCCAACAAGAGACACAGCACAGCATAAGGGACCCTACACTCGGGAGCCAGAAAACCCGAGTTCAAATCTCACTTCTGAACCTAATTCCCTAAATCACTTTGGACAAGTCATTCAACTTCCCTGGGTCTGAATTTCCTGATCTATAAAAAGAGAAGGTTGGACCCTGCCAAGCCTAAGCATAGGTTCCTATTATTCTCACACTTTTGCAGATGAAGAAACTGAGGCTCAAAAGTGATTTGCTCATGATCTCACAACCAGAAAGGACCAGAGTCTGGATTCAAAGCCAGGTTCCTCCTGACGCCAAGTCCAGCCTCTATCCATGATGCACTCATGTTCATAGTGGATGAAAAGTCATATTTCTGAATTGATTCAAGACTGGTTATTGTATCATTCTGGCCAACCCTGGTGCTTGGGCTGTGACACCAGAGCTTCCCGGAGATTTCCCAAACTAGGTCAAAAGCTGCACTTCTTTTGTCATGTAATATAGCCCATGGATTTGCAAATGGTTTGTTTAATTCCACAGACCCTTCCTGCTTAGTCACTGCTTTAAATCTTTATATTGACTTCCATGCAGGCCACCTGTTGTTAGCTATCTTTCCTATCATGCATCATCTCTTCTCTGGCCGTTAAGAGAACTATGATTTTATAAGCCAGGCTAACCTGCAGAGACTCAAGCTTCATTCTGTGTGACAGTTAACAAATCCCAGAGACATCATCTCTTGCCCTAATTGGATATGATGATGCTTCTCTTCACTGTAGCTTTAGTATTCGCTGAAATGATTGCCCTCAATTCATTCTACTTGACTTATTCCATGCTTACAGAACCCTGGTCTGCCAGACTAAGACCAGTTCATGAATGGGCACCCAGTAGATGGGCACTGGGTTTGGACTCAGAGAGTCTGAGTTGGAAGCCTGTCTCAGCTTCTTATCACCTTTGTGTGTTTGGACAAATCGTTTAATCTCCCTGGGCCTCAGTTTATCCATCTGAAAAATGAGGTGGACTAAATGACCTCCATGATCCCTTCCAGTTCTGAACATGTGATTTTAATTTCTCTGACTTAGGAAATCCATTCCCTTCTCTCTCCTTGTTTTGAAATGTAGGTGACTCAGCAGTGGCTGAAGGAAATATATAAATAATCTTACAGGTATTTTAGTTTTCATGACCACTTTGCCTCACTCAAATCCAACTTCTTGGAGATACCATCCAATTTCTGCCAGTTCCTGAATTTGGGCTAATAGGCTTGGCAGTGCTTAAAATCGTGTCTTCTTGATTAAGCTTTGGGATGGGAATGGTGAGACTCTCTCTCTCTCTCTCTCTCTCTCTCTCTCTCTCTCTCTCTCTCTCTCTCTCTCTCTCTCTCTGTCTCTCTCTCTCTCCTCCCTCCCTCCTTTTCTCTCCCTCCCTCCCCTCCTTCCCCTCCTCTCCCCCCACACATTTAGGTCTGACCCTCAAGCAGGTTCTCATCCCCTCCTTCTGAGAGCTTTAGCTAAGCATGCTTTCACTGGGGCGAGGCACAATTGAACTGGGAAGAGTTTGATGGGGCAGGGTTCTGATCTGGTTCCCCCATGGATGATGTTGGACCATGGCAGGATGTCTCCCACCATACTGTCTTCACCACCTAGAGGGTGTCTTTAGTAGAGGTACCACAGCAACAGGACCCTGGGGTTGGTGGGGGCAGCCTGAGGGTAGTTATGAGGAACAAGGTGGTCACTTCAGTCACTGAGTAGGGCTGGGTGGAGTAAGGAGATAACCTACCGCAGTGGCTGTTGCCTCCCCTTTGGGGAGAAATCATTTGCCCGCAGGCTGTCAGCATCCTGGGGCAAAGCCTCATTTGCTTCACACTAGGTATAGCTCAGTGCCTATTTACTGTGAAAATGAGGATGGGGGGCAGCTAGGTGGAGCAGCGGATTAAGCACCAGCCCTGGATTCAGGAGTACCTGAGTTCAAATGCGGTACCTGAGTTCAAATCCGGCCTCAGACACTTGACACTTACTAGCTGTGTGACCCTGGGCAAGTCACGTAATCCCCATTGCCCCGCAAAAAAAAAAAAAAATGAGGATGGAAGTGTTGTGGTACCTTGGAAAGAGCAATAGCCCCCGGTCCAGTCAGATAATCTGGCTTCATAATCCCACCTCTGATGGTTACTACTTGTGAGAAGTTGGGCGAGTTGTTTAATCTCCCTGGGCCTCAATTTCCTGATCTGTAAGATATGGGGGGGTTGGATTAAATGGTCTCTTGAAGTCTGTTTTATCTCTAAATCTGTGATCTTAGAGCTATTTCCTTTAAAAAAAACCACACACAACAAAAATCCAACAACATTGCATGAACAAACCAGCGCTCGGAAAATGTTCTGAAGCAAGATACACAACTCAAAACAGCATTCCTGGGCTTGAGTCGGCCCCTTCTCTCTCCAGTGGCTACACCCCCAGAATTCCATGCCCTATGCCCCTGGAGAGGCCGGCCGGGTTGTGGTCTCCCTGCCTTGCCGTTCCCTCTGGCCTGCTTAATTGCTGACAGCCTTTCTGTGTTCCTCAAGGACAGCTTTAGAAACCATGCCAACTGAGCCAGCGTCGTGTTCAGGGCATTTGCCTTCAGTGGTGCCAGATCCGTGCTTGACCCTAATTATATCAACTGGGCTTCACTCATTTTTCAGGGGATGAATCATGGCAATGCCCTGTTAGCTGCTTGACCTCCCCCCCCCCACTCCTTACCCTGGCAAAATCTTGATTGGGAAGTATTTGGGTTTCCTAAGACAGATCATATATTTCTTCTTGTGCTATTGTATTCTCAGTGTCCCACAGGAGAGGCCAAAACCTGTTCCTAGTGCCAAAATCCTACTGAAATGGGTTGAGATGGATTGTGGTCTGAATTTTAAACTCTGTGTTTTCAACATTTGGCTAACTCTCCCTCAAAACTTTGGATTTCTTTCTTGCTCTGTCTTTCCCTCTCTCTGTCTTTCTCTCTTCCTCTTTCTGTCTCTCCTCTCTTTCCCTACTTCTCTCTCCTCTTTCTCTGTCCTTTTTTCTCTCTCCATTTGTTTTTTATTTCTCTCTCTCTTCCCTTTTCTACCCTTTCTGTCTATGCCTATTTCTGTTTCCTCCTCTCTATTTCTCTCTCTGTTCTTTCTCTCCCCTACTTCTCCCCTTCCTACATCTTTCTGAGTTTCTCCCTTTCCTCACCTCTTTTTTCTCCCTCATTGCATTCTCCTTTCCCCTTCTCTGTGTTTCTTCCCCACCCCATCTCTCTAGTTGTGTCTTGGTCTCTGTCTCTGTCTGTGTCACACACACACACACACACACACACACACAATTCAGCTGTGCACCAATCTTATTCCTAATCCCTGTTCCCTGACCACCCCCCTCCTTCCCTCCCTCCCACTCACTCAGTCTTTTCCATTTCTAAACCAGAAAAGTTTTGTTAAGGAGCTGTTCCCTTTCAAAGGACATTGGCACTTGCGTCTTCCAGCCAGTAATTGTTTTCTTTGACAATATTCCAGAGAGATGTTTCCTGACTAGTTGTTTATTGTGAGACACACAAGCCATGGCCTGCTTCCTTCCCCTCATTCTTTCATGCACACCAAGCTTTTCCAGCTCCCTCCCCTCCAAAACCCTGGCTACTCACCTTGGCCATCATCCCCATCATCAGTATTTCATTATTAGTCATTGTTATTTTTACTAAGATTCTACTGACAACCTATTACCAGGGGAGAATTACCTGGAAGCAGAGGGATCAAGGAATCATCTGAGGGGTATTGGATCCAGAGGGAGGTGGGCTGACCAGCCACGGATTGATAACTGATGGGCAGCCTGAGTCCCCCATTGGTGTCCAGGCAACATGGAGGGAGTTAGAGGAAGGCCCCAAGAATACCAAGTAGACCCCTTGTGGGAAATTAATTAGAGCCTGTGGATGAGAGCCCCCCCTGGTGCGGAAAAGGTGTGGATGGGCTACTCGCTGAATGAAAGACCTCCTTTGAGGTCAAAGGGGGTAGAGTGGGGAGAAAACTGTCCCATGTTTGCGAAATTCCAATCCAAGTCTCACCACCGTGATCCTTCACAAACACTAGTTGAATGCCCCCGAGGAACACGGCTGTGTGGAGTTTGGCGGGTTTCCTTAGACCTGGCACCTTTGATGGGCTTTTAACAGTTTTTAATCCAGTACTAACCCATTGGCTCAAATGCTCCAATCCCCAGGCTACTCCTGACGTCCCTCGGAGGCTCATGGTGCATTCAGCAAGCATCTATCAAGCACTTTGTATGTGCAAAGTTTTGGGGAGAAATCAGACTCTGTCCCTCTTACCTCTGATGTTTTAGCCAGTTTCCCTGGCCTCACACAGGGTCTATTTGGAAGACAAAAGCTTGAATGTTGCCAGAAAGGACAAACATAGACTCTTTCTGAGCCCAGCAGGAGCAGGAAGGGGAACGCTGGAGACAAAGATTGTTCAGGCGACTTTCCCAGAGCCCTTTAAAATACTTTTTTGAAAAAGGATTTTTCTTCTAAAAGTAGAACACAACAGCTATCCTTTCAAGAGGTGTGTCATTAGGTTTGCACGTCTTGACTTTGAACCATCACAAAAGGGAAGGAAAGGAAGAAGGAAGGAAGGAAGGAAGGAAGGAAGGAAGGAAGGAAGGAAGGAAGGAAGGAAGGAAGGAAGGGGGAAAGGAGGGAAGGAAGGGAGGGAGGGAAGGCGGGAGAGAAGGAAGGAAGGGAGGCAGGAGGGAAAGAGGAAAGAAAAGGAGGGAGGGAAAGAAGAAGGGAGGGAAGGGGAGGGAAGGAAGGAGGGAGGGAGGGAGGGAGGGAGGAAGGAAGGAAAGCCACCAAAAGAAAAGCCAATGAAAAATAAATGTCCCCTGTTTTGAGACAAGCAGGAATCAACACTGCAGCAATTTGCAGCAGACAGACCAGAGCCTAAAGCAAATCCCCTAAGTAACAAGGGAATCAATCTCCAGCATTTTGGGCCCAGCATTCCTATGGATCTATACTGGAGCAAGCTAAGGTGTTTTTGTTTTCTGTAGAAAGATGCTAGGGGGCAGCTAGGTGGCGCAGTGGATAAAGCACCAGCCCTGGATTCAGAAGTACCTGAGTTCAAATCCGGCCTCAGACACTGGACACTTACTAGCTGTGCGACCCTGGGCAAGTGACTTAACCCTCATTACCCCACCAAAAAAAGAAGAAAGATGGTGTGCCTCGGTGTGCTGGGGCAACCTTGTTAGGGATGAGAAATCCAGTGGTATGGCCAGGAATTGGAGGGGGCAGTCTGGGGTGGTGGCAAGATTCCCAAAGTGTACTGTAAAGACCTGGGTTCAAATCCCAGTTCCTTGACTCACCAACCATGTGACTATGGGCAAGCCTCTTCCAATCTCATCCAAGAAGTATTTATTGGATCTTCATATGTACTAGACACTAAGGGTACAAACACAAAGCAAAAAATAATCATAGTCCCTGACCTCAGGGATCTTCCACTTGGGCATGGCGATGAGGCAACATGTAAACAAGTGTGCTCCAATACCTCGGTGGGATGGTGGGCTCATCACTGCAGGCATTCTCTCCGGTGGTCCAAATCACAGCCTACCCTGGCCTGCCCATCCTGTGTGACTCTGCCCATTCCCTCAACACAGCCACAGGCGTGTTTCTGACATCTTGAAGATACTAATGGAGCAAGTAGGTTGTCACTTACTGTCCCCTCCTCTTACTGCACAACCAGCCTGTTTTCTTTTCCACTGATGTGTTTTATTCTCGCTATCTTTCGCTCTCCTTTCGTGATTCCCTCTTTAAAATGCCTTTTGATAGGATTACACCCTCCCCCTCACCTCTACCATCACAGAGTCGTTCTCTCATATTCCTTGTTTGGCTGTGTTGCACTCTTTGTGGCCTCGTTTGGGGTTTTCTTGGCAGAGCGACTGGAGCAGTTTGCAGTTTTCTTCTTCGGCTCATTTTTTTGTTTGTTTTTTTTTAGTGAGGCAGTGGGGGTTAAGTGACTTGCCCAGGGTCACACAGCTAGTAAGTGTTAAGTGTCTGAGGCCGGATTTGAACTCAGGTCCTCCTGACTCCAGGGCCGGTGCTCTATCCACTGCGCCCCCTAGCTGCCCCCCTCGGCTCATTTTGACAGATGAGGAAACTGAGGCCAACAGGGTGAAGTGACTTGCCCAGGGTCACACAGCTAGTAAGTATCTGAGGCCAGATTTGAACTTAGAGAGATGTCTTCCTAATTCCATGCCCAGGGCTCTATCCATTGTGCCCCCCAGCTGTTCTACTATTCATCATTCAATCAATAAACATGTGTCATGCACTGTGCTAAGGGCTGCATCAGGTCCTACATTATCATTCAAGGAGGGCAAAGGCTCTAACAACCCAGAGATCACAAAAGGTTTCCCATAGGAGCTGGCTCCGAGCCAAGCTAGGGATTCCAGAAGGATGGAGTGCATTGTAAACATGGAGATTAATGTACAGGCAAAGGCATGGAGGTGGGAGATGAAATCTCCTCTCTAGAGACTCCAGTTTCTTTCTCTGAACATTTAGTGTATCTGGCTAGATGACCTCTAAGGCTCTTAAATCTATAATTTCTCCAACTCCAAATCTCTATTTTATCAGATATCCTGGATGAGAAGAGGATATAAGCCCGAGGCCTAAAAAACTGAAAAAGGCGATGGTCGGCGTAGGTGGCCTCCAATGGCTTGAATCCTGTACGGTCCGGCGGTAGTGGAGGAGATCGACGAATGATTGAGTAATTAGCTGGCTGGCAAGAAGCCCTAGGCCCAGGTCTTTATTGCACAACAATGTTTACAGAGCAGAACTCAGTACAGAGCATGACTAGTCCTAATTAGTTCAAACAAGCCTGTCTTAGGGGAGTGGGGGGGGGGACTCTGGGGATGCTTCCATGGGATTGGGGCCCAAATCTTTTCCCAAACCGATTTGGAAACTAGACTTAATTCTGCCCACTCAGAGGCATCTTGTCAGTCCCAGTAGAGTGTAAGTTTCCTGAAGGCAAGGCCTGCCTTGATTTTGTATTTGCTCATTGGTGTCCCCAGATCCCAGAACAGCATTTGGCACATAATAAATGCTTTTTGATTGATTGATTCTATGGCAGGATAAGGGGAAGAAAATGTTCTCACCTAACGGGTCAAAACCCAAGTTTCTCCTGGGTGAGGCCAACAGATCAACCAGTCAAAAAGCATTTATAAAGTGCTTATTGTGTGTCAGGTACTGTGATAAATGACAAGCCTTTTTTCCTATTAAGATGAAAGAAAGGATGCTAGAAGGGACTTCTGAGATAATTTCCAACCTTGCTCTCATCTTATACATGGGAAAACTGAGGCCCAGAAGGAAGTGACTGACCTAAGGTCACAGATGTAGTTAGAAGCAGCACTATAATAAAGTCTTTCTAGATGGCCAATGGTTCAAGAGTGTCCAAGCAAATATGATGGCTTCAGGGGACTTTTGGGAACAGTCTCACATGCTAGTTGAGGTTTAATAATAACCAGTACAGACAGGACCCATCCATACTTAGGATTCTTTCTTTAGAAGCGTCTTTGACTTGAGCAAGTCTGTGTGGAAAATGTCTCAGCATGAAAACATCTCAGGAGGTTATTCCCAGCCCTTGTTGGATGACGCACTGGGGTATCTCCAGCCAGGGCCAGTCTAACATGTCAATGGAGTAGACATTTCCCTACATGGTTGGATTTAAAAGGCACCCTCTGCCAGTGAACATCTGGTTCCAAGATGGTACCTGGCAGTCTCATCTTTTTTTTTTTTTTGAGGGGGGCAGGGCAATGAGGGTTAAGTGACTTGCCCAAGGTTACATGGCTAGAAAGTGTCAAGTGTCTGAGGCTGGATTTGAACTCAGGTCCTCCTGAATCCAGGGCCAGTGCTCTATCCACTGCACCACCTAGCTGCCCTGCTGAGCATTCCTTTTGTTGTTGTTGTTGAGTCACGTCTGACTCTGTGACACCGTGAAGGTTTCTTGGTAAAGATACTGGAGGGCTGGCCATTTCCTTCTCTGTTGTGTCCCCTTTTTACAGATGAAGAAACTGAGGCAAACAAGGTTAAGCGATTTGCCATGGGTCATACAGTCAATAAGTGTCTGAGGTCAGATTGGAACTCAGGTCTTTCTGACTCCAGGCAGGAGACATCTAGCTGCCTCCCAGTCTTTCTAGTCTGCTCTTAAAGCCTCAAACATAATACAACCAATGAATTCTATTCATCAGGAACTTTCAGGTTTACAAGGTGCTTTGCATACACTGTCTTGTTTGATCCTCACAACAATCTGGTGAAGTGGGTACTTCCAGTATAATTAATCCCTGACTACAGATGAGGAAACAGGCTCAGAAAGTGCAAATGACCTGGCCACAGCCACACAGCTAGCAAGAAGCAGGGTGAGGTAAACCAAAATATTCCAACTCTAAGTCTGATGATGCTCCAAGGAGGTCAGTATTATATGCTTTTAGATTATGAATTGGAAGGAATTTGATAATGTAATGGCATTTGCATAATGCTCTTAGGTCTTCAGAGTGCTCCATGTGTATTGTAGCATTGTACAGTGAAAAGAACTCTGATTCCAGAGTCAGAGATCTGGGTTCAGATCCTGCCTCTGATACTTATTATTTAAATGACTTTGCACAAGCTGTTTAAATCCTGTGGACCCCAGTTGCCTCATTTGTAAAATGTGGTGGTTGGACTGCACCATTTCTGAGGGCTCGTCCAGGTCTAGATTTGGGATCCTATGGATGACTGTGGGCAAGCCACTTCTCCCTAGTGACTCAGTTTCTTCTTCTATAAAATGAGGGGGATGGTTTCTGAGGCTCCTTCCAACTCTAGACCTCTGGTTTTCTGTGGCCATCTCATTTGATAGCCACTATAGACCTGTAAGGTAGCTACTACTGGGATGAGCATCTTTGTTTTCAAACAGGGAAAATGGCACATGGAGGGCTTCATGAGACCACCAACTCAGAGCTGGAAGGAACCTTAGATCTCATCAGCTCCAACCCCCTTATTTGGAAGGTGAGAAAAATAAGTCCCAAAGAGATGAAGGAATTTGCCCAAGGACTCTCCCAACTTCACATGGAGAATTCTTTTCATTATTCCTCTCTAAGGCGGGAGAGAGGTCATAAAGACTTCTGAGCATGGGAAGACATCCTGTGGGGACCTCCCATGGTGAAGAAACCTGGGGAGAAATGTATGAAAAGAGAAAAAAGGAGAGAGAGGGGGAGAGAATGAGAGAGAGATAGAGAAGCAGAGAGAGACAGAGACAGAGAAACAGTGAGAGACAGAGAGACAGAGACAGAGAGACAGAGAGAGAGAAAGCCAGAGAGAGAGAGAGAGAGAGAGAGAGAGAGAGAGAGAGAGAGAGAGAGAGAGAGAGAGAGAGAGAGAGAGAGAGAGAGAGAATGAGGAAGGACAGTACAGCTGCAACAAAATTTGCCCATTTTGGAATTCTGCCAGGAATAGCTCTGTCTTCAACTATTTCTTGGGGCATCAGGAAATCTTCCCAACAAAATGGATTTCAATTTAGTTTTTTTAAAGCAAGCCCAGATGAAACAGGTGTTTGCTCCTTTTTGGAGGGAGGGTAGGCAAGGTGTGATGATGCTCCCCAGAGCTGGGGATGGTCATGGTAAGATGGGCAGGAGAACAAAGAGCTTAAAAATAAGGCACTTGGATGCAGTCAACATAGTCTGGCATAGACCCATCAGCCAGCAGAACTTGTCGTCCATATGTTGTGTAGGTGGACTCTTGGATGCCGCCACGGTCTCCTTTCTGCAATCCAAACAGCTTCACAGTGATGGCCAAAACACAGAAACCTCTGGAAATGGCAGAGCCAACAGTCTGTTGCCCAATGATAATAATGGACTTGGCTGGGACAGGCGGATTGGTGCACCCAGGGAGATGCAAGCTGAGGCGTGCCCACCCTGACTCGTGGTCCCAGAGGAGAGCTTGTAGTCAAAGCCACAGGATTTATGGAGGTATCTTTTGGCACCAGCAGAAGGAGCTGGAATAGGGATGCATCTCATTGGTTAGTGCCCAGTAATTCCAAATACAGTGGGCCCAGGTGTGAATACCATGGAATTCCATAGCTGGGGAAAACTATTTCTGGTCCCTGGAAAGAAGAACATGTGCATGCTAAGCAATTCTGGTCTTTCACTGGATGATCTCTGAGCTGGACCTTCCCCAAGTGGATTTAGCCTGAAGGAAACTCTTCAGGGTCTATTTGTGGGAGGGCCCTTGGGGACCCTGGGTCCACCATTGCTCTGGAGCACAAGACCCCGAGTTCTTCAGAAAGGCCCTGATGATCATGGGCAGAAGAACCCAGTGGGCAGCTCTGATGCCAGATGCCACCTTCCGAGTGTTGTACAAACTGAAATCACAGTTTTATAATCATAGCTCACATGTATCCGGCACTTTAGGTTTTGCCAAGGACTTGCATTAGCTTCCTTTATCCTCATGACAACCCTGTGAGGGAGGTACTATTATTATCTCCATTTTGCAAGTAGGGAAACTGAGGCTCAGAAAGGTTAAGTGACTTGTCCAGGGTCCCATAGCTATTTAGACCCTAAGGCTAGGTTCAATTATCCCCTTTTTACAGAAAGGGAAACTGAGGCCTGGTTATGTTTAAATGACTTGCTCAGGGTCATGGAGTTAATCTGAAGCAGAAATCAAACCTAAGTCTTCCTGATTCTAATACTGTTTCTCTTTTCACCTGTGATTGCATGTATCTAATACCAACATAAAAAAGTGAAAAGTTAGATACATAATCACTGAAGTAAGGGGAAAGGGAGGGCAGAAGGTGGGAAAGAAGGTGGAAGAAAAAATATGGGAAATTACTGCTCTGGCTGATGGTTTTTCCCCACTGGTTGATTGGTGGTTCAGTGGAAGTGGCCTGATTGACCGCCTGCTTCGGCTTTGTACAGAGACAGCTCTCATCCCATGGGGACAGCTCTGGTGGATACTGAACATCTTTTTTACCTGATAGAGGTCAGGGAAAAAAAAACACGCCTCTGTTTCAAAAGGATGTGTGTATTTCCTTGGTAAATGAATTAGACAGAGGGGCTGCTTCTAATCTATTCTGAGCATCGGCATCTTTCAAAACCTCAGTGGATCTGTGACCTCTCAGGGTGGGTGTCCTTGCCCAGGGCTGGGGGCGATCTCCACCAATCCAGGCTTTCTTCTCTGGTGCTATTCTTGGGCATTTTGTTCTTCCATGCCTGTGCTTTCATCTGCATAAGGAATCCCCTGAGTGGGAACACCGCTAACTTCTGTAGATGAGCAATTTATCTAGTCTTGGATCTAGAACTAGAAGGGACCTCAGACGCCATCAAGTCCAATTGTCTCATTTTAGAGGGGAGGTAAAGGGACTTGGCCAAGGTCACACAGGCAACCCCCATTGTGCACCCATCCCACTGTACCAATGTGGCCCCGAGAGACAAGTTCTTTGTCTTTGGCATCCTTTCCAAGTGTCTCCCTATGTGGCCAGTCAGGCACCATTTTGAAAAAAAGATTCTCTTGCCTTAATCTTTATTTTTTTCCCAAAGTTATTTTATTTTTAATTTATAGAATAAAACAAGCATTTCTATAACAGAATAAAATAAAAATATGATTGCACATGAAATCTGTGTACTTCTTTCTTTCCCTCTTATTCAGACTATGGTAGACCCGCTCCTAGCATGGAGGGCAAACCCAGGATGAAATGCAATGCAGTGAAAGTTCCCGTTTTGAACCTGGTACTGTGCTCATCATAGCCTCAGGGGCCTCCTGGCTTCCTGAAGGATGTGGCAGTGAAGGACAATCCCTTGAAATTCCTACCAAGCTGGAATGGCATTGAGTCTAGGCCAGGAGCTGGGGGGCACTGTCTACCCAAGAGCTATTGGCACTCAGTTGAGAAGCTCATGGCCAGCTTGGCCATATGGGGATAAATTTTGGGGGCCATCACAACTGTTGAAGGTGAGTCCTTTGTTGGCATCAAAGCTAGGATGTAGCCTCTTCACGTCGCTCCTCATCATACACTCTACATTTCAGGCAGTCTGGCCCCATCTGATGTTCCTGAACATTATGTTCTTCCTCCTGTCTCCACACCTTTGCCCAGGCTGCTCCACAGGATTGGAATGTTCTCCTTCCTTCACATCTGACTATGGGAATCCCTATCTCCCTTTGAAGCTCAGAACAAGCATTTGTCTTAATTCCTTTGGTTGTTAGAACTCCCCCTTCCTGAAATGCCCTGATTCTCTCTCTCTCTCTCTCTCTCTCTCTCTCTCTCTCTCTCTCTCTCTCTCTCTCTCTCTCTCTCTCTCTCCACACACACACACACACACACACACACACACACACACACACACACACACACACACACACAATTTCTCTGGGAACATACTGACTTTCCCCTACCCCAAAGCACACTATAAGCACCTCAAGGGTAGAACCTGTTTCAGTTTTGTCTTTTTTGTATCCTCAGCCCCTCACACAGGAGAAGGAGCTTAACAGACTTGCTGGATGAATGAAGACAAAGGCCTCCCCGTTATGACACTTTCTAGCAGAGATAACAGAAAGCTTTAAAGTTTATGGAACATTTTGCACACATGATGTCACTGGATTCTTACCCAAAGGGACCCAGGTCTGGAGCTGGGAAGGACTCTAGGGGTTGTCTAGCCTAAGCTGTATTGGAAGAAGAGGCTGGATCTCCTGTGACACACACACACACACACACACACACACACACACACACACATTCACACAGAGCTTTCTGATGTGGGGTTACTGGGGTCCCTCAATGAAGACAGGCATAGAGAGGAAGAGGAGCTCAGAGACCACCAAGTCCACCCCCCCCATTTTATGGAGGAGAAAACAGAGGCCTATGGAGGAGGGATGAATTGTTCAAGGTCACTCCGGTCAGGAGCCAGTGTAGAGGCCGCCAGGCTGGATCCCCCTCAACTCCCTAGCTCTGTGAGTCTTCCTCTATGGGACCCAAGAAGACAGGCCCCTCACTCAGATGGTCTGAGTCACAAAGGCTCACCTGTAGGTGATGCAGAAATGGATTTGGGCTTAAAAAATTAAAAAGATGAGAAGCAGGTGAGGCTCAGTAGAAGGAGAACTAAATTTTGGAGCCTGAAGATCTAGGCTGGACCCCCGGCCCGGCCAGCGGGGGCCACTCTGAGACTCAGTTTCCTCCTCTGTAAAATGAGGGGTTTGTACTGAATGGCAGGTGGGGTCCCTTCTGGTGCCAGATCTACGGACTTAGGATGACTTCACCTCATCTCTCTGTGACTCGGTTTCTTCATCTGTAAAATGGCTTGAGGGCCTTTTCTAAGCTCTCACTATGTGATGACCTTATGAAGATCCCTTGTGGAGCTGCCTGGAGGGAGTCCAGGCAGAGACAGAGGCTCCATAGGCAGCCCTTAATGCTGCTCGAAACAGGAGCCTCTGAAAACACAAACAAGACTCCTCTTCATTACACTGGGGGCCCCTGGGGAAGTCAGACAGGAAATGGGAGCTTCAGAGAAGACTTGTTTCCAAAAATTTCCCACGAGGTTCTGATGAGAATTAAAAACAAAACAAAACCCACAACCTTCTGGATGGCTGCAGGTGTCAGGTCTTCCCACTATCACTTTCCTCTTCTTTTCTCTTTTAGGAGCAGTTCAGAGGCTCAAAGCCGTGCCTAACCCTAACTTAAGGGTCCAGAATGCCTCCCTCCAAGGGTGGTTGTGAGGATCGAATGGGGTCAGATTTGTAAAGGCCTACACAAGTGCTCGTTGTCATTATTGGTCCTGTTAAATCTGGAGTATTGGACTTGGGGTCAGGAAGGCCCGAGTTCAAATTCTGCCTGAGACACTAGCTGGGGTGAGCTGGAGTAAGTCACTTAATCTCTGTCTGCCTCATTTTCCTTAACTGTTAAAATGGATTTAATGATAGCACCTGTGTCCCTGGGTTGTTGTGAGGATCAAATGGGATAATTAACATATGAAGCACTTAACAAGATTTAAAGTGCTTCATAGACATTAGCCATTATTATTATCATTTCTCTCTTCTTGACTTTCCATTCAAACCACAAGTAACTTGGCAATCTTCAACCAACAGTTAAGACCACTTCAGAATATCCTGGTGGCCCACTGTGCACAACGCAGCAACATTTTCTTGAAGGGTTTCTCGTCAGGAATCTGGGCTTGCGTGGTGGCAGGCTGCAGGTGGAATTCATCCAGCCCAGCACACAGACCTCATGGGACGCCATGACTAAGGGATGGCGGAGGTGGTGGCAGTGATGGAGTCTCCAGAAACATAAAGGGTTATTTATAGAGGTGGGGAGCATCCTTCTCGGTGGAGGTGGAGAGAGGACAAGCTTCTTTAATATGGGCTTCTGATGGTGTCACAGCAAAAGTCTTAGATCTGGAGCCAAAAGTCCTGGGTCTGAATTCCACTTCTGCCATCTGCTACCTATATGACCTCAAGCCAGTCTCTTCTTGGGTCTCAGTTTCTTTATCTGTCAAATAAGAAGATGGGATGAGATGACACCCAAGGTGCCTTCCCCCTCCAGTCCTATGATATCCTGCCCTAGATCCTGGGGTATCTTGGAGAATTTAATGGGAGGCCATCATTGCATAACGCCAGTCCTGCTATAGTCCAGGAGGCTTGTAAAATGCGGGGTTGGGTTGTTGGCTTGCTTCTGGAGCTGACAGAGGCATGCTGGGACGGTGTCTTACTCACCCTAGCTGTTCCTGACACAGTCTAGTCTCTCCTTGATATTACACAGACTGCTTCAGAAAGAGATCAGGAGAGACACAGAAAGGTCAGAAAAAAAATCACATTCCAAATATAGTGGTTATGCTTGCCTCAAAAAACTGAGCTGTTGGCTGTTAAGAGACAGCATCCTCAACAGTGGAGGCTAACAGAGGGATTTTTTCCTCACTCAATTATCACTTGGTTGCTTATAGGGCCAGCTATATTCTCTTTTCTTGTTTTCAAAGAGCCCCAATGAGGTGTTAGGAAGCTCTATGATAAAACCTCCAAGGAGGAGAAAGAGGCTGAGAAGCGTCTGCTAACGGGGCAGATGGCCCCGATGCCTGCAATCGGCAAGAAGCTGCCGTGCATGGTCCCAGCATGAGATACCATCTCCTGCACCTCCCTCCCAGGGTTGTGGTGTGGAAAATGCTACATAAATGCTGGTTATTGTTATTCATCTTCACCGTTATGAAGCTGATCATACCTGCAGGCACAGGACCTGGGATCCAAGCACTCGCTGTGCCCCTTCCTACCTGGGTGACCTTGGGAAAAGTCTCTCAATGTCACCTGGGACTTAGTTTCCCCAATGGGTCAAACGAGATGCTTTCTAAGGTCTCTGGGTGTGTGGATCAAGAGGACAGGAATGGTTTTGTATTTGTACGCCTGGCACCTGAAGCCATCTTTCTTTTTGGAGCAGACCTGTGATGTCCTTAGGGTGGAGAGAACCTTCCTTCCCCATATGGACTACAGACTTGAATGTTCAGTTTTGAAGGTGGGAAGCACCCTATGTGGTCATCTGATCCCCGACTCCTACCTTAACAAGAACCCCTGGTATAATGCCGCCAACATTCAGCCTCTGCTGGAAGACCCCTGTGATGAGGAGCCCATGGCCTCCCAAGGAAACCCTTCATTCTACATTGGAATAGCTCTCCTAGGGCTTTCCTTCTTACAGGGCAGTGAAATCTGTATCTCGACAACTTCCAACCACTGCCGTGCACCTGGACTCCACTTCTTACTGGGTGTCACTGACTGGGTTGGCCAGGAGGCAACTCAAAGTCAGCATGGTCAATGTTGAACTCCTGCTTTTGCCCTTAAACCTAGTCTTCTCCCAGACTTTCCTCTTTCTCTCTTTCTGAGAGCACTACAATCTTTCCAACCTCAGAGTCCTTGGCTCTTCTCTCTCCATCACCCCGACACCATCTTTAGTCACCTTCCAAGCCTTGTTCATTCTCCCTCCTTAACATCGGTCTTTCTCTCCCCTCACCAAATCTTAGGCCTTCAATATTTCTCACCTGGACTACAGGAAAAATCTCTTAACTGGTCTTCTGGCTTTTGATTTCTAACCTTTCTAATCCATTCACCACGAAGTTACCAAAAGGATATTCCTAAATCTGTTCCTTCTTCATTATCCTCTTTCTGGCTCTCTCTGAGCTGCCCACATATTACAGTAGAGTCCACAGGGTATCAAAGCTTTAACAACAAACTCATTATGGTTTCATTTTTAAGAATACAAAAAAAAAAACAATCCTCAAGGGTCTTATTAGGTTTGAGATGCAAATGGGGAAGTGATTTTTTTTAAATTAGGAAAATTTAAATTTTTATTAGGAAAACACAGATATGCTCTTACTGAAAAACCTTCAGTGACCCCCTATTTCCTCTGTGATTAAATGCAGTGGCCTCAGTTTCCATAATCTGACTCCCACCTCCCCACCCAGTCTTTTTTCTCCTATTATTCACCTGTACACACTTCTTGCTTTGGTCAAATTGACTTCCTTGCTTGTCCCTTACACTCAACCCCATTGAGGTACCCCTAGAACACTGAGCAGTGATAGAGCTGCCCAACTATAGGGCAGTGAACCTAGAGAACATGCTCTCTGTATTCTTATGCCCAGGTGGGAACTGTACGTATCTGTCCTTCCCTCTTCTAACTCCAACCACCTGCCTGGGAGTTTGCCCACATACAGGCACCTGTCATTTGGCTTCTGACAAGATATGACATCTCCCTCCCAATCCTTACCCCTTAATTACTTGAGCTAAACACCATGTTTTGGAAAGCTCTGCAGCGACTTTGGTATTCAGGAATCTTTGGGGATAAATCAGCCTTCATAAATCTGCCCTGGCCTAGAAGAAAGTTCTCTCTCTCTCAACCCTTTGGTCCACAGAGACCACCAACAAGGAAGTCTATTCATGTTAGTTCAGATAGAAGGAAGGCCTAGGATCAGAGCATCGACTCATCTTCTGCTTGTGGGCACACACAGGCACAAACAGATGCGCACAGGCATGTGCACACATACACATGTGCAACACATATCCACATGTATGCACACACGTACACACACATCAGGCAGAGGCGACTCTCAGTCTGTATTGACCCAGGTCAGATGCAATCCGTGACCTAGATATGAAATGCTTTTTATCCCATTAGCAATCCTCAGAGCCATCTGGTCCCTGGCTAAACAGGATACTCACACAGTGGCAGCATCCATCAGGCAACCAGCTCTGTGACATTTTCCTAATAAAAAAAATCACTTCCCCTTTGCATCTCAAACCTAATAAGAACCTTGGGGATTTTTTTTGATATTCTTAAAAAATGAAATCATAAGGAGTTTGTTGTTAATGCTTTGACACCCTATGGACTCTATTGTGACATGGGGATAGCTCAGAGAGAGCCAGGAATAAGGGAATGAAGAAAGAATGGGTTTTATTTTTTTCCATTCAATCGTATTTTGTTTTCAGTTCTAGATTCTCCCCCCTGTCCCACCTGCTTCCCTACCCATTGATAGTTCCTTAATCTGAAGCTTTGTTTTTGTCTGTTTTCTTCCTTCCTTCCTTCCTTCCTTCCTTCCTTCCTTGTTCTTTCTTTCTTTCTTTCTTTCTTTCTTTCTTTCTTTCTTTCTTTCTTTCTTTCTTTCTTTCTTTCTTTCCTTCTTTCTTTCTTTCTTTCTTTCTTTTTTTTGTGAGGCAATTGGGGTTAAGTGACTTTCCTAGGGTCACACAGCTAGTAAGTGTTAAGTGTCTGAGGGCAGATTTGAACTCAGGTCCTCCTGACTCCAGGGCTGGTGCTCTATCCACTACCCCACCTAGCTGCCCTGTTTCCCTACCCATTGAGAAGGCAAAAAATAAACACATTTCTACATTAACCATGTCCTGGGAAGATTAAAAAAAAAAACAAGAGGAAAAAAGGGAAGAGAAAAAAATGCTCTGCATCCATCAGTTCTCTTTCTGGATGTGGATTGCCTTTTCTATCATGAGCCCTTTGAATTGTTGTGGAGTATTGTATTGATCAGAGCAGCTAGTCTTTCAAAGTTGATTATCTTTACAATATTGCTATTACTGTGTGCAATGTTCTCTTGGTTCTTCTCACATCACTTTGCATCAGGTCATATAAAACTTCCCAGATTTTTCTGAAAGCATCCCCTTTATCATTTCTTTTTTTTTCTTTCTTTCTTTTTTTCTTTTTTTTTTTTTTTGCGGGGCTATGGGGGTTAAGTGACTTGCCCAGGGTCACACAGCTAGTAAGTGTCAAGTGTCTGAGGCTGGATTTGAACTCAGGTACTCCTGAATCCAGGGCCTTTATCCACTGCGTCACCTGGCTGCCCCCCTCCTTTATCATTTCTTATAGCACAGTAGTATTCCATCACAATCATATGCTACAATTTGTTCTGCCATTCCCCAAGTGATGGGCATCCCCTCAATTTCCATTTTTTTGCCACCACAAAAAGAGTGCTATGCATAAGGGTATTGTATATATTGGTCCTTTTCCTTTTCCTTTGATCTCCATGAGGTACAGGCCTAATCACAATAATACTGGGTCAAAGGGCATACATAGTTTTATAGCTTTAAAAAATAGTTCAAAATCACTTTCCAGAATAGTTAGCCCAACAGTGCTTTAGTGTACCTATTTCCCCATACCCCCTCCTGCATCTGCTATTTTCATTTTCTGTCATTTTTGCCAATCTGAATCTATGAGAGATGGTAACTCAGAGTTCACTTAATTTGCATTTCTTTAATTACTAGTGATTTAGAGCATTTTTTTATGACTTGACAGCTTGGGGTAGCTAGGTGGTGTATTGGATAGAATGCCAGGCCTGAAGTCAGGAAGACTCATCTTCCTGAGTTCAAATCTAGGCTCAGATACTTATTACCTCTGTGACCCTGGGGAAGTCAATCCTGTTTGCCTCAGTTTCCACATCTGTAAAATGAGCTGAAAAAGGAAATGGCAAACCACTCCAGTTTCACCCAGAAAACACCAAATGGGGTCACAAAGAATCAGACACAACCAAAGTAACAGAATAATAACAACAACATTGATGGTTTGGATTTCTTCTCCTGAAAACTGCCTGTTCCTATCTTTGACCATTATCAATTGGGGAATGGCCCTTCTTCTGATAAATTTGGCCCATGTCCTTGTATATTTGAGAGATAAGACCTTAGGGAAATTTGCTACAACAATCTCCCCCTCCCGTGAAGTTTTCTGCTTTTCTCCTAATTTCAGCTGCTTTTGTTTTGTTTGCACAAAAACGTTTTAATTTTAAGTAGTCAGAATTATCCATTTTATTTCCCATCAAACTCCATATCCCTTTTTTGGTCATGAACTCTTCCCCTATCCATAGATTTGAAAGTTAATTTTTTCCATGTTCCACTAACATGTTTATATTATATTACATTTTGTGTCTAAATCGTGACACCATTTTGAGCTTACCTTGGTATATGGTGTGAGATGCTGGTTTATGTCTAATTTCTACCAGACCACTTTCTAGTTTTCTCAGCAGTTTTTCTCAAATAGTGTGTTCTTGCTCCACTAGTTAGGATCCTTGGGTTTATCAAATGTTAGCTACTGTGCTCATTTGTTTCTGTGTACTATGTACCTTATCTGTTCCATTGATCAACCACCTTCTCATCTCAGTAGCAGATTGTTCCGATATTACAGTTTTGTAGTATAGTTTTGAGATCTGATATTGCTATACTGTCTCCTTCACTCTTTAAAAATTGACATTCTTGACCTTTTGTTCTTTCAAATGAATTTTATTGCGACTTTTGTTATCTTTTTCTAGCTCTATAAAGTAATCTCTTAGTAGTTGGATAGGTATGTCACTAAATAAGTAAATTAATTTAGATATTATTGTCATTTTTATTACACTGGCTCAGGCAATCTATGAACAATTGATATTTTTCCTATTATTTAGATCTGTTTTTATTTGTGTAAAGAATGTTTTGTAATTGTGTCTGCATCTTGTCAGGTGGATTCTTAAGTATTTTATACTGTCTGTAGTTATTTTAAATGCAATTTCACTTCTATCTCTTCCTAATGGGTTTTCTTTGGGCTGCTAGGTGGTGTAGTAGATAGAGCACTGGGCCTGAAGTTGGGAGGACCTGAGTTTAAATCTCACCTCAGACTCTTACTAGCTGTGTGACCCTGGGCAAGTCACTTAACCCCAACTGCCTTAAACATCCATGGCCATTTCCAGTTATCCTGATATATATCTTGCCACTGGACCCAAACTGCTCTGGAGGAAAGAGTGAGGTTGGTAACTTCGCATAATTCTGCCTCACTTAAATTCAATTCACTGTGAGTCACGACATCACCTTGATGTCATGGTCCTCTTTGAGAAAGAAGGACAAACAACAACATCTGGATTTTGTTGGTGATATGCAAAAGTGCTCCTGATTTGTGTGGGTTTATTTTATATCCTACAACTTTACTGAAGTTGTCATTTTGTTTAATTTTTTTGGTTGACTCTCTAAGGTTCTCTAAGTAAATCATCATATCATCTGCAAAAAGTGATAGTTTCCCTCCTATGTTACCTATGCTTATTCCTTTGATTTCTTTTTTTAATCTTATTGTTATAGCTACTATTTTTAAGTACAGTATATGAATAATAATGGCGATAATGGACATTCTCCCCTAATCTTATTGGAAAGGCTTCTAGTATATCCCTATTACAGATAATGCTTGCCATTAGTTTTAAATAGATATTACTTATTTTAACATATCAGACATTCTATTTACTCTTGTGTTTTCTAATGTTTCCTTTTTAAAAACAGATATGGGTGTTATATTTTGTCAAAAACTTTTTTTGCATCTATCAAAATAATAATATGATTTTTTTGTTTTTCTTATTAATGTAGTCAATTATGCTTATAGCTTTCCTAATATTGAAACAACTCTGCATTCATATATAAATGCAGCCTAGTGGTAGTGTATGATCTTTGTGATATGTTGCTGTAATCGCCTTTCTAGTATTTTATTTAAAATTTTTGCATCAATATTCATTAGGGAAATTTGTCTATAGTTTTTCCCCCTGTTTTGTCTCTCCCTAGTTTAGCTATCAAGACAATATTTGTATCATAGAGAGAATTTGGTAGAATTCCTTTACCTATTATTTTTCAAACAGTATATACATTATTAGAATTAGCTCTTCTTTAAATCTTTAGTAGAATTCACTTGTGAATTCTTCTGGTCCTGGAGGAACAGGCTTTAACAAAAAACCTGTTGCAAAATTGCTTCCAGGGTAGGCATCTTCATAGTGCCACAAAAGCTCCAAAGGTTTGCTTCCCTAGTATCTCACTGCCTTAAAGAGAAGCAGGATTGTGGATTCCTGGCACCAGGAAGGAATAAGTGAAAATCCTGCCTCTGACATTTATTAGCTATGTGTGACTATGGGCAGGTCATCAGACCTTTCTGGTACTTGGTTTCTTTCTTTCTAAAATAGAAATAATAATAATTTTAGAATTTATCTCATGAGGTGGCTGTGAGAGATGGGATGTATTTTGCAAATTCAGCACAAAGTGTCCTATAAATAAATGTTGGTTATTAAATATTTTAAATACTTGGAGCTGGGGGAGGAAATGCTAATTATCTGCTGCTGTTCTTTTGACTATAGCAAGCAGGTGACTTGCTGGTTCTTCCCCCCAACCCCACCAAATTCCTAGGATTTAAACAGATTTTTCCTTCTGGAGCTCCTTTCCCTGTTGTTGTTGTTGTTGTTGAGGGTGTCATTGTTATTATCATTGTCCTCCCAGGTTGGAGCTTAGGGAATCATCAAAAACACTGGGGAAAAAAAAAGAAAACTAGTGAAACAAAAAATAGCCTTTCTAAATAGACCCAATTTTAGGAGAAATCTGAAGGCCCGTAAGGAATGGCTCTGAAAGGAGATACCGAGCCCAGATGGTTCATGGGCAAATCCTACCAAATCTTCAAAGAACAAGGAATTCCTTTGACTCTACAGACTGTTTCTAAACATAAAGATTACAGGCTTCCCAATTCCTTCTATGTAACAGAATTTTGAGCCCAAAACCAGACAAATATAAGGCTGAGGAAGAAAGCCGTTAGGCCAATAACATTCATAGGTGTCAAGGTAAAAAATGTTAAATAAAATATAAACAGAATGTGCCCAAGTGCATTAAAATATTTATTATGGCCAAGTGGGATGTAAAAATGGAATGTAAAGGTGGTTTAATAGCAGGAATAACAATCACTAGTAAACTAATGATAAGTTATTTCAGGAAGAGGAAAAATAAAAAAACTATTAAGATTATGTTATTAGAAGCAGAGGAAGCAGGGCAGCTAGGTGGTGCAGTGGATAGAGCACCGGCCCTGGAGTCAGGAGTTCCTGAGTTCAAATCTGGCCTCAGACACTTAACACTTACTAGCTGTGTGACCCTGGGAAAGTCACTTAACCCCAATTGCCTCACTTAAAAAAAAAATCAAATACAGAAGCGGAGGAAGCTTTGGATAGGAGATAATAGTCCTGCCACTAAAATTATGACTTACAATTAAGGCATGATTAGTACCAGAAAATCCTGGTTGAAACCTAGATTACCTTTAAAGTATGAGATAAATGTCAATAATAATAATAATAATGACCTTATTATTGTTTCCTCAGAACTAAACTTCAAAATAGCTCATAAATGCCACCATCCTCATCTTCATCCTCATTAGCACCTAAGAAGTAAACTTAAAATCACTAAATAAATGTCAATTCCTATTCTTAGTCTTGTTGCAGAGGGAGTAAACCATTCACCCATTAGAATCTATGAAAACATTAGCAAGAACCAGTTTCAAGAAATCCCAAGGTTGTCCCTTTGCAAAAGTGGGACTATGAAGATGGGACCTTTGAAGGCGTGAGAGGTGGGGAGGGGAAGAATAGACACGAGTGAGGTGCAAGAGGATCACACCCTGGACAGAGCAGGAGGGCTCCAGAAGGAGGGTAGGAGAAGAGGCAGTGTTTGTCTGTTTTACAGTTTCTCATAGGGCCAGCCTTGTTCTCTCTGTCACACACAGAGAAAATGGTCATCACGGTAGAGAAAACCTCACATTTATATATCATGTTATGGCTTCCGAAAAGTTCCTCAGGAATGCCCTAGTATTACATCCCCATTTATAACAGCTGTGAGTTAGAGAGCCTTTTATAAACATTATCCCATTTGATCCTCACAACAACCCTGGGAGGAAGGTGTTATTATCACTTCCATTTTACAGATGAGGAAACTGGGGCTGAGGAAGGTTAAATAACTTCTCCAAGGTCACATGGATGGTAAGCGTCTGAGGCAGGATTTGAACTCAGGTCTTCCTGTTACTGCCTTTACTAAAGGTGTACCATGTGCTGATAACTGTGCTAAGGTCTGGAAATGCAAAGAAGGCATAGATCAATGAGATCTGGAGTCATTGAAATAATAATGGACTGGAGAAACATGCGTGTGTTCAACTGTATTGAGAAGACGCATACAAGCCAAAAAAAATTGGAGCTCGGTATCTTGTTTCCATTATACTCAGCTCCAGGGGTTTTGAGGTTTGTTTGGAACAGGCAGAGAATTTTGTAAATACCCCTTTCTTTTGGCCAAATTGCCAAAGGCCTTTGAGTTCTGGGCTCTAATAAAACTTAAGTTATGATTATGCATGTGGGCTGAGTAGGTCATTAGTCAGTTTCAAGCACCATGATGAAAACCAAAGACATTTCTCTAAGCCTAGATGATGAGAACATGAAGCAGGAACCATGATGGATTTAGTAGAATTAAATCACACTGTGCCTTATGCCACCCCAAGCTCCATGCAGGAGCTCAGTTTCCCCATTTGTCAAAGGAGCATAACACTAGCGAATGCTTGATACTCTTCAGAGTATCAAGAACATGATGTCCATGAAATATCTTTGGCTCTTTGGGAGAAAGACTAAATACATTGCTTTGTCACGTTTTATCAATGGGAAAGATTTTCATAGAGTTGGAGGAATTCAAACAAAAGCCACCTCTTGGCAGCTCCCACGGTTCTTTTTGTCGTTGTTGTTCAGCTCACCCTTTTTGGGTGTAATGCCCTTGAAGAAGGAAGGATCTGAGAGAGAAACAGCTGCAGGAAGTCAAGTACGTGAGCGAACCCTGGTTTGACTCTGAGAGCTGCTGTAGTCACCGCATTGTCCAGAAGCACATGGGAAAAAACCCATCTCTGTCAGGCCTATTAACCATTCTGAAAGAGGTCAGCATTATACCCAAGGGATGGAGCTCCCTTGTTGGTCTCTTTTTCCGTGGCCTCGGTAAAGGATTTGTTTTCCTAGGATTCTGTTCTGGCAGTGATTTTGGTCCCATGTCCTGGGACAATTTAAGAATGCACTGGAAGCTCAGGAAGGGAAAAGCAGAGTGACAGGCTCTGAGCTATCAATAGGAGGGACCTCTAAATGTAGGTTGCAGAAGCCAGTGGATTTCTGTGTTTGTGGAAACTAAGTGAATTGCAGGTAAAATATTTAAAATATCATCCTCCCTCCTTAAAAAAGTTAATCAATTGAGCAACTGTAATTAGGACTTTCCAGTATATACAATTTCATAATTAATAGCACTCTTCATTACTAAGAATTTTTTTTTTCTGGCTCTAAATGTGTTTCCTGAGCCTTAATCTTACTCCAAGTGATCAGGCTTTTCCCTGTAACATGCTATGTCCCCTTACTATGGGGAGGGGGAGAGAGAGACAGAGAGACAGAGACAGAGACAGAGATACACACAGAGACACATACAGAGACAGAGAAAGATAGAGAGAGATGGACAGAGACAGAAAGACAGAGACACACACAGAGACAGAGACAGAGACACACACAGAGACAGACACACAGACACAAAGACAAAGAGACAGAGACAGAGACACACACAAAGACAGACACAGAGACAGAAACAGACAGAGAGAGAGAGAGAGAGAGAGAGAGAGAGAGAGAGAGAGAGAGGATAGATAAAGATGGATGGATGGATAGGTAGATAGAGATAGATGGATGAATTTATTTTCTCCAGGATCACATATAAAGTCCTTTGGTATTTAAAACATATCACAATCTATCCCACTCTTACCTTTCCAGTTACCTACCTACCTACCTGCACTTTACTTCCCTCTGAGCTTGGCATCCGTCTCCCTTCTCCATACCTTTGTACCAGCTGTCTCCCATGCCTGATATGCCCTCCCTCATAACCTCTGCCTCTCAAAATCCCCGGCTTCCTTCCAGATTCAGCTCAAATGCCACCTTCTGCAGAAATCCTTCCAGATGCTAGGGCCTCCTGCACTAAAATGACTTTCCATCCAATCTGCATGTATGTTTCTATGTAGTTGACAAGGGAGGTTCTAGGAGGGAAGGGATGGTTTTCATTCCTCTTTGCATTCCTAATGCTTAGTATGGTACCTAGCAAAGAGTAGGTTCTTAATAAATACTTTCTGGTTGTGTGTGTGTGTGTGTGTGTGTGTGTGTGTGTGTGTGTGTACTTCATTTGTGTTTCTGCATGTATGGGTGGGTTACAGCCTTCAGCCTGAGATGCAAGTACTGAGAAATCTGGAACTGATCAGAAAGGGGTGGAGTCCGAAGATCACAACAAAGCCATAAATGAATATGGAAAGGAGTCAGTCAACAAACATTGATTAAACATGTGCTATGTACCAGGAAGTGTGCTAAGTGCAGGAAGGGATTGTGACGGATGAGCAGATGGGTGCATAGAGAAATGAGGGGATAGATGGAAGAGGTAACGTTTCCCTACTCAGCAAGCTTCCCTGCGTTATGCCTAAAGCCTCATTTCTCTAAATATGTTTCCTGAGACTTGAAAGATGTCATTTCTCTGAACCTCAGTTTGCTCATCTGCAAAATGAGATTAGTAATACTCCTAGCAACGAGCACAGAGGGTGGCTATAAAGTTCAAATAAGGTAACGCATGGAAAGTACTTTGCAAACCTTAAGGTGTTTTATAAAGCTGCTGTGAGATGTTTTTTCCTGGGACCTGTGCAAAGGAAGGAGTCTGTTTGTTTTTGTTTCTTATCAGTGTTTTATTATTTATTTATTTGTTTGTTTAATTTTTTGCAGGGCAAAAAGGGTTAAGTGACTTGCCCAGGGTCACACAGCTAGTGTCAAGTGTCTGAGGCTGGATTTGAACTCAGGTCCTCCTGAATCCAAGGCTGGTGCCTTGGAAAAGGCAACACGGCCTAGTGGCTAAACACCCCAGACTTGGAGTCAGTGAAACCTGGCCTCTGATCTTGCATCTGACATTTATCCCACTGAGTGACCCTGAGCAAGTCACTTAATTTGCCGTGTGTCTCAGGCAATTCCCTTGCACATTTCTATTTGCTCTTTGACAGCTTGTCCTTGGTGGAGGGAGTTCCTTACACCGATCAAAATTGCGGACTTTATTTTAAGGGGAAAGGCTTTGTTGCTGTCTTTGGATGCCTCTTTCCTATCCATTCCATGTGTATTGGGGGCTGGATCTCAGCCTGAGGTGGTCTCTCTCTTTTCTCCCTGCCTCCCTCCGCCCCCATCTCTGCCTCTTTCCTCTCTCCTCTCTTCTCTCTCCTTCTCTCTCCCCGCCTCTCCCCACCACAAACATATCTATATCCTCTCAAGGGGAAGCGAAATACAGCCACAGTTCCCAGATTTGGCCATGGAGCCGAGGTTACTGATTGGCTTAACATCCCCCACACACCCTCAGGCCTATTGCAGGGGCAGTGGATAACCTTCTCCTCATTTCTCAGCGCAGCTTCTTGCACTCCACTGGTCCCAGTGCTGCCCACGCCCTTCCCTCCTCTCCTTTGACCAGGGTCTGGCTAAGGCAGTTGGCCAATGGTTGGGGGACAAGGCCTGCTGTTCTGAAGTATAGCCTATTGTTCAGGTCTGGCTCCCCACTTCCTCCCACCCCCAGCTTTGTATCCCTAAACAGTCAAAGGCATTTGTGGAGAGGAAGTCTCCCATGAGATCATCTCCCATGAGGCCATTCTTGCATTTGACATGCCAACACCATCACCATTGCAGTGACTAACTCTCTACCGCTGGAAAAGCCTTAGTAATAACAATAATTAGCAGTCACCTCGTGTTTTACAACCATTAGTCAGCTGAAGACGACAATAGCCTTAAGGGTTAGGTAAGCTGGAATTATCAGGCCCATTTTTGCCCGGAACAGAACCAAGGCCCAACAAGGGGGGAGGGGGTGACTCACCAAGGTTGCTTGTCCAGCTGGTGGTTGAACAGGAAGGAGATTCAAGGTTCCTGCTGCCCAGAGAGCTTCCTGATCGAATTTAGGATCGTGGGATTGTAGATGTAGATCTGTAAGGGACCTTAAAGCTCATCTAGTCCCTCATTTTATGGGTGAGGAAACAGACCGAGAGGGGTAAAGAGACTCGTAAGTAGGAGATCTGAGATTTGAACCCACATCCACTGGGGGAAGATCAGTCTGGCTACATGCATGGCTTGGTGGAGAGAGCACCAGACTTGGCACCACAAAGACCAGAGGTTGAATTCTGAGTAATTCTCCTGTCACTGAGACATCAGAAGCAAAGCTTGTAATTTTGGTGTGGTTCACCATGGGCTTTGCCACCAGTAAAGGCTAATAAACTGCTCACCTGCGTTCATGGAGCTTAGCAGAGAGGCCAGCATGTATGCAGTAAGCACTTAATAAATGCTTGTCGAGTGACGGATAGAGACTTTAAAACACAGGCAGAAGTTGGGTCTGAGCCCTTTTCTGCTGATCTGAAAACTCCTCACCGTTCTCCAGTGGGGCCTACGGACTAGGCTCTGGTTCTAAGAGTGGAGGTGGAGACCAAGTTTCCAGAGACGTTACATTCTCACCTGAGGACATTCCCAGGCATGCTTGGGATTGAAGTGACCAGACTGTGCCGCTGGGCATCTCCTGCGTCTTCAGCAGGAAGATTCCTTCACATCTCCGCCCCCCCCCCCTTCTGCTCTCTCTTATGTTAGCTAGCCCTTTGCTGGGTGGTACCTCGGTATCTCAATGCCCATCCAACTCTTTATCTGGTGGGATGGGATTCAGCACCTCTAGAACAGTGACTGACAGGGCTGACACCTGCCCCTGCCACTAATTTGTATGTGTAGAAACCCATTCATAATGGATTAATTTGAGGGCAGCTAGGTGGTACAGTGGATAAAGCACCGGCCCTGGATTCAGGAGGACCTGACTTCAAATCTGACCTCAGACACTTGACACTTACTAGCTATGTGACCCTGGGCAAGTCACTTAACCCTCATTGCCCTGCCAAAAAGAAAACAAAAAACAAAAACATAATGGATTAATTTAGGGGAAAAATAGAGAGGCAGCTTGGTGGTACAAGGGGCAGCTGGATGGCACAGTGGACAGAGTGTCAGCCCTGGAGTTAGGAGGACTTGAATTCAAATCCAGTCTCAGACACTTACTAGCAATGTGACCCTGGACAAGTCACTTCACCCTGTTTGCCTCTGTTTCCCCATCTGTAAAATGAACTGGAGAAGGAAATGGCAAATCACTCCAGTATCTTTGCCAAGAAAACCCCAAAAGGGGTCACAGAGAGTTAGACTCAATTGAACCAAGTGAACAACAATTGGTGGTACAATGAACAGATTGCTGGGCCTGGAGTCAGGAAGACCTGAATTTGAATCCTGCCTCAGATACTTAATAGCCACGTGACCCTGAACAGCCCAAATTTGATGCAGTTTCCTCATCTGCCAAAAGGGGATAATAATAATAATAATAGTAACAACAACAACAACAATAACAACAATAATAGTAATAATAATAACAACAATAACAATAATGATAATAACAATAACAACAATAATAACAACAACAACAGCACCTACCTCCCAGGCTGCCGTGAGGGTCAAACGAGATAGTACTTGTGAAGCTCTTGGCAGATTTTGAAGTGCTATATAAAAGCTACCTACTATTATGATTATTAAAGACATTTTGCTTTCTTAACCAATATACTTGAATATATATATTTATCAACATACTTGAATGTATTTTTTCTGATGATTGTGGCTTTTCAAAGTGACCCCTTTAAAAATCCTTTTTTTTGGGGGGGGGTGAGGCAATTGGGGTTAAGTGACTTGCCCAGGGTCATACAGCTAGTGTTAAGTGTCTGAGGCCAGATTTGAATTCAAGTCTTCCTGAATCCAGGGCTGGTGCTTTATCCACTGAGCCACCTAGCTGCTCCACAAATCCTTTTTTAAAAATGGTTTAAACCTTTTGTTTTTATATTACTTTGTTTTGTTTTGTTTTGTAGGGCAATGGGGGTTAAGTGTTTTGCCCAGGGTCACACAGCTAGTAAGTGTCAAGTATCTGAGGCTGGATTTGAACTCAGGTCCTCCTGAATCCAAGGCTGGTGCTTTATCCACTGAGCCACCTCACTGTCCCACATTACTTTTATTTTTAACATATCTTCTTTCTCTCTTCAGCAGAAAATCATTTCTAGTCACAAGGAATTTTAAAAGGAGGGGGAGTATTCCAGCAAAAAAAAAAATAGCAGGCACATAAAATGAATCTGACAATGTATGCAGTTATCTACACCCCAAGACTCCCACCTCGACAAAGAAAGGGGAGAAGCATTGGCCTCTGGAGTCAGAGGACCTGGGTTCAAGTTCAGTCTTTGACCTCTGCTACCTGTGTGATGTCAGGCAAATCACTTATATTCCCCAAGCCTCAGTTTACTCATTTGCAAAATGAGGAGGTTGGGCTGCATGGCCTCTGAGGGGCCTCCTGAGCCTGTGGTCCTTAGCTGCTCTTCTGTTCTCTGGGCCAAGTTCAACCAAAATTCCTTGTTGTTAGGGTGTCTTCCTGAGTCCGTCTCCATTCTCCTTGGGGTCTTCCAAAGAATGTTCCCCAGCACAGTGCTGTAAGGGAGGGAAGGGGTTATTAGCTCCCATTTTACAAGTGAGGAAATGGAGGCAGTGAGGTGGCGACTTGTCCCGAGCTCCATGAGATGCATCCTTGTCAGTGTCTTCAGACTCAAATCTTCTGGATTTCTGGAAAAAGGCTTGATTTGGAATCAGAGGACTGGGGTTTCAAGGGCGGACTCTGTTACTTACTACCTTGTGAAAACCACAGCCTCCATTTTCTTATCTAGAAGATGAAGAGATTGGACAAGATCTCCAAGGTCCCTCCCGTTCTCAATTTTATCACACCGTTGTTTCTTCTTCTCTGAAACCCCCCTGGCGTCATCATGAGCCCTCCAAACTCCCAAAAGGAAAAAACAAGGCCTAGAGAATCTAATAGGGATCGAGGATTTTTGAGCAACTCTTTGCTTATTCAAAAGATCAAATAGACTAGACTTGTTTTAATGGAGAGGTACAAGGACCTTAAGGCCAGCCCAGATAACACCCACCATGTCCAGGCAACCTGGCTGGGGAGAAGACGATAACATTCCTTATTTCTCTTTTCCTGAAACAACAACCACCACAGCAGTAGCAGCAACAACAGCAACAACAACAATGGATTAATTTTGCTTTGTCCAAGGAGACAAACGCAGAGATTCACCAGCAAACTAGCTGCGAAGCCTGTTAGCTGAAACAGATCGATAAAACAGGATAAAAGAGGAATTGGGACCAATTGTCCGCATGATCACCTACATTTGTAGATTTCTATTTATTAGAAGAAGGAAAGGAGACATGCTTCCCTTTAATAGACCAGCATCGGTGTTGTCTGCTGCTCTGGATCTGAGTTCTCTTGTTACTTAGTTAATAAATGTAAACTATCTGGTAAGGACTTACTATGTATTGGGCACCATACTAAGAAGTAGGGATACAAAAATACAAGATTGTCCCTGCCTTCAGGAGGCTGTGTGCTAATAGGGAAGGATGATACATATAGTGGAATTAGAGCCTGAATGGGACAGATATGAAAGGGGACCAGAATACAGACAACACGGTCTGGAGGTGCCTGGGAGTCGTGTGGATGCCTGGTTTCTAGTAAGGTAAGATTTTCAAAGCTCACTTGTCAGAGGCCAGGGACCCAGAATTCCAAGGTCCCAGAGTTCCAGAGTCTGAATTTCCATGGGAAATAGAGAAGAGCCAGAGCAGTGTAGTTTGGAGTTGATATTATGTATACAGAGGTGATGTAGAGGACAGATGAAAAGTCTGGCTCTCCAGCCTGTCTGATTTACTACCTTGATGACCTTGTACAAATCACTTAACCTTTCAACCCCGCCCCCCCAAAAAAAAAACTTTCTATGACTTTAAGTCATCAACCAGAAGAATCAGGGGAGGGAATTTCCATACTGGGAATCCCCCTAAAAAAATGAAGTCAGAGGGAGCCAAGAGGGCAGAGAGAAGCCAGGAAGTCACCTGAGCTTTCCTCTGTTTCCCTCAAAAACAACATTAAATCAAGACTTTAAACAGATTCTGGAACTACAGAACCTACAAAAAGAGAGACACAATCCTCCTACTTGAGATAATTCAGAAGACTTCAGGAAAGGTCTGTCTGTGTGAAAGGGGAGGGAGGCTCAGCTGGCAGCTCGGCTCAGCACAGCTCAGCTCGGTGGGCAGCTCGACACCGCTGCAACTTGACACAGCTGAGAGTGGGGCAGCTGAGAGCAGTAAGAAGCTTGCAACAGGGAACCCTGAGCCCCAGGAGCAGACTTCAACTCTATAAGTTTAAAAACAGGCTACAACATGAGCAAGAAACAAAAAAGGACCCTTACCGTTGACAGCGACCAAAACTCAAACCCAGATGAGTTTGTCAAAATGCTTACAAGTAAAGACTCAAGTGGGAAGATCATCTTGTCTCAAGAACAAAAAGACTTCTTTGAAGAGCTCAAAAAGTCTTTAAAAAACCAAATGATAGAGGTAGAAGAAAAAATGGAAAAAGAAAAGAGAGAAATGAGAGTTACACTGCAAAAAACTCCACAAAAATTGACTGAGGAAAAGAATTCCTTAAAAAATATAAGTGGCCAAATGGGAGAAAAAAAATGACCAAATGGGAGAAAAAATTGGCCAAATGGGAGAAAAAAATTGGTCAAATGGGAGAAAAAAGTAGTCAAATGGAAAAAGAGGTGCAAAAGCTTACTGAGGAAAATAAGGCCTTAAAAATTTTTAAATGGGCAGAAATTGAACAAGTCATCAATGAACTCCCTAAGAAAAAATCTTCAGGGCCAGATGGGTTTAGAAGTGAATTCTACCAAGCATTTAAAGAACAATTAATTCCAATACTATACAAACTATTTGGAAAAATAGGTGAAGAAGGAGTTCTACCAAATTCCTTTTATGACACAAATATGGTGTTGATACCTAAACCAGGCAGAGCCAAAACAGAGAAGGAAAATTACAGACCAATTTCTCTAATGAATATTGATGCAAAAATCTTAAATAAAATATTAGCAAGGAGATTACAGCAAGTGATCACCAGGATAATACACTATGACCAGGTGGGATTTATACCAGGAATGCAAGACTGGTTCAACATTAGGAAAACTATTAATATAATCAACCACATCAATAACAAAACTAACCAAAATCATATGATTATCTCAATAGATGCAGAGAAAGCATTTGACAAAATACAACACTCATTCCTATTAAAAACACTAGAGAGGGCAGCTAGGTGGCACAGTGGATAGAGCACCGGCCCTGGAGTCAGGAGTACCCGAGTTCAAATCCGGCCTCAGACACTTAACACTTACTAGCTGTGTGACCCTGGGCAAGTCACTTAACCCCAATTGCCTCACTAAAAAAACAAAAACAAAAAAACCAAAACACTAGAGAGCATAGGAATAGGTGGAGCTTTCCTTAAAATAATAAGCAGTATCTACCTAAAACCATCAGCAAACATTATGTGTAATGGGGATAAGTTAGAGGCATTCCCAGTAAGATCAGGGGTGAAACAGGGATGTCCATTAGCACCTGTATTATTTAATATTGTACTAGTACTGTATTATTTAATATTGTTATAGCAATAAGAGAAGAAAAAGGAATTAAAGGAATTAGAATAGGCAAGGAGGAAGCAAAACTTTCACTCTTTGCAGATGATATGATGGTATACTTAGAGAATCCTAAAGAATCAACTAAAAAACTGCTTGAAACAACAACTTTAGCAAAGTTGGAGGAAATAAATTAAACCCACATAAATAATCAGCATTTCTATACATGACCAACAAAGCTCAGCAGCAAGAAATAGAGAAATTCCATTTAAAGTAACGGTAGACAATATAAAATACTTGGGAGTCTACCTGCCAAGACAAACCCAGGAACTCTATGAACACAATTACAAAACACTTTTCATACAAATAAAATCAGATCTATGTAATTGGAGAAATATCAATTGCTCATGGATAGGCTGAGCTAATATAATAAAAATGACAATTCTACTTAAATTAATTTACCTATTCAGTGCCATACCAATCAGACTACCAAAAATTATTTTATAGAGTTAGAAAAAATAATAACAAAATTCATCTGGAAAAACAAAAAGTCAAGAATATCAAGGGAACTAATGAAAAAAATGCACAGGAAGGTGGGCTAGCCACACCAAATTTGAAGCTATACTATAAAGTAGCAGTCATCAAAACTGTTTGGTACTGGCTAAGAAATAGAGTGGTAGATCAATGGAATAGGTTAGGCACAGGAGACACCGTAGTAAATGACTATAGTAATCTACTGTTTGATAAACCCAAAGATTCCAGCTTCTGGGATAGGAACTCAGTATTTGACAAAAACTGTTGGGAAAACTGGAAAATAGTATGGCAGAAACTCGGCATAGACCAACACCTTACATCTTATACAAAAATAAGGTCAAAATGGGTTCAAGATTTAGACATAAAGGGTGATACCATAGATAGATTAGGAGAGGAAGGAATAGTTTACCTCTTAGATCTGTGGAGAGGAAAACAATGTATGTCCAAACAAGAGAGAGAGAATATTATGAAATGCAAGATGGAAGACTTTGATTACATTAAATTTAAAAGGTTTTGTACAAACAGAAGCAATGCAGCCAAAATTAGACGGGAGGCAGAAAGCTGGGAAATAATTTTTATAGCCAGCATTTCTGATAAAGGCCTCATTTCTAAAATATATAGGTAACTAAATCAAATTTATAAGAATCCGAGGCATTCCCCAATTGAGAAATGGTCAAAGGATATGAACAGGCAGTTTTCTGATGAAGTCAGAGCTATCTATTGCCATATGAAAAAATACTGTAAACCACTATTGATCAGAGAAATGCAAATTAAAACAACTCTGAGGTACCACCTCATATCTATCAGATTGGCTAATATGACAAAAAAGGAAAATAATAAATATTGGAGAAGCTGTGGGAAAGTTGGAACACTAATGCATTGTTGGTGGAGCTGTGAACTGATCCAACCATTCTGGAGAGCAATTTGGAACTATGCCGAAAGGGATATGGGACTGTTCATACCCTTTGATCCAGTGGTACCACTGCTAGGTCTGTATCCCAAAGAGACCATTAGAAAAGGGAAAAAGGACCCACATGTACAAAAATATTTATAGTAGCTGTCTTTGTGGTGGTGTTAAGGGTAAAATTCTAGCTATACTGTCTAAAATATCCAATGAGTGGTCGCCAATAAATTATAAGCTTTTACAAGAGTTAGACTTTTAAGCATTTACTAAAGAGAATAAGAATTTGGTAAAGAGAGAGAGAAAGGCCTGATTCATCTATCTATTAAAGGGAGAGAGCATTCCTAGCTCTGCTCTCCACCAGAGTCCACATGAAAGAGAGAGAGTCAGAGCGCCAGGCTCCCCCTTCTTCCTCCCACAAGCAAACTTCACTTCCTGACACCAAAGAAAAGACGCATGGTGGCATCATTCCAATCGTTACAGTGGCAAAGAATTGGAAATCGAGGGAATGCCTATCAATAGGGGAATGGCTAAACAAGTTGTGGTATATTAATGTAATAGAACACTATTGTGCTGTAAGAAACGATGAGCAGGAGGAATTCAGCGAAATCTGGAAGGACCTACATGAACTGATGCTGACTGAGAGGAGCAGAACCAGGAGAATATTGTACACAGTAACAGCAACATTGTGATGGACAATGGGGATAGACTTGGCTCTTCTCAGCAGTGCGATGATCCAAAACAGTTTCAGAGAACTCATGATAGAAAATTTCTCAACATCCAGAAAAAAAGAACTGTGAAATATGAATGCAGATTGAACCATACTGTTTCTACTTTGGGACTGTTTCTTTTTCCCTTCTTTTTTGAGGTTTTTCCCTTGTGCTCTGATTCTTCTTTCACAAGATGACTAATGTAGAAATATGTTTAATGTGATTGTACATATACAACCTATATCAGACTGCTTTCTTTCTTAGGGAGGAGGGAGGGAAGAGAGGGTGGGAGAAAAAAATTTGGAACTAAAAGTCCTGTGAAAACAAATGTTGAAAACTATCCTTATATGTAATTGGAAAATAATAAAATACTTTAAAAAATGAAGTCAGAGGTCTAGCCCAGAAAGAAAAAAGAAGTCTGTGTCTGACTTATAGCTCTACTTTCTTTATTATATCACTATAAACAAAAGTCTTTTCCTGCATCTTTGAATTATTCAGTTATCATTTCTTACAGCCCTTCCATATTTTTGAATTCTGTTCACTTCAACAAGTATTTATGCAGACAAGAGGCATTAAGGCAGGGGAGGAGGAGAACAGAAGGGGGAGGGGCAGATACTGAGATGGAAATGACTTCAAATCCTACATTTACAGAATACTTGATGTGGAAGGGTCTTGTAAGGGGAATCATCCCTGCCCTGAGGAGCTTACTTTCTACTAAGGAAATACATCACATAAAGGTAAGTAAATACAACAACAACAACAATAATAATAATACTCAGCAAAATTAGGGTGGGGTCGAAGGACAGTCAATAAACATTTTAAAGAAAGGTTCAGCACCTATAATGTGCTAAACTTTGGAGATGCAAACAAGAAAAAGAAAGACAGTTCCGGGGGCAGCTAGGTAGCATAGTGGATAAAGCACCAGCCCTGGATTCAGGAGGACTTGAGTTCAAATCTGGCCTCAGACACTTAACACTTACTAGCTGTGTGACCCTGGGCAAGTCACTTAACCCCAATTGCCCCGCAAAAAACAAAAAAGAAAAAAGAAAAGAAAGACAGTCCCTGCCTTCTAGGAGCTTACAATCTATTGGAGGAATATGACATATAAAAAAAGCTGAAAAAGGAGAGGGAGGAGAAGCTACCTAATACAGGGACATGGTAAAGTTCAGTCCATGGAGTGTAGCTGGTGGGAATGAAGAGCTGGCTTGACTGTGAAGGCTTTGGGAAGACTTCTTTGCTTCACCCCCTCCAGGTCTCCAATCAGAGGGGCAGAAGGTACCGAGGGTACTGAAGTGGTGTGAGTACCAAAGTAAAGCAAAACCACAAAATAGTAAGTGTAGAGCTGAAGAGGTTCCCGTGATGGTGGTGTTTAAGTCAGTGCAGCTGGTGGGAAATGAGAGGCAGGTGCATTAGCCATTGGGCATCTCAGAAGATGCCTCCTAGAAGGAGCCAAGTTTTGAGGGAAGGTAAATATGTAAACAGCAGGTTTGGGGGCAAAGTTGATGGGTTCTGTTTTTGACAAATTGTGTTTGAACTGTCTCTGGGAGACCCATTTGAAACATCCATTATGCAGTTGGTGATGCAGAACAGTGTCTCAGGAAAGAGACTGGGGCTGGATGTATAAATGTGGGAGCCATCTGCATAGAGATGATAATTCAAGCCATGGAGCAGAGGGTGTCACCAGGAAGAGGAGTGGAAAGAGAAGAAGACCCCCAGGGCAGAGCCTTGGGTCGTATCTGTGATAAAGCAGTGAGATATGGAGAAATGAGAATGAGGAGGGGTCAGAGACAGACTGGAAGAAAACCCAGAGAGGAGGAAGTATCCCAGAAGGGAGTTTGGTCAGTGGCATTCCATGCAGCAGAGAGGCCAAGAGAGATGAGGACTGAGAAAAGGCTGTTGGCTTTGGCAATTGAGAGATCACTTCTAACTAAGCTTTTGCTACTGCCCATGACCAACCTTTGTTTTGGGAAAGAAGGTAGGAATCTTTGGGCCATAGATGCCAAATCCTGATGCTAAATTCTTATCCTAAGATTCCACCTGAAAATTCGAAAACCATGGTTTGATCTCAGTATATTACTTGCTACATAGTAGGTGCTTCATACATGTTTTTTACTGACTATGGAAAGAAAAGACCCAGAGCCTGCCTCTTAATTTTGGTACCAATCCTCTATAGGGATCCACATGTTATATTTATTTATTTATCTATCTATCTATTTATTTTTTGGTTTTGTTTTGTTTTTGGTGAGGCAATTGGGGTTAAGTGACTTGCCCAGGGTCACACAGCTAGTAAGTGTCAAGGGTCTGAGGCCGGCTTTGAACTCAGGTCCTTCTGAATCTAGGGCCGGTGCTCTATCCACTGCGCCACCTAGCTGCCCCGATCCACATGTTACTTTAAACATTTAGCTAGATATATCATTGTAGGCATTGTTTCTCTTTTTAATGACCTTAAAAGCTACCTATGGATTTTGTCCTCAATCTCAATTAGTTTCATTATAGAGAAGTTGAAGAAAGAGGCCTGTGGCAGTGAAAGGCCCAAGCAAACCAGCCCAGCTCAAAGACTATTTCAATAAAGCCATGGGCTATCTCTGCCTTAGTTTGCCAATCAGGGGCAGACATCTTGTTTCTGGGCCTCCTAGGTGGAGGTCAGATTTCTTGGGCACCATTAGGGAGAGGAGGGCTGGTGGTCAACCTTCTATGAACCCTGTGTTTTCAAGGACATTTTGGGTAGCTTGTCCTGAGGCCAGAAAGAGCTATGCATGTACCCCAAAAGGTTATTTTAGTTGACTTTAGATAAATGGCCTGATTGGAGCAACCTGAACCTCCCAAGTGGGCAGAACTGGCTGGGGATGGAGTCTTATAAGGATAGCTAGACTTCCATTTCTGCCCATGGCAGGGGATTAAAGAGAGCAGCCCTTCTCCAGAAGCCCTCTAGGGTCTGCTCTGGCCTTGAAAAACAGCCTGCTAAAACAATGGCCCCTAGATGATAAAATTCCCAGGGGAAGTCAGTCTTAGAGTTGGAAGGAGGTGGACTGGACTTTTCCATAGCCCAATTTTCCCAAATAAGGATTTTAAAAAAAATTAGCTTATCCTCCAGTGCCTAGGAGTTAAGGACAATGGATGGGAACGACCTCAGGTTATCTGGAAGAAGATTGGCCACCATATTGAAACAGAGCCCTCACTATGGATATATAGCCCAGAGACACTTAGTACTATAAGCTTGGAGAAAGCTTAAGTACCAGGAACAGATGAACAGATGAATGTTTTATGGTTGGTATGAGCATTTGACTTGTAGATAAAGGGAAGAGAAGTCACCAAATGTTCCCTTAAATGCAGAGTACGCCCCTTTGTCAGTGTATTTATTTTGGGATGGCTAAACATCATTTATATTATTAGTCATACCTTGCACTCGAGTTGAGCTTCCTATCTAAGGATATCTAAGTGTGCTTTACAACCTTTAAGTAATCCAGCTTCATAAACCTCTGGTTATGTAACCCAGTGAAAGAAACATGGAGCAGGAGTGATTGGGAGAGCCAGGGACAACAGGGTGGAGTATTGGTGACAGTGGACACGAAAGATGCCACTTAAATATCACAGGACTGCAAATTAGCAATGGGACCTTTGAGTTCACTTAGCTTGACCCTCTCATTTTACAGATGAGAAAACTGAGACCCAGTGGAGGTATGCGGCCAGAAATGGAACTCTGGTTCTTGGGCTTCAAATCTAGAACTCTGCGGTGTATCCAGCTGCTTCCTAGTTGGGGAACAGAGCGACAATCTCCTTCCATTGCTTCCCGATGGGCTAAAGAGGCCGAATTGCCCAGAAGTGGTGGTCCCAGATAGCACAGCTGATGAGATCTGTCTGTGGTCCTCCAGAGTGCATCCCCTATGCCCCCTGAGTCTCTATGGACCTTTGTGAATCTCTATTCTCTTTCTCTTGGCTCAGCCCCCTTCCTTCTCTGCCCAGTGGCCTTTGGATGGCAGAGATCACAAAGGTAATCAGTGGCTAAGAAGGAAAAGGGGAGGATCGGGACAAGGCAGACATTTGAGGAGCAGCAGGAACATCTTAGCTTGAAAATTGCCTGAGAAAAGACCATATTGATCTCTGATCACTGCAGTACAGACTGTACTGCTAACAGCCACCAAAGACCCTTGAGGAAAACGTATGAGGAAGCACTTCCACAGTGCAGGGCCCAGCCCAGTACCTGATGGCATAGTAGGAACTTAATAAACGTTGTTGATCGATTGGGGGAAAAAACCCTGGGCTTGTGATCAGAGTCAGAATCCTGGATCTGCCCCTTACTGACTATCGCCCTATGTGACCACAGGAGAAAGGGCACTGGCTCCGAGGTCACAGGACCCGGGTTCCAATCCTCACTTCTACGACGTGCTACATGAGTCTCAGTTTCCTCAGTTGTAAAAGGAGGGTGTTGAATTGGCTGGTCTTTAAGGTCCCTTCCAGCTCTCGCTCTCAGGAGTCTAAGACCACCTTCCTGAGCCTCTAAAATGAAGGGGTTGGATTAGATGATCTTCACACTTTCTTCCCCTTGTAGGTTCACAGCCCTCGTCTGGAGATCTGGTACAGGCTTAGGCCAGGACCCTTGCCGAGTGAAGCCCGGAGGACAGTAGTTCCTAGCCCGAAATGGCAGATAACCTCCACCCCCTCAGCAAGGAAATGGGGTGACATCACATCCTGGGCTTCTAGGGTCCTGACAGACCCCCGGACCAAGGGGACAGCCTTCAGTCTGCAGGAATGGGTCCTTTGCTGAGGGGGCCCAGAGAGACTTTTGAAGACTGCCTCTGAGAATTCTTCATCTTTTAGGCTCAGACTTCTTTCTACGAAGAGGACAAAGGGCAGGTGTTTGGAAAGGGAGTCACTTGAATGTCGCTGAGCCAGTAAAGTAAATGGCATTTGTGAGGGTGGTAGATTGTGTTTGGTTGGAGCAGGAATGTTTGTGTTTCAACCCCATTCCATTCCATTCAACAGACTTAGATAAAGCAGGTACTATATGCAAGGCACTGTGCTAAGCCTGAAGTTATCTCTGATTCTAAGGAGCTGCTATTCAAGGGGAAAGAGGTCAAGGAGAGAGAGATGGGTCAAGAGAAGCCCAGACAAAAGGGGGGGGCAATGTGGAGCAATGGGGGAAAGAGCACAGACTCTGAGACCAGAGGATATGGGCTCAGATCCCGTCCCGGACCTCTGACAAGTTTCTCCACCTCCTGGAACCTCAGTTTCCTCATTTGTAAAGTAAAACGGTTGGTCCAGATCCAGGCTATGGCCCTATGTATGACCCTGTGCAAGTCCTTTTCCCTGCTCAGGGTAGGGCCACCATCACGCTCTTATCACCATCCCTTCTAGCTTCAGAGCTAAGGGCTCCAGGGAGATCTGAGAAGAGATGGAGGGAACAAAGGAGGATTTATGGAAGAAGTGGTGGCTTGAAGGGAAGGGAAGGGATAGGGAAGGCAGAGGGGAAGTGGAACAGGATTCCATCATGGCGTCTGGCCTTCCTGGAGCTCAGCTCTTGGAGGTAGAATGCTGAAGTCACGAAGAAAGGTGAGGATAAGAGCCCGGTTGTGTAAGAGAGGCAAGAAACCTGAAGGGAATGACCACCTAAGGTTGGAAAAAGCAAGTCTGAGCCGACTATGGGGGCCTTAAGTGCCAAGATAAGGAGCTGGTATTTATTGTCTCTGTAAGGGCTAGGATGCTGCTGCTCTAACCTACTTAGAAGGGAGACATTCATCATTAACGTTGGTTTAACACTCGACTTCCTAAGGTATTTATAGATGGCAAAGTCATACATCTGCCTTTTTATAGTTGTTCTCTGCAGCAGGATGGAAGATCTTCCAGACCATACCTCAAAGATCATCAAAATGAAGACCTTTAGGCGAGAAAAGAGAAAAGAGAAAGAGCAAGTAGCTGTGGCGTGTTTCCTTAAAAGATGGACAGTTTTCATTAAGAATCAAATGATTCTTGTCATCCTCCTTCTCCTGTTTCCGTGACAACAGACAACATGTAAGAAGGAATGGTCCTTGGTGCCCACCTACCTTGGTTATTTGTATAACCTGTGTCCAGTGGGGATGAGCAGCGCGTGGGTTCGGTGAGGCAGCATCCAGTGGCTCACTTTTGCAGCCCCCTTTTCCTGCTAAGCTAAATCCTAAGGAAATCAGAAAAACCAACAAACTGGAGACAGATTGAATCATTGGGGCTTTTATAAACATAATAATGCTTATCATTTTGGAGTAATTCGTGCCCAAGGTTTGTAGAAGAAGCATAGGGAAAATACCTACTAACAAAGGAAGAAAAGTATTTCATTTTCTACTTCATTGCATTTCAGTCTATCAACAAACACTTGTTAAGCTCTTATCATGTGCCAGGCACTGTTTGCACAGTGAAGAGACAAAGAAAGGCAAAAAAACCAGTCCCTGCCTTCAAGGAGGTTATACTCTAAGGTGAGAAACCACTTCTATCGAAATGGGTACATTAAAGAGGGATGCTAGTAAAAGTTTAACAACCAGCTCTAATAAAAAAAAATATGCTCAAGACACTTTTAATGTTTTTTTCATCACTTTCTTAAGTCTAGACAATGAAGAAATACAAAATCAAGCCCTGGTCTGTGGTGTTTGCCAGTCTCTGAAGTGCAACCTTTTGAGCAGACTCCAGGAGCTGGGAGCATAGAACATATATACTGAGCAGAGGAGAGCCCATCTCAGAGGCTAATCATCAAAAGAAGCCAAACTGGAGGAGTGGAAATGAGGCATTTCAGCCTTCAGAGGTGACTGACAACTCCTAGTGGGGGGAAGGGAGAAGAGTTGGTGGCTGGTGCTTTTCTATAAAGAATTAATTAGGGGGCAGCTAGGTGGCACAGTGGATAAAGCACTGGCCGTGGATCCAGGAGGACCTGAGTTCAAATCTGGCCTCAGACACTTGACACTAACTATGTGACCCTGGGCAAGTTACTTAACCCTCATTGCCCTGCCCCCCCCATTAATTATTATCATCTCATCACCTTGCTTTAGCCATACATTCATTTTCTTTGTTACATACCAGTCACCGGAAGGCCAGGGAGAAAGTGATGTCCTGTCTTTTGGCAGATGCAATGTCTGTCATCCTCAATCTGGGCCACGTAACGTGTTTAAGAAGACAGGCCAGCCCAGTCTGTAGACCTGATGGCTGATCAGGCACATCCATACACCTGGTTCACGTAGGACACCCCGCCCCCCCCCCATCCCACACCCATGTAACAATGCTGAGAAGGTCCACTCCTGGCCTCGGAGATTTACTAGGCCTCCTCTCTTCCTTCCCCTTCCTCTCCTGACCACCATGTCCCCCTCCTTGGCTAGCATCATGGGCTATTTATGGATCACTGATTTAGAGATGGAAGGGACCACCCATATAACACCCTCAACTTCACAGATGAAGAAACTGAGGCCCAGGATAGTCATGGGGTCATCAGTCTACAGAAGAGAACCTCAGAAATCATATAATCTAACACTTTCATTCTATACATGGGGCACCGAGGCCCAAAGAGGTCAGTAGTAAGAGCTGGGATTTGACCCCAGGTCCTCTGACTCCAAGTCCGGGATCCTGTGCACTAAACCACCTGCCTCCTTCATACCACATTATTCAGTAGGTCATGGCGGAAGGAACACTGGGTATGGGATCAGAAGACCTGAGTTTGAATCCTGACTGCCACTTGATTCTGGTATAACCTTAAAACAGTCAATTACTTCCTCTAAGTATGAGTTTCCCTGTCTCTAAAACAAGAATTTTCAACCTCTTAGGTACCATGGACCCCTTGGGCGGTCAGTCTGGTGAAACCTATGGACCATGTCTCCGAATCATGTTTTTAAATGCAAAAAAGAAAATATAGAGTACAAATGGAAGCCATTCTTTTGAAATAAAAGATGTCATTTTTCCCCATTCAAGTTCATAGATTCCTTGAAGTTTATGCATAGACTCCTCAGGGGTCCATGGATCCCAAGTTAAAGGGCCCTGTCTCTAAACTCCAGCAGGTCCCACCAAGTTGAGAAGATTCCAAATACTGAACTGGTGCTAGACTAAGTCTGCCATCGCAGGACTGGCTTGGCTGAGTCTCCTAAAGCTCGATGATCAGGTGAGCTGCAGGTAATGAGGGGGCTGGACTGGGTGAACTCCAATAGCCCTTCTAAAATCCTCCAGAGAGGAATCCTAGTCTCGTGTGAGTGTGTGTGTCAGGGGGAGCTCATGAGGACAGGGTAGGGGTTGGGAACAAGTAGTAGCTGCCCACAATAGCCTCAGTAAGGGGGGTTGCCTGTGGCCCCAACATTGACCGCTTGGGAATTCCTCCTTTAGGAGACACTAAATATGGCTACTCCTGCATGAACCAAATGTAATAGGGGCTGGATTGTTTTTTTTTAATTCCATCAGAAGTCAACTGTACTTTGACCTTAGGAGGTTACCAAGCGCTTATTAAGAAGTTAGCCTGTGCCAGGTACCGTGCTAAGTGCTGGGTATATGAAAAAAAAAATAAATAGAAACCATACCCTGCTGTCAAGGTGATCTCGTTCTAATGGTGGAGACAACGGGTAGATAACTAGGTACATAAAAATTATTTACAGAGTAGAGGGAAGATGCTAAAATTAACCAATTCAATTCACTGTAACTCGACAAATATTTATTGAACATCTACTATGTGTCAAGCATTGGGGAAGAGGATGGGACTTGGCAATGGGGGTGGGGCTCTTTCACCAAGACTGTTCTCATTCTTCCATTTGCTTTCTGTATTGGCCAGATAATCTCCAAATAAAATTAGTTTCTCTAAGATATTGTTCTTTGTGAATGTGTGCATGTGGGTGTTTGCATGTCTGTGTGTGTGTGTCCTTGTGGGAATTGAAACAGCTAAGAGAGTGAGAGAATGGAGCTATGGTCACTGGGGGGGAGGAGGGAGAGGAAGGATGAGAGAGAGGGAGCAAGGGAGGGAGGGAGCAGAGCAGGGAGAGAGAGAGAGAGAGAGAGAGAGAGAGAGAGAGAGAGAGAGAGAGAGAGAGAGAGAGAGAGAGAGAGAAGCAAATTCTTCTTCCAAATTGCTGGGGTGTCCAGCTCAAGGCTCAACATGAGCCAAAGGAGATTTTTATTAAAAGCATATCATTAAACTCTCTAAAAGCAGAGATAAGAATGAGTCCAGATCATTCCTGGACTTCTCTGGGTACAACTGAACTAAACCTAGGCTTGGGGAGGAGAAGCTTTGTCTCCAGCCCCTAAGGGGGCTTCAACCCTTCCTTTCCAAAGTTTTTTTTCCAGCAAAGATTCAAAGGGCCCAGTGGATTGATCACCAACTGAGCACCAATCCCTCCATCTTGTGTTAAGCATTAGCTCACCAGTGAAAGGATCTCCTTGCCACACTCCTCACCCCAGTGACCCCTCCTAAGGAACATCCTGTGTGATAACATCTGTTCAGGGAGACTTCATAGGTTCCCTTGTTTCAGAAGTTAGTTTGGTCATGCTGGCTATGGTATGTTATCTAATCAGCCAGTTCTTGCAACATCCCGTCCGAAACTACTTTTGCCTGAAGTCTTTCCCCTGCTTTGTGGTGGTTTTGTTCCCTGGGGACTCTGCAGGTGGGGCTTCCTTGCTGGTGAACTCAATAAACCCCAAGACAAGCTTGATATTCTGGGGTCTCCTTATTCCTGCCTCACCCACAGCCCCAACCTGGAACAGTGGGAGTGGAGTCCTCAATTAAAGGACAGTCATGCCCATGGGGGTGCCTGAGAGGAGAAACTGGGAAAAAGCATCTCTGCCCATATAAGGGTAGGGGCCATCTGTGAGGGAGTAGTTAGTTTTCCTGCTCTTTTTTTTTTTTTTTGTGGGGCAATGGGGGTTAAGTGACTTGCCCAGGGTCACACAGCTAGTAAGTGTTAAGTGTCTGAGGCCGGATTTGAACTCAGGTACTCCTGAATCCAGGGCCGGTGCTTTATCCACTGCGCCACCTAGCCGCCCCCTTAGTTTTCCTGCTAACCTCCACAATTACAACCCCTAGCCATAGTTACACATGAAGTTAAAGATTGATCACTGAAGCACAAACCATTTTGTGGTGGAAAAGGCCTGGGTAATCTCTTTGAACAACTTTGAACCCAAGAGAAGAAGAGTTCATAAATTTGAATTGAAGTTGGAGCCCCAGATCTAACATGACCTGTGTCTATATGGCCAATTGTATTGACCTTACACAGTCCTAGGGCTGAGCAGCCAAAGTCATATAATTTTGTGAAGATGACTGGGTTGGCTCGATTGTTTCACAACTGGACTGGGATGGACTGGGGGGGAGGGGGAGGAATGGATTATTCCAACAGTGGCTCCATCAGTCCCATAGACAAGGCCATTGTCTCCTTCTGGGACTTTGGACAAATGATCTCACTACATTCCCTCTATTCCTTCTACCCCTCCTCCAATACCACACACACTCACCATACCCCACCACGCAATCAGACAATATCCCTTAATTCCTTCATTGGAATGTCACTAGACTCATTCTTTAGGATGTAGGTATAAAGGCAAGCATTCATGAGAGAGACAGAGAGAAAAACAGAGATACACAGAGAGAATGAGAGACAGAGAGGGAGAGAAAGAGACAGAGAGAAACTGAGGGGAAGACAGAGAGATTGAGACACAGATTGAGGGAGATACAGAAGGGGGAAGAAGAAGGAGGGAGTGGGGGAGAGAGAGAGAGAAGAGAAAGAGAGAGAGAGAGAGAGAGAGAGAGAGAGAGAGAGAGAGAGAGAGAGAGAGAGAGAGAACAAACTTGAACTTTTTGGCCCCAGGATGAGAAAGCAGATTGGTAGCACCTCTCTCCAGACAGACAGACCTGGAATACTTTTGAGTCACATAGACAATGACAGCTGTGAAGTATCAGGAAGAGGCAGAGTCAGTTTCTAAGAATGTGTCTACACACACACACACACACACACACACACACACACACACACACACGTTTGTGGAAGAACTGGATGAACCAAGCTGGGGCTTAATGAGTTGGGTCCAAGCTTCCTGCTGTTGACTTCCCTTGCCTCCCTGAGTCCTCACACTTCTCCTCCCTGTTATTCAGTGGCTTCATGCTGACAGCCCCCTCTCTCCTCCCTCATTTCTTTGGCTGCCTTGACTCCAAATACCCAAGAAGGAGAGATATTTGCACCCCCTGCCTATGTATCCTCAACTAGAGCTGGGGCCCCATCAACATCATTGTCTTCTAATGTCTGTTTGGTGCCCAGGAGCCTCTGGACCAATGCTGTGTGGTGTTTAATTTTTAAAGAGACATAGCGCTGAACTTATATTCCAAGGGAAAACCCCAGACACACTGGGAGTGTGCCAGGTATTGCAAATGTAAGAGAAAAAGGGAAAAGAAGAGAAGTGCTGTGTGTGTGCTTTAAAATTTCTGCCGATTTTTGTAAAGCCCCTGAGCCACCCTCTTTCACACATGAACCTCTCAAAAACCTACCTAGATCCAAGGAATTCTATGGGTCAGCATACTCAAAACTATGGTTCATGAGCCCCCACTGATATGCTGATTTTTTCCAGTCAGGTAGAGAACACACATTAGTTCAAACAGAAGAGATTTAATCAAACTGCATAGCAAATAAAGTGTCAAGAGGAGATCTGCCTCCTGAACACTGAGGGTTTTATCTCTCACTGATTAACACAGCGAAAGTGGGAAAGGGCACCTATACAGAAGAGAAAAATAATAAGAGAACATGTGGTGATGGTGGTAGGGAGGTACATATGTAAGGAACATTTCTGACTTCAGACCATGCATGGAAAACATATATGTAGGGAAAAGTGTACTAGAGGTACATGCCAGGGGCAACTCACACTTCCCATGTTAGGAGGCAGTTGATATGGTTTAGTGATAACATCACCCTGCTCCCTGCTGGGCTCCATATTCCTCCTCTCTGCGGGGTATCTTTGGTGGTCTTATAGTCACTGAGCTTTTCTCTTCTATTTATTTCTGTCTTCAGAGACTATCTCAGTTCTCATATGCCAGGGGGCAGTTACTAGAAAGACTCTCCTGGATAAGGGCAGACTCATAGCCCTTTAATTGGCTCAGAGGCTATGAGCTGCCACTCCTGGCCAAACAAAAGCTGAGGGTGTCCTCCGGTTAAGCTTAAAGTCTGTTCTTTGGACTACTGTATCTGGTACTGAGTTAGATTTTGTTATCCCAGAAGACTCTCTGACATAGAATTAGAAATTCCTTGTACCTCTCTTTTAATCATGTGCCTCGAGGTATCTTTACAAAGGGTTTCACCTAAGAGGTCCCCGGGGAGTTCACTTCAGACCTGTTTCAGATTGGCTTTCCAATGAATCCAAGAAAAAAGAACAGAAGAATCAAAGGTCCCCCTGATGCCCCTAAACCAGATGGATCCCATTTGGGCTTTACCCTGTCTTTGCCGTATAGCGCATAGCCTCCATCAAGGACAAAAGCAGGAAAAAATAGGTAAAATTAGGAATAAGGTCAGGAAAAAAAAAACATTCTAAAATCAGATCTATCCTAAAGGGGCGTGGGCTACTCCAGGAGGCCGTGGGTTCCCTCTCACTGGAGGTCTTTGGGAGAGTCTGGACTACTTTGCAAGTGGGTGGGCAGCGGTTAGAGGTTATTGTACATATTACTTGAACTGGCTAGTCCCTCCTTACACTTGCGCCACGTCAATGCGAATTATTATTATTATTGGTTCGATCAATAAATCAAAGTAAACATCTATTAAGCACCTACTATGTGCCAAGTCTGTACTAAGCATTGGGGAGACCAAAAGAGGCAAAAGACAGTCCGTGCCCTCAAGGAACTTACAGTCTAATAGGTGTTGCACGTATCCCTCTTTCCACTTTCCCAAACTGCGTCTTGGGGAAACTCAGTGACTTGCCCAGAGTCACTCAGCTAGTAAGTGTCAGAGGTGGGATTAAAACCCAGGTCTCCCCCACTCGAGGACCAAGTCTCTTCCCGGTCTCTCGGTGCTGTTTCTGATGCTGAGACTGTGATGGCCACTCACAAAAATAAACACGGATTGGCCAGGACTCAGGCTCGCGAGGGAGAATGCTCTTTTCGTCCGAGCCCTTAGCTCTCCGCGTCTTCTCTGGTCTGGGGGCTCAGAAGCGCCGTCCCGCGAACGTGGCCAGCATGAGAAAAGCCACATGTCGCATCTGGAAGCCTTCTTTGTCTTTTGTTTGATCCCGGGGAATGGAGGACATGTCATTTTCCTCCTCTAGATAAAAATCAGACAAATGGTACCTTTGGTTTACCAGGCAATAAGTGGATAATGGTAGCGAACGCAGGCGCAAATTATAGCTCTGGTTGGCTGTTGTCAGGCTGGTGCTGTTCCTGTCAATTTAATGTAAAGAGACAGCATCGGGCTGATAACAAGCCACGGGGGGATTGGAGGGAGCTGGGTGGGGACTTTGAGGATGGATGGAGGGGAGAACTGAAGGGATGATGATTGATTGATGCCATTTTAAAAAATCATTGAGATTTTTGCTGAGTTGGCTGTATGGATAGCGAGGTGGGGTGGGGGGCTAGGTGAAAGGGGGGATTTATGGAATATTGGGAGGCAGCCTGGAGTAGAGGCAAAAGCAGGTTTAGAGTCCGAGAAGCTGGGCTAGAGGTTGGGCTTTGCCATCTATTACTCATGTGATCCCGTCATTTCTCCTGGTCTCTTTCTACGATCTCTAAAACGAAAGGGTTGGCTGGACCAAAGCTTCTTAAACTGAGAATGTGGAGGTCTTGAGAAATTTGGCAACAGTGAAAGGTTATGTATGCCTATTTTATATGCCTATGTACCCGAGGTTGAGTAAAAATTTCTCCCGAGAAAAGGGGTCGTGAATGGAAAAAGTATAAGAAGTCCTGATTAGATCTCCTGCTTAGCGTCCTATGAACACATCCAAAGAAAAGGTAATCGCCAGTGTTGGTTTTCTCCGTGACCCCTGTTCCCTAACACCAACCCCTGCCCTGGTTCGATGTGATTCCCCATAAAGCAGAGGGAAGGGCAGAGGATCAGGAGAGGGGGATGTCTAAAGGCAGAGGAGGGTCTTCTGTAGCTGATAGGCACTGCACATCTAAAAAAAGGGGGTCCTTAACATGGATAGATATCAGGGGGTCTTGGAACTTGGATGGGAACAAAATCACCTCTTTGTTCTCACCTCCCTCTAATTGAAATTTAGTATTTCCTCCATTTATTTAAAAGCATTTTTGAGAAGGGAGGAGTTCATAGGCTTCACCAGCTTGCTGATGGGGCTATAACAGGAATAGAAAAGGTGAATCAATAACCCCTGAATTCTAAACAGAGGCAGAAAGAACTGTTGAAATAGCACAGTGCAGGGCCAAGCAGAGCCCAAGGTCCTGGTTCCAAATCTCAGTCTCCCTACTTAACTCTCTGGGTGGCCTTGACAAATCATTCACCCTCCGGGCCTCAGTTTCCTTATCTGTCAAATTAAAAGGAAGCTAGACTGGATAATCTTGAAGGTCAGTTCCAGCAGTGACATTTTGTCACTCTAGGAATCCATGACTCTTCTCAAGAGGGAAATGGAAGCAAAGCATATCACAAGCATTTATTAAGCACCTACTGTGTGCCAGACTCTGCTAAGTATTGGGGACACAAGGGCAAAAATTAAACAGCTGCCATCCTCAAGGCTTAGCGTATGTTCTCCTGAAAGGGGATGGGAGGGGTGGGCAAAGAACAAACCCAAATAAATATGAAGTCTATACAAGTAATAAAAACCGATTTCAAGGAGATGAAAATACTAACTGTGTTGAGTGCGTGTGTATGGGGGTGGGGTGTACGTGTTCATGTTTGCATAACATTTGTTTTTGGTTGAAAAGCCTTCCCCAAAGTAACTCCAGTGGGAATATTTTGTCATGGAAAAATTTGTGCTTCTCTATGGAAAGCTGTGGCTCTGATCCCTTTAATGCCCCAAGCTAAGTTGGTGAAGGGGCATCAGGCTGACCCTGTTTCTAGGTAAGTGAGAAAGCCTTAAGGGTTCACTGGGCTGCAGTATAAGAAAGGGGGAGGGGCTACCATCACAGCCAAGTCCTCTCATTTTATAAGTGAGGAAACTGAGGCAGACAAAAGTTAAGTAACTTGCCCAAGGTCACAGAGTAAGTATCTTGGACAGGATTTGACCCCAAGTATTCCTGACTCTAGATCAAGTGCCCTGTCTATTACTTCGGGGCTCCCCGGATTCTTGACATATCTGCAGCTTGGACCCCTTTATTTTCATTAGCATAAGGAGGTTGTATTTCTTTTCTTTCCTTTTTTTTTTTTTTGCGGGACAATGACAGTTAAGTGACTTGCCCAGGGTCACACAGCTAGTAAGTGTCAAGTGTCTGAGGCCAGATTTGAAGTCAGATCCCCCTGAATCCAGGGCCGGTGCTTTATCCACTGTGCTACCTAGCTTCCCCATGATTTCTTTTCCTTACTAATTGTGATGGAGGCATTCACTTTTAGGTACTTGTAGAGGGTTGCTTTTTAAAAAAATTTTGAGGTTATAGGAAACCCGTCATTACCTATCTTATATTTCCTTGATGCTGGGGAGGGAAGTTGGATTGTTAGTGAATAGGTTGGGGTGCTGGCTTGTGGAGGTCTCCCAATACCATCATGTAATCCGGAGACTTTCTGATGTGCCGAAGGCAAACCTGGTGATGTAGGAAAAAACACAACAGTGTGTTTGATCCAGAGTACAAAGGCGGGGGGGGGGGGGGGGGCTTGGCGTGGCAGTTCTATATTATTGAGGACCTCTTCTTTTTTTTTTTTTTTTTTAGTGAGGCAAGTGGGGTTAAGTGACTTGCCCAGGGTCACACAGCTAGTAAGTGTTAAGTGTCTGAGGCCGGATCCGAACCCAGGCACTCCTGACTTCAGGGCCGGTGCTCCATCCACTGCGCCACCCAGCTGCCCCGAGGACCTCTTCTGAACAAGGAAGCAGTGTGATGGAAAGCACATGGGTCTTGGAGAGATCCATCTCCCACTTTCGACACTAGTTGTGGGAGCCTAGACAAGTCATTTACCTTCTCAGGACCTTGGTTTCCTCATCCATGGAATGGGAATCATCATTCCTTCACTGGGGTGTTGGGAGGACCAGATGAGACAGTGTTTCATGAAGTATTTTGCAAACCCTACTATAGGAGTTAACCATTGCTATTCTGGGATCAAGGGCAGAGCTGTAACTAAGAAGAGGCAGCCAGGGCTCCATTCTGGGCTTTGATAGTATTTGCAGTAGCTTAGAAATAACAGAGGTTAGCACCTGAATAACATGAGAAATTAGTTCAAATAGGAGACTGCCATATTGAGAGCTGGGGTGAGCCCCGCCCCCCCAAGCAGTGGCTTTGCACCAGTGGTCTCCATCTCCCCACCACTGGGTGGTCCTCCACCCTGTCCTTGACTAAGGGAATACTTCATGCCACTCACCCTGGGCACAGCGTGTGGAATTTGCCTTGTGTGTAAAAATTCCTAGTTATGGCTCTATCACGAGAGAACCCAATGCAATTTCCTAGGGAGAATCATGGAGAGATGCACTCTCTTACCGTTCCTTCCTTTTTCCCCTTCCCTATGCCTGCCTCTCTATCATTTTCTTTAAAATGGTGACTTTTAAAAATTAATGTCTTGGGGCAGCTAGGTGGTGCAGTGGATAAGCACCGGCCCTGGAGTCAGGAGGACCTGAGTTCAAATCCGGCCTCAGACACTTAACACTTACTAGCTGTGTGACCCTGGGCAAGTCACTTAACCCCAATTGCCTGACCTAAAAAAAAAAAAGAAAAAAAAAGAAAAAAAAATTAATGTCTTGCCTTTCCATTGTGAGGCATTTGGCTGGAAAGGAGTGGATTTGCATTTTGGGGTATTTGATCTTTTTCTCCAGGAGAGGCTGTGTGCCACTGTGGCTGTGAGCCAACCTCCAGTGGAAAATATCTCAGTTCAGGTCTCACCACCTAGCTGTGTAACCCTGGATAAGTCACTTAACATTTCCAAATTCTGGGTAACTCTCTAAGACTAAATTGCAGAGAAGGGTCCTACCTGCGTGGGAGGAGGGAGTTTCTTACCCTGTGCATTCTCTATGGGAATGAAATTCCAGATCCAGGGGTCCAGCCCCTACCCCAATTTAAAAAAAAACTGTGCTGTGGGCTGGAATTCTCATCTCCGGATTTTGGCTGAAGCAGTGATCATAAGCCCTTTAGAAATTGGCCCGAGGTTTGTCTGCTCTGTGGGGCTTTGATGTTCCTGCCCATGAATCAGTCTCGTCTTTTGTTTCCACTTTCCCCAGTGGGTAGCGACAGCTCATTAAAAAGGAGCATCTCCGAGAGAAGAGCAGCTTAACTTTGATCCCCCTTTCAGATCTTAGCAAGTTTGGCCCATAGGAAAGTGGAATTTGTGGTTTCCATCTGCCTCTGAGCTGGGGACCTGATTTAATAGCGTGGATGGTGGCAGCGGAATCTATTTCTAATAACACTCTCTGTCCTTCCCCCGCTTCCATCCTTCCCCCTCCCCCACGCCCTTCCAGAGATGCTCTGGTATCAATGGATTCAATCTAGAGGCTACAAGAGCAGCAGCCACAAAGCCCAGGTCTCGTCCTCTGCGCTTGTCCGTAATAGCTCACACAAGTCGACCTCCTCAGCGCTGAGGATGGTAGAAATGGTTGAAGCCCCTGGGGTTGTGGGAGAGAACTTCATTGTGAAAGAAAAGGCTGATTGATTTTTTTCCCTTTCTAGTTTAATTTACTGTCATCACAATTTGGTACAAACAGGACATCAGACTCCACACCACTGTGTGGCTTCAGGACTCCCTCCACCAAGACCCGATAAAGGGCCCCTCCAGGCTGTCTTCTGTGGCAGGCTCTGACTGAAACAGTCTCCCAGGGGAGGGCCATAATCACTCCCTCAGAAAGGAGTCCAGTAATGCAAAATAAGCCAATTCCATTAATGAAGCTCCCGGGGATCTTCAACCCAAGGCCTCAGATAGGACCTTAGCTTGGAAGGACTATAGCCTTCGACTTGGAGGCATCTAGAGCTAGCTCCTCACTTTACAGGTGAAGAATCTCAGGCCCACAGAGGTTTGGTGATGTGGCCAAAGTCACACTAAGTGACAGAGTGGGAATTCGAACCCAGATCCTCTGATTTCAAATTCAACATCCTTTCCACTGTACAATATGGGGGTATGTGACAGGGCCTTCCAAGCTTGTACCAGTCTGATCAGCCACAGCCGGGTATACTATGCACTGCCCTTGGCATCCGGATGTTTCCTTGGTCCTCTTTGAGAAGGAAGGACAAACAAGGACAGGCATCTAATTCAGCTCTCTCATGGGGCAGATGGAGCTGGCCCAGAGAGGTTGTCCTCCCCATTATCACCAACAGCAAGTATTCTTGGGTTACAGCATCTCGGAGTGGTGAGTGACCTCCCAGGTCACCTCATCCATCTCCAACCTATCTTGGAGCTCCCCCTACCACACCAGAAACAAAACGATGATCCGATTCAGTCTTTATTTGAGGCCCCTCTAGGGAGGGGCCCCCGATACTTTGAGGATGTGTCCTTTCATAGGACCCAGAATGGAAAGGGGTCTCAGAGGACACCTAGGCCGACTGCCCGAGGCAGTCAACGATTGAGCCCCAGGGATTAGCACCCTTATACCAACCCTAAATCTGCCTCTGGGAAGCTTGCTCCTCATTCTGCCCTGGGGGGTCAAGCAAAATGAGCTGAACCCCTCTTTTCCCATAACAGTCATTCACATCCTTGATGACAACCACACTGGCCTCAATAAAGCTTTGCTTCTCCAAGAGAAGCATTTCCATGTCTTTCTACTTTGCCACGACCTCCAGAGCCCCACTCCCTCATCTTCCTGCTTGGCCTCCTCTGGACTCTGTGGCACCCAGAACTAAACTTGAGGCAGCTTGGTGGCCCAGTGGCTAGAGTGTTGGACTTGGACTCTGGAAGATCTGAGTCCAAATCCTCCTTCAAACTCTCACTTTAGCTGTGTGGCAATTCGCTTAACTTTTCCTCAGCCTTAGTTTGCTCATCTGTCAAATGGGGGTAATAGTAACACCGACTTCCCAGGGTCATTGTGAGGATCAAAGGTGTGTGTAAGACACTAATTAAATGCTGGCTATTGTTTTTGTTTGTTTGTTTGTTTGTTAGTGAAGCAATTGGGGTTAAGTGACTTGCCCAGGATCACACGGCTAAAAAGTGTCAAGTGTCTGAGGCCGGATTTGAACTCAGGTCCTCCTGACTCCAGGGCTGGTGCTCTATCCACTGCCCCACCTAGCCGCCCCAAATGCTGGCTATTGTTACTGAACACAGCATTCTGGGAGCGGCCTCCTCAGGGGGTGAGCTGCCCAGCACTGCCGATTGCCTCACTTTGCTCACTCTATGCCTCTTCTGATGTAGCTTGGAAATAACATTTGCAGAATGAATACCCTATGGGAAGGCAAGAATATCGATTGAATCAATCAATCAATCAATAAACATTGATTAACCACCTACGTGCCAAGCATTGGGTGCTAAGTGCTGGGGCTATAAAAAGAGGCAAAGGACAGCCCCTGCCCTCAAGGAGCTTACAATCTAATGGGAATGGATGATCTCATTCTCCAGAACAGTGAGTCTTCTCTGCCAATTAACGGAGTGTTCCAAGGTACTCTCCCTCCCCTAGCAGAGGAAGGAATCAGGATTTCTCTAAGCTCAGGCTATTCGATACCCAGCTGGCAGATTGGTACGAAAGAATATTGGGTTTGGGGTGAGTGGACCTGGCTCTTCTTCCTATCTATGTGTCTCTGGGCCTCAGTTTCCCCATTTGACATACCTCTTGGGCTTTTGCCCCACATGTTGAAAAGCCTACACTTCCATACACCTGACACTGTTATGGAATGCCATTCAGCTAGTCAAAGACCACAGGATTATAGCCTCAGAACAGGAAGAGATGTCTGACATCATATGGCCCAACTTCCTCATTAGACAGAGAGGACCAGAGATTTGCCCAGGGCCACACAGAAAATGGGGCAGAGCTGGGTTTGGAAGCCAGGGCTCCAGGCACTGAGCCACACTGCCTACTTGGCTCCGAGAACCCCAATCAGCTGTGGGCTGGCAGGTTGCAGGCAGACCAAAGCCCCCACATTCCCCAGAAAGTGAAAAGTGGGGGTTCGAGGGCATTTCTTCCTCAGCACCTTTGTCCTCTGAGACTTTGGCTGGTCGGAGGAAATAAACATGAATTCCACACGTTGCTGCCATTCCCTTGACACTGCGGCTAAAGTGATTATTGTTGTCATGGCAACAATGGACATTTTTATCGTCCTCCCCCCTCCTGGGAAAGGCCTGATTCTACGTTCTGGTAGTAGTTTTCCTCTTTGACAACATCAAGTAGAAAACTGTTCTGGGATCGACTCGGGAGAGATGTGAGTTTCAATCCTGCTTCTGATACTCACTAGCTGTGAGACCTTACGCAAGTCACTTACTGTCTCGGGATTCGGTTTCCTCATCTATAGAATGTGATGCCAAGAATATCCGTCTGGGGGGGTAGCTAGGTGGCGCAGTGGATAAAGCACCGGCCCTGGATTCAGGAGTTCCTGAGTTCAAATCCGGCCTCAGACACTTGACACTTACTGGCTGTGTGACCCTGGGCAAGTCACTTAACCCCATTGCCCCATAAAAAAAAAAAAAGAATATCCGTCTGCCGAGATCAAATGAGATCACGTGTTGGAAGAGCTTTGTAACACTTCAGTCACTATAGAAATACGAGCTATTCTCGGTATTCTTCTCCTCCGTTGTCTCGTCACAGCGCAGAAGTGACCTTGGTTTCAGTACAGTGCAAGCTCTGACAGGTCCTACAGGTGGGGGAAGGCTTCAAGTATAGGGCTGATGTTGGACCAGCCCAGCCAAGGACACTGACATTCTCAAAGACCTTTAGGGGACAGGGGGTGATCATGGGATCATAGATTTGGAAGGGATTTCAGAGGTTAGTGGAAAATGGTTTAGCTCTGGAGAAAAAGCACCTGGGTTCGAATCCTCACTCTTTTACTCATCATCTGAGCCATTTGTAAAATGAGGGCATTGAGCTGGAGCATGAAAAGGGACCTTGAAGGTCATTTAATCTCACTGCCTCATTTGACAGAAGAGCAGGCAGAGGGCTAGAGAGGTTAAAGCATTTGTTCAAGGTCACACAGTACAAAGAAGCGGAGATAGGTCAGAGAAGGGTGATCTATCCCAGTGAAGCAGCGTGGCCACTGAACCTCTCTGGGGCTGGGTTTCCTTTCCTGTAAAATAATGGGGTTGGTCAATGAGGTCCTTTCTAGCTATTATCTATGATCCTGTGAAATTTTTTGTTGTTCATGTCCCACTCTCCATGAGCCCATTTGGGGTTTTCTTGGCAAAGATACTGGAGAGATTTGCCATTTCCTTCTCCAGCTCATTTGACAGATGAGGAAACTGAGGCAACCAGAGGTCAATGACTTGCCTAGGGTCACACAGCTGGTGTCTGAGACTGGATTTGAATACATGAAGATGAATCTGACCAGCCTAGTGCTCTATCCACTGGGCCACATTATCTCTAATTGTGAGCTTTTCCCCCTGAAGGTGATGATGCCCTGCCTGGAGCCTCTAATTGGGTGGGGACAGCTGGTCCCATTCCGACCTGACCACCTGTCACCAACTCAGAGCTGTTGGCTGGTGACACATGGAGGAAACCTAATCTCTCCAGTCCACCAGGTGACCCGGCTTTGGCAGGATTTCCTGTCCAGCCTCTTTTGTGTGTGTGCTCCAGCCCCTGAATGACTAACTGGTCACGCATGGTGGGCTCACCTCACCTTGCCCACAAGCTGCTCCTCCCTGGGGAGGGAGGCCTTCCCCACCCTTCATCTCTTTGTGTAATGGACCATGCTAGACATCATCCGAAGCAAGTTCACAGCCCTTAACTCCCAGGAAATGAAGGCCTGGGCCAGACCTCTTGGCCAGGCCAGGCGAGCTGCTTAGGCTCAGGCTTGGGGTGTGGAGGGAGGGGAGCAGGGCATTTCAAAGTCTGTAAAACTGAGGAGTTGGATTAGACGATCCCTAAGGCTCTTCTCCACCGGCTGCCAATTGGGACACCTGGTTCAAGTCTTGCCTCTGACCTTTACTAGCTGTTTGACCACTGCTAACTCACCCGATGTCTCTGAGTCTGCAACCCCACCTGTAGAAGGAATACTTCCTTCCTTCCTGGCTTTGGGTCAGTAGAAAGAGTGCCAGATTTGTTATTGTTTGTCTTTCATTCTTGAAGACACCATGACAGACATCATGACTTGCAATGAACTGGATTTAAGTGCGGAAGGGCGTGCAAAATCACAAGAGGATCAAGGTTCAGAGTTTAGCTCTCTGCCTCTGACTCCCTGTGAGACCATAGATAAGTCACTTGACCTCTCTGGGCCTCAGTTTCCTTCACTGTAAAATGAGGCAGTTTTGCTAGATGACCCAGAAGGTCCCTTCTGACGGAATCGATATTTCTGTTTCTTTCCTACTTGTTTCTACCAGCAGGATGCCAAGTGGATAGTTGGCAAATGCTGCCAAGAAACACCAAGATACCAAGGAAAGGGCTGGATTACTGCCAAGTGCAAGGCAGAGTCTTTGGCTGAGTCTTAGCCTCTACTGTGTGGGAAGAAGAACACAGATCCATTGTGCCCAGAGGAGCAGACAGGAGTCATTTAGCAATTTAGCAACCGTGGGACACACAGGACAGTTGGGTGGCCTCTTGTGGGACTGAAGCAGAGAAGACCCTGAATAGCCCAAGGATGCCTGGGGCTTCCGGGGAGTCTCAGGTACTCACAGGCAGCAGACTAAGATAAAGAAGCCTATCTTCCAAACTGGATTACAAGGTTCTTGAGGATAGGCACCACAAACTTAAACCTCCCTTGTCTACTCCCCATAAGACAGGTGCACAATAAACATTTGTTGATGACAAGCCAGCTGCTACAGTAGCTGGAGTGCTGAATTTGGCAGCAGGAAGCCTAGAGTTCAAATCCCAACTCTGACACTTAGCAAACAAACATGTGACTGGGAGCAAGCTACTTCGACTGTTTCCTCATGTGTAAGATGGTCTGCCAAAGCAGGGGTTCTTAACTTGAGATCCATGAATTTGTTCTTAAAAATAATTGGTTACCTGTGTTTCAATATAATTGGTTTCTTTTGCAATTTTATGTATTATATATTATATCTAAATTATAGATCATAAAATTACATATGGATTACATAAATTATAGAATAATTGAAATATATAATTATTAAAATATAAAATAGTTGATATATAATTTATGCATTTAAAAGTTATAGACTCATTGGAATATATAATTTTAAAATTATAGAATTTAAAGATGTAATTTCAAGATTTAAGAAATATAGAATAATTGAAATCTATGATTTTAAAATATAAAATAATTGAAATATATAATTTAAAAATTATAGAATAGTTGAAATGTATAATTATACGTTTAAAAGTTGTAGAATAATTGGAATATATAATTTTTAAATTATATATTATTATATTATCTGTAATATAATAATTATATTATTATATATCTATATTATAGAGTCGAAAGATGTAATTTTAAAATTTAAGAAATATAGAATAATTGAAACCTATGATTTTAAAATACAGAATAATTGAAATATATAAATTTTAAATTATAGAATAGTTGAAATGTATAATTTATACATTTAATATCTGTCAAATATTTGGAATATATAATTTTAAAATTTAAGAAATATAGAATAATTGAAACCTATAATTAAAATATTATAGAATGCTTGAAACATGATTATAATTTTAAAATTATAGAATGATTGAAATGTATGATTTAAAAATTTTAAAATCATAGAATAATTTTAAAACTATATTCTAAGAAGGGGTCCATAGGCTGCCAAGGGAGACCATTACATAAAAATAGTTTAGTACCTCTGCCTTACACGGTTGGGAGGCTCCAATGAGATCATGGATGAATTGTGCCGTATGAATGTCAGCTAGTATTATTGACCAGATTCTGATTAAATGCACAGGAAGACAGGCTTAAATAGCTACCTTCTCTATGTGTATTGGAGGGACCAGGTAGGACTGTCACAGTGACTTTTTTTTTGTCAGATCTGTGATTTCATCTGTATAAGGACCTCCCAGGAGGAAATTCCCTCCACCAGTACAGATGGACACTTGCCCTGAAGTTTGTCATCTTAGAGAGAATTATCTGGAAAAAAAGAAGTTTAAGTGATGTAAGAAGGACGGCTCAGCTAGGGTGTGTCTGAGACTGATCTTGAACCCAGATCCTTCCAACTGAAGCCAGAGCCCCACCCACTCACTTCACCTCGGCTTCCTCTCACAGGGTGTCGCAACAAGAAAAAAACCCCAGTAAACATATACATACACGCTCAGTAGGATTTGCCCGAGACCGTGCTAAAGATGCCAAGACAAAAATGAAATCAGCTTTGCCTGGGGCTGCAGATTCCCATCAGCCGTCTCCATTGCGACCTAAAAGATCACTATCTCGTGGATTCGAGTCCCCACCCAGAGTTTCCTCTGGGAAATTTCTGAATACACACAGTGGGTGCCTAATGTATGCATGTTGAATTGAACCAAAGCGGGCATTCCGCTTCCTCTTCCCTGGTCCTCCAGTTAAATCTTGGGCCCATATTGCTTTACTCTTCTGTTTCTTTAAATGAAGTCATCTCTGAGGACACCATGCCAGGACCACTATTTGTGGATTCCAGCAAGGACTCGCAGCTCCATAAATGCACCACTTGCTCAACAACTTCCCACGAGCTAGTCTCTCTATCAACAACTCCTGGAATGCCGGGATTTCTCTGGATCCCATCATTGGAAGACTTGCTTTGACATGGGTTAATATTTTCCATGAAGACTCTCCAAAGAAAACAGCCGCCCCTCCCCCTCGGCTCACGTGCGTCCACTCACCGAAGAGCTCGCTAGCTGCTCACTGTCTGGGCGGTGGCCAAGGCCCGCAGGCAGGAAGACTCGAGTTCAGATCCTACCAGTGTAACCCTGCGCAAGTCACTTAGCCTCAGTTTCCTCATCTGTAAAATGTTAGCCTCTGAGGTTCCTTCCAGTTATAGAACTATGGTCCTGTGGCCCAGGGAACTTTGGATTTCCTCCTGGGGCTGGATAGAGAACTGAAAGAAAGTTCCCACTCTACTGAGGAGGCTTACATTTAAAATAGTCTTGCTGTTCAGTCATGTCTGACTCTTCATCACCCTGTGGACCATACTGTCTGCCGAGTTTTCCTGGCAAAGATACAAGAGTGGTCTGTCATTTCTTTCTCCAGTGGATTAAGACAAACGAGGTGAAGTGACTTACCCAGGGTCACACAACTAGAAAGTGTCTGAGGCAGATTTGAAATCAGGTCTTCTCTGACTCCAGGCCCAGGGCTCTATCCACTGAGCTGGCCAGCTGCCTCAGTCAGTGTTAGCTTCAATACTTGCTCAAGATCACACCAGAGCTAGGGATTCCAAATTTCTGGATGAACATCCATATCAGTTCTACCAGTCAGTCAGTTACCAACCTACTGTATACAGGTACTGTGCTAAACAGCTTTGAACAGAGAACAAGACATACCAACAACTGCAGCTGCTGCTTGGCAGGCTTTTCCTTCTCCCCACAGGTTCCCCTTGGGAAGCACTCCAAACATTTCCTTGCGAAGGAAGTACTAGAAAGCATCTAAACAAAGCTGTTGTAAGAGAACGCCAGGCCATACCAGCCCCAAGTCTGTGAACCAAAGACTCATCCACGAGAGGATGGGATCATCCCTCAACGTGGGCAGAGGAAGGTATGCCCAACTCTGGGGGAAGAAGAAAGGGGGTGGGCTGGGATGGATTTCTTGGTTATTGCTCAGAAGGACAATGATGGCCAGTGTCAAAAGAAGCAAAACCAAAACAAGAGCAACCCTCTCCCCACCTGCTGTGATGTGGGACCTCCGTCCACCCTGGTTAGAGGCAGGAGAACTGATGGGTAATGGAATTTTAGCTGGGTGGGCTGGGATCCTATGCCAGTGGGCTCTAAGAGGTGGCAGTGGCTCATTTGTTTGGGGCCAGGACTTTCAGCAGAATGACCTTTGGAGGAAGAATGACCCACAAGGAAGTGACCCAGGAGAAGGCAGAGAGCTATTCTGAGAACACATTATTCCACACAACCCTCCTGGGACAAGAGTGAACATTCAGGAAGAGTCGGCTTCTCTCTTGGGAGCTCAGTTTCCTTATCAGTAAAATGACCGGTTTGTATGGGGGAGGGGGTTTTTAAGGTCCTTCGCATCTCCAACATTAAAGAATTCTGCAGCTGTAACATGACCATGTGCGTCGGCTGGACTGATGACCCAACAACCTCGTCTGGCTCCGAGATCTCTAGTTAAAACTGAATAAAGCCAGATTGGGCTTAACTTTCTTAGTGTCCAGTGAGTGCCAAGGGGCGGTAGGTGGGGCCAAGCTCAGCGGGGTGGCAGAATGATCATCGTAGCTATCGAACCCATTCAACTGGAAGGTTCACAAGCACTTTCCTCTCAAAAATCATGGGAGAGAAATGGGGAAAATATTTCTATCCCTTCAGCAAAGAGTCAGCACTGAACACAACACTTTCAGATGTGGTTTGAGTAGATGATGTTCTGGGTCCTATGCCTCTTTTAATTCAGCCTAGGATCATATTCAGCCTTTCAGCCTCTAATAGAGAACTCTGCACGCAGTAGGTACTTAAATGAGCATTGCATTGCACCTATCTCTAGCTAGTCTATGTCATGTCTACCAAACCCCAAAGAGGTACAAGGAAAATGGTGGAGTGAACTGAAGAGTTGTGTTCTTCCTGAGAACTAGCTCATTTCTGGACTGACTCCACAGTGCCCACCCCTTCACATTCTGGTCTTTCATGTTTAAGTTCTCAGTCTTTTTTGTGGACTGAGAAGAGGGCCTGTTGTCTTTGCTAATCCTCAGGCCTTTACCTGTTTTCATACTCAACTGAACTATTCAAGGCCCACCAACCCTCTACCAAGTACAAATGCACTGATCCAAGTATGGAAAGGATATCCTCATATTCTTCAAATTTGACCACTCAGAGGCTGGATAGGGTATCTTTTATATCACTGTCTTAGTTACCCACCCCTTGTATCATAGATCAGGAAATTAATTGATCAGGAATCCTCTGATCAGCTTCTCTCCTGCTAATGTATGTATATGTGTATGTGTATGTGTATGTGTATGTGTATGTGTATGTGTATGTGTATGTGTATGTGTATGTGTATGTGTATGTGTATGTGTATGTGTATGTGTATGTATATGTATATGTATATGTATGTACACACACATATGGGATGACTGATCAGCTTCTCTCCTGAAATCTATCATGGACCACCTGGGGGTCTGTGAACCCTAGATTAAGAACCCCTTATCTAGCTCTTCTGAACCTCTAATATTACAGATCAGCTGTTTTCCTTATCATTCCTTTACTCCACCTAACTACTTCAATCAATCAATCAATTATTAAACACCTATTATGTGCTTGGTGCTGGGAATACATAGGCAAAAACCTCATAGTCTATTCCCTCAGGGAGCTTACAGATTTTTTCCCTTTTTTGCGCGGGGGGAGGGGGGGGTGTCTTTGTATCTTTGAGTATTTTGGTTTTTTTCAGTTACATGTAAAAACTATTTTTAACATTCATTTAAAGATTCTTTTGAATTCCAGATTCTCTCACTCCCCTCCCCCTTCAATGAGAAGACAAACAATTTGATAAAGATTATACATGTGTAGTCATGCAAAATATATTTCTGTATTAGTCATGTTATGAAAGAAAATACAGACCAAGCCCCTCCTGCTCTGAAAAATAAAGTTGAACAAAGTATGCTTCAACCTTGATTCAGACTCCATCAGTTCTTTCTCTGGAGGTGGATAGCATTTTTTATCATAAATCCTTTGGAAGTGTCTTGGATCACTGTATTGCTGAGAACACCTAAGTCATTCACAGTTCTTCATCCTGGTACTGCTCACTTCACTTTGCATCAGTTTATATAAGTCTTCTCAGGGTTTTCTGAAAGCATCCTGCTTGTCATTTCTTATGGCATAATAGTATTCCATCACAATCATATGCCACAATTTGTTTAGGCATTTCCCAACTGATGGGTACCTACCCAATTTCTGATTTTTTACCACTACAAAAAGAGCTTGTTATAAATATTTTTGTACATGTGGATCCTTTCCCCTTTCCTATGATCTCATTGGGATACACACCTAGTAATGGTATTGGTGGGTCAAAGGGTATGCACAATTTTATAGCCCTTTGGGCATAGTTCCAAATTGCTCTCTAGAATGGTTGGATCAGGGCAGCTAGGTGGCGCAGTGGATAAAGCACTGGCCCTGGATTCAGGAGGACCTAAGTTCAAATCTGGCCTCAGACACTTGACATTTACTAGCTGTGTGACCCTGGGCAAGTCACTTAACCCTCATTGCCCTGCAAAACAAAAACAAAATTTAAAAAAAACCAGAATGGTTGGATCAGTTCACAACTCCACCAACAATGCATTAATGTCCCAATTTTTCCCACATTCCTTCCAAAATTTGTAATTTTCCTTTTCTGTCACGTTAGCCAATCTGATATATATGAGGCGGTAGCTCAAAATTGTTTTAATTTGCATTCTCTAATCAATAGTGATTTAGAACATTTTTTTCATATTACTATAGATAACTTCAATTTCTTCATTTGGAAACTGCCTCTTCAGGCAGGGTTTTCCTTTATTCTTTGAACATTTATCAATTGAGGAATGACTCACATTCTCATAAATTTGACTCAGTTCTCTTTACATATGGGAAATTAGACTTTTTATCAGAGAGATTTGCTATAAAATTTCCCCCCAGTTTCCTGCTTTCCTCTTGATCTTGACTGCATTAATTTTGTTTGTGCAAAACCTTTTAAATTTTCATATAATCAGAATTATAGATTTTATATCCTGTGATGCTCTCTCTTATTTGGTCTTTAATTCTTCACTTATCTATAGATCTAACAAGTAAACTATCTCATACTTCCCTAATCTGCTTATAGAATCACCCTTTAGGTCTAAATCATGTACCTAATGTGACCTTATTTGAGTATATGGTGTGAGATGTTGGTCTATACCTAATTTGTGCCAAACTGTTTTCCAATTTTTACAGCAGTGTTTGTCAAATTGTGAGTTCTTGTCTCAAAAGCTTGGTCCTAGATTACTATGGTCATTTGCTACTGTGTATTGTGTACCTAATCTATTCCATCAATCTACCAATAGCAGTACCAGATTGTTTTGATGATTACTGCTTTGTAATATAGTTTGAGATCTGGTATGGCCAGGCCACCCTCTTTCACATTTTTTATTGATTCCCTTTATATTCTTGACCGTTTGTTCTTTCAGAAGATTTAAAAAAAATTTTTGTAGATCTATAAAATACTTTTTTGTACTTTAATTGGTATGGCAATGAATAAATAGATTTAGACAGAATTGTCATTTTTATTACATTGGCTTGGCTTCCCCAGGATCAATTAATATTTTCCCAATTGTTTAGACTTTATTTGTGGGGAAAGTATTTTATAATTGTATTAATTTAGTTCCTGGGTTTGTCTTGGCAGGTAGATTCCCAAGTATTTTATATTGTCTATGGATATTGTAAATGGAATTTTTCTTTCTATCTCTTGTTGCTGGATTTTGTTGGTAATATACAGAAATGCTGGTGATTTATGTGCATTTATTTTATTTCCTGAAACTTTGTTAAAGTAGTTAAATATTTCAACTAGTATTTTAGTTGAATCTCTAGGATTCTCCAAGCATACCATCATATTATCTGCAAAGAGTGATAGAATTGGTTCCTCATAGCCTATTCTAATTCCTTCAATTTCTTTTCTTGTCTTACTGGTATAGCCAGCATTTCTAGTACAATACTGAATAATAGTGGTGATAATGGGCATCCTTGTTTCACTCCTGATCTTTTTGGGAAAGCTTCTAGCTTATTCCCATTACCCTTATCATTTTAAAGAAAGCTCCATTTATTCCTATTCTTTTTAGTGTGTGTGTGTGTTTTTAAATAGGAATGAGTGTTGTAGTTTGTCAAAAGCTTTTTCTGCATCTACTGAGATAATCGTGTGATTTTTGTTGGTTTTGTTATCGATATAGTCAATTATGTTGATAGGTTTCCTAATATTGAACCAGCCCTACATTCCCTGCATAAATCCTATGGGGTCGTAGTGTATGATCTTTGTGCTACACTACTATAATTTCTCTGCTAGGATTTCATTTAAAATGTTTGTATCAAGATTCATTAGGGAAATTGGACTGTAGCTTTATGGTTTTTTGTTCTTCCTTGTTTAGGTATCAGCACCATATTTGTGTCATAAAGGGAATTTGGCGGGACTCCCCTTTTGCCTATTTTTTCCAAATATTTTATATAATATTGGAATTGTCCTTAAATGTTTGGTAGAATTTGCTTCTGAATCCATTTGGTTCAGGGGATTTTTTTCCTAGAGAGCTCATTGATGGCTTATTCAATATCTTTTTTCTAAGATAGGGTTATTTAAGTATTGTTTCCTCTTCTGTTAATCTGAACAATTTATATTATTGTAAATTTCCATGCATTTCACTTATGTTGTTAGATTTACTGGCATATAATTGGGCAAAATAGCTCCTAATAATTGATTTACTTTCCTCTTCATTGGTGGTGAATTGACCCTTTTTGGTTTTGATACTGGTTATTTGTTTTTTTCTTTTTAAAAATCAAATGAAAGTTTATAGATCTTTATTGGGGTGGGGGGGATACAACTCTCCAGTGATATGAATACAGGGTATACACAAAAATATACAAAGTGATTGGGGCAAGAGTAGGGTGGGGCGAACACGAATCAGAATCAGGAAAAGCCTACTGAAGGGAGGGGCACCTAAACTGGGCTTTGAAGGGTGCTAGGGGTTCCTCTCTTCAGGAGGAAGTTCCCTTTTCCCAGGGGTATTGGTTTTATTTGAATTATTGAAAAAGAAAAAAGCAGATTTCTCCTGGTGAAACCTGACTCCCCAAGGTTTGCCTTGGGCAGTGGGCAGCTCCCCAGATGCTGCCTTCTGAGCTGCCTCAACTGCTGTGGGTTATGGTGGGTTACACTGCGCCCCCCCCCAGCCCACCCCAGAATGCTAGCCTGGCTGCAACCTTGGTCCCATCCATGCTGTGTGGCCCTCTCATCAGCAAGGGATCACCACCAAGGATCTCTCAAGGGAGGGGTTCTGAAACTGGGGTCTGTGCACTTAAAAAAGATTGTATTTCAATAGGATTGTTTTTCTGTGTAATCTTAGGTATTTTATTTTGTGCTTTTAAAAGCATTCTGAGAAGGAAACCATAGATTTCAAAGGGTCTCTGACACATAAAAAACCTTAAGAACCCCTGCTTCAAGGCACCTTCTGAAAAGATGCTCTCTCCACAACAGGGGTGCCAGAGCAAGGACCTGCAGGGAGGCACTGCAGTGGTCGTTATGAGGCCAGTGGGCAGGAGCTAAACAGGGATCTTGTCCAAAGGGCAGGACTGAATGCCTGGCTGACTTACGGCGACCCCTCTCCCTATGACCTCACTCTGGGGCTGGGGAGGGGCGGTCCCAGGTGTTTCCCATGTTCCCCTCATCTCATTCAAGGACAAACCTTAGAAATCGGAGCCAGAGAGGAACAGAGGCCTGCTGGGAGCTTGGCTGGGGGCCCGGCCATGCATGGGACAGGAGAGGCAGGAAGGAAAAGGGGTGGATGGGAAGGGAAACCATACCAGACCTGCAGGATCCTTGCACAGTGATTTTTCTCAAGCAAGCTAACGTTTATTAAGCGCCTACTCCATGCCAGGCACTATGCTAAGTGCTGGGGATACAAGAGGAGGCAAAAGTCAGTCCCTTCCCTCAAGGACATCTCACTGGCATAGCTCCTTCTTCCAAACCTTTTCATCCCTCCTCAAACCTCCTGCGGCTCCCGCTCCCGAAATCCTCTCAAGGGAGAACCTGGTCTCATATTTTACTGAAAAAACAAGGCCATTCAGCCTTCTCCCCTCCTCCTCCTCCTCCTCCTCTCACATCACCCAGACACCTTCTGCCACTTTTTCCTCCTCCACTTGGTGTCACAGGAAGAGGTGGCCCTTCTCTTTGCCAAAGCAAACCCCTCTCCACGAACAATGGTCCCATTCTGTCCCATCTTCTACAGCTGATTGCCCCCTTCAGCATCTCAGCTCTCTCTTATCTTCAATCTCTCCCTGTCTACTGACTGCCTCCTTACTACCTACAAACATGCCCATTCCTCCCTCACCATCACTCCATCCATCCGTCCATCCATCACTCCATCCATCCGTCCATCCATCACCCAAACTATCGCCCCGTATCTCTCCTCCATTTTGTAGGTAAACTCCTGGAGCAGGCCAGCTACAGCATACAGAAGTGGAAACTTCCTCTCCATCCGTCTGTTCTTAACTCTGGGCATTCTGGCGTCCAACCTCATCATTCAACTTAATCCAGAGTCATTGTGGAAGTTCCCCCTGTTCTGGGTCCTCTTCTTTGCTCCCCCGTGTGTTATTTCTCTTGGTGATCATATCAGCTTCCTCGGCGTCAACTGTCATCTCATTACCAATGATCCTCACATCTATTTGTCCAACCTAACACGTCTCCCCTGCCCTCCAGTCTTACATGCCAACTGTAAATTGGACATCTTAAACGGGATGACTCACAGACACCTAAAAATAAACATATCCCAAACTGAACTTTATCTTTCCCAGCAAATCTTCTCATTTCCATAACTCCCCTATTACTTAATAAATGCTTTCTTCCTCCCTCCCCCTTCCCTCCCTCCTTCCTCCTTCCCCCCTTCCTTCCCCCTTTCTCCCTCCCTTCCCTCTCCCTCCTCCCTCCCTCCCTTTCCCCCCTCCCTTCCCCCTCCCTCTCTCCCTTTCTTCTGGTTAAAATTTGCATTCGAACGTTCAACCACAAAAAGAACCCAAGTTCTCCTGGTACTTTGGTTTCTTTCCTTTCAAGGCTTCTGGCTACTGGACTTGCAGGGCCAGGATTGAGAGCTGGGTCCTTTGGTCATCCATTCAGTGATCTCTCCATCATCCTACAAAGACCACAGCAGATGTCTATGGTTTTGTAGCAGACAAGGCCAGCGCTGGCACTGAATCCAGTGTCCTCACTCCTAGATGGCTCTTGTAGGTAGAGCGTCTGAGGGGTGATATCCCGTCTCACCCCCCACCTCCCACTCCCCAACCCCTGGACCATGACTGGCAGCAGCCAAAGAGAATGGAGACTCTCCTGAGTCTGGAGCCCCCAGGCCTCACACTGACCCAGATCTCAGCTGGGGATGACCTTTGACACTGTGACACCAGGCAGCAGAACAGGCCACAGAGCCTTAGAGCCCTGGCCTGGGCTTCTGGCTCTCTGGTGGCCCTTCCTCTTCCTTTCTGGTGGGATCTGGCTCCTTCCTCCTGGTCACAAGCCCGGTTCCTGGGTCCCAGTAACTGAGTGACTGCCAGTCACTTGTTCCCAGAACTGTGGGTCAAATGTCTGTACCCACCTGGGGCTGTTTATATTCCAGGCCTCTTGAGCAGTTAGCCAGCCAGCCTCCCAGGGCTGGAAACCACATTCACTCTGGGGACAGGCCTCTGGCTCCGGAAACTCCACAGAGGAAGGAGCAAGACATGTACAGCGTAAACAGGTCTGTCTTGTTGCATTAGAGCTAGTGGTAGGTATAAACACGCCAGCTCTAATTCATTACATGTTCCAGCTGTCTCCACCAAAGTCAAGTCTGCAAAACAAGGCTTCGCAAACACAGGTCCCTTTTCTCCTCTCATTCTTTCCTCATTTCCTGTATATCCTCTTCTACCACCCATCCCCATCTTCTTCTTCTCTCTATCTTCTTCTCTTTCTTCATTTATCTCCCCACTCCTTTTTCTCTTTCTTCCCCTCCCCTTTCAACTTCTTCCCTCCTTTCCTTCCTTCCTTCCCCCCCTCTCCCTTTCCCTCCTTCTGTCCTTTCTTCATTCCTTTCTCCTTCCTCCCTCCCTCCCTGACTTTTTTCTTCCTTCCTTCCCTCCCCCTCTCTCCCTTTCCCTCCTTCCTTCCCTCCCCTTTCCCTCCTTCCTTCATTCCTTCCTCCTTCCTTCCTCCCTTCCTTTTTCCTTCCTCCTTCCCTTCCTTCCTTCCTCCCTTCCTTTTTCCTTCCTCCTTCCCTCCTTCCTTCCTTCCTTCCTTCCTTCCTTCCTTCCTTCCTTCCTTCCTTCCTTCCTTCCTTCCTTCCTTCCTTCCCTCTCTCCTTCCCTGCCTCTTTCCCTCCCTCCCTCCTTCCTTCCTTCCTTCCCTCCCTCCCTCCCTCCTTCCTTCCTCATTCCCCTTCCTGCTAACATTTGTTTGTATTCGAATGTTCAGACAACATTGCTCTTCATGTTTCAGCTTCTCTCCTTGCAAGGATGCTGCCTGCTACTGCTTTCCACTCTACTGGGTCTTGCTTGAATTCTCCCTGCAGGAGGAATGACCTGGGTGTCAGGACCTCACCCTCTGCTCGAACCTTTCATCCCTTTCCCTCTCATCCTGACAGGAGCTCAGACCAGGCCTTCCTTTTACCTGCTGGGGCAGGGACTGGACCAGCGCAGGCTACCTGCCACCTCTTAACAGCTGCATCTCTGGGAACAAAATGATTCTTGGCAATTAGGAATGAACGATGCCTGGGGTGGGGGCTGCCTCCAACCTGAGGGTTGTGGGCCAGACGCGGGGGTGAAGTCCGGGTCTCCTGCTTCTCGGCCTTGTATTCTCACCACAAAACAAGCCCTTTCACATGCCCTAGAAGGGTTAGAAGAACGTGTTAAAACTACAGCCCCCTCCTGTGTGTGCTGTTGGGTGGTTTAGGCTAAAGGGGGCCCATTGCTCTCTTTGGTGAACCTTCTAAGATGTGGGTGAAGATATCTGCTAGCCTATACTTACTTATAAGACGGACTTAATTCAAAATCTATATTCGCTTGCTTAAAAAAACTACAGTGTAATTTCTTTTTTATTTCTTTTAAATTTATAGGATAAAACAGACATTTCCATAACAGTATAATTTGAAAAAAGGATTGCACATGAAAATGCTCCAACTGGCAACATCAGATGGAATGTCCATCTGATACCTGCAGCATAGCTGTGTTTTTGGAGAGAGCTCGTACATGATAATGAGGGAGAATTCTATCCTGCAGAAGGCCAACGCCAGAAGTGACCCTCTCAGTGGTCGGGACCACCCGAGCTTCTACCCCAAGTCAGGGTCAGACAACGCTGCTTCTTCCCCTTCCTCACAGAGTGGCTGAGGAGCGAGGTGGGCACTAAGCTCATCGTTGTCCTCCCCCTCCTTTCCCCTTTGCTCTGCTGTCTCCTTGGACTCACAGGAAGGATCTCGGGACGGCTGGGCTGTCCAGATAGGGATGCACACACGTGACCTGTTGCTATTTGCTCATGTCGCCAGCCGTGGGAAATCAGAGGGCACCTGGAGGCACGATTCCTTTCATCCTCTCTCCCCCTCCAGCTCCCAAGGCCCTTTGGTCTGATGGTGGCTGCATTTTTAATCTCCAATTTCTCCAGCTTCCACATGGGCAACCTCCCAACCCACACTCCCCCAGCCAGGGAAAAATGCTTTATTTGCATTATGATACACTATCTGTGTGATTTTCTCTTATCTGGAGCTCCTTCCTGGGAATTATGAAAGTCAGGAGGCCAGGGAATGTGACAGCTCACGGGCAGGGGAGGCTGCTGACCAGAAAACATTAACTATATTTGTTCACTTACAAAGGATTTTTCAAATGTCAAAGGCCTGATTTAAGAGGGCCCAACCTTCAGGAGGGCCCTGGAGGGTGAGGAAAAGACCATTTCTGAAAAGACTAGTCAGAGGAAAACAGATCCCTCCCCCCCCCCATACCTTTGCAAGGCTACTGCCCCCTTGCTCTAAAGGTTTGGGTGCCAGAACCATGTCCCTCCCAACTCACCAGGCATCTCTCTAATTCATATTCTGTCTCCTCTCCCGCAGGAAGAGGAATAATTAGAAGCCCAATTGAGTGGCCCTCCTCTGTAACTAGATCAATCCTCACATCTCACAGAGGAGAAACTGAGGCTCAGGGAGATTCAGGGAGTCTGTATGTGACATTAATGCAAGAATTTTCTGAAGAGCCAATCATAAAAGTTCATACTTTAGTCCTATAAGACACCCCTCTCAAAAGAACCCTGGGAGGCAGGTGGGGATAGCAAATATTATGATCATTGTAAAGAGTGGTGAAGGAATTTTGTCCCACAATTCCTCCAGGGCAGGAATGATTTCATTTTTGTCCTCCACTCCTCCATTCCTAGAATGGCATCAGGTATATAGCCGGTCTCAGTGGATGCTTGTAGAATGAATGAAATGTCAGAAGCTAAACTTAAAACCAGTTCTCCTGACACCAAGACCTTGTCTTCTTCCTTTAAAAATAATAAGCGTGTTTACTTAAAGTTAGGACCTCTTTTTACGACACCATTTACTGCTTTGCGGTTGCTGTTGGGTAGATTGAACCCTTGTTCAAACACCAAAGCGGGCCAGACTTAAGTGGGGGGCTGGTGGGAAGCAGAGTGTGGTGGCTCTTTGGATGTCCTCTGTCCTCCTGTTCTCCCCACGCTTGCCCGGCCTTTAGTCTTCCCTCTGCCGAGTGGGTACAGCCTAAGGCTGTCTGTCGAAGTGCTAGCCTTTCCCAGACTCCTCCTCCTATCAGTACTTGTCGGTCCTTTATCTCATCCCCTTCCTTCCAGCACAATATAAACTCCTCGAAGGCTTGGAGGGATTGCTTTGTCTTCCTAGCACTCAACACAGTGGCTGGTATACAGCTTAATAAATGCTTCCCGTTGTTCAAGCTAATCTTGTACTTTAATGAATCTGTGAGCGTGTTACTAAGGTGGATGTTCCCCCTAATGGGGGAGATCAGAGCTCTCCCAAACCTTCTCATCCAGGATGCCTCTGGGCCCTGGAACTGTCACAGGAGACACACCTAACATAGAGAAAACCTTTTTTTGTTTTTCCTGGGTGTCAGGGCAGCGTCTCTCACTCTTGAGGCATGGCCTTCTTTGGTTTTTGATCATACATTTCCTTGTTGATATCGTAGGACCCTAAATTTAAAGTTTTCCCTAAGGTGTCATTTAGTCCTCATCTTACAGACTGGGAAACTGAGGCACAAGGAGGTTAATGACTAGCCCAGAGTCACAGAGGCAGTAGGTGTCCGAGGAAGGATTGGAAGCCAAAACAGCCATTGTTCTTTTTACTGGACATTTTCACTCTCTCCCAATTATTAGGAGAATGAGCTCTGAGATTTTTGAGCGAGGCAATTTTTATCTCTTTGGATATTCTGCCTTCCTTCAAATCTCAGCTAAAGTCACAACTTCTGCAAAAAGTCTTTCCCAGTCTTCCTTAATATAGTCTCTTCCCTCTGAGACTCTCCTCAATTTATCTTCAATTTTATATGTCTTTTATATGTCTAATGCTAGCTTATGATATGTATTACATATCATGTTTGTGCTTAGTTGTTTGTATATCGTCTCCCCCATTAGACTGGGAGTGCAAAAATTCGTTCTTATTTTCTTTGTCTTCTTTTGTATCCTTTCTTTTTTGCTTCTCTGTATTAGCACCATGGCTAGTATACAGCAGGCGCTTAATAAATGCTTGTTGACTTGCCTTGACTCAACTCCTTATTGCTGGTAGCAACATGTAAAAGTGCAGAATGGAAAGGAAATAGCAAACACCAGAAAATTCCTCCCTGAGGCTGTTCTGAACAGAGCGTGAATCTCTTAATCTGGTGAAGCCCTCTGCCCGGGTCACTGCCTCTCAACCCCTCCACTGCCCACTTGAGGGAGCCTCATTATTCCCCCACCTCTGGCCTCACACCTGGCTCTGCTTCATGGTCTGCCTGCTCTACATGCCCGGATTTCTTTTCCTCTTCCAAATAAACTCAGCTGAAAGGAATGCATCCAGTCGAGGAGGCTTCTGGAGACTTCCATGGTAGGCATTCCAAAGCTGTGGGAGGGAGTCGGTAGTTGGGCCATCCCAAGACACAAGCCTGCATCCTTCTTCTTTGCGAGGCTTGTCTTTGGTCCTGCTGCCTAGAACCTACCTCCTGTGGCATCAGAGGGGCATCCTAGTCAGGAGCAACTCCAGAAAAGTGGGAGGGAGAGAAGACAAGAGAGCCCCCAGGGGGCGTTTCTTCACTGGGGCTAACTGCTTGGGGAGGAGCCTTTTAACCCAATCAATGCTTCCAGAGGTTCCGAATAACAAATTAGTCAGAAGCCATGGGTCCAAGGCCAAAAAGACTAATTAACTGAGTCTAAAAGGAATCAGATTTTGAGTAAGTATTTATGCTGCAAGACGCAGCACGTTGGGATCATGATAACAGCTCACAGTTATGAAGGTTCTAGAGTTGTGCAAAGGGCTTTGTGAGTGTGATCTTGGTGAATTCTCCTAACAGCTTTGTGAGGCCATTGGGGCATGGATGCAGAGAACCGAGGGAGACCAGAGGCCATTTACTCCAACCCTGACATTTTACAGAGGAGGAAACTGAGGCCAAGGGAGGCAAGGTAACTTGTCCAAGGTCACACACATATTAAGCATCAGAGGCTGGATTTGAATTCTGGTCCTCTGGCTGCAAACACAGTTCCATATGCACTATTTTTACTAATGTTTACTATTACTATGATTATTTTTCCATTTTACAGATGGGGAAACTGAGGTTCAGAGCGTTTAAATGACTTGTCCGGGGTCACACTTGGGTCTGCAGGATTCTATGGCCAACATTCTCACTATTACACCACAATGCCCCAGTATAGTGGAAAGATCTCTGGTCTTGGTGGAGGGAGAAAGAGAGAGAGAGAGAGAGAGAAGAAGGAGGAGGAGGAGGAGAGGTGAGATGAGATCTGGGTTCATATCCAGACACTTATTAACTGTGTGATGCTGGATAAATCACTGAACATCCCTCCCAAACCTGCAAGGTTTCATTTTTTCTCAACTGTAAATTAGTTATTATTATTCCTTATAATAATGCTATATGTTGTTGCTATTCAGTCATGTCTGACTCCTTGTGACCTTAATTGGGGTTTTCTTGGCAGAGATCCTGGAGTGGTTTGCCATTTCTTTCTCCAGCTCATTTTACAGATGAGGAAACTGAGGTAAACAAACTTAAGTGATTTGCCCAGAGTCACACAGCTAGTAGTAAGTGTCCGAGGCTGGATTTGAACTCAAGTCTTCCTGACTCCAGGGCCAGTGCCCTATGCACTAGCTATTACCAATTATTATTAGGACTAGCAATACCCAAAATACTGTCAATTAATCAACAAATTCTTATTGACCATAGACTCTATGTCAGGCAGGGTGCCTGCCTTCAGGGAGCTCCCACTCTAATGGGCAGGCAGCTCATCAATTGTGAGGCATTCACAGGATACACACAGAGTGGATGGAAGGCACTCTCCAAGGGGAAGGCACTAGCAGCTGGTGGGGCTAAGGAGCCTGAGAATGTGGAGGGAATAATAAGACTGGAAAGGCAGGAATGGCCCTGTTGGGAAGGGCTTTCAGTAGCAGGACTTTATACCGGCTTGTGGGAGACTCTGAGAGGTCTGTCAAGGACTTGGCCAACCTTTCAACTCCAACACAGACGTCAGCCGCTACTCTTCCCTGTTCCATGATTCCTCCTGTCTCTCAGCCAGTCAGTCAATAAACATTCATTAAGCACCTACTAGGGTCCAGGCACCCTCTTCACTATGTCCCCCATGCCTGGGATGTTCTTCTCCCTCATCTCTGACCCTTAGAATCCTTGACTTCCTTCTAGATTCAGCTTCTGAGCTTCCCTCTGCAGGAGATCCTCCCTGATCCCCCCACCCCCATCCCCACCCCACCCTGCCGCTAACGGGACAGTCTAAGGCTCCCTCGCCTCTATTCTAGACTGCTTCTGTGGATGTCTATCGATGATAGGATCATCAAAGTTCTACACCCAGGAAGGGCCTCGGAGGCGTCTAATCTGACCTCTTCATTTTGCAGTTGAGAAAACTGAGTCAAGGATGATTTAGTGACAAAGAGGGGACTTGAACCCATTTGAGCCTGACTCCAAGTCCCACTCTCTCTCCACTGAATCACCCTGCCTCAGTATAAATGCTGGCTGTTAGTACACCACCGCCTGACTTTTTATTTTAAACAGATGAAGGAACCCGAACCCAGTGGGGTTAAGTGATCTGCCTGAAATCACACAGGATGAAGCAGAGCTAGGATTTGAACCTAGGCCCCTAAATTCAATCAACAGCAACAATAACTAGTGTTTATATAGCACTGCAAGGTTTACAAGGTACTTTCAGTTTTCTCATTGGATGCTCATGGTAATGCCATGACTAGAGGCTGCTATCAGCTCTCTGTGGAGGATGGCATTGGTGAATGTGGACAAAAGGTCAAGGAGGACAAAGATCAGTGAATGAAAGGAAGTGGTGCTAAGTGGGTGGCCAGTAACTTTGGAGAAAAGAGTTCCTGGGGAGTCACTGGGACAGATGCCAGACTAGGGAGTGGGTGTTGTGAGTGTGGGCAGAAAGGTGATGAAAACAGCCAGTGTAGACAGTTAACTCTTGCTCCAAGTTACACACTGAAAGGGGAGGGGAATGGAGAGGGGAAGATTCCTTGAGGAGGTAGGTGAGGAAAGTCAAGGGATTTTTTGTTTTGTTTTGTTTTGTTTGCTTAATAAATGTTGGATTTGATTGGATTAGACACTTAATAAATACCAATTGACTGGCTGGATGATAGACATTTTTTTATGGATTTAGTTTTTCTAGCATGGAGACACTCATTTGAATAACTAAGGGTCTAATTGAAAAGGCCTTGTAATTCTCTCAGGCCAGGGTTCTTAACCTGTGAACTTAAACAAAATTGTTAAACATATTTCAATGTAATTCATTTTCCTAGGGGAGAGACCTAGAGGTGATGGGAGGAGCTAGGAGAAAGGGGAGGGACCTGCTCACCAACCCAAGAGGAAGTTGTGGCACCATTTTGACCCTCAGTATTCCACCTCCCACTTATGTGGCTTTGAACAGGTTTTCCCCCATTCTGGGCAAGTTCTCCTTCCTCTGTTCTACTTCAGGGAATACCTAGAACCTCCCAATTTGGCCCAGAGGCCTTTTCAGATTTCCAAGCAGTTAGGTACCTCATGGTGGGGAATGATCTTTCTTTCTCTTTCTGGCTCACACTACTTCTCTACAATGAGCTATTATAATAATGGAGAAGTCACTCAAGCAACCGACAAGCATTTATTAGGCACCTACTTTGTGCCAAGCACTGGATGAAACCATCCCTCCTCTCAAGGAGTTTACACTCTAATGGAGAGACAACATGTGCATGTATGAGTGTAGGTAAAACAAATGTTCACAGAATAAATACAGAAAGGTGTCAATAAAAGGCTCAGGGGAACAGAGGCCCCTGGGAGGATCAGGAGGGCTTGTGTGCCCAAAATGGGGTCAGGGCCTTTGAGGTCCAAGCATGGGGCACAGAGACCAGCCATGAGGAAGAGAAAAGGTCGGGTTATTCAGACCACAGAGTGAGGGGTGGGTGGGGTAAGTCCCAATTTGTCTGACAAAGAGACACCCGCCACCCCATAGGATCACAGTTACAGACCTGCAAGAGACAATCTCCACTTCACTCTACAGAGGAGGAGACTGAGGCTCAGCGGGGAGATGGAATGAGTTGCCCGTGGTCCCACAAGTAGCAAGGGACAGGAGCAGGACTTTGGATTCTCTTCCTCTCTATCCCTAAGTTTTCTGTTGAACCTCAGTGGCTGTTTGCTGTGCAATGCAGTGTCTGTACCTCTTATTCCGTGTTGGTGGTCAGCCACTGCAGCACCGATGTGAGCTGTGCTCATCACCCCAACGGCCGACACTATCTGTCCCAACCAGCCTGCTTTGGACCCGTACTCCCTTCCACTGAGGGCCTTTCAAAAGCTGGCAAGAAAGATTAAATCACATTTGTTTTGTGGCATCGGTTCCTGAAGCCTTCACCAGAGGCTGATCAAGATGTGGGGGTGATCCGGGCTCCTCCAATTGGGCCAATGGGGCACAAGCTCTGGCAAGTTCTGCCTGGTCAGAGTGACGTCAAGGACAGACCTTGTGGCCAGCTGTGTATCTGCTGTCCTGGGAATAGCCCAGCTAAGGCTGGGGATGCTCATCCCCAAAAGGTCCCCGGGGCGAGGGGTGGGCATGAATTATTTGGCCACAGTGGTTCTCAAAGATTTACAGTCACGGTGGGATTACAATCTGCTTAGGTACAGAGAGGGAATCAAGGGCCCTGAAAGTGTAGAAGTAATTACTGGAAAATGGTTTCTTGTAGTTATTCATCCAGGAGATTCATGGTTTATGCCTGGTGATTGGGAAAGACTGCTGATTTCATCTGCACTTCTGTCAAGCCGACTCAGGACTAAAAATAGTCAAAATGATCAGCTGTCTATAGCACAACATGAGAGGGGACCACGAGGGACCTCTCTCTCTCTCTCTCTCTCTCTCTCTCTCTCTCTCTCTCTCTCTCTCTCTCTCTCTCTCTCTCTCTCTCTCTCTCTCTCTCTCTCTCTCTCTCCCCTCCCTCCCTCCCTTCTTCCCTCTCTGTCTCTGTGTTTCCGTCTTTTTCCTCTCACTGTCTCTATCTCTCTTTCCTTCCCTCCCTCCTTTCCTCCTTCTCTCCCTCCCTTCTTCCCCTCTCCCCTCAAATTTTTGAATTTATTGTTTAATGTCTAGGGGCCATCATCTCACCCAGGCTAGAAGTACAGGGGCTGCTCATGGAAGGATCCCACCACTGATCAGCACCGGAACTTTGATCTGCTCTCTTTCTGACCTGGGGCTTCAACCCTCCTTAGACAGCCTGGTAGTCCTAGGGCGCCTCCTGGGAGCTCATCATATTAAAGTCAAATTTAGGGAAGAAGCTCAATCACTTTACCTATCTAGTTCAGAACTCCTGAGTTCAAGCAATCCACCAGCTTCAGCCCAGCTATTGGGATTACAGACAGCATCACCATGCAAGACTCACCATCTTAATTTTTTTTTAAAACTGGGGCAGCTAGGTGGTGCAGTGGATAAAGCACTGGCCCTGGATTCAGGAGGACCAGAGTTCAAATCCTGCCTCAGACACTTGACACTTACTAGCTGTGTGACCCTGGGCAAGTCACTTAACCCCAATTGCCTCACCAAAAGGCAATTGCAAGACAGGAGAGTTGGTTGAACAAAGGAATCACATGGTCAGATTTGTCCCTACTTTGGAGGGAGTGTCTAGAAGAGACTGTGGGGGAGGAGACTGGAGGCAGAGGGACCAGCTATGAGGCTTTCACCACAATCTAGGCAAGAGGTGATGAAGGACTGAGCTAAGGTCCTAGCTGTGTGAGTGGAGAGAAAGGATGTTGTAAAGGTTGACTCAGCAAGATTTGGCAACTAATGCGATGCGATGGGCAGAGGAGCAAGAGGAGGTCAGGATAATGTGAGGTTATGAACCTGAGACACTGGTATGTGAGTGTCTCTTTTTTTGTGTGTGCGTGAGGCAATTGGGGTTAAGTGACTTGCCCGGGGTCACACAGCTAGTAAGTGTCAAGTGTCTTGAGACTGGATTTGAACTCAGGTCCTCCTGAATTCAGGGCCGGTGCTTTATCCACTGCACCACCTAGCTGCCCCAAAACCTGAGACACTAGAAAGATGGTTGTATCTTTGACAGAAATGGAAAGCTTGGAAGGGGAAGCTTTAGGAAGAAAGATAATAAGTTCAGTTTTAGACATAGGGGATTTAAGATGACTCTGGGACATCCAGTTTGAACTATCCCGTAGGTAGATTGGAGCTTGGAGGAGAGACAGGGGCCAGATAGAAAGCCGTGGAATTTGTCTAAATAGAGATAAGTGAAATTCATGAAAGCTGACCTCGTTGGGTTATATAGTCAGTGGTGAGACTGGGTCAGAGTATCAATGACCAAGTCCTTTTTCTCACATAGCTCTAGTTGATTTCCAGAACAATTAACTAAATCCACAGGTCTACCAACAGTGTATTAGTGCATCTGTCTGCTCAGAGTCCTTCCAATATTGACTGTGTCTTTCTTTCGATACTGCTAATGGCAAAAACATTTGTCCTTCATGACATTCAGGTATTTATTTAATAACAGGTCAAGTTGCATATGTCAGCTCAAAGTCTCTAGTGTCACACAATGCTCAGACCCGGCCAAGACAAATGTTTTGCCTTGCTCTGATGTCTGGGCGCCTCTTAGAGAAAGTTTGAGGAAGAACAGGATGGCAAAACAAAAGAAATGTTTATTAAGGGCCTATTATGGTCAGTGTATTTAAAGATTAAAAAAAAGAAAACAGATTCTACCCTAAGGGATCTTATATTCAAATTCATTTGCATTTAGATGACTGCTGAATAGTGTATTGGACTTGCATTGAGGAAGAACTGAGTTAGAATCCTGCCTCATTTACTTACTGCCTGTGTGACGCTGGAAGAGTCACTTAACCTCACTTATTCTCAGTTTCTTTGTCTATATAATGCAATTAACAATAGTACCCACCTACCTGCTGCAAAGTGAGATACATAAAGAACTCGCTTCGTAACCATTTAAAGAACCATATGAAGGCTGGGTTTCCTCCCCCTCCTTATCCACCTCCTCATCTTCATCATTGTTATCATTGTTGTTAACAAGACTTGTCTATCCACAGAGGCAGCTAGGTGATGCAGAGGATAGAGCACTGGACCTGAAGACCTGAGTTCAAATTCAACCCCAGATACTAATTAGCTGTATGACCCTGGGCAAGTCATTTAACCTCTGTTTACCTCAGTTTTCTCAACTATAATACGGTGATCATAACATCACCCATCTCCCAGGGTTGTTGTAAGGATAAACTGAGAAAATAATGGTAAATCCCTCAGCACAGTGCCTGACCCTCTTAGTAAATGCCGCCCCATGTTGGGGACAGAGGGCTAGACCACTGCTTGGAGGTGACGGAAGATAACAGGGTGGGGGCAGCAGGACCCCTCAATCCTACACTACTTGTTTTCTCAGCCAACGTCCACTGAAGCCCTTCTCTGATGCCTCTTTATGGGGAGGAAATTCAGGACTTATCTAAGGCTAAAGCAGGAGAGAACAAGCTTTGGCAGGTATAATATGGGCCTGTCCTTGAGAACTAGACCAGCTAAGTTTTGAAAGTTCCTCATTAGAAATTTAGTCACTAGGAGATTGGTGAATTTAGCCACAAAAACTCGATAAAGGGTCAAGGGATCATACCCTATACAAGGGAAGGAAGTACACTGCCCCTCCTCCTTCCTTCCCTTCCTCTCCCTGCCCCCATTCCTCCTGAGGATCAGATCACAGAGCCTTGAAAGATGGTATACAGTCATGCAGACCCATTGGTATGTAGGAAAGGAAGGTAGGAGTTGTGGCTCCTAGGTCCCAAGGCAGGCAACAGACTCAGCCTTGTTCTGAGGCACCAGATAAAAGCAGGGGAAGCTGGAGTTCAGGGCTACAATGAAGCTGGCTCATTTTATGCGATGGTGTCGCTATAGCTTTTGGAAGAAGGGCCTGCAGAGGAACCAGAAGAGCCTTCTTAGCCTGGTTAACCAGGTGACTTTGACCTGGCTGTGTTTGCATGCCCCTGTATTATGTATGGCCCTAGGGAAAGTCTCCTGTGTATGGGCTAGACTGTAGGTTGGTTGAGGTCTTAGATTCAGATCGTGCCAAGAACTTGGCAGTAATAACCCTGTCCTGAGGCCAGTGACACCATTGTCCTAAACATCACTCTTTTGTCCTTCCCTATTCTCTTGGGTATGTCTGAGACAGGAGTTTTGGGACCTCAACAAAGCACTGAAGCATTTATTTACTAAGAAGAATGTTCTTCAGAGTGGGAAGGTTAGAACAAAAATGGCGGAGAGAGAATTGAGACCCAGGAGGAATGAAGACGTGACAGGGAAGCATTTAGCTGCCCCTTCATGTGTTCAAGGCACTTAGTGCAGGTAAATGACATCCGAGAGAACCAAAAGACCTTGCAGATGTTATTGGTGAACCATTGTTGGGGAAGGTTAAGTCATGGAGAAGACAAGAAAAAGGCAAATGCCCCCATTTTCTTAAAGGGAAAGAGGGTAAATTCTCCTATGGATCATGAACTTTGACTTATTGCTGGAAAATCTTCAGAATGCATTGTTAAAGGGATACTTCATAAACACTTGGAAAAGGTAAACAGAGCCAGCATAGGTTTATTAAAAATTAGCCATATCCCCCCAAAGAGAAAAAGACCTATTCGTGCAAAAATATTGATAGCGGCTCTTTTTGTGGTGGCTGAGAATTGGAAATCAAAGGAATGCCCATCAAATGGGGAATGGCTAAACAAGCTGGGGTATATGATGGTGATGGAATATTATGGTACTATAAGAAATGACAAGCAGGATGATTTCAGACAGGCCTGGAAAGACTTGTTTGAACTGATGTATAGTGAAGTGAGCAGAACCAGCAGAACGTTGTGCACAGTGACAGTAGTATTTGATGAAGAACTGTGAATGACTTAACTATTCCCAGCAGTCCAGTGATCCAAGACAGTCACAAAGGACTAATGATGAAGCATTCTATCCACCTCCAAAGAAAGAAATTGTATTGATTCCATTTTCTTTAATTTTTTCTTTTATTCAAGTTTTCTTGTACAAAATGATAATATGGTCATGTTTTACACAATTGCACATGTTTAACCTATATCTGATAGTTTACTGCATCGGGCGGGTGGGGGGAGGAGGGAGATAAGGAGGGACAGAATCTGGAACTCAAAACTTTAAATTAAAATATTTATTATTATAAAAAAATAAAAAAAAACTAGTCATGTCAGGATAACGTCATTTCCTTTTTTGCAGTATTACTAAGCTGGCAAATTGGGGGCAATTTCATACATATAGTATATGTGGATTTTAGCAGGGTATTTGATAATGTTTCTTATACTAGCCTGTGGACAAAATGGTAGGGGGTGGGCTAGACTGTGGGCAGTTAGGTGGAATCAGAACTGATTGACTGAACCTAAAAAGTCATTAATGGATTGATGTCAGCCTAAAGGGAGCCCTCTCTGCAGTTCTATAGATCTCTGACCTGGTTTCTCTTTTGTCAAGTGTGTGTGTGTGTGTGTGTGTGTGTGTGTGTGTGTGTGTGTGTGTGTGTGTGTGTGTGTGTGTGTGTGTGAAGGGGATCTCTGGGTTCCCTTTCCCTTTGGCTCTCATGCTGGTGTGTGCCCCAAAACAAAGGGGTCTGACATTTTCCTATGTGTTGCCAGTCTTTCCACTGACACAGGTTCGAGACAAAAAAATCAGCCATTCGTCTTCACCATCTAGGATGGAGAAGGAATGCTTCGCTTTGTCTCTGGCCACTGATCACTGGCCCTGGTGTGGCTCAACTTTTGTCCTGTACAGGGATGACCCAGGTCACCCCCATACAATCAAGTGTCAGTTCATGGGTAGAGAGCCTGATCAAATTCTACACAAACCATTATCTGTACACACACCACACACACACACACACACACATGCATGCACACACACAAACGCAACATGGACCTGTTCAATGTCACTCACTCTGATAGATGTTTTCTTGATCTTTAACCAGAGCCGGTGGCAAATGTAGCCCTTTCAAAGGGAAGGCAACGTGGCATAGTTGGGGGGTGGGGGGTGGAGAAGGGGAGGAGACTGAGACAAGGAGAGTCAGGAGAGACCTGGGTTCATGCCCTACCTCTGACATGTATTGGGTGAGCAAGTGTAATTTACTACCCCAATGTGAGCCTCAGCTTCCCAGTTTAAGAAATGGGTTTAATTATACCTGTACCACCTACACCATGGGGTTGCTGGGATCACTATGGAAACATAGGGTTGTGTTATTAAAGCTAGTATTACTGGGAATCCCATGACAGACAATGATATTTGGATGCTTTGTTCAGAACTGTGATTTCATAGGTGTGAGGGTCTCCCAGTATGGATACCTCCTCTGCTAATGTTCTGTAACTTTTCATCTTAGAGTTGCTCAGGGCAGTGAGATGTCAAATGATTTATCCAGGGTCACAGAGCCAACATGTGTCAAACCATAATAATAGTAATAACCGGGAAAGTCGTTCACATACACCATCTCATTTGAGCCTAAGAATAATCCTGGGAGAAAGGGAATGCGGGCATTATTATTTCCACTTGACAGATGAGGAACATGAGACCCTGAAAAGTTAGGTGACCTGCCCAGGGTCACACAGCCATTAGGCATCAGAGGCGGGATTTGAACCTGGGATTTCCTGGCATCAGAACGGCACTTCACTGATCACATCCCACTAGCCAATCACTGAGTAGAACTAGAGTCCAGCCATTATGGGTAATGCGTTACCACCACTAGGCTACACTGTTTCTAAGCGACCTCTAATTATAGGGAAAGGGTATAAAGCCGAAGAGCTGACAAATGTGGATTGCTGATTGATTGATTCATAGTTGGCTAGGACGAATAGTGGATAGAGGATTGGACTTGAATTCAGGAAGAACTGAGTTCGGATCATGCTTCATTTCCTCATCTGTAAAATGGGGGTAACAATAGCCCCTACACTGCAGGGTTGTCATGAGGATCCATTGAAATTGTGTTTGCAAAGTCCTTTGCAAGTGCTGTATGAACACTAGGGATTATTATTAATAATAAACCAAATAGTTATTCAAAATAGTGCCAAGTTCTTTCTACTTGTGGGGATCTCAAATAGAGCTGAGAGTGATGGGAAGGGTCTCAGAACAATTTTCTTTTCTTTCTTTCTCTATTTTCTTCCTTCCCTTTCTTTTTTCTTTTCTTTCCTTCCTTCCTTTCCTTTCTTTCTTCTTTCTTCCTTCCTTCTTTCTATTTCTCTTCCTTCCTTCCTTCCTTCCTTCCTTCCTTCCTTCCTTCCTTCCTTCCTTCCTTCCTTCCTTCCTTCCTTCCTTCCTTCCTTTCTTCCCTTTCTTTCTTTCTTTCTTTCTTTCTTTCTTTCTTTCTTTCTTTCTTTCTGTCTGTCTGTCTGTCTGTCTTTCCTTCCTTCCTCCCTCCCTTCCTTCCTTCCTTCCTTCCTTCCTTCCTTCCTTCCTTCCTTCCTTCTTTCTTTCTTTCTTTTGCGGGGCAATAAGGGTTAAGTGACTTGCCCAGGGTCACACAGCTAGTGCCAAGTGTGTGAGGTCGAATTTGAACTCAGGTCCTCCTGAATCCAGAGCCGGTGCTTTATCCACTGCGCCACCTAGCTGCCCCTCAGAACAATTTTCATTAGCAGAAACGCCCCCCACACTGAGTTGTATCTGAGCGTACTTCCCCCAGATTTAGCCTTTCCTCGCTCCGCTCAGCAGGAGGGGGACCAGAGACAATACCAGCACAAAAGCAGGAAAAGCAGGTCTAACTTCCTGACCTTCTGGCTGCCTTCCCACCAGGCAGAACCCCAGGGAAAACACACAGAGACGTGCTCACGTCAGGGAAACTTGCAGGGGAGCCCACATGATGCGTCCATCCCTTTCCTGAGCCTTCTGCTCTGACCTTGAATCCACAACCAACCAGAACAGCCAGAAGCTAATCAGGATGTGACCCGGCTAATTATCCATCAGCAATTCCTAACCGCTCTCACTGTTCCTGAAAGGCCCGGACCAAGCTACCTCTGCACTGCCCAGTGAGGCTCACAGGAGGGACTTTAGAGACCAGCTAGCGCCCCGGGCCCATAAAACAATCGAAAGCCGTAGAAATGAAATGGAGACTCCAAAATTAATCAATGAAGAGTCAAGCACAGCGAATGAAACCATTCGATTCTCAGGCAATTTACACGAAGGGAGACAGCAAGCACCTATGTAAGTTACACTCAGAACACACACACACACACACACACATGAAGTTGCTAAGTATAAGGGCATGGGGGGGCATTAGTAATTCTTGGGGAGGGGGTATTGCAGAATCAGGAAGAGCTTCATGCAGAAATTGGTGCCTGAACTGAACCCAATCCAAGGGATCTAACAAGGCAGAGGGGAGGGGGAGCGGATTCGGAAAGCCGAACGGGTACTAAGCATCAGAGGACTCGAACAGGCCTTCCGACTTCGACTCTGCAGCTCTTTTCATTGCAGCCTGTTGCCTGTCCGGCGGCACAGTTGCTTGTGATGGGTGTTCCTTGGTGCCCTTGCTTCTGAGAGCCTTCGCTAATTCACAGCGCTAATATTTGGAGCCTGTATATACCAAAGGCGAAACTAGAATAGGCTTAATGAGATCCTTGCCTCGGGCCGGGAAAGTTGGAGGGTGGCTGCAACGCTGTCCAAGGACGCCCTTCCTGCCTTTCCCAGTGACCCCTAGTGGCATCAGCAGCGGCCGCCTCATCCTGGAAGTCCAATTACTTCTCATACTAAAGGGCAAGTGATGGCAGGAGGCTTCTCTTGGCACGCAACGTCTTCCCCTCTAGAACCACAGTCTGGGCGTTTCCCCAAATCCTGGGCTGGGCCTCTTATGAGCTCCTCACGATTGATGTGACATCTTTCCCTCACTGCGACCTGCTTGAGACACAGAAGTTAGGCATTATCGCCCTACACGGTGTGGTTTGTTATACCTGAGTTCAATAAAGCCGCCCAGTGTCATCCAGAGCGCTAGCCGATTCCCTCCCTTTTTATTTCTGATCTTCCCATAGTAGAGAAACGGTATCAAAATGAATCAGCGTGGTAACTGGAACTAGCCCCAAGCTTGCTTATGTCAATCCTTAGGCTGGGTGATCTCATCGTCACAGTCCCTCCACTGGTCCGTGCCTCTTGTGTGATTCTGACTGCGTCTTTCCTAGATGATTTGAGAAAAATAGTTTCACGTGAAAGTGATGCTGTTTATGAGCCCCAGATCATGTGGGACGTCCATGTGTTGAGCTGTGGGTATCAGACAAAGGACACTTTTCTGTACCACAAAGAAAAGACTAGGGAGAGCTTGTTGACAACTACTTAAATCTGAAGGAGTAACTCCTCCCTGCTAACATGATCTCCAGGGAGGTTAATGCTGGCAGCATTAACAGATGCTGAACCAGACCTCACTCTCCCCTTGGTTCTGTACTGTCTGAGCTGCTCACTCAAGGGCCATTTCTTCTGACAAGCCAGGGTATGGCTTTGTCTCAGCCTCCTGTCTCTGGTCATCCTCTGTCCCAAGAATTTGTTGTGGGGAGTCCCTTCTTCTCGGTAGCTACACCTTGAGCCCCAGAGCTCTGGACCTATCAAATTCATGAGGAAGCCACAAAAGCTTTCATTCAGTCATGTCTGACTCTTTGTGTCCCCATTTGGAGTTTTTTGGGCAGAGATACTGGAGTGGTTTGCTGTTTCCTTCTCCAGCTCCTTTGACAGATGAGGAAACTGAGGCAAACAGGGTGAAGTGACTTGCCTTGGGTCACCCAGCTAGTAAGTGTCTGAGACTGGATTTGAACTCAGGAAGATGAGTCTTCCTGACTCCGGGCCTGGCGCTTTGTGCGCTCTGCCACTCAGCTGCCCACAAAGGGTAGGACCATCCATCTTTTAGGACTGCTATTTAGTCAGGAAAAGAAACACAAATCAGAAGTGGCAGCCAGAAAATTAAGGCCTGATCTTGGGTTCCCCTAGACAGAGCATGCTATCGATGCCATGCGTGAGTGGCCACCATTGTTGATGGGAATAGCAGGGAGAAATATTTTCTCCTCTCCCTAGGCCTCCCCCCACCCCACTCCCCTTCCTCAGAAGCAAGAAGCTTGAAGAGCTCTGGTGTATTTATGGACAGAAGAGAGAGCAAGAGGGACCTCAGAAATCTTGACCTCTTTGAAAGTGGGCATCTGCTCCTGATCAGTGGCGAATCCCATTCAATGCAGTCCATCACCCTCCCACAACTCTCCTTCCCCACCATTACAGGCTTCTTTGTCATCCCCAAGGACAAATCCACAGGAGCCAACAAGGGTTTGCTAATCAGAGTCCTTCAGTGCTGAGCCCCAGCTGATAGCTCTCCAGCGTCCAGATTGGAGGGGTGGAAGAGGAGAAGTGCTCCCCTAATAATCTCCATTTCAGTGTGACCCCCAGAAAACTAACAGGGGTAATGAGAAAACTACTGTCTCAACTAGGCAGACAGGGGAGGGAAGAGTCAATTACTTTTTGTCTTCTTCTGGTTCAGCCCTGACAATCAGCGTGGAAATCTGCTGAAGCCTCTTGGATACATTCATTTGCTTACTGAATCCTCCCTGCCCCTGGCAGCCCTCACCACCCCCACCCCCACCCCCACCCCAGGCCCTGTTCACTTCCTTTTGAAACCTGTCACTTCTCAGAAATCTTCCCATCATTCTAAGCCCTTACCTTGGGGTGTCACCTCTCCTTAGAGATGGAGCCTGGGCATCGTCTTCCATTGAGCAACACTCTGGATCCCAAGTATGACGGCCCATTGAATTGTTGGACCTGTTTTCTTTGGCCATGTCCACTGGAGTGTTGGGGGGTTTGGGGGAAAGGGGACCTGCTGTGAAATATTCTAACCAGTAAGAATTTATTGATGAGAAAAGAACCATAGCTCAAAGTAAGGTCCTTAGACAGCCCCTGGCCCCGCATGGCTACTGACCTTCCATGACCATGGGGAAATCTCACTTCTGCTTCCAGTTTGATTTAATTTAGGAAATACCTACGAAGCAGCTACTATGTATGAGGTACTATGCTAGTCTCTAGGGAGGCAAATATTTAAAACGATGTGATGCTTTCTTCCTCTCATTCTATTTGTAAAGAAGAAATGCGCAGCTAGGTGGCAGAGTGGATAAAGCACTGGCCCTGGATTCAGGAAGACCTGAGTTTAAATCCAGCTTCAGACACTTACACTTACTAGCTGTGTGACCCTGGGCAAGTCACTTAACCCTCATTGCCCCAAGAAGAAGAAGAAGAAGAAGAAGAAGAAGAAGAAGAAGAAGAAGAAGAAGAAGAAGAAGAAATGCAGTCTTCCTCCTTTCCTTTGAGAGGTGGGGGGCTATGGATGCCAAATGCTGCATATACAACAAGATCCAGACAATATATTGATTGGTTTTGTGTAATTGTTTTTCTGTGTGTGTGTGGTGGAAGGAAGCAGGGAGTAAACCATATTAGGAAATTTCTGTGATGTAAAAACAAAAAGCATAAGTAAAATGTTAACTTTTTTTTTTAAAGAGGAAATGCCCCACCCCCATGTATCATTTCAGAGTTTCTGGGAGAGTTCATTAGAATTTATAAAGCACTTTAAGATTCTCTCCGAGGAGCTGAGGACAAAGTGTTTTTCCTAGAAACATGTCAAAGACCTTTCATTCCCAGTTCCCCTGGTCTCTAAATACAAAACCTGATGCCTAAATCCAGAGGAGACAAATTCTTGCCTTAGAGTTTGCATCCTGAAAAGTAGAAATTGCGTCAGGGGACAAAGGAGTTGGGCCTCCTGGCTCTTATTCTGGGCAAAATCCCAGAATCTTAATGTCTTCATCAACTAGGACATTGGTTCTTTCTCCGTCTTCCTATGATCCACCACCCCCGGATGTCTGCCTAGAAACCCATGAACAGGAGCTGCAGAGAATCCGGGCTGACAATTTGCTGCCAGCTGTCTAGGCCATGGCTGTCTTAGGAATTTTCTAGAAGTGATGATTCTCCACCGTCCTCCTTTCTGCCAACGAGGGGCTCCACATGACTCCCTTGGGATCCCTCTGGGCCTTCCAGGTCTGCCCCAAACAGTCCCAGTGAACGAGGGTAATATGAAGAACAGGGCAGAGAGGTCACGTAGTCAGGAACACAAAGGGAAGAAACAGGAAACCAGCACAGGATTCCGAAGATAAGAATTTCTAAGAGAGAAGCTAGACCAAAGGAGTGGGTGGTGAGGCAGGGAGGAGGAAGTTTCTTTAGTAATTCACGTCCCTCCATTGGGGTTAGCCAGGAGCCATGATTCTGACTGACCACTGAGAAAAGACAGCATCACAGCCCTCAAAGGATAAGAGATGAAGGGGCAAAACTGGCTGGCCCTGGAGTCAGGAAGAATGGAGTTCAAATCCAGGCGTGCACACTTATTAGCTGTGTGACCCTGGGCAAATCACTAACTTCTGTCTGCCTCAGTTTTCTCATCTGTAACATGGGCATAATAAATAGCATTGACCTCCTAGAGTTGTTGTAAGGATCACATGAGATAATATTTGTCAAGGGCTTTGCAAGCACTAAAACATTACATAAATGCTTAATAAACGATATAAATTGTCATACACGTGCTGAAAGGTCTTTTATTTTTTATTTAGGTTTTGTGTGGAGACTTTCGGGGACAATTCCATGGCACAGTAGATAGAGTGCCAGGCCTGGAGTGAGGAAGACTCATCTTCCTAAAATTCAAATCTGGGGGCAGCTAGGTGGTGCAGTGGCCCTGGATTCAGGAAGACCTGAGTTCAAATCTGGCCTCAGGCATTTGACACTTACTAGCTGTGTGACCCTGGGCAAGTCACTTAACCTCCAATTGCCTCACCAAAAAAAAAAAAAAAAAGACCTCAGAAATTCAAATCTGGCCTCAGATGCTTACTATCCCATTCAGTCTTTGGGCGGTCATTTAACCTCTGGCTACCTCAGTTTTTCCCATCTGTAAAATGGTAAAACAGCATTTACCTCTCAGCCCTTTGGAACTTTAAAACATCATTTAAATACTAGTTATTAAATGCTAGATAATGACAGGCCAGAGAATAACCAGCCTCAGAGCACAGGGGCCACTCCGTCAAGATGGCGGCCACCTCCAAAAGGTAGCCACCTCACCCCATTCATTGTCTTCACTTCTTTTCACCCCAGGACAGCTTGCCTTCCAGTGGCAGGCATTAAATCCACGATCTTCCCTTTATCCTCACCTCTGCCACCAAAATGACCAAAAAAAGACGCCACAGAAAGGTAGAAAAATAGATTCGAGTCCTTTGGGGTGGTTCCTTCATCAGCTGATCACTGAGGATTTTAACGCATTGTTCAAAAGGTCCAGCAGAGAGCTCTGGTTACCACCTCCTTCTCACACCCCCAGTTTATGTGCAGGATTAAAGAGGGATCAGAAACTGAGCTGTGTGAAGGTTAAATGCATTGGTGACTCGCCCATATTCAAGGAGGAGCGTGAGGGAGCCAGGAATGGCTCTCAGAAAGCTATCTCCAGCCCCATTTCCCAGGCCAAACTGAAATCCTCTCTGGTGAACTGAGGTGGACAATGAACTCAACTAGGGGAGATGAATAGTGCTGAAAGGAGGTCTCTGGAAGCCTGAGGTGTCTGGACTTCAGATCCCAGCCTCCTTCACAATCCCTCTTAGTAATTTGATGGTATTCATCACATTGCATTCTTCTTCTTTTTTCTTCTTTTTTTTCCCTTTTCCTTTTCCTTTTCTTTTCTTTTTTTTTTTTTTTTTTTGCAGGGCAATGGGGATTAAGTGACTTGCCCAGGGTCACACAGCTAGTAAGTGTCAAGTGTTTGAGGCTGGATTTGAACTCAGGTCCTCCTGAATCCAGGGCCAGTGCTTTATCCACTGCATTGCCTAGCTGCCGCCTTTGTTGTATTCTTTCAGAGAGCACAGATTTCCTTATTTCCAACTGATATTGAGCCACCTTCTTTCTGTTACTTTTTCCCAGTCTGAACATTATGAAATGTCCCATTCCACTGTATCCCTTTCCGCCAAATATTCTATGATACACAGTATCATAGACCTATAGCAGGTAAGGGACCTTCAAGGTAGTTCTGGTGCAGCCACCTCCTCTTACTGATGAGGAAACTGAGGTATAGAGAAGTCAAGAAATCTGTCTAAGGCTACAAGGGCCAGAGGCAGAATTCAAATCCAGGTCCCCTGAGTTCAGATCCAACATCCTTTTTTTCCTCTTTTTTCACTTAAGGTTTTTGTTGTTGTTATTGTTGTTTTTCCCTCCCTACTTTTCTTCCTTCTGCAGGAGAAAAGATAAGATGAATGATTTGTTTGGGTCAAGGAGAGTAAGACATCTCTTTATCTAAAGATTTTTCAAAGGAGATGCCCTGTGGTCCAAACTGGTCTGGCTTCCTTCAATTCTCAGCTAAAATCTCCCCTTCTACAAGAAGGCTTTTCTAATCCCACCCTAATGCTGTCGATTATTTCCCATTTATCCTGTCTATAGCTTGTTCTTACACAGTTGTCTTCCCCATTAGATTGTGATCTCCTTGAAAGCAGCGACTCTTTTACCCGGTGCTTAGCACAGTGCCTGACATACAGTAGGTATTTCATAAATGTTTATTGACCAATTATTCTCTCTGCACTGACCAATGACCTCTTCTCAATAAAGCCGATGATGCACTTGCTGGCTTCTCTCCAGATTTTGACACTCTCAGTCACCCTCTTCACCTAAATGCAATCTCTTCTCTAGGTTTTGGTTTTTGTTTTCCCTTTTCTTCTTTTTTTTCTCTCTAGGTTTTTGTGCCTCTGCTTTCTTTCGGTTCCCCTCTTACATCTCTGACCACTCCCACATCATCATTGCTTATTGGACATTTCAGACTAGATATCTCACACTGGACATATCTAAAACTGAGCTCATTTACCCTCCCCACACCCCACCCCATCCAATCAGGTGCCAAACTTGTCATTTCTACCTTCAGCCTATCTCTCCCAACCTGCTCCTCTCTTTACTCACCCTGCCACCAGCCCAGCTCAGGCCCTTTGCAACCTACAATAATCTCCTGATTTGTCTCCTTGCCTCAAGTCTCTCCTATTCTGATCTATCCTAAATATAGCTGTCAAAGTGATTTTCCTAAAATGTAGATCAGACCATGTCACTCTTCTGCTCAATAACCCTATTGCTTCTAAAATGAAATATAATCTCCTCATTTGGGCATTTAAAAAAAACTATTATATGGCTGCTTTCTACATTGCCTAAATTTCTCCCCACTCCCAGTGAACCATCCCTTATCACCAAGTATTCTTTTTTTTTCTTAAGAGGAAAAAAAGTCAACAAAACTGATTAATGCAGATTTTTTTTTTTTGGATGTTAGATGCAAGGTACCACATCTGAAAATCCCAACCCCTGCATAATGAAGAGGTGGGGATGGAGGGTGTGTCTTTGTCTGGTGTTTAATGCTTTTCACCACCGGATCTCAACCTACTTTTCAGCTTTATTATACATTCCTCCTGTTCCCACACTGGATGGTCTGACCTGACTGGTCTTCTTACATAAAACACTCTAGCTTCCGTCTTTATGTAGACTGTCCCCCATGTGTAGAATTTTCTTAGAATTCATCCAAGACTAGGGGCAGCTAGGTGGTGCAGTAGATAGAGAGCTGGCCCTGGAGTCAGGAGGACCTGAGTTCAAATCCAGCCTCAGACACTCAACACTTACTAGCTGTGTGACCCTGGGCAAGTCACTTAACCCCAATTGCCTCACTAAAAAAAAAAAAAGAAGAAGCTCCAATCTCACCTTCTGCAGGAGATATCCCCAGGGCTCTCCTTCTGAAATGAACTTCCATCTTTCTGTATACCTCAGGTATGTACCTAGTTGTGTGCTCTCCCCCGATTAGAATGTGAGCTCTTTGGGGGCAGGGACTGGGTTTTTCTCTTGCTTTGCATCCCCAACTCTTAGCACAATGTCTGGCACACCGTGGGCGCTTAATGATTGCTTGTGGACTGGCTGATTAGGCACTGCATCCTGCCGTCTCCCCGTCTAACCTGGCAGAGGAGACACATTTGCTAGAAGCTTTTAAGACAAATGTGAGGGGATGGAGGACCAAGGCTCCAAACCAGGGAAGGGCATAACCAAAACAAATAGCAGTCACCCTCCCGGGAGAGTCACAATTGTAGGCAGTCCATTCCTTCTAACCGCAGCCTCCCAGCGAAGCTTGTCTGATGCCATTTACTTAACAGGAGGCTATTTCCCTGCTTTCCAAAGCACTCTTGAGCCACCAGTTAAGTCCTCACACCCCAGAGCAATGTGTTTGCCCAGCCCTTGTGCATATTGGTAAGTGGAAACTAGAAAAGGCCTAGGGATGTGCTAAAGACCCAGGGCTTCCGAGCCCCAGAGTTAGAACCCAAGAGTAGCCTTTCCCCAGGCTTGGGCTATTAGACCTGGAAGGGCCCAGATCCTTCATTTTATCAACCAACATAGCGCCACACTTGCTTGATTTGTATTTTATTATTCAATCAACAAGCCAGTACTGAGTTCTAGGTACTAGGGATGCCAAGATCAAAACCAGAAAAATCTCATCAAACAGACAAACAACAACAAAACCAACAGTCCTGCCCTCAAGGAACTTACATGCTTTGGGATATAAAAGTTTAAAAGTGAGGAAATCTGCATGTTCTTGTCTTTCCAGAGGCTCCTCCAGCCCCATTGGGTCTTATAGTAGGAAGGTGACTTAGAGGTCACTCAGTCCAATCTTCCTCCCAATTCTTAGCAGGAATTGCTTCTACCTCGTGCAAGTCAATTCAACAAAATTGTTTCAAGTGCCCTTTTTAAAAAAATATGCAAGACATCTTCATTGATCCTCTGCTTGAGTAGTTTAAGAGGAAGCTCCTTCAGTTTCCCATGGCTCTTATTATCAGAAAGTACTTTCTGACTCATGGACCATGTTGTCTCTCTCATGGGGTGGAAGATACAGGCACGGTTTTCTTCTCCATCTCATTTTACAGATGAGGAAACTCAGGCAAACAGAAGTTAAGTAACTTGTCCAGGGTCACACCACTAGTGTCTGAAGCTGGATTTGAATTCAGGTATTCCTAACTTCAGACCCAGTGCTCTATCCACTGAGCCACCTAGCTGCCTCATCACTTGCTTCTACTAAGACAAAATTTACCATCGTGTAATTTAAACCTTGTTCTGCCATCTGAAACAGCATAGGACATGCCTATTCCCCCTTCTACACTTGAATCTCCCATCATTTACTACCTGTGGGATCTTGGGAAAGTTACTTAATCACCTCAGTTTCTTCAACTGTAAAATCAGTACTGGGTAAGACTAGAAATGGGCCTCTAAGGTCCCTTTTAACTCTAGCTCTGTGACTGAATTATCCTTTCTACTCCCCTTCCAGGCATTTGAAGATAGTTATCCCTCCAGCAATATAGATAGCGACCCATCCACCCTAAACAAATTTGTCCCTGGATTCCTATAGGCTTGCCAGGAGAGGGTCCAGCCAATGTCGTTGGGACTTTCCTCAAGTCCTCTTGACACTTGAGCACTTTGAGTATATCAGGGGTACATGGGGGCAATGGAAATTTAGGGTTAATAATAATATTTTAATATTTCGATATTAGTAGTATTTATATAGTACTTTATGGTTTGCAAAGTGCTGTACAAATATTGCCTCATTTTATCCTCATAATAACCTTGGGAAGCAGGTGATATTATTATCCCCATTTTATAGATGGGAGAACTAAATGAGACAGAAATTGTGACTCACCCAGGATCACACAACTAGTAAGTGTCTGAGGCGACATTTGAACTTGGGTCCAGCTGACTCCAAGGCCAGTGTTCTATCTACTGCACCACCTAGCTGTCCTGGTGGGAGGAATTTCTTGACCAGGAGTCCCGTACATGTTTGAAATGATTGTCCCAGTTTGCCCCCAAATACACCCAAGACGATGCTTTAGGGACATGGATCAAAGAACAAAGTCAGTTTTAGGGAGATTCGACGTGCCAGAAGCCTTTCAGTCCTGAGATGGGTCCACTGGGCTCCAGGGTCTTTTGTGGTTCTATCTTTTTAACTGGAGGGCATGAGGCTTGCTCCATCACCAGCTGAGACACAGCCCCCCCCCTCCACTCTTGGGTGCAGAATTCTTGATATTTTCAATTAATATCCAGGGAGGGTCGGAGATAGAGCAGGTGAAAACTCTCTCTATTTTTTTTTTGCATTTATATAGTGTTTTAGGGTTTGCAAAACACTTTGCAAACATGATCTCATTTATCCTTCACAAGAGTCCCCTGAGGTAGAGAGTGAAGTGAAAGGTTTTTGGCAGGAAAGGTGGCAGCGAGCTCTACTGGTGAGAACTCGGAGCTTGGAAGGAGAGAAATCTGGGCTGGAAGCCTCCTTTCCCACTTGCTAGTGGTCCATCTGTGGGCCAAGGCATGTAAATTCTCTTAACCTTGTTGATCTGTAAAAGGGACAATCCTGCCGTGGGGTGGTGGAGCCAGCCCAAACCAATTTAGGAGAGTTCATGGTTAAATATTCAGAAACTGGGGAAGGCTACAAGCCTGGGCTCAATTTATTTTTGTTTTTGTTATTGTTGATTGCCTAGCTGTAAACAAGAACTGGGTTAAAATCCTGTGTTAACACACTAGCCCCTGACTCTGGGCAAGTCATAGACTCTCAGCACCACTTCCTCCCTGCCCCTCCCCCTTATTAAACAAGCGGGTTCGTAAACATTTATCAGCACGGCACTGAATGCTCCAGACTTGTGACACCAATAACACACACGTATGCTATATATGCTATAAAGATCAAATGAAATAAAGTGATATAATCAACTGTTGGATATAATGAAGAGGAGGAGGAGGGTACATTATATCACTTATTTAGGTTTTCACAGTACTCTGGAGAATTTGCCGAAAGTTGTTTTTCTTTTCTTGTCCTTTTTTTTTAAAGACTCCCCCCCCCCCCAACACGATCATTTCTACAGAAATGGTCTTATCCAAAGCTAAAGGAAACCTTGGTTTTTGATTGGGGCTAGTGGTCCGGGTTAGTTTATTTATTTATTTATTTGCTCAAACTACTTTCCCTATTTCTATTTATAAAGGGATTCAGCTGATAGGCAGAATCCCAAACTGTTGTTCAGTTCTGTCTGATTCTTTGTGAGCCCCGGGACCACAGCACGATAGTGTTGCCTGTGGGGTTTTCTTGGCAGAGATCCTAGAGTGGTTTGCCATTTCCTTCTCCAGCTCATTTTACAGATGAGGAAATTGAGGCAAACAAGGTTAAGTGACTTGCCCAGGGTCACACAGCTAGGAAGTGTCTGAGACTGGATTTGAACTCAGGTCTATCCTGATTCAAGCTCTAAGTCACCTAGCTAACTCCAGAGCCAGAACTAGGATAGAATAAAGGGAGTTTTTTTTTCTTTCTTTAGGGTGTAGGTAGTGAGACCTGGGCTTCTTCTTCCTATCACAGATGGGCACTGCCTGACCTGTAGTTCATAGCGTACTGCCGGCCCCGGCATCCCCTATCTTCTTGAGGGTAGGGACCACTCTGTGTGTGTGTGTGTGTGTGTGTGTGTGTGTGTGTGTGTGTGTGTGTAACAAGGGGCCTGGCACACAGTAAGCCAATAACACATGCTTATTGACTGAATGCCTGTGTTTGGCTAGTGCCTCTCACTCTCTCGTGCCTGGGTAGCCCAGGCACAAGTGCCCTGCCCATGTGAAGGGAGCTGTTCAGCACCACCTAAGCGGTGAGGGCTGCAGCTTTGCTCTAACAAAGGAGCCACCGGCTCTCCCCCTAGAACATTCCCAGAGTGCACAGCGTCCATCCACCGGCTCAGGGGGCCGACTCAACAGCTGGTACATCAGTTCTGTGCCCAGGCAGCCTGGCTCGGCTCAGCCGGTGGGAGCTGGCAGCCCTACAGGGAGCGTTGCCCCCCCACCCCCCATGAGCCACTTTCACTGCATCCCTTTGCTGACTTGGTTTGGAAGTAGGATCTTTAGTAACAATAACAACAACAAATGACCGACGTCTCCCATGGTCCTCGCCAAGTCTTAGCACCAGGCGTGTTTTTGTGGCTGAGTTATAATAAACCTCTGAGAAGTGGAGCTTACCATGGAAACGCTGACACTGCCTTTCATGCCTTTCACTGTGATTAAAATCCTCACTGCAATTTAAAAATAATAATTTTTTTTTTTGAACATGAGGCAAGTCCAGAAATCCTTAGGGCTGCGATAGGAAACTAAACACTGCCCTCTGTCAGAAAGTAAGTAGAAGTGTCCTTGGCTTAGGAAAGCTGTGGAATCTCCCACCTTCTTTGCAAGGTTTTATTCCAGTCCCAGAAATGCACAGGGCGGGGGCAAGGGGGGAGCCTTACCCACCCCAATCCCCCATCCCCCACCCGCGTTCCCCCAACTCTGGCCAGGAATCTGCCCCCTGGAGGATTTATTGGGATTCTTCAGAGGTGGAAAACTCTGATTGGTCAACAGCATTTACTGAGAGGCAGGCTTCTGGAAAGGATGGCTTCCATCCAGGTTGAGGTGTGTCAGCAAGGAGGGAGGAGAGGGGCTCTCTGGGAAACGAGAGCATCCAGGCAGGTCAGTTAAAGGATTGTTGGGAGGTTGGATCATTCTGTGATTTCATCAGTTTATGAATCCCAGGTAGGAATTCCCTCCCCAGATATAGATCAGCAAACCAGGAAGCAACTTAGATATGGTCACCCAGGGCAGCAAGAGGTTAAATAACTTACTCAAGGTCACATTGCTGATATGCACCAGAGGCAAGGGCCCCTCACAACATAGCTTCAATCTACCTTTTCAGCCTCATTCCATTCTCCCCTTCATGAAATCCGTGGTCCAGCAAGACTGGTCTATTATTCACAAATGACACTCCATCTGCCAACACCACACCTTTGCCCAAGTGGTCTTCCATGCCTGGAATGCACCTCTTCCTTATTTCTGCCTTGTAGAATCCCTCATTACCTTCAAAGCTTATCTCAAGAGCCCCCTCTGATATGAAGTCTATCTTGACTCCTCTCGGGTCACTCCCCTCACAACCACCCCCAAGATTATGTTGCATTTATCTTGTACTTGTCTGCAGGCTGTCTCCCCGGTAGAATAAAATCTTGAGGACAGCGAATGGTTTTTTTTCTTTGTATCTCCAGCACCTAATAGGCTTCCTGAGACATAGTAGGGGTTTAATGTTTGTTTGTTGGCTGATGGGTTCTTGATCCCAAGGTTGACCTCTCCCTTAAATGACATTCTCTCTCACTACGTCTGAAACTAAATAAAAGATGGCGAGCCACAAACCCTAACCAACTGCACTGATCATTTTTCTGGCACTTGATTGCTTAAAAAACAAAACAAAACATTTCCCACGTGTTATCACAGTCTCCATGGTGGAAAGGACCAAAGCAGCCATTTAGTCCTGGAAAAAAAAAAAGGAATCCTTTCCACAATTAATTAGACAACAACCACTTATCGAGTGTTTACTGCATGCCAGGTAGTGTGCTGAATGCTGAGGATGCTGGGAAAGGCAAAAACACTCCTCTGCTTTCAAAACTCTGACATTCTAATAGGGAAGACAATATGTCAAAGTACTAGGTATATACAAGACATAGATGGAGAATAAAGAAGGTACTGTGATAGGGGAAGGTACTAGCAGTGGCTGGAGGTGTGTGGCTTGGAAAGGATCGGGAAAGACAAGCAGGAGAAGATGGGATTTTGAGCAGAGCCTTGAATAAGTCCAGAGAAGCCAGGAGATGGAAGGGAAGAAGGGGAGTACTACAGGCATGTGGGACATCGTAAATTCATGGAGAGAGGAGATAGCGTCATGTGTGAAGAAGGTTTGTAGGATGTATGGAGGGAAGTGAAAGGTAAGACTGGAGAGATGGAAAGAAGCAGGTTGTCAAGTGCTTTCAATGCTAAATAGAGGGTTCTACATTTGATCTTGAAGGTGATCAAATGAGATCATCCTTGTAAAGCACCTAACACAGTCTCTAGCGCATAGTAGGTGTTTAATAAATGCTTATTGCCTTCCCCTTCTCTTTACCGAGTGAGTGTATGTTTGGCGGCAGCTTAGTGGAGGATGGATTGAAGTGGGGAGAGACTGGAAGGAGGGAGATTAATCAGAGTCTATCGAAGCAACCCAGACGTGAGGCTTGCACCAGGACTTACACCAGGGTGGTGGCAGTGTCAGAGCAGAGAAGGGGACATATGCAGGAGACGATGTGTGAGGAGAAATGACGTGACTTGACAACAGATCGGACGTGAGGAGTGCGTGGGAGGAACTGAAGTCTGCGTCCGGGTGCCCGGGAGGATGCTGGTGCCCTCCAGGTAGCAGGGAAGTTGGAAAGAGAGAAGGGTTTGGTGGGGAGGGGGAGGGAGATTTCGAACTCAGTTTGGCACATGTTGAGCTTGAGATGACTGCAGGACATTCAAACTTCCCGTGCAGCATCCCTGTGGGGTAGAAGTAGTATAATTAATATAACCCAGGGCCGGTGCTTTATCCACCACGCCGCCCAGCTCCCCCATAGTTACGTCTATTTTTAAAGATCAAGATCGATAATTGTGCTTTTTTGAATTCACCTGAAGTATAACAGATTTTGCTTCAGTCACTTATTTTAACTCTAAGTCTTTATATTTTGAATGTATTTCTTATAATCAACATAATTGGATTCTGTTTCTTAAGCTAGTCCATTATCTTCTTCTGTGAACTCATCCCATTCATGTTAATGGTGAGGATTAGTTATGTTGTTTTCCTCCATCCTGTCTTCTTGTGCTCTTCCCTCCACTTCCCTCTTCCTAAAAGAAGAAGATAGTGAAAGAGGAGTACGTTTAATACTCATGATCTATAATTTGGGGGGGGCGGGGCAATGGGGGTTAAGTGACTTGCCCAAGGTCACACAGCTAGTAAGTGTCAAGTGTCTGAGGTCGGATTTGAACTCAGGAACTCCTGAATCCAGGGCTGGTGCTTTATCCACTGCGCCACCTAGCTGCCCCCCATGATCTATAATTGATCTGTTTCTACTCTACTTCCCTTCTTCCCTTCCCCTTTCCCTGCCTGGATCATAGGTTTTTACTTTCTTTTCTCCACTTTTAGTACTGCTTTCATACTCTCCTTCCCTGTATCAGAGTTTATTTTGCTCACAATAATTTCTCCTCAATCCCATGCTCCCTTTTAGCCTTCTACCAACCTGACTCTATTTTCCTATTTAAAGTATTTCTATACTGAATTCTCTGTGTTCAAACTTCCTTTGTCTGATTCAGATGGAAGTAAGGTTTGTTTGATGCCTGTTACCCAACTCCTTCCTCCATGTTTGCACATTCTTCATCTCATTCACCCCTATTATGTGAAATAGTAAGTTGTCTCCCTTCCCTCTTCCTTCCTTGTATAGCATAGTCCCTTTCCTCTCTCCTATTAAACCATGAAAATAGAATGTCCGCCCTATCCCCTTCCAGGTGCTCTCAGGTTTTTTTATACACCCTCTATGACTCTTAGAGACATTAAAGTTGTGAAGGGGACACCTGTTTCTTCTCCCCTTTTAGAACATAACCACTTCATCATTCTATAGCCCTTTCCAAATGCTTCAGTGTGTTTACTATTCTGGTTTTCTCTTGACCCCTTTGCTTGAATTACAAAGCTTCTACTCAGCTCTAGTCTTTTCATTAGGAAAGACTGAAAATCCTCTTTTCTATTAAAGGTCAATTTTTTCTGTTCTGTAAGATTAATAATTAGTTATCTTTGAATGTAAATCTCTATCTTTTGCTTTTTGAAATATCACATTTCAAGATGTCCTTTTCTTTATGGTGATAGCTGCCAAGGCTTTTGTGATCTTTAGTATAACCATACATTGATACATGAATTCTGTATTTTCCCTTTCTTTCTTTCTTTTTTTTTTTTTGTGTGAGGCAATTGGAGTTAAATGACTTGCCTAGGGTCACACAGCTAGTAAGTGTTAAGTGTCTGAGGCCAGATTTGAACTCAGGTCCTCCTGACTCCAGGGCCAGTGCTTTATCCACTGCGCCACCTAGCTGCCCCTGAACTCTGTCTTTCTAGCTGCTTTTTTTTTTGACCCAGAATCTCTGGAATTTGGCTATGATACTTGAGAATTTTCATTTTGGGTTTTCTTTCATATTCTTGCATAAAGCACTGGCCCTGGATCCAGGAAGACCTGAGTTCAAGCCCAGCCTCAGACACTTGACACCTACTAGCTGTGTGACCCTGGGCAAGTCACAACCCTCATAGTCCCACCAAACAAAACAAAATAAAACAAAACAAAAAACCATACTCTTGGATAACGGGGACAGGTCGTGCTTGGTTTCAGATGAAGTGGTTAATACTAGGCCCTGCCCACTACCGGAATTTCCAGGTTTTAGCTCAGTCTCCCGGTATGTTCTGGCCTTAGTTATTTCTCTGTCTCCTTTTCCTTGTACGGTTCCTGGGAATAGGGCTGCCTGGACATGTTTCATGCTGTGGTTTAGATGTGGACTATCTGGGCCCTGGAACAGACATGGGCCACCTAAGGGCTGATGTAGTCTTGTCTCCTGATGTAGGTTAAGACTGACCTCAGAGACAGAGATAAGAGAGATGAGAGACAGAGAGTGAAAGAGAATTAGAGAGATAAAGATAGAACATGAGAGAAGAGGAGGGGGAGAGAGAGACAGACAGACAGAATCAGAGGTCTCAGAGACAGAGAGAATGAAAGAGAGTAAGAGAGATAGAGTATGAAAGAAGAGGAGGGGGAGAGACAGAGATGCCATGTCTAGAGTGCTTTTAGGGTTACAAAGCCCTTTGCTCACATTTAAAAGTACTAAAAAGCCTGGGTTAGTCCAGTTCACTGACCTTATTTATTTATCTTTTTTTGTGGGGCAATGGGGGTTAAGTGACTTGCCCAGGATCACACAGCCAGTGCGTGTCAAGTGTCTGAAGCCAGATTTGAACTCAGGTCCTCCTGAATCCAGGGGTCGGTGCTTTATCCCTTGTGCCACCTAGCTGCCCTGCAGGCCTTATTTTTTGGAGTTCAAGTCAATGAGGCCTACCACAAAAAGTTCATCAAAATGATTGATGAAGCAGAGATAAAGGAGGATCCAGGAGGAGCATGAGCACAATTGATCTCCTATCTAGCGGGTCTGTTACAGACTTGACTCTGGGTGACGCAGTATCACATCTTGGCCACCAGAGGGTGTCCCATAACGCTAAAAGTGCAATTCAAAGCTAATGATGGATGTGCACCGAAGCTTTTGTCCAGGGCAGGAAACAGCTGACGTCATGAGGCTTGGTGCATTGTGTTGCAGAAATGTCACACGCACAGATCCTAAATGAGCACCTGCATCTGCATTATTCTCCCACCCAAAATGGTGGGTACTCTGCAAAACAGCCTTCAATGCTCGCAGTGTGTGTGGGTAGGGGGGCCGCGTGAGTCCGCGAGCCTCCTGGGGTCCGGGCACAGGCAGCGCCAGGGTGGTCTCTTCTAGGACCTGCCTGCCATTGATTCCCTCCCAGAGCGGTTCGCTTCTGAGTCTGCTCCTGCACGTCAGACTCCCCCCCTTGGGTCCGCCATGCGGCTCCCTCTGCTCTCCCCCCTCAGCCCCCTCTTTGGGGGCGATTTTACCGTTGCACCCCCTCCTTCCTGCTTTTGTTCTTTTTACTGCGACATCTCACACACACACACACACACACACACACTACTCCCCCTTGAGTATTTAGTGTTACTGGCACACCTAGGAGCTCATTGGTGATGCTTTCTTCCTCTTCAGGGCTTTACAAAATACATCTTTTTAGCAGAAACCTGCAGAAATATCTACATTGTGAAAGAAAATAAAAGTACTTAGGATCCACCCCATATGTACATTTTAAGACAGCTACTTTCTTTCCCAAATGACCTCTTTCCACTTTAACAGTAAGCCCCGAAATTCATAATCACCTGTCTCCCTCCATCTCTCTCGCCCTCTCTCCCTCCCTCCCTCCCTCCCTCCCTCCCTCTCTCTCTCTCTCTCTCTCTCTCTCTCTCTCTCTCTCTCTCTCTCTCTCTCTCTCATCCTCTCTCCTCCCATCTTTCCTTCCTTCCTTCCCTCTCTTTACTCCCTACCGTCCTCCCTCTCTCCCTCCCTCCTTCCATCCTTTCTTTCTTCCTTCCCTCTTTCTTTCCTCCCTTCCTCCCTCCCTCCCTCTCCCCCCCCCAAGGATCATGCAATCACAGCATATCAGAGTCAGACAAGACTTCTGTTGCCATAGAATCCAACTCATAACTTTAAAATGAAATTCTGAAAACAGAATGAAAAACAATTCCAATGAAGACAAAAAAAAGGGCATTTATCTGTAGAGACTGGGTGGATGCACAGAAAACTCACTACCCAGCCTGGATTTTTGAAACATAAATGGAAGACAGAATCGAGGCCAGGGAACAGTGGATGGACACAGCCTGCATTAATTTCTTTGGTTGCCACATCATACTTTTGACCTTTTTGGGGAAAGACTGTTTTCTTTAATACAAGGGCTGACCGGGTTCCTGTGCCTGGAAATTTGCAAGAGAACAGTGTAACCTGGAATAAAGATGAGGTTTCCTGGACTGTGAGCATTTCTTTTGTCCTGAACAAGCTGTGTGGTGGTTACAGAAGGTCAGGCTCTCAGGCTGGGGCTGGATTTTCACGGCAGGAGGTGGAATTTATGCCCCTACCTAAGAGCTTTGTGTCCCCTCCAGGTCAGAGCAAGTTTATGAGCTCTTAGGCTTCGGGGCATTTTCTCCTTTACTTGAAGGGTGTCAGAACAGCATGTTCTCTGGGAAGTCATCTGTTCTTATCCTGACTTTCTTGGAACTGGAGGGGTTGGCCTGGCTGCTGGCTTGATTTCTTGACCTGCTTGGGGAGATGCCTAATTATTTGACTTTTAAATCTTCCCTGGAGGCTCTGGTTGTAGTTGGGGTCCAAGACATTTGTGACGATCACACACACACACACACACACACACACACCAACAACCTACAAGTTTCAGCTGTTCCATGAGTTAGAAAATGGTTTTCTATCTCTTTTTTAAACAGAGGCAGCATAATGAGTGGATAGCCTGCTGCACTTGGAGTCAGCAAGTGACCCATATCAGCTCAACAAGCCACTTAATTCTCTGTTTCTCCAGCAACTCTTTTTTTTTTCTTAATTGAATTTTTTTGGCTGCATTTTAAGTTCTGAACTATCTTCCTCCCTCCCTCCTCACCCTTCACTAGAGAAGGCCACTATTTGACACAAATATATCTATCTATAACTATATCTATGTCAATGTCTATGAAATCAACCGACTCACGATTTCTTACAGCACAGTAATATTCCATCACAATCATATACCCCAATTTGTTTAGCCATCCCCCAATTAATAAGGATCCCCTCAATTTCCATTTCTTTGGAACCACAAAGAGAGCTGCTATAAATATTTTAGAACTTATAGATTCTTTTCCTTTCCCCCCCCCCCCATCACATTGGGAAACAGACCTAATGGTGCTATTGCTAGGGTCAAAGGTGTACACGGTTGTATAACTCTTTGGTCATAATTACAGATTGTTCTCCAGAATGATTAGATCAGTACACAGTTCTACCAATAGTGAATTAGTGTCCAAATTTTTCCATATCCCCTCCAACATTTGTTATTTCCTCCTATAATTTAGCCAATCTGATAGGCAGGAGGTGATATCTCAAAGTTGTTTTAGTGTGTATTTCTCTAACCAATAATTATTCAGAGCATTTTTTCATACAACTATACATAGCTTTAATTTCTTAATCTAAAAACTTCATATTCTTTGACTATTAGTTGGGTGGTGGTTTATATTCTTATAAATTTGATAAAGTTCTCTATATATTTGACATATGAGATCTTTATTTAAGAAACTGTTTTCCTTCTAACCTTAGCTATATCGCTTTTATTTGTACAAACCTTTCTTAATTTGATGTAATCAAAATGATCCATTTTATGTCTCATAATGCTCTCTATCATGTATTCATCAATTCTTCTCCCACCCATGAATCTGATAGGTATTATGTTCCATATTCTTCTAATTTACTTATGATATTTCCCCTTATGTATACAGGTCATGTGTCTATTTTTACCTTATTTTAATAAATGATGTAAGATATTAACCTATGCCTAGTTTCTGCCAGACTGCTTTCCAGTTTTCCCAGAAATTGTTTAGCAAGTAGTATCTTCTTACCCCAAAACTTAAATCTTTACATTTGCCAAACACGAGGTAACTATAATTATTTATTATATTATATTATTATACTTAATTATTTCATGTCTACTATGTTCCATTAATACACCTTTTTATTTTTTAGCCAAATAATTTTGATAATTACTGTCTTATAATACAGTTTAAGATCTGGTAGTGACAGGCTTTCTTTCTTTACATTTTTTCATGAATTCCTTTGATATTCCAGACCTTTTGTTCTTCCTAATGAATTTTGTTATTATTTTTTTCTAGCTCAATAAGATAATTAAAAAAAATTTAATTGGGCTGGCATTGAATAAGTGGATTAGTTTATGTAGAATTGTCACTTTTATGATATTGTCTCTGCCCACCCATGAACAATTTATATTTATCCAATTATTTAAGCCTGACTTTATTTGTATAAAACATGTTTTATGATTATGTTCCTGTAGTTCCTAGGTTTGTTTTGATAGATATATTCCCAGATATTCTATACTGTCTAAAGTTATTTTAAATGGGGTATCTCTTACTATCTTTTCTTGCAGGGTTTTGTTGGTGATAGATAGAAATGCTGATGATTTATGTGTCTTTATTTTATATCCTACTACTTTGCTAAAATTATGAATTGTTTCAACTAGCTTTTAAATTGAATCTCTAGGATTTTCCAAGTATATCATCATATTGCCTGCAAAAAGCAATAGCTTCATTACCTCATTGCCCATTCAGATTCCTTCAATTTCTTTTTCTTCTCTTGTTACTATTGCTAGCATTCCTAATACAATCTTGAATAAAACTGGTGATAATGAGCATCCTTGTTTCATCCTAATCTCATTGTGAAGGCTCCTAATTTATTTCCATTACAGATAATGCTTGCTGATGGTTTTAAGTAGATGTTTCTTATTATTTTAAGGGAAAAATCCATTTATACCTATGCTTTCAAGTGTTTTTAATAGGAATGAGAGCTATATTTTGTCAAAAGCTTTTCCTGCATCTATTAATATAATTTAAAATTTTTGTTAGTTTTGTTATTAATATGATTATGCTAAGTTTTCCTTATATTAAACCATCCCTGCATTCTTTCTATAAATCCTACTTGGTTGCTCTCAGCAACTCTTTAGGACTTATTTTGGGTAAAGGGAGTCTTTGCAATGGAAATTCCCTATTGACAGGATCACAGATTCTTGTACACCTCTATAAATATACCATCCAATTACCATTTATCAAGACTCATGATTATAATAGCATGAAATCCTTCTATAAGATAGTATAATATAAGAGAAGGATAACAGTTGTTCGATTCTGAGGGTCCATGTTTGAATCCCAACTCTGCCACTCACTCACTATTTGTGACCTTGGGAAAGTAACCTCAGTTTCCTCCTCTGTAAAATGACACATTTGGACTAAATGGTTTCTCTGTTCCTTTCCAACTTTAAATTTCTGACCATTTTCTCATATTCTCTTCTCAGTCAAGTGGAACCATTTAATTACCTAAGTCATTCTTAAGAGGTTTCTTGTTTGGGCATTTGGTGGCTACCTGGATTCCTGACCTATTCTGAGCCTTCCCTGCCTCTCTCTTTACCAAAACTACGTATTCCTCAGGAAAATAGCTAATAGTTCACCTTTACACAGCACTTTACAAATATAATCTTATTAGAACCCTTATTTGATCCTTATTTAAACCCTGGGGGGTAGGTGCTATTATTATCCCCATTTTACAGATGAGGCAGCTGAGGCAAACCGGGGAAATGACTTGCCCAGAGTCACGGTTAGTAAGTATCTGAGGTAGAATTTGAGCTCAGGTCTTCCTGACTCCCGATACTCTGAGCACTATGGTGCCACCTAGCTGCCTATTCCTTAGACCTTATGTCCCCCTTGCCCTCTTGATTTCCTGCCTATTCTGATTTCTGATAAAAATGGACCCCCTGGCTTTTGGTTCCAGGATGTTTGGGGGGAACTCTTACTCCATCATCACCATAGGACCAATATGGCAGATTTGCCCAGTAAAGGCTTGATATTGGGTGGACTCCTTATCGTTCAGGAAGCCTCCATGAAAACTCCTCTATCATGGTGTATGTTTGGGGGCCATGTCTGGGTTTTCAAAGGTTGTGCCAAGGGAGCAGACATACCCTGGCAGCCCCCTTCAAGCTGGAAAGGAAGGGTCCAGTGATAGATGGTACATCTGCTGTCCAAAGACCTCCCTCCCTGAGGCTTAGAAAATTAATTCTAAGGCTGGCAGAAGGGTAAGGAATTTTTTTGGCCACAACAACTCTCAGAGATCCTAGATTTACAATCCACATCAGTTGAGGCATACAGGAGAGAGATGACACATCCCTCAAGTGTCAGAATTTAAGCTCCAAGAACATTATAGGCAGTAACAGCAACATTGTGGGATGACCAATTTAGCTCTTCTCAGCAATACAATGACCCAAGATAAATCCAAAGGACTCATGATGGAAAATGTTATCTCCAGAGAAAGAATTGATGGAGTCTAAATAAAAATCAAAGCATGCTATTTTCACTGGATTTTTTGTGGTTCTTTTCATCAATTTCTCTTTTCATAACATGACTAATATGGACATATGTTTTACTTGATTGAACATACATAACCTATACTGAATTGCTTACAGTCTTAGAGAGGGGGAGAGGAGAGAGAATTGGGAACTCAAAAGTTTTTTTAAAAAATTGAATGTCACAAATTGTCTTTACTTGTGATTGGAAAAAATAAAATACTATTGAAAATTTTAAGCTCAAAATTGAAAGGCAGAGTGCATGATGTCTAGAGAGCTGGCCACAGAGCCAACAAAACCTGCATTGAGTCATGCCTGTTGCTAGGCAACCCTGGGTAACCATTTAACCTCTTATTGTCCCCAGGTCTCTAAGATACAGAGAGGATGCCAAACTGCATTTCCAGAGGGAGTTTTCTCATCAGTGAGATCACAGGTCCAGCTCCTCTCCCCTATGAAGACTTTGGCAGGGATTTTTATGCCAACAATTAGATGATCTGTTGCTCCAAAGTATGTTGTTGAACATTCTGGAAAACAATTTATTACACCTGGATAAAAAGCATAGCATTTGCCAGAATTGATGACAATTGAGTAACTCCTTAGGCATCACTCATACACGTTACTTGTGGTTAATCTCTGACCCCATTCTGAATTCTCACAATTCTGTGCAATGTTTCTGGTTTCCTCTGCCCCCTCCCCCTATAGTCAGTTGGTTTGGTCTCAGAAATTTCACACCAGATTGAAATTAAACTTAAATAAATGTAATTAAGAAGGATCGATATATGTCAAATCACAAAACATAATCCATTCCAAAGCTGAATCTGAGTGATGTTTGGTTCTGTCTGCTGTTAGGGGATTACCCCCAAAACAGAGCCTAGCCTCTACCTCCCTTTACAATCCTACTCTCCATTAATATGGTTAATTGAGGACCAATTGTGATGTGATCTTTGCTAGTGGAGAAATAGGCCAGAGAAAACAAATCCTCCCAACAACTTTGTCCCCAAGTGTGATTCACTCATGCACTCACTCATCTGTCTATTTATCTATTCATCCATTTAATAGTCATTCCACAAATGCTTACTATGTGCCAGACACCGTGCTAGGTTCTGAGAATAAAAAATGAAGTACACCCTGACCCCAAAGAACCTATCTGTTATTGAGAGGGGGGAAGGGAATGGCATGTCCACCTAAATAAATATAAAATGTGCTCAAGTGATAGGGTAGCTTTGAAGGAAGCTGGCTTTTAAGAGCCAGGAGTGAGGGGCATTCATTCCTGATATGGAGTCTGCTTGTGTGAAAACATGGCAATAGCAGATGGAATGTTGTGTACAGAAAAGAGCAGACAGGTCTGTTTACACCGACCACATAAAGGAGAGTGTGTAATAAGTCTAGAGAGGCTGGGATCCAGATAGTGAAAAGAATTTCAATGTCAAATAGAGGAGCTGGGATTTCATCTGAGAGGCAATAATAGGGAGCCATCAAAGCTTTTTTATTTTTGAGAAGAGAGGTAATATGTTTAGATGTGTGCTTTAGGAAGACCCATTTGGCAGTTGCATGGATGATGGATTGGAGAAAGAAGAAAGACTGTAGATGGAGAGTCCATAGAATTCAGAGCTGGAAGGGGCATTAGAGATCAACTAGCAGCCTCTGCTTTTTGTAGATGAGGAATTAAAGACCAGAGAGAAGTGATTTTCCCAAGATCACACAGATAGTAAAAAGCAGTTCCCGATTGTACCCTCCTCTATCAAAAGCTTTATGTGAAACAAGCTATAGAAGGTCTCCTAGTTCCCTTGGTGCAGCTAAAGAGGCTGTGCCTGTCATTTAAATCCAATCGTGTTGGCAGCTAAGTGGCATAGTAGATAGAACACTAGATTTAAAGTCAGGAAGATTTGAGTTCAAATTACACCCCAGACACTTAGTAATCGTGCGACCCTGTGCAAGTCACTTGACGTCACTGGACCTTAGTTTTGTTCTCTGTAAAATGGCTAATAACACCTACCACTTGGAATTGGTGTGAGAATCAAATGAGATGAAATGTGTATGTAAACCTTAAATCTCCATGTAAATGCTAGTTATTATTAACCAGGCACTAAAGTGGTGAATAGATTTCTTTACTTGGAATCAGTGAGACCTGAGTTTGAATACTGTTTCAGACCCATAAGTAGCTGTGTGATCTTGGGCAAGTCATTTAACTGCTGCCTGCCTCAGTTTCCCCATTTGTAAAATGGGCATAATAATAGCACCTACCTCCCAAGGTTGTTGTGAGAATCACATGAGATAGTATTTATAAAGTGCCTTGTAAACCTTGAAGTATGTTCTGAGGAATTAAAGGTACTAAATGTCCCCAAAGTAGAAACACTATCAGGGAATATCACTATCTATTCTATTGTAATGAGAAGAAATGTAGGAGGGAAGGGTCCATCCTTTTCCTGCCCAAACTTGGGAGATTTCAACTCCAGCAGGAGCCCCCTAGGTCCTGGGTAAAGTGGTTCTACCTAGGTTTGCATCCTTAAGGGTAGAGGGGACTGGAGCCTTCTCCCAAGGCTCCACCTCTCATGAGTGCCAAGGCTTCTCCCATCCATTTTGTGGTAGAAGCCATGCCCTCACAAGCAAGGCCATTTCAAGGCTGTGCTACCAATTCAAGTCAAGAACGGGCAGAAATAGCAAATGCCAGGGTCGATGATGGCTTTAAATAGACCAAGGACTGCCAAGACAGGCCCATAAATTAATGTCGCAGCTCACCTTGAGCCTGTTGTCAATGGATTCTGCAGGTCACAGAGCATCATTTTTTCAGCTTCTGTACACTGGGGGAGGGTTTAAATGACTGCCCTACATAACAGTGGGAGCAAAATGGATGGCCTGGGGAAGTGACCCCAGCCCCCTATGCCCACCCTTTATCAAACCTTCTCCTGATGGGCTTGCTTCAGGGACAAAGAACAACAATAACCCTGGAAGTGATTAAGGAGGACTTCAGTCACCTTGTGGCCCCCAATCATTATTCCTTTCCAATCTGAATGCATGAACAAGTTGATGAAAAATTCAATACACAAAATGCATTCAGACTCATGAGTTTGCACTGGCTTTTGCAGGCAGAGGTCTCACAGGACTGGGATCTAGTCTTCACACAATCCCAGAAACACAGTTGGAAGGGACCTCAGAGACCATGTCTGACCAAGAATGACCCCTGCAATGTCTCTGACAAGGAGCTGTCCAGCCTCGGCCAGAAAATCGCCGTTGAGGGCTAGTCCACAGTCTCCTGGAATAGTCATGAATATCCCGTATCACTGGGAAGATTGCTGCCTCTCCACCCCTTGCTCTAATTCTGTCCTCTGGGGCTCAAAAAACAAGCCTGATTGCTCTTCTGTAAGATAGAATCATACCTGGAGTCGGGAACACTCATCTTCATGAGATCAAGTCTGGCCTCAGGCACTTACTGGCTGTGCCAATCATTTGACCCTGTTTGCCTCAGTTTCCTTGACTGTCAAATGAGCTGGAAAAGCAAATGGCAAACCACTCTAGTATCTTTGCCAAGAAAACTTCAAATGTGGTCATGAAGAGTCAGATATGACTGAAATAACTGAACAACAACCATCCTTCAATACTTCAAGTTTAACTATTTTATCTCCTCTTGAATTTTCTCTTCTCTAGGCTAAACATCCCAGATTCCTTCTGCTAATCCTTGATATCTTTTGCCATCTCAGTGATTTTCTTGTAAATGCTTTCTAGCTTTTTTAGGATCATAGGACATTGGAAGGGATCTTAGAAGTCTTAGGGTCTAAAACAAAAATGCAAAAAACCAAAAAACAAACAAGAAGTCTTCGGGTCTAACCCCTTCATTTAGCGGATGAGGAAATTAACCCACATCCTTCTTAAAATTTACCACTCAACAGCAAACACAAAAAAGGACATCCAGGTGTGTTCTGACAAGGGTCCCCAATACCTGATGCTTTGCTTCTCTTATTTAACCTTTTTTTTCCCCTCTGCCATCTCCTACTGTTGACTGGTATAATTTGTTTCACCAAACAAGATCCTTTAAACACCAAACAGCAGGTAGCTGGAAACTGATTTGAAAACTTAAAACAAACCCTTAGGTCTAGCTGCCCAATGTACAGAAGTCTGCTGTCTGACTCTTCCTTCTTACCCTTCCCCTTTATGGTCAGCTTACTGACAGTTGGGAAGCACCTTGGAGATAATCTTTTCCAACCTTCTTTTACCTATGAGGAAATTAAGAACCTCCAAAGTGAAATGATTTGTCAGAGGTCACACAGCTATCAATATATTAAAGAAGTATTTATTGAGAGAATACTATGAGTCGGACACTGTAATAAGCACTGAGGATACAAAGAAAAATAAGTATTTGCCCTCAGGGTGCTTATATTCTAATATGGGAGCCAACAAGCCCTTATACAGGTATATACAAGATACGTACAAAGTAGACAGGACGTTACCTTAGAGGGAAGGCATAGGTCCCTGGAACTGGGAAAGGTTTCTCGTAGAAGTGTTGGACCTGAGTCTCGGAGGAAGCCTGAGAGAGGTGGGACTCGGATTCAGACCTTGGGATCCTAGCATCATGGATTTTTAGAGTCATAAAGGACCTGAGAGGCCAACAAGCCCAAAACCTTCTTTCACAAATGAAGAAACTGAGCTCCAGGGAAGTTGTGACTTCACCATAGGATCATCGGGAAATCATGAGCCATCTAAGTTGGATCCCTCAGGGAAAGGCTGAGGAGTCTATATAGATACTCTAACTGGTCTCAGCCTAACTCCTTGCTAGGAGGAGCCTTTCTTGATTGGCTGGTAGCCCATACCAGGGGCATCTTCGAAAAGACCCGAGGCAGCTTTGGCCATCTCTCTTGACATTGGATGACTCCTTTGCCACTGAGAGACCATGATGTAATCAGAGAGGCTCCCTTTGGGGCAGCTAGATGGCTCAGTGGATAAAGCGCCGGCCCTGGATTCAGGAAGACCTGAGTTCAAATCCGGCCTCAGACACTTGACACTAGCTGTGTGACCCTGGGCAAGTCACTTAAACCCCATTGCCCCACAAAAAACCAAAACAAACAGACAAACAGAGAGGCTCCCTTCCAAGGCCAGATGGCCTGGTGAAAGGGCATTGGTCCTGGGCCTCTGGGTTTGTTCTTTGCCCTTCTAGGTGGAGGGAGAGGGACCTTGGAGAACTTGTAAGTTCTAGAAGTCTGAGTTTTAAGATGTGGACAGCATTGATTTCCCAAGGAGCCTTTGAGAGTGATCTTTGGTGTCCTAGTCCAGTGGTAGCTGAGGTGAGGACACATCTGTCAATCATGTTGTATGTGCACATGAACTTGGTGAGATCAAAGCTATGTAAGGAAGTGAATTAACTTGAGCTTATTTTTCCCAGAGACCAAGGTGGTATAGCAGAGACTAGATATGATCCTGTAGTATTGGAGAATATGCTTATTTATTTGTTTTTGCCCTATTTTTAAAGCAAACACCCCTTTGGAAGAGCTAATTGATGTTGGAACAGGGGTGGTAGTTGTTTGCCTCTGAGGATGGGAGGAAACACAGCTGGAGGGGGTTCAAGCCAACGGCAGTACAAAAAAAAGGAGAATGTAACCAACTCTTCAGGATATTCTCGGACCCTGAGGAATAATATAGCATCCCTGTGACATGGGGCTAAATTGGGATATTAGGATAATTCCAAAGCTTTCTCCTTGAGAATCAAAACTAAAGGATGGATACACACACCTAAGAAGTCAGGGGAGATAAGTCCGTTAGACATGGCTACTACTTGAGTGGCACCTGGCTTCTGGGGACAGGGGACAGATAACTCTAGAAGTCAGGACCATCACCCCTCATTCCAGCTTTCCCCACCCCACCCCAAAAGGAGCTTTCCATTGTCAGGTGGTCACCCCATCTCTCCTCTATAAAAGCTTTGACCTTTCTTCTGTTCTTGGAGGAGTATGTTTCTAAGCCATCTCCTCTCCTGGAGGCTAAGTTTATGATATCCATCTAGGTCCCTTTCTCCAGTGCAAAATAAAAGACCATTTTAATTCTAATTGGATGATGTGCGAGAGTGTAATTCTTTACAAAGGAATAACTAAGGACCCCCACCACCTATTTCCCCTGTAACACCTGGTTTTGAGTGAGTCAGGGTCTAGCAAATTATAAACAGCTAGCTCCTGATTAATGAACCCCTCAAAGTGGTTGCATGTATTGTAAGCCACTCTTCTTGAAGTTATAATTGTGTGAAATATGGTCATTGCTTCTGGCCCAATGCAGTGTGAATTCAAACAATGCAGCTACCACTCCTGGGGATTCACTATGTGCTCTCATGGAGACTTGGCTGTATATAAAAAGCATAGTCTGAGGAGGTAATATCCAAACAATAGAGTCACAACATATGAAATTCTAATAAAATTCTCAGGAAGCTTCTGGGAAACATTTGCAGTTCTTATGGGAAATAAAGATCCTACCTTCTGCAAACAGCCAGGTGCCTAGAAGTGACTTGAATATAACATCATTGAGAAATTGATCAGATTGAATGGGGTGAGTAGTGTGTTGGCCAAGCCTTGAAAGAATAGTGGAATCTTTGAGTTGGAAAGACCTTGAAGACCATTGAGTCTGATTTGCCCATCAGAAATCCTCTCTACAGTTTCCCAGCTGAGGGTCATTTTACCTCTCCTGAAACACTCCAAGTCTGAGGCTTTGATTAGGCTCTTTTATGGAGTGGGGTAGGCTGTTGTGTTCTGATTATAAAACAGGATTCCTTGGGTTTCCTGCTTTCTTTTTTATTTCCCCCAATAGAATATGAGCTCTTTGAAGGCTGGGGCTGTTTTTGTCTTTGTATCTCCTGTGCCTAGCCCAATCCTCAGGACTTAGTAGCTCCTCAAATGTTTATTCAATTGAATTTCAAATCCTTTGTTTTATTTAGCTGAAGCTCTTTTCATAGAAATCAATGGAGGAGTTGTCCAGATGAAAGGGAAAGTGGGTCAAGCATACCTGCATGGCACCACCTTTGTCCTTGGACAGGGCTCAAGGTGCTCCTTCTCCCTTGTCCTCCTCACTAAAGAATCCGAGTTTTCATTTTCTTTTATACTCAGCCCTCTCAAAGGAGGAATGTGGTTTCTGCCGGTGTATTCATTATAACAAAATTCCCCAGCAATGAATGAATGTCCCATGGAGTTTATTATAATGGGATTTTACATGGACTGTAATAATCCATTCCTTGCTACCACACACCCTGGCTCCAGCGGTAGGAATGTGGCTGTTGAGAAAGCCTGCTTGGAAAATATCAGGGAAAAAATTTAAAATACACCCCAAAGAGAGGGAAAATTGTGTTAGCAACCTTGTGGACAAGTGGGCCAATCTGCTCCAGAGAGACTGAGAGATCACAGATTTAGAATCAGAAGGAACTTTAGAGACAAGACCAACCCTTCTTCCTCTAATTTTTAGATGTGGAAAAGTGAGGGGCAAAAGAGTAAGTGATTAGAAGGGGCTTTCCAAATCATCTGGTCTACCTTCCCTCATTTTACAGGTAAGGAAACTGAGGTATTGAGAGGCTGGGTGACTTGTTCAAGGTCACACAAATAGTAAGTGAGAGAACCAATGTGAGAGAAAAACAATCCTCTTCTCAATAATTCTGGGGAACTCAGCAGCGATGTGACAAAGGCTCTTTTATTTCCTTCTCATGAGAAGAAGGCACCCTAGTGTGCAGCTAGTAGGTGCAAAGAAAGGGGGCTCACAGGCCCTGTTTTATACCCTAGTCCCTAACGCAAATGGACCCTCCCCTTTTTCATCATTGGCCCGATTATTCAAGGGTTACAATCTACATGAAAAAACTAGCTAATTGGAATGCAGTATTCCCACCCCTCTTCCTTATATGGGTATAACTCAGGAGTGGACCTTATTCTTCCTTATATGGACACAACTCCAGAGTGAACCTTATTGAGACCAGGGCTCCTTGAACCATGTGATTTTGTTAGCCAGAGGGGATCTGAGACCTTTGTCCTACAAACAAGTCAGAAGGAGTATAATTGACTGTTATATCCTCATTGAGAGGAGACAACTACCCATTTTCTCACAACCAAGAACTTGGGTCTTGGGACTCCATAATTCCTCCCACTTGCCCAAGGTCACCCACCTAGTGACAGTCAAGATTTGAATCCAAGTCTTCTGACTCTAAATCCAGGGCTCTTTCTACTCTACCATGATTGTAATGATAAAATTCAATAGTGGCTCACACTGTTTTAAAAATTTTTTCAATCAGCAAAAAATCCTCTTACACCAAATGTTCAAGCGGGGGTGGCCCATCTCTGATTATTTCCTCCAAACTTTTTCTCTCCAACTGAGAGTGTGGAATCATGAACTTCTCCATGAATAGGCTATCTTCCCATCATTCTTCACTCTTATCTGTTCACTCCTTTCCAGTGTCCAGCCTAATGCTGAGCATACAGCAGGTGTTCAATTAGTCCTAATGCATCAATTGATTAACAGCTGTTCCATAACCACAGTGGGATCCAGAGTTGACAACGTTGGACAATGTTGACAATGTCAAGTCCTGGATAGTGAAAAGCTGGCTAGAGAGCATAGAAAAATGGGAGTTTGACCGTTGGGAAACTTCAGGGAGCTGGGAAGGAAACAATATTGTGTTCATGTTTTATTTAATAAGAAATTAACTTCTAGAACTTTTCAAGCTTTTGTGCATCAAGTCATGCTGGGAACACAGTAAGAAGACAGTGTGAATATGTATAGGTATGTAGTCATTTGTGCATGGAGAGAATGAAAATGTTCAGAGACTCATTTTGTGTGCACTGTCATTCACTCCAATACATCAGTGGCCACTGATTTTTATCAGTGTCCTTACCCTTTCCGTCAACATCAGTTTTACTCCTTGTAGAACTTGTTGGTTAATCTTCAAGTATTGCTAAGGCCAATGACTGAGATGAGGAGAGGCTCAATCCAAAGCATTTTCTCCAACCACTAAGTCCTGATAATGCCCTTCCCAAAGGTCTCTGAGCATGAGGGATACCTTCCTGGATTCGAAGCTAGATTCAAAATGGCCTTACAAATGTAGGGAAAATTATTATTTAATTTACTCCTTCATGCTCCCTAGGTCAGGGAAATCTTGACTAATTTATTATTTATTATGAATACAATACTCTGCTATACACAATTATAATGAAGTAGATTTGCATCTTTTCTAAAGATCTCAACAAATTTTCACATGCTATTTCACTTACTGGGCTTCTATTTTTTTCTTCAGGCGAATTACTTTCTAGTCACACTTCCCTATTCTTGTCCTTGTGAAGTTGGGTTTTTGAACCCAAGTGCAAGTCTTTACATTTATAGTCATTGAATTTCATCTTATTCAATTCAGTCCAATGTCAGACTTGTTAAGATTCTTTTGAATTCTGTTTCTGATATCCACCATGCTACCTCTCCCTTCCAGATTTGTGTCTTCCAGCAATTTGATGATGATTCCCTCATGCAAGTCATTAATAAAACCATTAAATGGACTGGAGCTAAGCACTGCTCCACCCCTCAGAAAACCTCAATTGACATTAAATATTATTTTATGGTATTTTAAAAATAAATTTATTTATTTTATTCTGAATTTAATCAATAAGACAAGCATTTCCATAACAAAGTAGGATAGAAAAAGAGAGCATTGTCCTGAGATTTCAAATATATCACTCAGTTATTATACAACTTTCTCCCTCTCCCCCTCCCCCACTGGACTTATAATATTATACCAGGTAGACAAGAAGCAACCATTATCCTTAACTTAGTGAGAGAATGCAAGCCTCTTGGGGTCAGGATCTATTTCATTTTTCGGTTTTGTATGTCCATCGCCTATCATAATACATGGGGCATGGAAGGCTTTTTTTTTTTTTTTTTTGGTGAAGCAATTGGCGTTAAGTGACTTGCCCAGGGTCACACAGCTGGTAAGTGTCAAGCGTCTGAGGCCAGATTTGAACTCAGGTCCTTCTGAATTCAGGGTTGGTGCTCTATCCACTGCGCCACCTAGCTGCCCCATGGAAGGCTTTTTTCCCTCTTTTTTCTTTTTTATTGCTTTTGTTTTTAATTTAATTTATTTATTTGGGGTTTTTATTGGATAGAATGAATAGGATGGAGGGAAATAGTTATGATTATTGATTATAATGGAAGGCTTTTAATACATGATTTTTAGTTGATTTTACAAGTGATCTCAGAGACATTAATTGGTAACCTTGCGATTTTTATGTCACCTCATTCTGGACTCTTAAATGAGGGGATTTGCTAGAAATTTTCTATGGTACCTTCAAGATCTAGGATTCAAAATAAATTTACTTTCCCTTTCCCACCCCTTATATCCCTCTTCAAACCTTCAAATCATGTTTCTGGCATAGCAAGATATTGAAATCCAGGTTTTCACATTCCTCACCCAGTACTCTCTTGGATAAGATTGCTCCTCAAGAGAAATCCTGAGGTAGACACCTTTTGAGAGTCCCACCATTTGTAGAATACATTAAAAAGCACAAAAAGGAGTTCTATCTTAAAACATTCCTCCCTCTTTCTTGGGAATGCTGATTGATTACACAAAGAAACTAACTTTGAGTCAAACATCCCACTTTGTTGTCTCTTCTGTGACTCAGTATTATGCTGATTAACAGAGTTGGAGATGAACACACTATATTCAGATTAGAGTGGAGGAAGGTGCCAGGCAACAACTCCCCCCCTTTATTCAGCACCCATAGTTCGGTGTCATTTAGCAAGACTTCATCAATTCTGTTACACTCCACTCAATCCCATTCCAGTCATCACATCTCAACTATTCTACTCCATTCCCCTCGTCCATTTCATTCCATTCCACTTTTCTCCACGAGCACTTAATGGCCATGTGGTCATAAGCAAGTCACTCCCCTGGGCTGAGCTTAATTTGACCTGTAGTCAGTTTTGAGAGGAAGATAATATAGCAGAGATGAGAGACATCTAGGTGTTATCATTATTATCTGTTGCTAAATAATAGAATGGAACAACAACAACAACAAACCCTATATACTTGTCTTGACATGACCACTCACTAGATGTATGACCTTGGGCAAATGTCTTAGCTTCTATGGGCCTCAACTTCCATTTCTATAAGATTAAGGGGCTGGATTAGATGGTCTCTTAGTCCACCTCTCTATCTGATGATCCCATAAGCCTTCTTTGGGACCTAGTTTCCTTCTCTATAAAGCAGGGTTGAACAACCTTGTCAGCAACCATGGCCAGGGATAAGAACCCCTGAGTCAACACTGATATGGAAAAGCAGCAGAGCTCATGGCAGGGAGGCTGTGCTGTACTCATTGTTGCTTTGTAGGGACAGCTCATAACTGGGAAATGTAATAAAGAAAAACTCTAGTACCTTCTGCTGGTAGTTCTTAGACTGGCCACTGTTGTGGAGCCTTCTGCAATAATTGCTCTTTTGCAGAGGAAGATTCGAACTTAACTAAGCCTCTGGGGCATGGAGCGGGAATGGCTGCAATATTTAGGATCTTCCATCGCATGTGACAAAGCTGAAAGCTTCTGTCCAGTGCAGCACTGAAATGATGGAAAGCACTAAGACACTTTCAGTTGTCTGGCATTCCACCACCGTTGTGGCAGTGGGCAAGGATGTGGTTACCAAGACTATCTAAGAGGAAAGATTGTTACCAGGGCCAGTTCATTCCATAAGCAGACCCTATTTTTATGCCTCCAAGTATGGGAAGGGCAAGGTTGAATTGTTTAGGTTTCCTGAGGAGAAATTTCCTGATGGATTGTTCTTCTGTGTCCCTTTCCTGGTACACTAAGCTGGGCTTTCTGGGTAGACAGGGAAGCAGCTGGGGGAAAGTAGCTGTGTCCCTTCCTGGGCATCTTCTGTCTTGTGGGGGTGCTTGGCATTGTCCCTGTATCATGAGAGGCTAGTTACTTCAGTTCCATTTCTGAGATTTCATCCCATCATACTATGGGTAGGTTTCTGATGTAACACCCCCTTTCTGATCTGATAATGTTCCTGTGCTCCTCTTCCTGATTCATAGAAGGCAACTATGGGAGTTAGGTATAGTCTGGGTGATCCTTTCCCATAGCTGTCCATGTATGATGGCAACATTTGGTATTATTGGCTGGTGGAGAGGAACAGGGAAGCAATCTTCTAGTCCAAGAAAGTCTGTGATGAGAAAGGTTTTGAGAAAGCCTGGGCTGCATCTCTGAAATTCACAATGACTTCATCTCTGTATCTCAAAGATTCCTATTGATGCACATAGAAATGATCTACTCTTGCCTGTATAATTACTATGTGATTGATTGCCTTGAAGTGAATAGAATACTGGACTGTAGTAAGGAAAACCTGAATTCAAATCCCCACCTCTGACACTTAATGGCCATGTGGTCATAAGCAAGTCACTTTCACTGGGCCTCAATTTCCTCACCTGTCAAAGCATCAGTACCAAATTCAATGCTAAGTACTAAGAAATTAAAGACAAAAATTAAATAATTTATGACCTCAAAGAGCTTGCATTCTATCAATATAAAATAATATCTAGAGTATCTGTTTTACTAGGTTGTTATGATGACATAGTAAAAAAAATAGTACACAAATCACTTTGCAAATGTTAAAGAACCTCATAAATGTCATTTGTAGTTGTTTTTCTTCTTCTAACCAGCCCCATCATTTTACTGGTATAGGGAGTGTCTGGGGAAGAATCCCCTCTGCCCATGCAGATTGGCACCTTCTCTGCAACTGGTGAAGAACACTCTCTCCCAATGCAGGCTGATAATTTCTCTCTAAAATTCAGAGTACTTAGAGCATGAAAAGGTTGTGTGATTTGCCCAGGGTCAGAGAGCCAGCAAATATCAGAGACAGGATTAGCACCCAGGTCTTCCAGAGCCTAAGGCCAGCTTTCTATTCACTAAACTGTTGCCTCTCATGAACTGAGAGCTGACCATACAGTTGGTGGATTGATCCGGGTCTGTCTTTGAGCCATTTTTCATTTATTACTCCTTTTCCAAAGGAGAGACAAGGGAAACAAAAGGAGATAAGGAGATAAATCTTGCATCTGTCCACATTGTTCCTTGTTAGCCCCTCTGGGGAAAATGTAAGACTAAGAAGAATTACATTAGGCTTTTAAAAAGTTATCCAGGGATTTCTATGCTGCCCTGTTCTCTGTCCTCCATTCCCATTGATATCTGAGCATTCTCTAGCATGTTAAGGGCTTGCATGGAGGTGGAACAAGGTGTTGCCTTCTTTTCCACATCCATTTTTCAGAGTCCTCAGTGAGATTCTCCTAGTGCTAAGGCAGGCAGGATTCTCCAGTCTCTGAACACTGTATGATGCTGTTAAAATAGTGAACAGGCACCGTTTCCAGCTAACAGGCTGTGGATGCCAAGAGAACACAGCCAGAGCTGTGCTTGGGGAATGAGTACCTCTCTGACTACTGCTGCCTCTCTAAGAAGCATCAGACATCCCCATATCATTCAGACATGTATTTCAAAACTCCCAGAGGCAAAAGGCAGCCAATAAGAAGATCCAGTGGCTATTGCAAGGCCCCGAAATATGCCACTGCCTTCTGGCTGCTCACCCAGCACCTGGAGATTTAAAGGGTGGAGGGTGGGTACAAGATCGCCTCGTTCTAGGAAAGATACGGTAAAGCTGTATTGAGTGAATTGGTACAAAACAAAGTGGCCCAATCCTTGTTGAAATTAATTGTGTCTGAGGGCAGAGAGGGGACTGACGTTGAGGCCAGGAGTATCCTGGTGGTGTCATTAATTATCTCCTGCCCAGGCTACCCTCCTCCCTCTCGACCCCCAAACTCTTTGGTACACTTGGAAGTGACCAAGTCCCTTCAAGCAGGAGCTAATTGAGCTCCAGTGAATAACCAACATGAGACCAGTTTATGTCTGTGCTATAGGTAGGCCAGGTACTGGGATATCTGTCAGGTCCATAAATCAAAACTACTAAGCTGGGAAACTTGCAAGCCCCTCTACACCAAGGACCCCATGGCCAGGCTTGATTTCAGGAGGGTCCCCTTAGATGCAGCTAGTGGTATAGTGGATAGAGCATTGGATTTAGAGTCAAGATTCAAGTTCAAATCTTGCTTCAGACATTTACTGGCTGTGCTATTCTGGAGAAGTCATTTTACTTCTCTGTGGCTTAATTTCCTCATCCGAAAAATGGAGATAATTATAGCACCGACCTCCCTAGGTTATTGTGAAGATCAAATGTAAGAATCTATATAAAATGCTTTGGGGGAATTCGAGTTGAAGGTTTCTTTTAGTTCTAATACCATGATCCAGTGGGACTGGTAGCAGACTGTAAGACTAGTGCCCAAGGAGTGCCTAGTTCAGCATGGGGAGGGTCATCACCAGGTTGGCCAGAGGATGTTATATTGCAATTCCATTCAATTCAACAAATAAGGATTATGAGAGCATCTACAAAAGGGCTTGTGGTCTGGGTTGATGGAAGGATCACCCATACTGGTGAAATCACGGGTTCTTAAATATTTGCCATTTTCTCAGACAGAGAAATAACAAGCAAATAAAGCAATCTCCAAATTGACTAAGGTCCTTCCAAGCTCTGTATACTATGGAAAAGGGATAGGAGCTACGCCTGTTATTACATTGGTTCAAGGAGCTCCTAGGTGTGGAAATTCTTGCTACCAGGGTAGGTCAGCACCCTTTCTGCCTGTCAGACTCAGTCATGGACAGTTGCTTGTTCCATTGAAGGGTTAAGTGACTTCCCCAGGGTCACTAACTAGGTGGTTTTGTACAAGTCACTTAACCTTATGAGGAACAGTGTGGCATGGTGGGTGAAGAATAGGCATCAAAGCCAGAAAGACCTGGGTTTGAGTCCCACTTCTGACACATAGTGACTGTGTCCTTGCTCAGGTTATCAAATTCCCCAGTACTGTAAGCAAATCTATATGCAAGGTGCCAACCCACCCTGGTATTAGGAGTTTCTTATATCAATGAAACTACACGTCCATGTGGTCCCTCTCACTTAACCTCAACTATAACCCAGAGGCAATGATGCTTACACTACCAGCCTTGTAGGGTTGTTAAAATGGTCAAATAAGAGAATGTATATGAAAGCATAAATGATAGATATTATTATTATGTTATGGTTAATATTTAACACACTGAACATGAATAATTAATCATATTTAAACCATATCTGGTTAGTCGCAACAGTAGTCAATGGACTGTGTAATGTTAAATATGCAGCATAAATCAAAATCCCAAGCATTGCCTTCCCCTTTGAGTGTGACTGCTCTCATTTGTTAAGGCAACCAAGAGGCAATCAACAACAGTCAAAGCACCTCAGGAGGGTGGTTTTTTCCTGGGGACTTTGTTTATATGGAATATTATAACCCCCCCCTTGGACTATGTTGGGGGGGAGAGAGAGAGAGGAGATGAAGAGAGTAGAGAAGAGAAAGAACTGAGAGAAATTATTTTTCAAATAACAAATGTCATGTTTGATAGTTACACCTTGAACAGTGACTAGAAACGCAATGCAGATGCTCCCCCTCTCAGACCCACCTCTTCCCCCTCAGGCAGCTGAGTGGTGCTTGAAGCTATGGCTTTTGAAATGAGGTCTAATTACAGTGGGGGTTTTTTCCCCTTTTTGGAAGCAGAGGCATTTGCTTCTCTGCCTCAAAGCATAGAGACAAGATTACTAACTGGCATTTGTAAAGTGCTTAGCCCAGGTGATGACAAGGGTCTGATGGGACTTAGATTCTTTGGGGTTTTCAGAAGTGGGCAGCATGGTCTATTAAGCCAGTGTTAATGGCCAAGTGCCTAATTGTCCCTCCTCGCCCTCCAATTCTGGGGGAGTGACTCTCAGCTTTTAGCCAGTAGGGGCTTTGGGGGAACCCTAGATTCACACAACTGCAGAGTGGGGAGATTGCTAAATGGTTAGGAAATTAAAATCCACGTTTTCTGAAAAGCCAATCTGGCTTCCTCTTGAAATGAGCGGGGAGCCCCAAGCTCATATTGTCTTTGTGCATGAAGCCCTGCTCTCAACCAGCCAAGCTGTTCCCATGGCCAGGAGCTGGAGGGATTTCATTATGAAGGTATTTCTTTGCTGAAAGAATGGGGGGGGTGGGGAGAAGGAAGAAAAGAAAGATCAAAGTCAGAATGGAAAACCAAACCCTCCACAGGGCGCCATCTTCTGCCTTCATCTCAGAGACCAGAACCGCTGGCGCTTTAGTAAGGCTGATGCAACTCTGGTGGGTCAGGGACAGCAGCTTTCACGTTAGCAAGTGTTTCCAGCCAGTGTTCTGCACTTCTCTCTACTTCTTCCTCCTGCCCCCACTTCCCTCTCTCTTGCTGCCTTCTCCCTCTAGCAACTGAGGGAGACAGAGACAGAGACACACACAGGGAGACAGAGGGAGATATCGAGATGAACGGAGAGTGAGAGACAGAGACACAGTGAGGGAGAGGAGAGAGGAGAGACAGAGACAGAGAGACGTGATGAAAGTGAGGAGCAGATGGTTTTCTCTCCTCTTTGATGATCTCCCTTGGAGCTAAATGAACACAGGGGCAGAGTTATCAGGCCCCTTAGCAACAATGCCATGCATCTGCTAGATCTTCTTGTTCCTTTTTGAGCCCTCAGAAGATTCAGGGAAGGAAATGTGGGGCTCATACAACATTTGAAGAAAAACAGGATGAAGCAACAATGATATTCAAGGCAATCTTTGATGAGTGATGGGAGGCGAGGGGTGGGGATGCAGGGTATTCTGACTAACAGGACCGTTTAACTATGGCTGTCTGCTTTGGTTAGTCTGGCTGTTGGCAAGCATTTATTTAGCACCCACTGTATGCCAGGCACTATGCTAACTATTGAGAAAACAAAGAAAGGCAAAAACATTGTCCCTGCCCTCAAGGAGCTCACAGTCTAACTACTACATATACCCGAGATATACAGAGTAGATAGGAGGGTCTGCAATGTGATGAGAAGCAAAGTTTTATGTAGAAAGACCATGTGGCGAGCAGAATGTCTGCACCCAGCAGGCTAGGGCAGTGTGGTTTCTGTCTATGCACTCCCCACCCTAGCCCTGTCTCCAGCTCTTATTAAATGCTTGTCTAATTGAACTGGTCACCACAGCCCCCTGTGCAGCTCCTCTGAGGGTCCTCCCTTACAACAGAACAGGCTGATGCCTCTTGAGTGGGAAGGAACCTCCGAGGCCATTTTTCTAGTTCAGATCCCCCATTTCACAGTTGAGAAAACAGAGGGGGTGTGATTAGGACTGGCCCCCTTGTTGAACCCATGACTTTTGACTCTGGTACAAATGCTCTTCCCATTATATCACATTGCCTCCTTCCATCCGCTTTGTTTGTGTCTCAATGGTTCTAGACAAAGGAAAGGACAAATGGATGGATAAATGATACGGAGAATGAATGAATGAATGAATTTATTCCCTCTGTGTATCTTTTATAAATTCCTATCCTATGAACTGGGTGCCCCAACTGTGTAGAGCAGTGAATGACAGTTAGGAGGACCTGAATTCAAATTTTGTCTCAGACACTTAATTAGCTGGGACCCTTAGCAAGTTATTTAACCACTCTTAGCCCAGATTTCCTCATCTGTAAAATGGGGGTAATATTAGCCTCTACCTTCCAGGTTTGTTGTGAGGATTAACTGAAGTAACTAGGAACTTAGAACACAATAGAAATACCACAAGCTGTGATGAAGACAATGTTTATTATTGCCCCTTTCTGACCTCAGTGTCCTCCTATCAAATGAAGGGGATGCACTCTGACCTCTAAAGTCCTTTACAGCTCAAAATCCCCCATCCCGAGGTATGCACTTGACACCCAGTGACCAGCCAGATGACATTTTAACAGCTGCATTCCCTGACGAGGAGAGCCTTAGTATAAATGGCTATTCTCAATTTCTCTCTAGTAAATCACTGGCTGAAGAAACACCTCCCCAGGGAAATCAGCAAAGAAAGTAATTAAGTGAAAGCGGTAATTAAGAACACATCACCTGAGATCCCTTATATGTTATTCCTTCTAGACAAAGACAGGGCTTTTTTTTCTCCTTTTCTTTGCCTTTTTTTTTTTTTAATCCGATCCAGGTTAAATTGAGTTCCATGGAAACTGCATCAATAAAGTTGTCATGGTTACAGGTGAACTGAATGGAGAGCTGTGACAAGCCCCGCTCCACTCTGCCTGCACTGAACACCTTATAAACACATCCATTTGTCTTCTTGTCCTGTCTATAAAAATAATGAGAATTAATAACATCTCCCAGCAAAGTGCAACCTGGAAGACAGAAGCCATACGTGTAGGAAGGGAGTGCTGCTGGGGCTTTGCTCTGAGATCCTCTTTCTCTGACCTAGGGTTAAGATAGATCATTCCATTTTTTGTGTGTGCCATAAGAGGCAGAATGAGGGGAAAGAGTGAGTTACTCCCCCATGATTCTAAATTATCAGAATGTTTGAGCTGGGAGGGACCACAGAGACAATCTAATTCAACCCTTTGTTTTATAGATGGGGAAACTGAGGTCCAAGGAGGTTAAATGTTTTGCTCAAGGCTCACAAAATACTTAATGAAAGAGTCAGGATTTGAATTCAGGTCTTTGACTCCAAATTCAGCATTCTTTATACTACATGGCTCCCCAATCCTAAAGTTCCTTATATCAATGAAACCACAGGTCCAACCAGTGCCTACCCTCCTCACTTAACCTCAATTGTAAATTGGAGGCGATGATGCTAACACTACCACCCTTGCAGAGTTGTTAAAATGATCAAATAAGATCATGTCTATGAAAGTATAAATAATAGACATTATTGTTATGTTATGGTTAATATTTAACCCATTGAATAAGGCAAACAGGTTATGTGACTTGGCCCAAACTGCACAGGTCTGTAGAACAGGTGAATGGAAAACCCCCCAGTATCTAAGGTGGCACCTGCTGCTCAGATGTGGGAGAGGATGAAAGGCTGAGTGCAGCTTTCCCACATGTGCAATCTCTTAGTACTGCGCCATTCCCTTTTCAATGAGCCCACTTCTGGACCAACAGCTCCCTGAGGGAGTCTTTGCAGCATCTCCTTCCAGCTCATCCCTTCTGCCCATTGGAATTCATTCCACTTCTCTAAGGCCAAGTCTCTGCTTTGTTCTGGCAGTGTTCCCTAAAGTGCTTGACGCCTGTCAGAAAGACCTGCATTTTAGTAAGAGAAGGAGTGCAGCAGGCGATTATCCAGATGTGCTCTGCCATGGTTGGGCCCAATCTGGGGCATTGTGGCCAGTGCCATGTGTCTCATTTTAGGAAGGCTGTTGATCAGCTGGAACACATCCAGTGGAGAGCAAGTAGGGTGGGGAAAGTCTCCAGATCATGTGTGTGGATGGTTTGAAAGAACCTGAGATGTTTAACCTGGGGAAGGGAAGACTCAGTCAGCAGCCTAACAGATAGATGTCTTCAGACCTTGGAAGGTCAGTTCCATGGAGGTAGGAAGGCATTTGTTTAAGCTGGTCCTAGAAGGTAGAACTTGAAACAATGGAGAGAATTTGCAGAGACCAGTTTGGGCCCAATGTTCGGAAAACCATCCTAATGTTGATCAGCTCAAGTCAAATGCCCCCTCCTCTATATGGCTGAGTCTCTCAGCTCTTAGGGCCCTGCTCCAATACGGCCCCTTTGTCCTGTGGGTATTTAGTGTTTCCTTTCACATGTAGAGGCTGCTGATAGAATGTGAGCACCTTGAGGGCAAGAACCATGGTTTTTGTTGTTGTTTTGACATCCCCCAGCATCTAGAGACTGATGCCCGACACATTCAGTTGTTGTTTCAGTCAATTTTTACTCGTCCGACTCTCTGTGACCCCATTTGAGGTTTTCTTGGCAAGGATACTGGAGTGGCTTGCCTTTTCCTTCCCCAGATCATTTTAGAGATGAGGAAATTGATGCAAACAAGGTTAAGTGACTTGGTCAAGGTCATGCAGTTAGTATCTGAGACCAGATTTGAGCTCAGGAAGATGTCTTTCTGACTCCAGACCTGCCACTCCATCCACCAAGCCACCTAGCTGCCCACCTGACACATATCAGACAGTTAATACACACTCATTAAGTGAATGGTCGATTGTTCATTAGAGCTGCCTCAAAGTAGAATGGGTTGCCTGGATAGGTAATGAATTCAGCATCACTGGAGGTTCTGAAGAAGGAAATGGATGGTTACTTTTCAGGGATATCATAGAAAGGATTCCTGTTCAGATTCCTAGTTGAACCAAATGGCTGGTGATCCTTCCCAGCTTTGAGTGCCCGATTCTATGAAAAGATCAGCCTTCACAGGATTGTGTTCGCTCCAGGAAAGGTTCTGATTCTCCGGTTTTATGGCTTGAGAGACAGCATCACTTACTTGAGCCCACACCTTGCAAAAATAGTCTGAGGTACTACTTCCTGGGGGCTCAATTTTGATCCCTGAGATGGACCAAGAAGAAGCATCTGTCTCATCCTTCTCCTTCCCAGGTTCTGCCCAGTGGTCCCTGCACTCCCACACCAAAGAGCCTGCCAGGGAGCAGTATCACCTCTGCCAAAGAGTTTTTGGCCATGACCCAGTGGGCAGGGAATTGATGTACTATTGTCATCAAACTGCATGCATGGCCTTCTTGCTCTAGAGCGTTAGGTGGCATATATGAATTCAAGTGAATGAAAATCAAATCCATTTTATTTGGAGGATTTTGGAAAACCCCTTGAAATAATGGGAGACATCACCATAACACCAGGGATGGGGATCACAACTCCAAATTGGGGGGGGGGAGAAGCCGTGGCTCCATTATCCTGCTTGAGGGTTTCCAAAATGTTTTCTATTTGACATAGCTGGGAACTCTCAGGACTCCCAGGGAGAGAACACATAGCCATTTGCTGATACAATCATCTGTGCACACACATACTTTATCCATCAGTCAATCAACAGGTATTTATTAAGTATTTACCATGTGCCAGGCACTGTGCTAGGGATGGAGATGGCAGTACAAAGAATCTACTCACCAGGGGCTTATATTGTAATTGGGGAGACATCTCCATCTCCATCCATCCATCCATCCATCCATCCATCCATCCATCCATCCATCCATCCATCCATCCATCCATCCAACCATCCATCCATCCATCCATCCATCCATCCATCCATCCATCCATATATACACAATATATGTATGTGTATATACACGTGTTCACATATAAATTCACACATACACATACATGTACATACCCAGTAACACACATATATATTTATGCAATATCAAGCTGATAATTACAAATATGTACAAAATGGATACATTGAAGCTGGTTTGGGAGGGAAGACAATAGCAGTTGGGGGTACCAGAAAAAAAGCATCCTGCAGAAGTTGGTGGCTCCACTGCATTTGAAAGGAAGAGAAGGAATCTATGATGAGGAGGGCATTCCAGGCATGGTGGAAGGCCAGTTCCAAGACACAGAGATGGGACATGGGGTGTCACAGGTGGGGGACAGAGAGGCCAGTTTGTCAGCATTGCAGAATGCAGGAGGAGGAATAATGTTCCAAGAAACTGGAGAGATATGTTGGGGGCCAGCTTGTGCAGAGCTCTAAAGGCCAAACAGGGGAGTTTGTGTTCTATCTTCAAGGCCATACTAAGCTACATTTATATCTGTTCTGTTTGATTGCAACAAGCTGGGAAGCTGGGGCTGTGCACCAGAAATAGGCACCCTGGTGGACCTTTCTCCCATAAGGCAGCAAGTACTGCCTTCATCAACTTTCATGGCTGATGTACCTTTGTCTGACTGGGCCAAACCTTGTGTTAATCATAGGATGGGGAGGAGGACCCCAAGTAAGGCTCCCAGGATACCAGGGTGGCTTAAATGAGTCGACCTAGGGGCTTTTGCTCCTTCTTCCCTGGTGCTGTTGTTCATCAGCCTGTCTGCTGTGCCTCTGAGGAAGGGAGTCACGTGGAAGGACGGCTGAGCAGTATTCTGTGTTTCCATGGAAATGTTCGGTGGCTGAAGGTCAGGTCCTGCTCTGCTTGGGAGCTGGAAGAAAGAACTCTTCCAAGAACAGATCTGTGTCCTGCTGATGACACGGTTCATCTATTTGGATTCAGAGACACATATCTGATTTTTCATGACTGATTTCAATCTTCCAGCAGGAGCCATGACTCAGGGGGGCAAATGCTTCATGACAGACCATGGCAGTCTCTCTATTTTTTGTGTCGAGCATGCATATTAACCACCCTCCCTTCTCTCTCCAACATGATCATAGTCACTTTAACTCTCTTCCCTGGTGAAAAATCAGTCCAACGAATTGAGGAACCTTAGATCATAGCAATGCACCACAGAATCCCTATGCACAGGTAGATGCAATCAATGATGCAGCCAGCTAGTAATTACATAGTACTTCACAAATATTACCTCCTTTTATCTTCATAACAACTGTGGAGAGGGGGAGGGGGTACGTGCTATTATTATTCCCAGTTTATAAAAGAGGCATAAAGAGGTTAAGTGACCTGCCCACAATCCTACAGCTAGTAAGTATCGGAGGTTGGATTTGAACTTGGGACTTTCTAATGCTGGGCTATGTGCCACCTAGCTGCCTCTGTTGTAGGAGTGGTGTAAGGATAGAATGGAGGATTGTGGAGGAGGAAATGAGGGACTGTCTGAGGAAAGTCTCAGAAAAAATTTAGATGTTGTTAATTAGCTTCTCACCAAAGTCTAGGAGTACTTTTTGGTTATATTTTTATTCATTTTGAACTTAAATATATAAAGACAAAAAAAGAACATTTCCTTATACATAACACAACCTAAAAAGAGGATTTACTATAAAACCATGAATTTAAATTTCACACTTAAAAAAAACTACATAAGTGCTACTCATTGTTTTCAAAGCTTAGGGGTGTTTGTTAAAGAATATTTGGTAACCTCAGCCTCCTGGAGCGTTGAGCTTCAGCATGTCATTGAAGCAGCTACAAGACCACGGACACTCTCTTCTCCCACCTACTCAGTAGATGGGGACTAACCACTCACCAAAGAGGTGGCAGCTTCACTGAGCTCATACCTGGAACGTCCCAGAATCCAACTCTCATGGTCAGCCAGGATTCAAGGTCCAGTTTTCAACAAGGGGGCTGATTTTTGCCCCCTCCCTGATGAGTTTGCTCCATACTGTTCCCCACTGCCTAGATTCAGAGACCTTGAGCAGTTCTATGGCTCTTCCCAGCCAGCATAGTAGCCAAGTATAAGCCCAAGTATTAGACCTCAAAGAATCTCCCAGGCTTTAAGATCTTCAAGAAGGAGATCCTATCACCTTCCCCACTAACCTGGCCCAAGTCAACATTCCCTCCTTTGGAAAATTCTTCCTTAAACCATGACTTGTTATAAAGGCTTTCTAATCTTTCTAGGCTTATTACCCATTAATCTCTTTCAGGTGCTCTCTATTCTAGATTAAACCAGCTTATTTGCTTTTCTCCATATGTGGCACATCTCCCACCAATTTCCTTTTGCAGAGTCAGTCAGTCCCCCATGCCTGGAATGCAATCCTCCTTGCTGCCAACTCACAGAACACCAGGCTTACTTCAAGGCTCCGACCCAGTGCCACCTGAAAGCCAACATGAAGCCATCTTGAGCCCCCACTTAGTGGTGCTCCTCCCCCCATTTTACTTTGTATTTTCTTCATCTATATATACACGTTGTCTCCCCCCTCCCCAAATATAAATTCTTTGGGGAAGAGACTTTCGTTTTTATTATGATTGTATAGAGATAATGATTATATTTTATTATGATTATAGATTTTGAGCTAGAAGGGGCTTCAGAGACACTCTAGCCCAATCTCCTCATTTTATAAATAAGAAAACTGAGTCCTAGGGAAGTTAAAGGACTTGCCCCCAGGGTGTTTGTATCCCCGGTATTTAGCATAGCTCCTGCACAGAGCAGTGGTTTAATACATGTTTGCTAAAACGAACAATAAAGGGAGGGGGGTGTCAGGAGAATCGTGTTCTAATCTGTTCCCTCCTCTGTAGAATGAAAAGGTTAGACGTGATGGTTCCTTTTGACCCCAACATTCTGTGAAGTTAAAGGCCTCATGCTGCCTGTGAAGGTTTTTCGGAGACTTGAATGCCTTCATTAAATCACCCCGTGACCTCCTCCCCAGTCATTTAATAACAGCGGTTGCTTAACAACGGCTTTCCCTCAGTAGCCCTCTAATCATCTCTTCGGTTTTCCCTTTGGACCCTCTCCAAATTCTCCAGATTCCTCTTTAGCCCATTCCAATTGCCCAGCCATTTGTTGAGTGCCCACTGTGCATGAGGCAGAGGCATAGTGACCCGGAACACAGAGGCCTGACACACAATAAGAACAACATTGTAACAACAACTTCGAAAGATTTGAGAAGGCAGTGCCCACCCCTGATTCCAGAGAGCCCATAATGAAGCCTGCCACCCACCTCCCGGTAAAGCAGGAGTAGTCCCCGTGCAGGCATTTCTGGACACAGCCAATAAAAAACCATACTTTGCTTGACTCTGCATATTCATTACAAGGGGTTTTCTTCTTTTTATTTCTTCTCCAAGGGGATGGGAGAGGTGGGGAAAAGAGAAAGCAGATTTTTGTTCATTAGAAAAATTAAATTCAATGAAAAATTTAAAAACCCAACTACTTATAAATAAGTCCTTAATAACTCATAATATACATTATATGTCATATATGTGTGTATTATATCTATGTTTGACATATGTATAAAATTCAATTGCAGATCACAAATAAAAGAATTAATTAAAAACAAAACAAAATGAAACGAAAAACCCCAACTCCTTTGTGAGGTGGGCAGTTCAAGCATCATTTCACACATTTTACTCTCAAAGTGGCAAAATGACTGTCCCAGGGGTTCCCTACTATTCCAGAGGAATTGTGATACCATCGATGACCACATTTTACTCATGCCTGCCCAACCTACATGACTCACATGTTCTCCCATAAGTTTTCTGCACAGGGTCTACCCAATGTGCTGGGGGCCTTCCTTGAGTTCACATCATGCCAATGCCAATGGCACTGGTCTGCCCATTGTCTGTCTCACACTCTTGCTACACGGCTAGCTCACAGCTTGTTCTGTTTTGTTTATTCCTGGTAAAATATTTCTTTGATGCCGTCCTTTACCTCTCTCCTCTTGAATAATTCTTTGTTTATAATAGGTTACAGCCTGCTCATTACCCAATATGTACCTCTATTAAATAACAAATGATTACCAACTCCTTTGACAGCAGAATCTGGAGTCAGTGTTCAGGAACAGGATAATGGTGTACACAAGGAGTGGGTGGGAGCCGGTGCCCAAGATGAAAGTGGCATGGAAATGATTGTTTTTTTATACTGGGCTAGCTACGTGGCATATCTTATAGAGTGCTGGACTTGCAGCTAGGAAAATTTACCTTCAAATGCTTCCTCAGTCACTAGCCATGTGACCCTGGGCAAGTCACTTAACCTCTGCCTGGCTCAGTTTCCTCCTCTGTTAAATGGGGACAATAACAGAACTCTCCTCCCAGACTTGTCAAGAGGAGTAAATACAAATGTTAAAGTGCTACATAAATGTTTTACATAATGGTACATATATGACTCAAATCTGATTGCTTACCACCTCAGGGAGCGGGGGGGGGGGGGGGGGGCGGGGGGGGAGGGAAGGTGGTATAAAAATTGGAACCCAAAACTATAAATAAAAAGTTTATTACTTTAGAAAAATAAAGTGCTACATAAATGGTGTTATTATTAAGAAGGTTAAAGGTCCTGATCACGGTCACGTAGGGATTAAATATCAGAGGCAGGGTTCAAACTGAGTTCTTCAGACTCCAAATGCAGGGCTCCTTCCTCTGCACCAGCTGTTTCATAAAGGGGTGTTGTATGAGCCATGCGAAAATAAGCTGATGAATGTTTCCCAGACACCCTTTGGCCAGGGACCTCTTGCTCTTATGTTCGGTTTTCTCCACAATGATCAGAGCCGAGTGACTTCAAGATGCTGCCAGGGGCCATGACTGGCACAGCATGATTTGTGGATAACAACACTCAGAGAGGCCTTTCCACGGCTGGCTCATGCCGGCTCCTTTCTTAGATTTTGTCTCCCGTGAACTCGTACGCGTTTCAATTACTCTTCTAGCTGTGTTAGAGCTACCATCTCTGATATCCAGCTTGATAGCTACACACATGCAGTTTTCTCCTCCCCTCCTTCCTCCTTAGTTCAAAGACATTTTGATTCGATTTTCAAGATTGTAGGCAAATGCATTCTGGCCACGTTTTGTTAGCTGCAACCCATTCCTGGCCACAAGCCTGTTAAGTCTCTGCCATAACCCAGGAACCCAAATCTCACTTTCAGATACCAATTCTTTAGCCAGTGTCACCCTATCATCAAAGGAAAGCCTGGTTTATTTCTTCTTTTTAAAAGTCCATTTGGTGCCTTTTGTTTTTCCACCACAGTAATTTACAAATATATTTGCCGTTTGTACCTTACCACTACCCAATGAGCCTTTGGCAAATACATTTGGGGATATACACATACACATGTGTATGTGTTTATCATCAAATGTGTTGTTCCCTTGATATTAAAAAAATGCTATTATGAATTTTTTTCTATATATGGGAAATTTATTTCTATCTTTGACCTTCTCTGATGCTAGCTTCCTAATAATCTTAATCTGAACACGTGTATGTGTATGTGTATGTGTATGTATATCATCAAATAAGTTTATTGCCAATTATTTTGCTTGACTGTTTTTCTTTATTATAAGTGAAGGCTCCCAGATGATGGTAAAGTATAGATGGGGAGTATGTAATGTGTGTATGCACACACACATATCTCTATCTCCATCTCTGTCTGTCTATCTATCTATCTATCTATCTATCTATCTATCTATCTATCTATCTATCTATCTATCTATCATCTATCTACTTATGGTATCCCAAAAGTCTCAGTACACCTTAAAGCTAATAATAAATAATAAAACTTAAAATTATACTAAGACTTTTGAGATACCCTGTATTTGTATGTGTATCTATGCATGTGCACACATACACAGAGATGTGTATATGCACATACAAATATATGTGTACATATATGTAATGTATATTTGCATACATGTGTGAGTATGTGTGCTTTGCCCATCAACAAGATACCAAGGACATCCAGAAAATGTTTCCTAACCTGTCTTTCCCCAAACTAAGTCCCTCACTAGATATGCTATACAAAAAATTTGCTGAAGAAAGGAACGGAACAGAATGTGTGTGTAAAACGCATTCACCTCTCCGGCGAAAGGAGGGAGGTGCACATTTCCATACCTCTTTTTTGGGTCCAAAGATGTTCATCCCAATTGCAAAAGGCTCCACTTCTTTCTAGTGTGTGTTTTTAACCTTACTTTGTATATATTGTTTTCCTAGTTCTACTTCAGCATGCATCAGTTCACACAAGTCCTCCTAGGTTTCTCTGAGTCTCCCAGGATTTGTGTTTTCTTATGGCATAGTCATATTTTACTGTATTTATAAACCACAATTTGTCTAGCTATTCCCTAATCAATGGGCACCCACCTTCTTCCCTAGCCACTACAAAAATGCTGTTATGAACTATTTTTTCTATACATGGGAAATTTATTTCTGTCTTTGACCTTCTCCAGTACCAGCTTCTTAACCACCTGAGGCTGAACATAAAGGAAAATGAGGATGCCTAAGAACCAGAGAGCTGAAGAACGCCTGTGTGCATCTGCATTAGGGACACTGACTTGCAGATGAGTTTGGGGTCACTGCCCTTCAGTTTCTGGCTCACATTTAGTAGGGCCCTTCTTGAGAGCAAAGAGGCCTTCAAACCTCTTTTCCCCCAAGCTCCTGCTGCCTGGCCCTTCCTATGAAGTCATTTGTAAAGCTCTCATTTGCAAACTCCAAAGCCCTAGGGAGCCTATGTCTTTCAGAAAGAAGATCTGGGAACAGATGTATTTGTTCATCATCAAAGCGATAGTGATACTCAATCTGAGCAGTGGCAGTTTCCTGAGGAGCTGAGATGTCAAGCTGTCACATCTCTACCTCCCTCCTCTTGCCCCTCCTCAATACATCTGCCCAATAGGCATCTCTTTGGGGGAAAGAAGAAAAACAAAGATACACGTGCCCCCAGTGCTTGCAGTCTTCTGTGTATTCAAATAAGCAGGTGGAGTCTGTTTCCATATAGCATTTAATTACAAAATCCAAAGCCATTTCATTGATCTTTATATCACAGGACATGCTAAATTTCAAAATAAAAGTGCCCAGAGGGGCAGCTAGGTGGTACAGTGGATAGAGCACTGGCCTTGGAGTCAGGAGGACCTGAGTTCAAATCTGCCCTCAGACACTTAACAGCTGTGTGACCCTGGGCAAGTCACTTAACCCCAATTGCCTCACTAAAAAAAAAAAAAAGTGCCCAGAACTACCTTGTCTCTACCTTTTGGAGATTAGTTCTTTGATGCACTCGACGCATGGAGTGGCAGAGACAATGTATGGTCCCTTTGTCCACCAAGACAAGGTTCCCAGGTCTAGGGAGATGATGGAGTCCCACTGTCTGCCACCCTGCTTGGCGATCTGGTCAGGACATTTCATGATGGATGTTGCCAAGCAGGTCCATATATATATGTAGAGGAGGATAGAAATCCAGGGTAGTGGGGGGACTGGAGACCCCATCATAGATGAGGGCTCCTTAGAGGAGCTGGGATGTCTAGTCTGGGGAAGAGAAGGCCTGGAGTGGGGGGTATTTGTTAAGTGCTTACTGTGTTCTAGGCACCGTGGTGGGTGGTGGGGATCCAAGGACAGGAATGAAAGAGTCCTTGTCCTCAATGAGTTTAAATTATCTGGGGGATATGGCCTATATACATAGACAAAAAGGGGCAGGAACCTCAAGAACTGCCTCAGTGCAGCTGAAGGATTGTTCCATGGGAGAGGGATGCGATTTGTTGTACAGGGTCCTAGATGGTGTAACTAGCAACAAAGGGTGGAGCTGCTGGAAGTCAGGCTTTGCAAAAACCGCAGACAGTCCCTTAAAGTAAGGTGAAGGCCAGCTCTACCCAGCAGGCAGAGCCTTGGTGAGGGTAAGCATTTGTCCAGAGAACTTGAACTGGGAACGCCCAGGACCTGGAGCAAGAAGGATAAAAAGCAGATTTCACTTCATCCCACATTAACTGGTGGCCATTAGGATGTAGAAACATAGGAACATAGATTTGGGGCCAGAAAGGTCCTTGAAGACTATAGAGTCCTATACCTCATTGTACGGATGAGGAAAGAGAGACCTGCAGAAGGGAATTGATTGATCCAGAGTCACACAACCAAGTCTTCCTGGCACCAAATCCAGTCTTCTGACCACAGGCCCATGCTAGCTTTGGACATGCATTTTGAAAAAGAGAACTGGCCCTTCTCCATTACACTTCACATCAGTGCTGTGCAGGTCTCACTGGACCCCAGCTGTCCTCTGGACAGAGGAGGGACAATGCTAGGGAGGGTGGATGTGATCACAGGCTGCTCCGGTCAGCCCTTCCCAAGCAGACAGCCTCATCTGCAGTAAGACATGCAGAGAATATATGTCGTCCTTCCCACCCCTCCCTCCCAAGCCAGTCTAAGCCTCTTTGTCTGTATGTTGTCCAGGGTTTGCCAAAGGAAGAGACAGAGCAGACACCCTCCTGCCAGGGGTAGTGATCCTGGGAACCTCCCTGGCTTCAGTGCAAGGATTCCCAGAGCCGGGTCGAGCAGCACTCTTTCACAGGGATCCCAGATGAAAGTCTTCTCACCAGCAGCTGTTCATCTAGACGCTAATTGCTCCACTAATCTGCAGATGTTCTCTAGATAAGAGCCTTTTTGGGGTCTCCTGGAGGCACAGCAGGCATGGAGGAGACCCAGTGCGGGACAAGAGAATCGTATGGTTGTTATGATCCGCCATGCTCAGAGTGCCACCCAACATGACACCATGGGCTCTCACGCTGCTCACTCTGAATGTGTAGCATGCCCCCCAAGAAGTGCTGAATGCAGCCTTGTTGTGTCTCGGCAATGGACCAGAGTCTCAGGAGGAGCAGCGATTTCACTGAGGTGTAGCTCCATTAATTTGTTAAGGGCCTACTATGATCTATGCACTGTTCTGGACTACAAAGACAGGAATGAAAGGCCTTGCCCTTGGGGATTCTCAATTTACTAGGGCTATGTCATGTTCACAGATAAGTAATACCTCCGGGGATTTGCGAGCTCGTCAAAGTGGGCACTGATTGGTCTCCCCATGACAATCTATCCTCTACACTGCTACCAAAATGACTTCCCTAAATGAAAAATCTGACTGTGTCATTGTCAGTAAACCCCAGAGGTCTCTGTGGACTCTGGGATTAGATATAAGCTCCTTTGATTAGCTTTTAGAATTATTCACAAACCATCTTTCCCAATGCATTACTCCCCTTTACGGTTCAGGCAGACTAACCTTCTTGCCAAACACGCCATCTCCCACCTCTTTGCTTTTGCACAAGCCAGGAATGCCCTCCCCGCCTCACCTCTGACTCTGAATTCCTCATTCCCATTAAAGCTCTGCACAAATGACATGTTCTACATGAAGCCCTCTCCTAATCCCTTCACTTGCCAGTGCCCTTATGCTCTCAGAATTAGCAAAAAAGCTGCTACAAATATTGTTCTACGTATGCATCCTGTTCCCTTTTCTTTGATCCCTTTGGGATATGGTATTGCTGAGTCAAAGGATATGCAGTTTTCTAGCCCCTTTTTCTCCAGAGTAATTGGACCAATTCCCAAGTTAGTTGGGTTACTTTTTAGGGAAGAAACAATTGAAAATATAAGCCTCATGATGTGGATAGTCACAGTAATTATGAAGTTCATAGTGTAAAGAATTAATAGTTGTTTGAGGTCTTTATGACCCCATCTTTTGACTAGAATTAAAAAAAAAAAACACCTCAGCGCACTCACTGGCCTCTGGGGCTCTGCAAACGGCACGGTGCTCCACCCACTGGTTGTAGCTGTCACCATGGCGCTGGCACCTCACATCATCACCACTCGCTGATGCCTACATGGGCCTGGCAAAATGATAATGATTGGAAGCCTAGTGAGGGCAGTCAGGTGACTGTCAGAGCAGCCAGCCAATTGACTGGGGGCTGTGTGTGGTCAGCCTGGGGTCTGCTGGGAAGAAGGGAGGAAATTTGCCATTCTAGCTTGAAGCTGGAAGGCGACAGGACGCTGCTCTGTGTTCTCAGCTGATTCCTGGGCTGTGGTGTTGTTCAGGTTGTATAATTTCCCTTTCCCCATTTTATTTCCTTTCCCTTGATCCTACTGATCCTGTTTGTGTGGTTTTTTAAGTTCGTTCTTGTTAAATAAATCCTGCTCTGTTTTGAGGGAGGCTGCCAGTCTCCTTCCTTGCCCCAATATTGTGGCAAGCTGCCTAGCTAACACTCCCCAATTAAAAATTGGTCCCTACAATAGAATCAATATACCATTAATAGGGACCTGGTCTACAAGTTCCCTGGTAAATGGTTATTCAACATAAATCTCAAAACCTCCAGGGATAAAGAACTCACCCATTCCCCTCTCTCCCCAGGTGGCTCATTCCATTTTTAAAAAAATTATTTTTATTTTTTTAAGTGTCAAAGGCTCTTTTATTACCATTCTCTCAAGAATGAGCACTTGCAAATAAGTGTTGCAGGCAGCAAGTGCCAGGCTCATTCCATTTTTGGACAACATATATTTAAAGAGGTTTTCCTAACTTAGACTGAATTCAAATCATAGATATCAGAGGATTGAGAGTTGGGGGCAGAGTGGATAGAAGTCCATAGTTGGAGTACGAGGTCTTGAATTCAAATCCTGCTTCAGATTTGCTAGCTTTGTAACCCTAGGCAATCACTCACTTAGTAAGCATTTAGTAAGGGTTTTATGTGTGCCAAGCATTGCTAGGGATACAAAAATGAAATAATTCTTGCTCTCAAGGAGCTAACAGTCTGTTGGGGGAAGGAGCAAAAAGGAGAGGAAGAGAACGAGCCTTCATTAAGCACCTACTATGTGCCAGGCCCCGTGCTAAGTACTTTACAACTGTTATCTGGGACAAGCTTGGAGGACTCTGGGCCATTGGATGAAAGGCAGATGATGTCATCGGGATAATCCATCTTGTGCTTTTTTAGATCAAGTCACACCCTTGGGCTTGTATAAGAACAGGAAGTCACTCAGAGGGTGAGTTAGAGGGACTCTTCTGGAGTGGGGGGGGGGAGAGGAATATAGAGAGTTTCCAGCTCCTTCCCCTCTCCTCTTTCATCCATTTTGTTACTGGAGAAACAGGACCAGAGGGAGACCATGCAAGGAGCTGGAAGCAGAGAGAGGTATATGGAAGACAAACAAGGCTTCCCAAGAAAAGGAGAGGCTGTCCCCCTACTCTTCCACTTCCTGTCTGACAAGATTCTAAGGGGAAAAAAGGATGATTGATTGCCTTCCTCTTGACCTCCATGTGTCTGTGAGCACACGGCCTTTGCATTTATTCTTTCTTTCTTTCTTTTTTCTCAATTACATTCAAACAAAAAATTTTTACATTCTTTTAAATTTTGAGTTCCTAATTCTCCCCTCCCCTCCCTCAACTCCCTCCTTCTTGAGAAGGCAAGCAATTTGATATAGATTATACACGTGTAGTCACTTTGAGTTTATTCTTTCCTGATCTTAAGCAAATGGATGCTCCAACATTGGAGACTCTGGACAACCTGGTGAGTCACGGAGATCCAGAGGTCTCTTTGGATGTCTGACTAGAGACTGGAGGTGGTAATGTGGAGGGTTGAAGTTGCAGGAGTCAGTGTCAGAAGAAGTGCTTATAATGGATATGTAAAGACAATCACCTGCGGATGATAATATCCTTCGGGACTAAGGCCCTCGGGGAAGAGAAAAGTAGACTCAGCAGAGAGCTACACCTAAAAAGAACTTCATGAGAACTCTGTGAAGGGGGAGAAGGGCTTCTACTAACCAGGACAGATAGGGTACCACTTTGCAATGTCTTCTCTATCCATGTGCCTCACTACCGTTTAAGTCTGAGCCCATTACCCCCAAGGAATTTGTGTCTACAGAAAATGGGAAGGGATGCCTCACATTTGTGTAGCTACTATTCTCACTTGTACTTTCTCAGTAATTCTCTTTCTTACAAGTTAATGGAGGGGGGCAGCTAGGTGGTGCAGTGGATAGAGCACTGGCCCTGGAGTCAGGAGTACCTGAGTTCAAATCCAGTCTTAGACACTTGACATTTACTAGCTGTGTGACCCTGGGCAAGTCACTTAACCCCAATTGCCTCACTAAACATAAATAAATAAAAATTTAAAAAACAAGTTAATGGAGTTCAACTGTTTTATTGATAATGGGAAAAACACCTTGGGTGAGGGTCTTGGGAGCAACAATAGTAGAAACCCTATCTCCTCAGAAGAGTAGCAGCTGCAATCTCTGGGGACCTCAACCTGTGAGGAGGTGGTGAGTAGCCCCACATAGGGTGCATAATTTGGATGGATTTTTGCATTTCCAAAGATCCACTGGACACCTTCTTCATATGAGATTCTTATTCTAGTTTGTAGGGTAAGAAACAAAAAGTTAAGTAACATGGTGACATGGTGATAATGTCTGGCACTCTTGCTGTATTCTGCTGCATGCTTCTCCAACAAAAGGAGCAAGAGGTATTTTCTTCTTTCTTCTCCAGTGCCAAGATTCACCATGACAATTGCATGGTGTCTGCCTTCATTTTAGTGTTATCTTCATTTACGTCATGATAATCGTTGTCTGTATTTTCTTCTTTCTTCTCATTTCACTGCATCAGTTCATACAGTCTTCTCATACTTCTCTAAATCGTCCTATTTACCATTTCTTCCAGCATAATAACATAAATAACATTCATATGCTATGATTTGGTCAGCTTTCCCTAAGCGATGGATACTTGTTTTGTTGGCAAGTTTTACTACCACAAGATTTCTGCTATGAATATTTTAGTAGCCATGAGATTTTTCTTCCAATCCCATGAGTCATTATTAGGGTGAGCAATAATGTTCATGAATATTGGCTGGTCTTGGGTAAAGGCTAATTTTGTTCTGGGACTCACACATGGCATGCATTTGAACTGAAGGTGTTAAGTGGTGATGAACCTGAGTCTCATATCCAACCTATGCTCCCTCTCTGAATTGCATGTCTTGAGTTTTTTATTCCCTAGAGGACTGCATGGTGGTAGACATAGTATATGGGATAGCTAAGTGGCACAGTGGATAGAGTGCTGAACGTAGAGTTAGAAAGACTACAATTCAAATCCAGCCTCAGATGCTTATGAGCTTGTGACACTGGGAAAGTCATTTAACCTCTCTCTGCCTCAGTTTCCTCCACTATAAAATGGGGATGAAAATATCACCTACCTCCCAGGGTTGTTGTGAGGATAAAATGAGATAGTATTTTTAAAGCACTTCGCAAACCCTAAAGAGCTATAGAAATGCTAAGTATTATTATCATAGTATAATTATCTTTTCTTGTACCTAAAACAGTGTTCCTTATATACAAGGCTTTAGTAAACAATCTGGGCTAATTAAACACCTACTGAATGCAAAGGTACTAGGTACCAGGGGAAAAGCCAAGGTTTAGGTAAGACATGATCCTTATCATCATGGGCTTCTAATCTAGTAGATTAACCTAAAATAAATAAAAATAAAAATAACCATTACACAATATTCCGTGAAAAGTATAGTCAAGAATTTCACAACAAAGTGCTCTGCAAAACCTGAGGAGGAAGAAACGAATGAATCACTAGCCCTTCCCACTGCCAGAAATCTCTCTTCTTCGAATCATATGGTAGCTATTGAAACTCTGATGACAATTTTCACCTCTTCCCCCTTTTTATCCTCCGCTCCTTTATCTCTCCATATAGATGGTTAGACATTTTAAACAGATTGTCAAATGTGAAAAATAAAGAGAAGGAGGACGTGGGTGGAAAACGCCAGGCGTCATCCGCAAATCTTGGACTGACATGAAGTATTAGCAATGATGAATAATCCCCTCCTATTATCATTAATTTTCCCCATCCACAGTGGGAGGGAAGGATTGGGCCACTGGCAGTGACTATTCATGGGGTGCCAAAATACAAACTGATATTATCATCAGGATAATCAGTGATGTCCCATCCCCACCTGGAGCCTTGGGAGTTGGTTGGAATGGAAGTTCCCCCTTTCTTGGGATAGCTCCCTTCATTTCCAAAGTGGTGGGAGATGCCTCGGTTTCCATTTTCTACAGTCAGATATTTGCTGATACAGAATCTCCTGAGGCAACTATTTCACAAAGTATGCATATAGAGGGGGTGTCTCTCAAACATACGTCCTGAATCCAGAAAAGATACTTGGGCAGAGATAAGGGGAAAGAAAGGATTCCTCATGTGACATAAGATAAGACTTTTCTCTCTCGTGTCTATTCTTTACCTCTGGATGGCACAAAGGAAATTGTTGAGTTATATAAGGAAGGATTTCTTGACAATGAGGGTGGTAAAGCCCTAGAATGGGTGAATGAGTCAAGCAGTGGAATCTAAGATCATAAGAAGATAAGGTTTAGAACTGGAAGGAACCTTGGGAGTGATATAATATATGTCCCTCATTTTTATAGAAGAAGAAAATGAAGTCAAGAGAAGTTATGACTTGCCCAGGGTCACACAGGTAGTAAGTATCTGAAACAGGATCCACACTCAGGTCTATTGCCTTAGTGAAGGAAGCAATTAAAACAAAACAAAACAAAAAACCTTTTAAAATTCATTTTGAACTTAAATACAAAAAGAAAAAAAAAAAAGAAAATTTCCATGACACACAACATAAAAAGAGGACTCAATATAAAACCATAAATTTCCATTTCAAACTGTTTCCTTTTTTTGGGGGAAACTATGTAATAAATACTACACACCATTTTCAAAGCTACCCTGCTTTTCTGTGTTTCCATTGAAGTTTTCTTTTGTTCTCTGCCGTGGACTTTTAATTGTTTTCCCTCCCCCTCTACACCTCTCCCTAGAGAAGGTTACCATCTGACACAAATATATAAATGTGTGTGTGTGTAACCATACTGTACATATTTCTGTTTATCAGTTTTTTTGGGGGACACAGCATCTTCCTTCATAGGTCCTTTGTAGTTAATTTTGAGTATTTATTTTAGAACAATATTGCTGTTACTTTGTATAACCTTCTCTTGGTTATGCTCATTTCATTTTTCATTATTTCATGTAAGTCTTTCCATGTTTTTCTAAAATCAATTAGCTCATCATTTCTTATAGCACAGTAGTGCTATCATATCATCACAGTCATGTACCACAAATTCTTTAGCCATTTTACAATTGATGAACATTCCCTCAATTTCCAGTTTTGTTGCTACCAAAAAGGGAGCTGCTATAAATATTTTAGAACATATAGGTTCTTTTCCTTTTTCCTTAATCACCTCGGGAAACAAACCTTATAGTGGCATTGATGGGTCAAAGGGTATACACAGTTTTATAACTCTTTGGGCATAATTCCAGATTGCTCTCCAAAATAGTTGGATCAGTTCACAGTTCCACCAACAGTGTGTCCCAATTTTTTCACATCCCCTCCAACATTTGTCACTTTCTCCTTCTATCATTTTAGACAATCTGGCAGGTCTGAGGTGGTACCTTAGAATTGTTTTAATTTACATGTCTCTAATGAACAGTGATTTAGAGCATTTTTTCATATGACTATATGTAATTTTTATTTCTTTATCAAAAAACTACTTGTTCATATCCTTTGACCATTTATCAATTGTAGAATGACTTGTAATCTTATAAATTTGACAAAGTTCTTCATATATTTGAGACATGAGACCTTTATCTGAGAAACTGTCCATAAACATTTTCTCCAAATTTTCTGTTTTCTTTCTAATTTGGCTACACTGGTTTTATTTGTACAAACCTCTTTTAATTTAATGTAATCAAAATTATCCATTATACACCTTTATAATGCTCTCTATCTCTTGTTTATTCATTAATTTTCATCCTATCCATAAGTCTGACAGCTAATGGGTTCCATATTCTCCTAATTTTCTTATGGTATTTCCCTTTATATCTAGGTCATGTATCTATTTTGACCGTATCTTGATAAATTAATCTATGTCCAATTTCTTCCTGACTGCTTTCCAACTTTCTCAAGTTTTTACCAAATAATTAATTCTTATCCTCAAAGCTTAAATATATTTTTTTTTGCTTCATTACCCATTCTGATTCCTTCAATTTCTTTTTCTTCTCTTATTGCTATTGCTGGCATTTCTATTTTTGTTTTTTGTTTTTTTGGGGTTTTTTTGAGAGGCAATGGGGATTAAGTGATTTGCCCAGGGTCACACAGCTATTAAGTGTTAAGTGTCTGAGGCCAGCTTTGAACTCAGGTCCTCCTGAATCCAGGGCCAATGCTTTATCCACTGCGCCACTTAGCTGCCCCTATTGCTGGCATTTCTAATAGAATATTGAGAAATAACGGCGATATAGGCATTTTTGTTTCACTCCTGATCTTATTGGGAAGGCTTCTACTTTATCCTAATTACAAATTATACTTGCTGATGGTTTTAGGTAGTGCTCTGCATCATTTTAAGGAAAAATCCATTTATACCTATGCTTTCAAGTGTTTTTAATAGGAATGAATGTTGTATTTTATCAAAAGCTTTTTTCTGCATCTATTGATAAAATCATATGGTTTTTTTGGGTTGCTTTTGTTATCGATGCCACTAATTATGTTGATAGTTTTCCTTATGTTAAACCATCACTGTATTCCTGGTATAAATCCCACTTGGCCACAATGCATAATCTTTGTAATATATTGTTGTAGTTTCCTGTGTAGTATTTTACTCAGGATTTTTGCATCCATATTCATTAATGAAACTGGTTTACAATTTTCCTTTTCTGTTTTTGTTCTTCCTGGTTTAGGTATCAGTACCATATCTGTTTCTTAAAAGGAATTTGGCAGATTCCTTCTTTGTCTATTATCCCAAATCATTTATTTAACATTGGAGTTAGTTGATCTTTAAGTGTTTGGTAGAATTCACTTGTTAATCCATTGGTCCTGATGCTTTTTTCTTAGGAAATTCATTTATGACCTGTTCACTCTCTTTTTCTAAAGCAGGTTTATTTAGATATTCTATTTCTTTTCCTGTTAATGTAGGCAGATTATATTTTTGTAAATATCCTTCCATTTAACTTAAATTGTTAAATTTATTGGCATATAATTGGACAAAATAACTCATTATTGCTTCAATTTCATTTTAATTAGTAGTATATTCCCCCTTTTCATTTTCAATATTACTGATTTGATTTTCTTCTCTTTTTAAAAATCATATTAACCAATGGTTTATCTATTTTGTTGATTTTTCATAAAAACAACTCCTAATTTTATTTATTAAGTCAATGCTTTTCTTACATTCAATTTTATTAATTCAATTTCACCTTTATTTTTTAAGATTTCCAATTTGGTGTTTATTTGGGGATTGTTAATTTGTTCTTTTTCTAGTTTTAAAAATTGCATACCCAATTGATTGGCCTGCTCTTTATTTTATTAATATAGGCTTTTAAAGATATAAATTTCCAGGGGCAGCTAGGTGATGCATTGGATAGAGCACTGGCCCTGGATTCAGGAGGACCTGAATTCAAATCCGAGCTTTGTGACTCTGGGCAAGTCATTTAACCCCAATTTCCTCACCAAAACAAAAGAAAACAAAACAAAAACACAAAGATATACATTTCCTCTGATTACTGTTTTTGCTACATCCTATAAGTTTTAATATACCATCTCATCATCATTCTCTTTAATGAAATTATTGATTATTTCTATAATTTGTTCTTTAACCCACTTATTCTTTAAGATTAGGTTGTTTAGTCCCCAATCAGTTTTTAATCTGTGTTTCCATGGTCCCTTATTGAATATATTTTTATTTCATTTCGATCTGAAAAAGATGCATTTAATATTTCTTCTTTTCTTCATTTAACTATGAGGTTTTTAAAGCCCTAATATATGGTCAATTTTTGTAAAGGTATGGTGTACCAGGTATACTCAGAAAAAGGTGTATTCCTTTCTATTCCCATTCAACTCCCTCCAGATATCTATCATATCTAAGTTCTATTCACCTTCTTATTTCTTATTTATTTTTTGGTTAGATGTATCTAGTTCTGAGAGGGAAAGCTTCAAGTTCTCCACTATTATTCTATTATTATTTCTTCCTGTAATTCATTTAACTTTTCCTTTAAAAATGTAGATGCTATACTCTTTGACCCAGCAATCCCACTTTTAGGTCTTTTGCCCAAAGAAATCATGGAAGGGGGAAAGGGACCCACATGTACAAAAATATTTATAGCTGTTCTTTACGTGGTAGCAAGGAATTGGAAGTTGAGGGGGCAGTATGAATACAGACCATGAAAGCGGGGCCTCACGATCCTTCTGACCTTCGGGGTTTGAAGCAGGAGGTGTCAGAAAAGTTACCACAGGGATAACTGGCTTGTGACGGCCAAGCGTTCAAAAAAAAAGAAAAAAAAAAGAAGAAGAAAGGAAGTTGAGGGGGTGCCCATCAATTGGGGAATGGCTGGACAAGTTGTGGTATATGAATACAATGGAATACTATTGTGATGTAAGAAGTGATGAGCAGGAAGAGTTCAGAGAAACCTGGAGGGTCTTACATGAGCTGATGATGAGTGAGATGAGCAGAACCAGAAGAACATTGTACACAGTATCATCAACATTGAGTGTTGACCTACTGTGATGGACTATATTCTTCTCACCAATGCAATGGTACAGAAGAGTTCCAGGGAACTCATGATAGAAGAGGATCTCCAAATCCAAGAAAAAAAAAGAAAGAAAGAACTGTGGAGTATAGATGCTGATTGAACCATATTATTTCTTTTGTTTTGGGTGCTGTTGTGGTTTTTTTTCTATTTTGAGGTTTTGTATCACTGCTCTGATTCTTTCTCTTGTAACAGATTAATGCAGAAATAGGATTAATGTTATTATGTGTATATATATATGTGTGTGTGTGTATATATATCTATATGTATATGTATAGAGATATATAGATATAACCTATATCAGATTACCTGCTGTCTAGGGGAGGGGGGAGGGAGGGGAGGGAGGGAGAAAAATCTGAAATTGTAAAGCATGTATAAACAAAAGTTGAGAACTATCTTTACATGTAACGGAAAAAATAAAATACCTCATACATTAAAAAAAATGTAGATGCTATAACATTTGGTGCATATAGATTTAGTATTGATATAGCTTCATTTTCTATGGTATCTTAAATAATTATGTAAATTCCATGTTTATCTCTTTTTATTTAAATCTGTTAGCTTTAACTTGGAGATTATGATTGCTACTCCTGCTTTTTTTTAACCTCAGCTGAAACATAATAAATTCTACTCCAACCTTTTATTTTAACTCTGTGTGTATCTGTCATTTTAAAGTATATTTCTGGCAAACAACATATTGCCAGATTCTTATCTTTAATCCATTCTGCTAGCCCTTTCCATTTTATGGGTGAGTTCATCCAATTCACATTCAAAGTTATAACGACTAGTTCTGTATTTCCCTCCATCCTCTTTTTCCTCTCTATTATCCTTCTCACCTCCTCTTTTTACCCTCTTTTTGCAGTCTGATTTACTTTTTATCACAACCTTCCTAATCTTCACTCTTATAAAGAATCCCTTCCTCCCACACCCTCCTGCTTCTTGATCTATACACTCTTCCCTCTCTTATCCTGCATGTTCCCTCTCCTATTTCTTTATATATTTAGAAGTCTTTCATACCCTTTTAAATGTATATGTTATTCTCTCTTTAACCCAGTTCCAATGAGAATAAGGTTCCAGCACTACCAGCCCTCCATCCCCTACCTGTTTCCATTGTAACCGTTTTCCCATTTATGCTTGATTTGCATGCAATAATTGCTCCATTTTATCTCTCTCTAACCAATTTTATTTTTTAGAATTATCCCACCACACTCAACTCAACCCCAAGCCTTCTATCTGTTTTTTCTTTCAAACCACCCAAGTAATGATAACATTCATAAAAGTACATATATGAAATAAACAGTTTGACCTTATTAATTCCCTTATAATTGGTCTTTATTGTTTATCTTATGTTTCTTTTGGGTCTTATATGTAATATTTTCCATTGAGTTCTGGTCTTTTTGTTACAGATACCTGAAAGTTGTTCAATTAATTAAGTGTCCATTTTTCCCTCCATTCAGGATTATACTCAGCTTTTCTGGATAAGTTATTCTTGGTTAGAAAACCGATCTCCTTTTGTCTTCAAAATATGTTCCAAGCCTTTCAGTCTTTTAATGTAGAAGGTGCTATGCCATCCTGACTGTAACTCCATAGTATTTTCATTGTTTTTTCCTTGCGGCTTGTAGCATTTTCTCCTTGACCTAGGAGCTTCAAAACTTGGATGATATTCCTGTGACTTTTCATCTTGGAACTTCTTTCAGGTGGTTGATGGATTTTTTTTCCTATTTCCATTTTATCCTCTTGTTCTAGAACTTAAGAGAAATTTTCCTTAATAATTTCCTATAATATTATATCAGGATTCTTTTTTAGTCATAACTCTCAGTTAGTCCAACAATTTTCATATTTCTCTCCTTAATCTCTTCTCTAGATCAGTTGTTTTCCTAATGAGATGTTTCATATTCTCTTCTATTTTTTCATTCTCTTGACTTTGTTTTATTATTTTTTGGTATCTCATAATGCTACTACCTTCCCCTTGCCCAATTCTATTTTTTTGTTTGTTTTTTAGCAAGGCAATTGGGGTTAAGTGACTTGCCCAGGGTCACACAGCTAGTAAGTGTTAAATGTCTGAGACCAGATTTGAACTCAGGTACTCCTGACTTCAGGGCCAGTGCTCTCTCCACTGCGCCACCGAGCTGCCCCCCAATTCTAGTTTTTAAGGAGTTATTTTCTCAAGTTTCTGGATCTCTTTTTCCAATTGTTGACTTTCTTTTCATATTGTTCTTGATTTTCTTGGATTGCTCTTATTTCTTTTCCTTAATTTTCCTCAACCTCTATTATTTGATTTGTAATGTCCTTTTTTTGGTGAGGCAATTGGGGTTATGTGACTTGCCCTGGGTCGCGGAGCTAGTAAGTGTCAAGTGTTAATGTTCTTTTAGAGTTCTTCCAAGAACTCTTTTTGGCTGTGTGGTCATTTGACATTTTTCTTTGAAGTAGGAGTGGCTTTTTAAATATAACTACCTTCTTCTGAATATGAATTCAAATCTTCTCTATCCCCATAGTAGCTAGCAGAAAGTGAGGGAGAATATCATTCAGAGATATACAGAAAAACAACAGCAAAGTCATAGAGACAGGAAAATAAAAAACATATGTGGAACCGTTTGACTGGAGGGAAGAGAACCCAAGCTAGAGTAGTGTAGATTAGGATTCTGAAGGTTTCTTTTAGTGGAAGGCCTTCTGTTCTGTTGAGATTTATAATTTATATATGTATGTATTTAACCTTATATTAGAGGATTCTCTTTAGACACAAGCAACAGCCTACAACAAACATATTCTAACATGAAATCTCAAAGGATAGAATTAGAGTTATTTTTCTGGCATATGTGATCTAGAGCCTAGGGAATCTTTCATTTCATTTCTTCTTCCAAACTTGGAGAGAGAAGAACTAGTCTCCCTTGGTTTAATTCCCCCACTCCCCAGTCCAATCAAGCATAAGTGTTGGGCCTACCAGTATTCACAGTCCCCTAATTCAGAGGCCGAGAGCCTCTTACTCATCCTTCAGGGAGTGGGTGTATCGAGAGGGGGCAGTAAGTCTACCATCATATGATGCTCAGTTGGGGCAGTAGAATGTAAATTCTTTGGCATGGGAAAATTTCAATGAACTGATGCAAGGTGAAGTAAGCAGAACCTGGAAGATAAGATACACATGAACTGCCACAATATAAATGCAAAGAACAATGACAACAACAGAAATAAAAACAGAATGCTATGTAATTATATAGACCAAGTTTCACCCCAAAGAAGAGATATGGGAATGTTTCTCCTGCCATCTTTGCAGCAGGAAAAGGGGAATTATGGAGGTGTGGTATGACATTCATTCATTCATTCATTCATTCATTCATTCATTCATTCATTCATTCATTCATTCATTCATTCATTATTCATACTGTTAAATTTGATTGATTGCTGATTAGTTTTACTGAGTGGCTTGTTTTTCTCTTTCTTTTGTATTCTTTGTAATAAGGAATGGCTCTCTGAGTAGGGGAGTGGGATATATTGAGGGGGGGTAGGTGATGTTAAGAACAAAAGATGACAACTTTTTTTTTATAGAATGGAAGTTCCCAGAGAGTAGGTACTGTTTAATTTTTTGTTTGTTTGTTTATGTATTCTTCGTTTCCTACTAGCACAAATGTCTGGCACATAGTGAGTATCTAATTGTGAGATTTAAAATTGGATATTAGATCATAAATCTCCCCTACTTAACTTTTCCCTAAATTTATCTCCCAGACTAGTAAATGGAAGAAGCTTCTGGTTTTCTAGTTAGAGCTTTTATTGTATGGTAGTTACAAGGTGATGTTGATTAGAGGGATAGGAAAGTAGAAATACAAAGCAAATCATCTTAAGTCTAAGCTTGGTCTATATTCCGTATAAAACTCACCAAAACCCAAGACCACCTTTGGGGAGAGAGAGAGACCGAGTCAAGCGCGTGCTGTTAACCAAGAGCCGGGCCGAGTCGAACTCCAGTCAGCGTCTGTCTGTGCAGCACAGTCAGGAGACCAGCAGAGCAGGAAAAAAAGGCCCCACTTCAGTTCTTTCCTTGCCTTTTAAGCTCGCACCCCGGAAGTCGAGTGCTCAGCAGGCAATCTGGCGTGCGTCACAGGCAGACTGGTGTGCGTAGCTCATGCTGTTGGTCTCCTCCCCAAAAGGGTGGTCCTAAAAAAAACTGGCGTCTCTCCATTATCTAACTGACTGTTAAAAAACTTTCATTTTTTTTTTTACCACATAATAAATGCTTGTTTATTGACTGGTAGATGATTTAAAGACTGCTTCAACCCACTTAGACTTTGGTCCTGCTTACTTCAGTAATTTGAATCAATTCATTATATTTATATAAGGATCATGGCAATTGATGCAGCCCCATTGAGGACTCTGATTGGATAAACTCATAGTGACAGGTTGTTATTGTTGTTTTTTTTAATTCCTCAGAAGACAAGAAAAGATAGGAATCATACCTATATCTATGTGTGCATAAGCTATGATTCCCTCCGGAACCTGAGGTGGAGTTGGGGAGGGGGTAATTATTTCTCCCTTCCAATGATGTGTCCTGGCTATAGAAATGGAGAGAAAGAGAAGTGGGGGCAATTCTCTGAGAGCTAGTTTGTGGAAAGACCCAAGAGGAATGGGTGTGAGAATGGGTATGAAAGTAATGGAAAAAGAAGGATTGAAGACTCCAAGCTGTGGGAGACAGGGCAAAAGGGGAGAACATGCCTTGGCCAGTGTCAAGAAGCTGGAAAGGGTTTTTAGGAAGGAAGGGGATGATCATTGCTTTGGGCTTTTTAATATTTCAAATGTAATTATCCAACAAGGTAGTTGCAGAATGGGGCTGGAAAGAAGCTGTGAGACTGGCCCTAGAGATGGACTTTTTAAGGACATCCAGAGTTATGTGGCAGCTGAATCTGAGTCAATAAACATTTATTAAGTCTCTACGTCATTCAAGGTGCCATGGCAGGCACCAAGGGTACAAAAACAAAACAAAAAATTAAATAATCACCAAATTGAAGAGTTGGAAGGGAATTGAGCAATCTTTTAGTAGAGCCCCACATACAAAAGGAATCCCCAATATAACATGAAGAAAAATGATCATCCACTCTTTACAAAATTGGGGGGAAGGGAGGACCCCACCAGCCCTGAAGATAGTCCATTCCACTTTAGATAGTTCTGATGGTTAGAGAGTTGTTGGGTTTTTTCCAGTTATCAAGTTTAAATTTTCAATTTCCACCCAAGGATCTTAGTTTTACCTTCTGCCACCAAAGTCAAGTCAAGTCAACAAATATTTATTAATCATTTACTATGTACAAGGTACCATGCTAACCACAGAGAATACAAAGAAAGGCAAGAACAATCAATCCCCTGCACTCAAAAAGATCACAATCTAATACGAGAGACAACCTGCAAATAACTATGTGCAAACAGGACTTATACAAGATAACTTGGAAGTAATCTCAGAGAAAATGCACTAGCGGGGAGAGGAATGGGAGAGACTTTGTTTAGAAGGTGGGATTTTAGCCAAGATAGGAAGGAAGGTAGTATCTGTAACAGAATTTTAACTCAGGTTCTCAGCTTCCAGAACAGTTGGTCTTTCCATAGTACCTGGCTATCTCCTTTAAGTCATTAAAAGTTTTAAATCCAGTTCTACTATTTATGTTGTTGGAAACTTGGAGCAAAATCTTTTCTCATTTCTGTGGAAAACTTGTCTTCCCTAATTAAAATTTGAGTTCCTTTAGATCAGGGACTAACTTTTTTATGTGTTTTCCCAACACTCCATGCAGTGATTAATAAATGTTCATTCATTCATTTATCCATCTATCCATTCATCCATCTATCCATTCATCCACCTATCCCTCTGTTCTCCATTTCCTCATCTATAAAATGAGGTGGTTGGATCAGATGATTTCTAAAGTTCCTCCCATCTCCAACTCTATGATCAGTATGATCATACCTCATACCTCAGGAGAGGGGTCCCACCATGTACAACTCCCCAGCTGTGAAATCTTTGCTCTTCTCTACCTGTAACTCCTAAGTATTTGCCACTAGAAGGTGTTTTCCTTCCCTCTTGGCTTTCAGAATTCCTGAGATTTTAGACCACTGGGACTTTGTCTTTCATTGTACTGAGATTGTGGTACATTGAATAATAATTACAAAGAGGTTCATGGGAGGACTGGGCAGAAGCAGCGAGGGGAGCAGGCAAGCAATCTGAACCGTACAAAAAGTTAATCCATCAGAAATGTTCATTTCTTCCCCTAATAACTCTACTTATTAGAAGCATTTCAATAGGTTAAGCTTCAGTTTCAGCAAATTACTGTATCTTTTATAATTTAAACCCTTCCCCAGGTAGTGTTTAATTATCTATCCCAAAGCCAACACAGAACAGAGCCATTAGTGAAGCATTAGTTAGTTTCCCAGTTCATTCAGACATATGTGTTGTACCCGTGCTGTGAAGGGGTGTTCCCATGGAAAACAGGTTTTGTAAGTTTCTTTGCTAACTCAAAGATCTATTATGCTATCAGTGCAAATATGAATTTGAATTTGTAGGATGGGTAGAATAGATCTTTTTTAGGGAAGTCGTCGTTATGTTTTGTGTTTTTTTTTTTAGTGAGGCAATTGGGGTTAAGTGACTTGCCCAGGGTCACACAGCTAGTAAGTGTTGAGTGTCTGAAGTTGGATTTGAACTCAGGTACTCCTGACTCCAGGGCCGGTGTTCTATCCACTGCGCCACCTAGCTGCCCCTTGTCGTTATGTTTTAAAAGCATTTTGAAAACCCAGATCAGCCAAATCTTGAGAAATAAGAGCTGGATTCTCTGTGTTATAATCCTATCTATGACCTTTTTTCCTTCTTTCCAGCGCTCTTTCCCCTCCCTTTCCTGTCCACAATTGGCTTGCACATTCCTGATAGGCTGTTTTCCTTTCCATCTCTCTAGCTTATTCCAGGCTATGGTTCTAGGTCATCTCTGGGTTTTTCAAACAGGAATCACAGAACCATAGAATCTCTGAGTTGCCTCCAACTGGTCCAACCTGCATCTGAACAAGCGTGCTCCCTACAACATCCTTGACAAATGGTGATACAGCTTGTGCTGGAGGTTCTCCAGTGTGTGTATGGGGGAGGGCGGGGGGGGGGACAGAAGAGGGATGGAGGGGAACCCACTACATCCCAAAGCACCTCATTCTGCTTTTGCATAGCTTTTATTTTTCAGTTTTTCCTTATATTGAATCCAAATTTGCCCCTCTGAAACTTCATCCCTTTTTTCCTAGTGCTACTTTCTAGGGGGAGACAGAACAAATCTAGTCCTCCTGCACATGGTAGTGGGAAGGGAATAATCATGAATATAGAACCTACTTTGCACCAAGCACTGTCTTAAATGCTTTTTAACAAATAACCTTAATCTCTAACTCTAAACTCTCATCTGATCTTCACAACAGCCTTGCTAGGTAGGTGCTTTTATTATCTCCATTTTAAAATCGAGGAAAGTGAGGAAAACAGAGGTTAAATGACTTGTCCAGGGTCACACAGCTAGTTATTGTCCGAGGCTAGACTTTAACTCAGGTCTTCCTGATGCCAGGTCCAGAGCTCTAGCTGCTGCATAGATTCATATACTTGAAAACAGCTATCATGTTTAGCCCGAGTCTTGCTTTCTCCATTCCATCAACTTTCAAGGTGATCTTTTTTCTTTTTTTTAATCTTTTTTCTTATAGGAAAAGTTTTATGTTTTATTTTTCCAATAACATTTAAAAACAATTTTTAACATTTAAAAAAGTTTAAATTCCAAATCCTCTCCCTCCATCCTTTTATCCCCTTCCCCTTCCTTGAGAAGGCAAGTAATTTGATATAGTTATACAGGTTAGTTATGCAAAACACATTTCAATATTATCCATGTTGTGAAAGAAAACAAAGACCAAAAAAAAAAGACCAAGAAAAATTAAGAAAGTTTTTTTTTAAAGTATGCTTCAGTCTGCATTCAGACTCCATCAATTCTTTTTTTTTGTTTTTTGTTTTTTGTGGGGCAATGGGGGTTAAGTGACTTACCCAGGGTCACACAGCTAGTAAGTGTCAAGTGTCCGAGGCTGGATTTGAACTCAGGTACTCCTGAATCCAGGGCTGGTGCTTTATCCACTGTGCCACCTAGCTGTCCCCCCATCAATTCTTTCTCTGGAGACAGATAGCGTTTTTCATCATAAGCCCTTCAGAATTGTCTAGGATTACTGTATTGCTGAGAATAGTTAAGTCATTCATAGTTGGTCTTTGAACAATATTGCTGTTACTGTGTACAATATTCTCCAGGTTCTGCTCACTTTAATTTGCATCAATTCATACAAGTCTTCCCAGGGTTTTTCTGAAGTCATCTTGCTCATCATTTCTTATAGCACAATAGTATTCCATCATAATCATAAATCACAACTTGTTTAGCCATCCCTCAATTGACAGGTATGCCCTCAATTTCCAATTCTTTGCCAACAAAAAAAGAGATGCTATAAATATTTTTGTACAAATAGGTCCTTTCTCTCCCTTTTCCATGTATCTGGGATATAGACCTAGAAGTGGTATTTCTGGATCAAAGGGTATGCACAATTTTAAAGCTCTTTGGCCATAATTCCAAATTGTTTTCCTAAATGATCGGATCAGTTCTCAGCTCCATCAACAATGTATTAGTGTCCCAGTTTCCCCACATCCCTTCCAACATCCATCATTTTCCTTTTTTGCTATATTAGCCAATCTGATAGGTGTGAGGTAGTACCTCAGAGTTATTTTAATTTACATTTCTCTAATCAATAGCAATTTAGAGCATTTTTTCATATGATTTAGATAGCTTTAATTTCTTCTGAAAATTGTCTATTCACATTCTCCGACCATTTATCAACTGGGGAATGACTCATATTGTTAATTTGACTCAGTTTTCTATGTATTTGAGAAATGAGGCCTTTGCCAGAGAAATTTACTGTAAAAAATTTCCCCCAGTTGTCTGCTTTCCTTCTAATTTTGGCAGCATTGGTTTTCTTTTTGCAAAACCTTTTTAATTTCCTGTAATCAAAATTCTCCATTTTACTTTCTGTGATCCTCTCTGTCTCTTATTTTATAATAAATTCTTCTCTTGTCTATAGATCTAACAGGTAAACTATTCCATGATCAGCTAATTTGCTTATGACATTACCTTTTATGTATAAATTATGTACCCACTTTGACTTTATCTTACAATATGAGGTGTTGGTGTATACCTAGTTTCTGCCAGATTGCTTTTCAGTTTTCCCAGTAATTTTTGTCAAATAATGAGTTCTTATCCCAAAAGCTTGGATCTTTAGGTTATCAAACACTAGATTACTATAGTCATTTGCTACCAATTTCTTACCCAGTACATATTGTGTGATGATTACCATTTCATAATACAGTCTGAGATCCGGTACAGGTAGGTCACCTTCCTTCATATTAAAAAAAATTATTCCCTTGATATTCTTGATTTTTTGTTTTTCCAGATTAATTTTATTATTGTTGTTTTTATTCTATAAAAGAAATTTTGGTAGTTTAATTGGCATGGCACTGAATAAGTAAATTAATTTAGTAGAATGGTCATTTTTATTACATTGGCTCAGCCTATTCATGAGCAATTTATATTTCTCCAGTTGTTTAGATCTGACTTTATTTGTGTGAAAAGTGTTTTGTGGGGGCAGCTAGGTGGAGCAGTGGATAAAGCACTGGCCCTAGATTCAGGAGGACCTGAGTTCAAATCCTGCCTCAGACACTTGATACTAGCTGTGTGACCCTGGGAAGTCACTTAATCCTCATTGCCCCACAAAAATAAATTTTTTTTTTAATTAAAAAAAAAGGAAAAAAAAAGAAAAGCGTTTTGTAATTGTGTTTATATAGTTCCTGTGTTTGTCTTGGCAGGTAGAATCCCAAGTGTTTTACAGTTTTTTAAAATGAAATTTCTCTATCTCTTGCTGCTGGACTTCTAGTAATGCTAATGATTTATGTGGGGTTATCTTATGTCTTGCAACTTTGCTAAAGTTGTTCATTATTTCAACTGGCTTTTTTTAGTTGGTTCTCTAGGATTTTCTAAGTATACCATCATATTATCTGAAAAGAGTGATAGTTTTGTTTCCTCATTGCCTAATCTAGTTCAGTCAACTTCTTTTTCTTTTCATTGATATAGCTAGTATTTTTAGTAAATATTAAATATAGAGGTGACAAAGGGCATCCTTGTTTCACTCCTGATCTTATTGGAAAGGCTTCTAGCTTATCCCCAATATAGATAATACTTTCTGATGGTTTTACATAGGTACTGCTTATAATTTTAAGGCAAGCTCCATTTATTCCTGCGTTTTCTAGTGTTTTTAATTGGAGTTAGTATAATATTTTGTCAAAAGCTTTTTCTGCATCTATTGAGATAATCATATGACTTTTGTTGATCAGTTATTGATATGGTCGGGATAGTTTTCCTATTTTTGAACGAACTCTGCATTCCTGGCAGAAATCCCACCTGGTCATAATGAAAGATCTTTGTGATATGTTGCTCTAAGCTTCTTGCTAATATTTTATTTAAAATTTTTGAATCAATATCCATTAGGGAAATTGGTCTATAGTTTTCTTCTTTTTTTTTTTTTTTTTGCTCTTCCTGGTTTAAATATCAGTACCATATTTGTGTCATAAAAGGAATTTGGTAGCACTCCTTCTTTGCCTATTTTTCCAAGTAGTTTATACAGTATTGGAATGAATTGTTCTTTAAATGTGTAGTAGAATTCACTTGTGAATCCATATGATCCTGGGTATTTTTTTCTTAGGGAGCTCATTGATGGCTCATTCAATATCTTTTTTTTTAAGGCAGGGTTATGTAGGTATTCTATTTCCCCATGTTAATCTTGGCAATTTATAATTTGGTAATTATTCATACATTTTACTTAGATTGTCACATTTATTGGTATATATTTGGGCCAAATAACTCCTAATAATAATGTTTAATTTCCCTTCATTGGTAGTGAATTTACCTTTTTAAAAATTTTTGACACTGGTAATTTGGTTTTCTTCCTTTTTAAAAAATTAAATTAACCAACAGTTTATCCATTTTATCATCCCCCCCATAAAACCAGCTCCCGGTTTTATTTATTAGTTCAATTAGTTTTATTTATTGATTTTATTAATCTCTCCCTTGATTTTTTTTTAAGTGAGGCAACTGGGGTTAAGTGACTTGCCCAGGGTCATACAGCTAGTAAGTGTTAAGTGTCTGAGACCGAATTTGAACTCAGGTCCTCCTGACTCCAGGGCTGGTGCTCTATCCACTGCGCCACCTAGTTGTCCCTCCCTTGAATTTTAGGATTCCCAATTTGGTATTTAATTGGGGATTTAAAATGTGTTCTTTTTCTAGGTTGTTGGGTTTTTTTGGTTACATACCCAATTCATTGATCTGCTCTTTCTTTATTTTATTGATGTGTTTAGAGATATAAATTTTTTCCTAAGTGTTGGTCTCACTGCATCCTTTAAATTTTGGTATGTTGTTTCATTGTTATCATTCTCTTCAATTAAATTAATTGTTTCCATGATTTGTTCTTTGACCTACTCATTCTTTAGGATTAGATTTTTCCTTTTCAATTCATTTTTAACCTATGCATCTAATACTTATGCTTTTCTGCATTTGTTTGTGAGGTTTTTATGCCCTAATACATGTTCAATTTTTGTGAAGGTAGCATGTACAGTGGAGAAAATGATAAACTCTTTTCTATCCATATTTACTTTTCTCCAGAGGTTTATCATATCTAATTTTCTAAGATTCTATTCATCTCCTTAACTTCTTATTTATTTTATGCTTAGATTTATCTAGCTCCAAAAGGAAGAAGTTGAGGTCTCCATACTAGTATAGTTTTATTGTGTAATTCCTCTTGCAATTCATTTAACTTTTCCTTTCAGAATTTGGATACTATGCCATTTGGTGCATATATTCTTAGGGTCTGGTGCTTGCATTTCCCATAACCTTCTACCCTTTGCTAGCTGTTATCTTTGTATATATACTTATATATGTGCATACATCTCCCCCAGTAGAATATGTCTTTTGAAGGGAGAAAGAACTGTGGAGTATGGATGCTGATTGAACCATACTATTTCTTTTGTTTTGGGTGCTGTTTTTTTTTTTCTATTTTGAGGTTTTGTATCACTGCTCTGATTTTTTCTCTTGTAACAGGATTAATGCAGAAATAGGATTAATGTTATTATGTGTATATATATATGTGTGTATATATATGTATATGTATATAAATATATAATAGATATAACCTATATCAGATTGCCTGCTGTCTAGGGGAGGGGGGAGGGAGGGGAGGGAGGGAGAAAAATCTGAAATTGTAAAGCTTGTATAAACAAAAGTTGAGAACTATCTTTACATGTAACGGAAAAAATAAAATACCTTATATGTAAAAAAAAAAAGAATATGTCTTTTGAGGGCAGGCATTGTTTCACTTTTGTCTTTGCATGCCCATTGCCTAGAACATAGTACTTATATAATATTCTAATAGGTGTTTACTATTTGATTTTTTTGAAAATACATTTTATTGATAGCTTTTGATTTTGCATTGTCTAAATTTCCCCTACCCCTTCCCCTGTCCCCTCCCAGCCAGTCCACCAGCCACATAATAAAGAATTTAAATAAATACTTGTTGATTATTTGACCATGGCCAAGTCCCTTCCCATCCTGAGGTTTCAGTTTCTCGTTGGTAAAATAAAAGCTCTGGTCTAAATGTTCTCTCAGCCTGTGCCAGCTTTAAATCTAATGATTTGTCTTTTATTTTCTGTCTCTGATACAGAAAAATACATTTAATTTTTAAAAATATATTTGTTGAAAAAATATCTATTTGTTGATAAATTGCTTTTAAAATGTCTTTAAGTGGTTGCCTTGGCAACAGTGGCAGACTACATTATAAATTCATTAAGGCCAGCAATCTCCTACCCTAGCACTAGATGCAATCAGTCAACAAAGGTCAGGCAAGAAGAATTTGTTAAGCACCCACTGTAAGCCAGGCACTGTACTAAGCACTGGGAATACAAAAATAACAAATAAAAATAAAAAAAAAACAGTCTCTGCTCTCAAGGAATTCACAGTTTAGTGAGGGAAGCAACATGTAAATAACTATGTACAATAAGCATAGCCAGGATAAACCAGAGATAATCAACAGAAGGGAGGCATTAGCAGTCAAGTGGATCAGGAAGGCTTCTTGTAGGAGGTGGGATTTTTGCTGGCACTTAAAGGAGCCAGGAGATGAGGAGGGAGAGCATTGGGGGGGGGGAGCAGCCAGGGAAATGCCAGAGGCCAGGACCCAAGGAGGCCAGGGCTACTGTAGTAAGTGGAGGAAGGTAATAAGGAAATTGTACAGGTCAAGATGCACTTTTCAGTACTTTCTCATAGACTGATTCAAGCATGATCTCACACGATGCCAAGTGACGTGACTATAGTATTAATATACACCAACTCATTTGAACCACAGGACACCTTTGTGAGGTAAGTGCTCCCGATATTCTTATGGCCCTTATACATACCAGGAACTTGACCTCAGAGAAGCGAAGCGCCCTAAGCAGTCACACAGCAGTGTTAGAACTTGAAGCTTGTTCTTCCAGCTCAATGCCCAAGCGAATGGAGCTCTGGACCTGGAGTCAGGAAGACCTTAACATTCAGCCTCAGACAATAAGTAGCTGTGTGACCCTGGCCAAGTCTCTTAACTTCTGCTTGCCTCAGTTTCTTCATTTGTCAAATGCGCATAAACTAGCTCCTCTTTCCCAGGGCTGTTGGGAGGATAAGATGAGTCAATGATTGTAATGCACTTAGTACAGTGCCCAGCACGGAGTGCTGTTATGATGTATGTGGGCTATTATTATTATTAGTCATTACTCCAAGTTTAGTTCTAGCTATTCCTTGCAACTCTCTATGTACTATGGTACACAGTCCTTTCCACCGGTGGATGCAGAATAAACACTGACAGCTGAAAGGAATTACGTGCTTCCATGTTCAAATGTAATTTTTTTTTTTTTTGCGGGGCAATGAGGGTTAAGTGACTTGCCCAGGGTCACACAGCTAGTAAGTGTCAAGTGTCTGAGGTCACATTTGAACTCAGGTCCTCCTGAATCCAGGGCTGGTGCTTTATCCACTGCTCCACCTAGTTGTCCCCCTCAAATGTAATTTTAAACAAGGGCAGTTATGAATCGCTTTAGAAAGCACTTTAAAGTTAAATTTTACATAAAAGTTATTGAAAATGCATCAGGGAGGGGCAGCTAAGTGGCGCAGTGGATAGAGCACCGGCCCTGGATTCAGGAGGACCTGAGTTCAAAAATGGCCTCAGACACTTAACACTTACTAGCTGTGTGACCCTGGGCAAATCACTCAACTCCAATTGCCCCCCTCCCCAAAAAAAACCAAAAACCAAAATACCAAAACCAAAAACAACAACAAAAAAAGAAAATGCATCAGGGAGAACTTGGTCTAATACTATGGCGAACCCTAGAACAATTCTGAAAAGAAAAGAGGTCTGAGTATCTCAGCTCCGACTCTTTCTCCTTCCCACCCAAAGTGGAGCATCACAAGACCCCCTCACTCCTCTAGCCTGAGTCTCTGGACTCGGTTTCCCCCCCTATACCATAAAGGGGCCGGGCTCAGGGATCTCGTTCGGACAGTGTCAGGAGGACCGGCAGCTAGGTGGCGCAGTGGATAGAGCACCGGCCCTGGATTCACGAAGACCTGAGTTCAAATCCGACCTCAGACACTTAACACTTACTAGCTGTGTGACCCTGTGCAAGTCACTTAACCCCAATTGCCCCGCAAAAAAAAAAAAAAAAGAAGAAGAAGAAAGAAAGAAAGAAGGGAGGACCCGGGGCCCCGCCAGCGCTCCGAGGCTTTTCTAGGTTTGCTTTGGAGCACCGCCTCATCTTCTCCCTAGCAACCCAACCTCTTCCCTTGCTTCGCCAGACGCAGCGAGAACTACAACTCCCAGAGAGGAGAACTACAGCTCCCAGAGTGCTGTTCGCGACTCTGCCGAGGAACAGCCCTGCGCCCACTGAGCATGAGCAGAGGCAGCTGGCGCTAGCTGTGGGCAGCAGCGGGGCCGTTGGGGCCGGCTGGCCGGACGGCGTGAGCGAGCCTGAGCCGCTGGGGGTGCGCGGGAGGGGGTCTGTGCAGCGGGGGGAGGGTGGGGCGGCGTTCGGATCTCGGAACGCGGCCTCGGCGGGGACTCTGCCAGGTTCCACCCGGGGCGGGGACTCGGCTGGAGCTCGGCCGCCGCAGCTGAGGCTGGAGCAGGAGCTGAAGCCGGTGCAGGAGGAGGGGCCGCGCCGGCGGCCGCAGCAGTGGAAGCTGGAGCAGCCACGGGAGCAGCAGCAGCTGCGGGAGCAGCTGGAGCGGGAGCAGCCGCAGCAGCAGCTGCGGGAGCCGCGGGAGCAGCTGGAGCGGGAGCAGCAGCAGCAGCAGCAGCAGCAACAGCAGGAGCAGCGGCAGCGGCGGCTGCGGCGGCGGCGGCCCTGGTCCTGGCCCTGGCCTTGGCCGTGGGCAGCCTACGTGCACGACGGCGATCCGGCCACCTGCCCCGGCTCCACCCCGCGCATCAGCAGGTGAGCTTGCGGTGGCGGAGGAGGAGGAGGGGAGGGAGAGGGGGAGGAGGGGAGGGAGAGGGGGAGGAGGGGAGGGAGAGGGGGAGGAGGGAAGGGAGAGGAGAAGGAGGAGGGGGAGAGGGGGAGGGAGAGGAGGAGGAGGAGGGGGAGGAGGGGAGGGGGGGGAGGAGGAGGGGGAGGAGGGGAGGGGGGGAGGAGGGGAGGGAGAGGAGGAGGGGGAGGAGGGAGAGGGGAAGAAGAGGAGGAGGAAGAGGGAGGAGGAAGAGGAGGAGGGGGAGGAGGAAGAGGGGAGGAAGAGGGGAAGGGGGAGGAGGAGGAGGGGGAGGAGGAGGAGGAAGAGGGAAGGAGGAAGAGGGGGGGCAAGAGGAGAAGGGGGGAGGAAGAGGAGAAGGGGAGGTGGGGGAGGAAGAGGAGAAGGGGGGGAGGAAGAGGAGAAGGAGGAGGAAGAGGAGAAGGGGAGGTGGGGGAGGAAGAGGAGAAGGGGGGGAGGAAGAGGAGAAGGAGGAGGGAGAGGGCGGGGCAGGGGCTCTCTTCGCACTCTCCCTCCCCACCGCCCCCACCCCTCCGGCCTGCCAGGCGCAGCTCCCGCACCGCGAAGCCCGCGGGGGGTGGGGGGTGGGGGTGGGGTGACGCCATCTCGGCTTTAGGTGACTGTCGGTGTCGAGGTTGGCGATGGAAGGAAGGAGGTCTCCCGAAGTGCGCATGCACCTTGCCGGAAACGTCCCGGGGGGGGGGGGCATGTCTGCGGGAGGACAAAAGGAGCGGCCGGCGGTGGTCCCTGCACTGGGCAGGGCCCCGGACTGGATGACCCAGAGACTCGGTTCTGGGGCGGCCGAGCTCCAAGAACCGGGGAAAGCACTGCGGGGGGCGGGGAAGGGGCTGATAGCACATGGGGGGGGGCCAGCCGGGGCTCACACTTCCAAGCTTGTTGGGAGGGGGGCTGTTCTTGAAAGCTTGGCCTCGGTGCCAGCTCTCTCCGCAGCAAAAGGGGCGGGGGGTGGTCTTTGAATGGGGGACGCTGCTGTGAGAGCTGGACACTAGGGGCGCCCCTGTGCGCGCGCAGGGCCGGCTGCGGGCACTCCCAGCCTTGTAACGAAGACGCCCCCCCCCAAGACCGATGCTGCACCCCGAGGCCCGGGCTCCCCTCCCAGCCCGGAGCCTGGGGTCAGGGGTGGGACCCGCTGCCTGCCTCAGTTTCCTCGTCTGTAAAATGGGGGGCTTGGACTAGCTCACTTGGACACTCCCCTTCCAGCCCATAATCTATGGTTCAGCTTAGGGGTTCTTAGCCTTGCACAGGGCAGTCAGGCCGAATTTGGAATGAGAGGACCTGGGTTCCACTATGGGATCTGGACTAGACAGATGACCCCTACCTTAGGTGCCTTCTGGGTTAAATGGCTTGGCCAAGGTCACGCGGGTGGAAAGTAAAACCTAGCTCCTCTTATTCCAAATCTCCCGCCCTTTTCTAGTGCCCCGCAGCTTCCTAATGGAGTTATTACGGTATCTTAGCGCTCTTCTGCTGCAACCCTGCCCTTTTTACAGGCGAGCAAACTGATGCCCTGGAGGGAATTGGCGATTTGCAAAGCAAATGTATTTGGACTAGTTCACCGGGGTAGGAAGACCTAGATTTGCACCCCTGCCTTCTTAGTCTTGATAGGGGGGGGGGCTCTTTCCACGATTCGGGGCAGCGTCCCAACATGTTTTCCTTTGTTTATATGAATGACAATATGTTAGGACTTGAAAACCGAGGTTCCGGGTTTACAGATCATCCTGGTGCCACCTCCCTTTTCTACAGATGAGGAAACTGAGTTAATTGACTTGCCCGTGGGGCACCCAAGGTGGTAAAGTGGCCGAGGACCCCAGCCCTGTTAGACATTGCTTCAAATCCATTGTTCCACCTGACCTTGCTTCTGACTCCCTGGTCTCCTCTGCTGTTTAGACACGGTTCATTATTCTAGTGGATTGCATGGACAGAATTGAAGCCGATTGAAAAAGAATAAGGGGGGGCAGTATGAGACCTGCTGACAAGAGACCTGGTTACCTGCCATGATCAATTCACCAGATTTTTAGGAAAAAGAGGCAAATTGGCGCAGGTTCATTGCTCTTGAGCAGGAGGGATCCCACGTGCAGTTCAGTTCCCTCATTTTACAGAAAAAAAGTTAAGAGATTTTCCCCCAAGTCACACATACATTAAGTGGCAAAGACAGTCGCTAGGAAAGCAGGCTGATGTTAGGGATCGCCTTTATTTTTTTTAATTCCCTGTGTGACTCCAGAGGCCCCTGCAGATGCCTCTCTTAGCTCCCCGCCTCTGTTCATTGAGCACTAATGTTCCAGATGCCGGTCCTGAGCTCCCCCCCTCCCCCAGCTCCTGAGTCATCGAGGAAAGATTAAATTATCCTAGTCTGTTAGCACCGGGAGGGACCTTAGAGACCATGTGCCCCCACCTCCTTTTCTAAACGACGAATCAAAAGCCCAGAGAGGTCATTGCAGGCTGGGTTAATGACCAAGCTGAGAGCCTATGGAGGTCGGGTTTGTTTCCCCCACAGCCTCAAGCTGGGAGGGGTGGGGAGTGCCAAGTGTCTCTATCAGGGGCCCTGAACTGAGGAGAGGAGGTCCTCATTTTTCAGGTGGTGAAACGCAGCCTCCCATAGGTTGAGTGACTTGCCAGGTTACAAAGCTGGTATTAGAGGCAGAATTTACATGCAACTTTCTGGGGAGGAGGGGATGTGGTGATAGCAAAGACTCTTAGGGGATGGCAGTGGGCTGCTGTGGGCTGTCTCACTCCCCTTGTCTGGAAATCTCAGGAAATGATTGGGCATAGGGGCTAGGGGGAAGGGGGGTTACCCAAATTTAAATTACGAAAGCAGAATTTATCTATTTACTGAGGTTAACCACAGTGCAAGAAAGTGGGTAGAGCACCAGACTTGGAATCAGGAAGCCCTGGGTTCAAGTCTTAGCTCTGACATAACGGCCTAGGTGACCATGGGCCAATCACTCAACCTCTCAACGTCCCAAGCAACTCACTAAGACTACGTGTGTAAACCTGTAATGTATGATAGTAATAATAATTGGAGATATATATATATAATGCTTTAAGGTTTGCAAAGAACTTTACACACATTAGCATGTTGACCCACAACCACCCCATGAGGTAGGTATTATAGTAATTACCATCTTCTCCACTTTACAGATGGGAAAGATGAGGTAAAATAGAATAAGACCTCAGGGATCTGTAATTTCATTCATTTGGATGCTCCATCCACCAGCCTAGATCTCAGCCCAGCCCCTACCATTGTAGTAGGTGGTCTCTGAAAGAGTCTGTGATGCTGAGCCTCCTTGACTTAGGCGATGGGGTTCCCGAGTATCAGAGAATAGAGAGGCTGTTGCCATATTTTCTTTTTTTTCTTTTTTTTTCTGTTGCCATGTTTTCATGCTTAGCCTTTCCAGCTTGGGGACCTGCCTGCCAGGGTCCCCATTGGCCCAGCCTTCCAGAGCCAGGGTCACTCCAGTCTCATGTTGAGACATCAGAGGTTTTAGTGGTAAAAACTGTTGAGAAATTCTCCTCCAGCCTCAGACACTTAACACTTACTAGCTGTGTGACCTTGGGCAAGTCACTTAACCCCAGTTGCCTCACCAAAAAAAGAAAAGAAAAAAGAAAAAAAATTCTCCCCAAGACAAAGGAGGTTCTGACTAATCAGACCAGAAAATTCACTTAACCAGATTATTGTTCCCTAGGCATTCTGGGTTACTGAGATTTTATAGCTTGTGGACCCAAGGACACATTATGGGGTAGAATTCCCCTGCTGCTGCCGTCCTAAGCCAGCTTTGCCCCTAGTGTTACACATCAACTCTGCTCTTTGCCCGATCACCAGTCCCTCCACCTCTCAGCCCTTTCTTGGTCATTCTCCCCCCTCTGCTTTTCCCATTTTCAGCCTCAGAGTGAGCCTTTTCAGCTCTACAGCATCCTCTGAGCTCAAATCCCTTGTTCCTTCCTCCTGCCAACACTCATTTCTTGCCAGAACTTGCCAGCCTTGGGTTAATCTACCACCTGCCTCCTCTCTTCCTCCTCGTGAAGCAGGAAGAATTCACACAACCCGGCTCAGTGGAGTACACTCTCAAATCATTTTCTTTCATCTAGGCGAGGTGCTGCATCCAAGGGTTCCTTTTATTTTTTCCTAATTGAGTCCATTTCATTCTCCACAGAAGCTATGCTGAACCTTCTCTCCTTCCCTTTGTTACCTTTCTTAGCCAATGACTTCATCACATACATACTCCCCTGAAAAAACAGGCTATTCGCCGTAAGCTCTTTTCTCCTTCTCATCTTAAAATCCCTTTGACATCATCCCTACTCTCATTGCCTTTCTTCCATTCTCTGATAATATCCCTCCCCTTGCCAAGGCCACTCCCTCTACATGTGCCCCTGATTCTATCCCCTCCAGTCTTCTCTGTGAGATTGGCCCCTTAATTATTACCACCATCCCCTTCAGCCATCTTCAGTCTCTTCCTATCCATTGGTTTCATTCCAGTCATCTTCAAACACACCCAAGTCCTCCCCATCCATAAAGACCCGACCTTCCCTTCAAGGTATCTTCTCATATCTCTTCTCCCTTTCTCAGCTCATCTCAACTCGGTTTTTTACTCCTGAACCCTTTGTGGTTGCCTTACAACTTTTTATTTCAACTGAATGTCTCTCTTCAAAGTGAACAGTCACCCTTCACTGCCAGGTCAGATGGTCTTCTCTCAATGTTAATCCTTCATGAAATTTGAGTTCCAAATTCTTCCCCTGGCCCCCTTCCCCCACCCATTATAAAGATAAGAATGATATCAGTTATACATGTGAAATCATGCAAAACATGTTTCCATATTAGCCATGTTGTTAAAAAAAAAGCAAGAAAAATAAAAAAGGTGAAACACTTATACTTTGATTTGCATTCAGACTCCATCAGTTCTTTCTGTGGAGGTGGATAGCATTTTTCATCCTAAGTCCTTGAGAATTGTCTAGAATAATTGTATTGCTGAGAATAGCTAAGTCATTAACAGTAGATCTTTGCACATTATTGCTGTTACTATGTACAATATTCTGGTTCTACTCACTTCAGTTTGCATCACTTCATATAAGTCTTCTCAGGTTTTCCTGAAACCATCCTGTTCATTATTTCTTTTCTCTCTCTCTCTCTCTCTTTCTTTTTGGTGGGGCAGTGAGGGTTAAGTGACTTGCCCAGGGTCACACAGCTAGTAAGTGTCAAGTGTCTGAGGTCGGATTTGAACTTGGGTCCTCCTGAATCCAGGGCCGGTGCTTTATCTACTGTGGCACCTAGCTGCCCCCTGTTCATTATTTCTTATAGCACAATAGTATTCTGTCACAATCATAAATCACAGCTTATTCAGTCATTCCCCAATTAATGGGCATGCTCTCAATTTCCAATTCTTTGCCACCCAAAAAGAGCTGCTATAAATATTTTTGTACAAATAGATCCTTTGCTTTTTTCTTAGATCTCTTTGGCATACAGACCTAGTAGTAGTAGTAGTATTGCCACATCAGAGGGTATGCACGGTTTTCTAGCCTTTGGGGCATAATTCCAAATTGTTTTCCAGAATGGTTGTATCAGTTCACAACTCCATCAATAATGCATTAGTGTTCTAATTTTTCCACATCCTCTCCAACACTTGCCATTTTCCTTTTCTTTCATATTAGCCCCTCTGAGAGATGTGAGGTGGTAACCCAGAGTTGTTTCAATTTGTATTTCTCTAATTAATAGTGATTTGGAGCATTTTTTCATATAGCTATAGATAGCTTTGATTTCTTTTCCTGAAAACTACCTATTTATATCCTCTGACCATTTATCAATTGGAAAATGACTCATGTTCTTATAAATTTGACTTATCCATCTATTTAAGAAATGAGAGCCTTATTAGAAAAACTTTCTGTAATTTTTTTTTCTTTTTTTCCTTCTAATCTTGGCCATGGAAACCCTATTAAATTTCCTATAATCAAAAATCATCCATTTACTTCCTGTGATCTTCTCAGTCTCTTGTGTGGGCATAAATTCTTCCCTTATCCATGGATCTGACAGATAAAATATTCCCTGTTTTCCTAATATGTTTATGACATCAGGTACCCATTTTGACTTTCTATGTACAACGTGTGATGTTGGCGTGTACTTAGTTTCTGCCAAACTGCTTTTCAGTTTTCCCAGGGATTTTGGTCATATAATGAGTGCTTACCCCCAAAACTTGGATCTTTAGGTTTATCAAACACTAGATTACTATGATCATTTACTACTGTGTATTACGTATTTATTCTACTGATCTACCCCTCAATTTCTTGGCCAGTGCTAGATTGTTTTGATGATTACTGCTTTGTAATATACTTTGAGATTTGATATAGTTAGGCCACTTTTCTTCATATTTTTCCCCCATTGGTTCCCTTAATATTCTTGATCTTTTGTTTTTCCAGATGAATTTTGTTATTTTCTCTAGCTCTGTGAAATAATTTTTTGGTAGTTTGGTTGGTATGGCATTGAATAGGTAAACTAATTTAGTTAGAATTATAATTTTTATTATATTGGCTCTGCTTCCCCATGAGCAATTTCTATTTCTCCAGTTATTTAGATCTGACTTTATTTGTGTGAAAAGTGTTTTCTAATTGTGTTTTATAGTTCCTGGGTTGGTCTTGGAAAATAGACTCCCAAGTATTTTATATTGTCCACAATTATTTTACATGGAATTTCTCTTTCTCTCTTTTGCTGCTTCACTTTGTTGATTAATGTGTAGAAATGCTGTTGATTTCCTTTATATCCTGCAACTTTGCTGAAGTAAATTATTTCAACTAGTTTTTTAGTTGATTCTCTGGGATTCTTTATGTATACTATCATATGGTCTGAAAAGAGTGATAGTTTTGTTTCCTCTTTGCCTATTCCAATTTCTCCCATTTCTTTTTCTTGTTTTATTGCTATAGCTAGTAATATTGGTGATAATGGGTATCCTTGTTTCACCTCTGACCTTAGTGGGAAAGCTTCTAGCTTATTCCAGATACAAATAATGCTTGCTGATGGTTTGGGATAGGTACTAGTTATAATATTAAGGCAAACTCCATTTATTTCTGTGCTTTCCAGTGTTTTTAACAGGAATGAGTTATATTTTATCAAAACCTTTTTCTACATCTGATTTTTGTGAGTTTTGTTATTCATATGGTCAATTATGCTGATGATAGCTTTTTAAATACTGAACCAGCCCTGCATTCCTGGTATAAATCCAACCTGGTAATAATATATTATCATTTTTGTGATTTATTGTTGTAATCTCCTTGCTAGTATTTTATTTTAAATGTTTTCATCAATATTCATTAGGGAAATTTGTCTACAGTTTCCTTTCTCTGTTTTTGCTCTTCCTGGTTTAGGTAACAGCACCATATTTGTGTCATAAAAGGAATTTGGTAGTACTCCTTTGCCTATTTTTCCAAGTAGTTTATATAATATTGGAATTCATTGTTCTTTAAATGTTTGGTACAATTCACTTGTGAATTCATCTGGTCCTAGGGATTTTTTCTTATGGAGATCATTGATGGCTTCTTCAATTTCTATATCTAAGATAGGGTTATTTAAGTATTAAGTAAGAGGAAATATTCTCTTATGTTAATTTGGGCAATTTATGTTATTTATATAACCTTTAAAACATTCATCTATTTCACTTAGATTTTTAGACTTATAGGCATATAATTGGGCAAAATAGCTTCTAATAATTGCTTTAATTTCTTCTTCATTGATAGTGAATTCACCCTTTTCATTTTTGATACTGGTAATTTATTTTTCTTCTTTCTTTTTTAAAATCAAATTAATCAATGGCTTATTTATTTTATTGTTTTCCCCCCATGAGGTCAGCTCCTAGTTTTATTTATTAGTTCAGTGGTTTTATTTTAATTTTACTAATCTCTTATTTGATTTTTCAGGATTTCCAATTTGTTGTTTAATGGGGGATTTTTGAATTAATTAATTATTTTTTTTTGGCAGGGCAATGGGGGTTGAGTAACTTGCCAGGGACACACAGCTAGTAAGTGTCAAGTGTCTGAGGCCGGATTTGAACTCAGGTACTCCTGAATCCAGGGCCGGTGCTTTATCCACTGCGCCACCTAGCTGCCCCCTAATGGGGGATTTTTAATTTGTTCTTTTTCTAGTTTTTTTTTTTAACTGTATGCCCAATTAATTGATCTGTTCTTTCTCTATTTTATTGATATAGGTGTTTAGAGATATAAATTTTTCTCTAAGTACCATAAATTTTGGTATGTTGTCTGATTGTTGTCATTATCTTTAATGAAATTACTTATTATTTCTATGATTTGTTATTTGACCCATTCATTCTGTAGGATTAGATTATTTCATTTCCAATTATTTTAAAATTTTTACATGCCTCTTTATTGAATGCAATTTTTAAGGCATTATTGCTTGAAAAGGATGATGCATTTAATATTTCTGCTTTTCCTTATTTATCTCTGAGGTTTTTATGCCCATGGTGAATTTTTTTGTAGGTGTCATATACTATCGAGAAAAAGGTATTCTCCTTTCTATTTCCATTCATTTTTCCAGAGGTCTGTCACATCTAACTTTTCCAAAATTATATTCATCTCCTTAACTTCTTTCTTATGTATTTTCATTTAATTTTTCATTTCAGAATTTAGATGTTGTGCCATTTGGTGCAAGTCTGTTTAGTATCGATATTATTTCTTTTTTCTATGGTACCTTTTAGCAAAATGTAGTTTCCCTGAATTAATTAGGTCTGTTCTTGTTTTGTCTGAGATCATGATTGCTACCCTTGCTTTTTTTTTTTTTCATCTCAGCTGAAGCATAATAGACTCTGCTCCAGCCTTTACCTGTGCTCTGTGGGTGTGTTTCTTGTAAACCCTGATTTTTGTGGAAAGCAGGGTCGTTCTTCCAGAACCTTCCCGGGCCTCCTTCTTGGTAATGCTGCCTCACTTATCCTGCATGTAGTTTGTGAGCCCTTTGAGAGCAGGGTCTGGTTTTTGTTATCTGTTTCCTTTTTCTGTGTCCCCAGTACTTAGGGCAGAGCCTAGCTGGTAAGAGACACTTCATCAGCGCCTTCTATTTGACATGGTGTTTATTCTGTAGATCCTCACTTTGTCTCCACTTAGTGTGTCCCAGTAGAAAGGAACCTTCTTGAGCCAGGAGCTGGCTGTCTTTGTGCCCCTGAGATCGGCCTCGCATTTGGGAGGTGATCAGCACATTTTCGTTGATGGATTGATTGATGGGTCTCATTCCCTTGGTTTTGGGCATTTGTCTCCTTGGTCTGAGATGGGGCTGAGGGGAGGACAGGTAATGCGGTTGTTGGAAGAGAGTCGGACGCCGTCACATTGACGAATGAGATATTAAGAATGCTTCACAGCATCTGAACAAGTTTTTGTGGTCTGATCTTGTGTGGTTGGTGCTTCTCCAGTTTGTTTCCATTTCCCAGAATCTCAGGGCCATAGAAAGGTAAGGATGTGCAGAAGGTTCCTTAGAGTTCACCTAACCCAACCTCACTTTATTTATTTATTTATTTGCTTGTTTGTTTGTTCATTCATTTGTTTATTTTTTCATTTAATTTGGTCTATTTTCAGTTAACAGCTATTTCTTTTCTCTCCCCACTCTGCCCCCATCCACTCCCTCATTTCTCAGACTAGTTATCTGAGGCAGGTACAGGATTCAAACCTGCCTCCTTTGAATCTGGCCCCTGTCCATTTTCCATGGCCTCACCCTCATGTTGCCTCTCTGATTGGGAAGATGCTACAAGTGTTGATGTTCTGTCAGTCAGTCAGCAAGCACTTATTAAGCACTGACTGTATGCCAGGCACTGTGCTGAGTGCTCTGGATTTAAGGAAAGAACAGGAGGTGGGGGTTTCAGAGCCCCTGAGGCTAATCTCTTCTGAAGAGATGAGGCTGTGCTGGCATATCCGGTCTCATTGGTTAGAGTGGGGTGGGTGCTGTGCCCTTTGTGGGGTAAATGGGAAGAGCCAGCTCTGTGGCCTGGGCCTCAGTTTCCTCATCTTTTCAATGCCCAAGAGTGGGTTGAGTGACTTCTGCTCTGCCTTCAGATGATTCTACATCAGGTCGTTTGAGGTGGGTCCTTCAAGGCTTCCAGACCACCCTGCGATCTTCCCAGATGTGTTCAGTCCCCCCCCAAAATGCTGCAGAATTCCAGACATCTCTGCCGGTGGTGAGCTGCGGCAGTGTATTCATCTGCCCTACTGTGTATACAAAAAGTGGCCCTAGCAAGTGAAGCCCTTTGCGGCCATGTTACAGTGGGGGGGGGGGGGTTTGGTTTCTCCTCCAGAGACAGAGCCACTCCCTCCAGCCTGAGTCCTGGCAAGAGGAGGGCAGGACAGGGTGGTCACAGACTCAGCCTCCCACCATCACCGAGTATAGGGAGGAAGCTTCTTTCTCAGAGATGCTGCAGAGCCAGAGGGCGTGGCCACCTGAGAACTGGTTTAGTCAAACTCAGCCATACCTCATTTCACTGTCAATCATCATGCATTTATTAGGCACCTGCTGTGTGCCCAGCACCACAAAGAAAGGCAGACACTGTCCCTGCCCCCAAGGAGCTCACCTTCTAATGGGGGGAAACAATGTGCAGTTAATCAGAAACATACAAGAGACACATCAAGAAATGTCCAGACAAACTAAGCCAAGGCAGTGTGGTGTAGTGGTTAGAGCACTGTCCTGGAGCCAGGAGAGCCTGGGTTCAAATACTCCTCCCCCTGACAATTACTTCTCCATACCTTCTCTTCCTCATCTGAAAACAGATAATGGAGCCCATAGGAGCAGTAGTTCCAGCCTCTCTTCTCCTGCTTTCTGATTACTTTCATTGGGAATCTTGGGAAGGAAGGGGAACAAAAAAGCACTTATTAAGCACCTACTATTTGCCAGACACTGTACTAAGTGCTTTACAAATGCCATCTCATTTTAGTTTATTGTCCTTGTTAGATAGTTGAGAAAACTGAGGCAGGAAGCTTGACTTGCCCAGTATCATGCAGCCACTGATCTCTGAGGCCAGGTTCAATTCAGATCTTCTGGACTCCAGACCCTCAATCTACACCCTTTGCCACCTAGCTGAGGCAAATCTTCGAACTTCTCTGGGCCTCAGTTTCCTTATTTGTAAAATGAAAGGACCAGACGAGATGATCTCAGTGGTCTTTTCTGTCGATGGGATTCTGCGTGGTTGCTGGGGGCAAAGCTTGTTAAATTATTTGTAGAGTAAGTGTGATTAGGGTCTTTTTGGTGACCTTCATTTTGTCCTCTCAGAGGCCCTTGTCAGTGGGTGTTCTCTGTAGGATTCAGGTGTTAATATAATTAATGAGACATACAGACGTGAAACAGCCGGGGCCCCTCCTGAGGATTGAGGATCAGGTGAAGAGGGGCCAGGCAGCAGTCCAAGCTGAGCCATGACTTTGGGAGAGGGAAGTGATGGATGGGCCTAGGGCTGCTCAGCATCTTAAGGTCTTACCGGTTGACAAGCATTTATCAAGTGCTCACTTGGTGCTGGGCCCTGGGTCTGGGTCCCTTTGCACAGGAGATTGAGCTTAATCATGAACTTTCACATGGTGTTTGAAAGGTGGAGATTCACACCAGCATAGAGACCTTGGAACTGTCATTTCCCCTCTTTTCTAGATGAGGCCCAGAGTCACCCAGTTCCTGAGGGTCAGAAGTGGCATGTGAGAAGTGTCCCTACCTGACTTGAGTCAGGGGCAATGAGGGTTAAGTGACTTGCCCAGGGTCACACAGCTAGCTAGTTAAGTGTCAAGTGTCTGAGGCTGGATTTGAACTCGGGTCCTCCCGAATCCAGGGCCGGTGCTTTATCCACTGCACCACCTAGCTGCCTCCCAAACATCCTAGAGATTGAGTCCACTGAGCCCTTGTCCATGAACCCTAGGAGAGGGCCCTGTGTCCTAGACTTCAGAAACAAGGCAGGATGCCTTCCGGCCCAGCAGTCCCCCGCCTGGCGTGGCCTCCCCCGGAGGCCTTCCTCTACATGCGGCTGCATGAACACAGTCAGCCCATGAAGGAGCTCAGCCCCGGTCTGCGCTGGCAGGCTGCTCCTCTCTACAGCTCTCAGCCTCTGTAGCTGTGGGGCCTCAACTCACCTTTGGCCCAAATGGCTTCATTTTCCGACTAGAGGGAGAATGCGACCTTTCTGAATCATGGCCACTAAAGGGCCCAGCCCATTGTGGAGACCAAGGTTCCCTGCCTCCCTGGTCTGTGCTCTTAGGAAGAGGAGAATTAGAGAATCCTAAATCTGGAAGAGAACTTAGCACTCACTTCTCTACCTAACCGAGGCAAGCAAACAAGTTAATGACCAGACAGACAGAGGAACAGATGGATGAATGAATAAGTATATACACACGCACACATATACATACATATACATGTTGTCCCCAAAGTCTGTGTGTGGCTTTAAGCATGTGTGTGTTTGTGTGTATATATAGATGTGTGCATATATTTGTGTATTTTATATCTATTATGAGCATATTCAATATATCATGTGAACTATGTGAACCCTGGTCTTCTGAAGCCAGCTGGGCAGCTCCCGTGGCACATTCCCAATAACAATAATAAGTACGTGGTGTTTTAGGATTCTGTTCGGATCCTCTCAGTTGGTCTCTCAAGGGCCTCAAGAGGTTGAATAGTAGAAATATTATTGTCTCCAATTTACACACAGGTAAACTGAGGCACAGAGGAGTTAGGCCATTCCTGACCCTCCCAAATGCTTGGGATGGTCACCAACCAGGACCTCCTCATAGCAGTAAAATCACAAAAACAAGTTCTAGGCCCTGTGCTGGAAGCTGGGGCAGTAAAGATAAGGGCAGTAAAGGCCGCACAGAACGGTTCTTAACCTTCTCCCTCTTCCTCAATGGAAACCTCACTGTGATTGCCTTCCCTTGTTCTGTCCCTGGGAGTTCAGGGCAGTGACGGGATAGAGGAAGGATGGTTCTGTATAGAAGTCAAAGCCAGGAAGCTCTGGGTTCGAGTCCTGCCTTGGACCTTCACTGGCTGAGTGACCCTAGCCAACTCACTTGACTTCTTGATTAAGTTTTCTGTGTGGTCCTCCTCTCTATCCCATCTCTCCGGATAGGAAGTAAGCTCCTTGAGGGAAGGAGCCCCTCCTGGCCAGCTCTTTTGTACCGGGCACATAGTGGGTACTAAAGAAATCCTTGATTCATTGTTGGGAGGCCTCCGTCAGGGTCTGGTCCTACCCATGGGGCAGCGGCCTTGCCTTTGTTCTCTCTGCCCTGAGGCCCCCTAGCTTCTCTCACCCCCCAGGGCCTGAGCAGGGCCAACAGGCAGCCACTGAGCCATGGCACCCCTAGAGCCTGCCTGCGGCCTCCTGGCCATCCCAGCCCTCAGATTTGGGTCTCAGTTGGGGGCAGCAGCTTCATTTACTACTTCCTGCTGCTCCTGGTGGGAACAGATGGGATCCTAGAAAAGATCCATAAACTCTGTAGGAATTGGATAAGATTTAATTGCCCAGGGAGCTGAATGAAGCCGTACTGGGGAAATATATTGACAGCAGGGCCTCTGCCACCTCCACTCTCCAAGGGCATTTTTATCCTGTGTTTTTCTGTTGCAAATTTCTTTTCAGGCACCTTCTTAATCCTCTGCTCACTTGGGCCCTTATCCCACAGGAGCCAATCAAGACCCCATATTTTGCACAAGTTCCGTTTTTGCCTTAGAGGGATAAAAAGATTTATGTTTGTCTCATCAAACCTGAGATGAAAAGCAGGTAGAGAGCTGGCCTCTAAGGCAATATGCCCTGAGTTCAAGTTTTGCCTTAGACTGCCAGACACTGGCTGTGTGACCCTGGGTGAGTCATTGAACCTCTCCCTGCTTTAGGCAACTCTGGACAGAAGGTGCAGACCTGCTTTGGGAGAGGGCATTTCCACACAGGGAAGGGATTTGCATCTACCTGTGAAACGCACCCATTTTGAAGTTTGTAAAATCAAATGCACGAGAGTCATAAAGGAAGAAACCAATCAGTGAAATCGTTAGCAACCTTTTTTTCCCCTAAATTCATGGGCCCTGGATTTAAGTGAACCAGGCCAGATTTGGCTTGGATTCTAGTGAGCGAGGCAGGGTTGGGTTTTTTTTCTTCTTTGGAGGTTATTACACGGGCACAGCCAGGCTCCTCAGCTAATTCTTTTGGAAAGATGCCTTTTTCTCCTAAAGGTCCATCGTTGGCCCTTTGTCCCTTTTGGAAGATGGACGTTCTGACACCAGGACCGGCATTGATATCATGGCATGGCTGCCCTGGTCTCAGGGCCTTCTGGCTCTGAGCTTTGAAAGAGGGTGGTCTGGGGCAGCTAGGTGGCACAGTAGATAGAGCATCGGCCCTGGATTCAGGAGGACCTGAGTTCAAAGCCAGCCTCAGACACTTACTAGCTGTGTGACCTTGGGCAAGTCACTTAACCCTCATTGCCCTGCAAAAAAAAAAGAAAAGAAAAGAAAGAGGATGGTCTGAACCTGGTTTGTCATGGTCCTCCACTCCCCATCTCCAGCCCCCACTGCCTTGTTAGCTCCTCTTGGAAGGGGGAGCAACAGCCTGCTGACCTGAGGCAAGGATTTTATCTGTCTGGGGACGGGTAATTTGAGGGAAGGGAGTGCCGGCCTATAATTCTGTATCACCTCCTTCCCTGGCTTGGTAGGGAAGATGGGAAAATAGGGTGATTAAAGTGAATGATGCAGGGCCCCATAAAGGTCTAACGAAGAGCATCTTTCTCCTGTAATGAGTTTACGTTTAAAGGACACAGTTTTGCCTTCTCTGGGCACATCCCACAAGGCCCTGCTGCTGCTCCCCCCTCCCCCAGAGTTTCTTTCCTAGCACCCTAATCATCGTAGCTAGTTAGCCGTTACATACCACTTTAAGGTAATAATAATAACGGATAGTATTTAAATAGCACCGACTATGCGCCAGACACTGTATAAGTGCTTTACGATTATTATCTTATTTAATCCTCTTAACAGATGTGGTGAGGATCAAATTGTTATTATTGCCCCCCTTTTACAGATAAGGAAACTGAGGTTTTCAGAGGTTAAGTGACTCACTCAGGGTCACCCAGCTATTAAGTATCTGAGACAAGATTCACCTGACTTCAAGCCCAGAACTTTATTGTGAGTGAGGGCCGGGAGGGACTTCTGAGCTCCTTTTCAGACGTGGAAACTGAGGCTCAGAGAGATTAAGTCACACAGTGGTGGGATTTGAACCCGGTCTCAGACTCCAGAGCAAAAGTCCTGGTCTTGGATGAACTCTAATGGGTTGAGAAGATGGGTCCTAGAGGCACGTTTCCATTAGAACCGGGACTCAGTCCAGTCAGGGGTGGGGGGGTGGGGTCAGGAGGTCCTTTAGTCAGAGAGAGGTATCTGCCCAGGACTCAGCTCTTCAGATCCTTCTCTTAGGGTTAAGTGTCTGAGAGAACCCTGCCTTGCTGGAAGTCACGGGCCTGGGTTTGAATCCAGACTTTGCCACTCACAGCTGGCATAACCTTGGCCATGATAGCTTTGGGCCTCGGTTTCTTTCTCTGTAAAATGGGAGGGTTGGCCTGGATTGGGGGGGGGGTCTTAGTGTTTTTTTTTTCTTTTTTTATCATGGCCCATGTCAGCTGGCTGGTGAAGCCCCTGGACCCCTAAGAAAGGGTTAACTTTCGACTATAGCGGGGAACCATTATGGAGTGTCACGGCCCCCTTTTGGCTGCAGTCCTGTGAAACCTGTAGGCCCTTTTTTAGAATCACATTCTTAAATACATAAACCAAAATACGGAGGATTTCAGAGGAAACCCATGTTGTTGAAATAGTCATCAAAATCGTTTTTCTGTTCTAAGCTATTTTTTCCTTTTATTTAAAAAAATATATCAGTGGCTGTCTAAAAAACAAGTTAATGCCTCCAGACTAAGAACCCCTAGACAAGATGCTATCTAAGGGTCCCCACAGCTCTAAGTCAGTTCCCTTTTCTGGGCCTCAGTTTACCCCTTGGTGAGTTAAAGGGGCTGTGGTCAGATGAACTCTGGGTTTCCTTCCAGATCTATCATCCCTGATTATTGAATTCATCCCTAGGACTTTTTAGGGGCCTCTTTTCAAACCCACAGATGGAGATTGTTATCCCTGGCTAACTTCAGATGCTAACGGGACGCAGCTTTGATACTTCAAGAGAAAGAGATCAGGCCTGTGAGTGGTGCATTTCTTCCTTTTAATTAGTGTTAGTGTAAGTGATAATGATTTGGGCTTCATTTGAGTTAGCTGAAGAAATTAGGAGTCTCCGGGCAGCTTGGAGAGGGGCCTGAGGAAAGCTCTCAGCAAAGCGGCATGGGGTCTGGGTGGACCACTGCCCTTCTCTGAGCCTCTGCTCACCCCCTGGGTGACTGCATCAGCGGGAGGGCCAGAGAGACATGTGGCTTTCCTTTTCTTCTCCTGCCGGTTGAGGCAGGGCACAGGACCGAGCCCTGGGAAGCTGGCCAGAATCATCCAGGGTGGCTGGGGTGACGAGGACATGCTCGGCAGCTGCCCCAGAGCCCAGCAGAGCACTGGAAGCAGAGGTCCAGGGTGCAAATCCCGGCTCTGATGGCCTTCCACAAGTCACCTGGCCTCAGTTTCCTCATCTGTAAAATGATATGTTGGACTGAAAGGTCTCTGAAGTTCCTGCCGGCGCCAAGTCCCTGCCCCTTCTTGCTTGACCAAGACTCTGAGCGTTCCTATAGAATCACAGAACAAAGCCGGAAGGGACATCAGAGGCCACGGAGGGCAGCCCCTCCTTCTTTTTTTTTTTTTTTTGTAAGGCAGTGAGGGTTAAGTGACTTGCCCAGGGTCACACAGCAAGTGTCAAGTGTCTGAGGCTGGATTTGAACTCAGGTCCTCCTGAATTCAGGGCCGGTGCTCTATCCACTGCGCCACCTAGCGGCCCTCCATTTTACAGATGAGGCAGAGGACACCCAGAGAGCCAAGGACCCCCACTAGGAAGGGGAGAGATTGGGGGTAAAGAGAGCCCTCCAGAGCCCCAGGGTGGCCACCTCCTACAAGCATCATCTGTGCATTCTTGGGACGGGCATGGGGGGGGGGGCGGTCACTGCCAAATGGGCAAAGCGAGGATGGAAGGGGAGTGGGCAGACTCTGGCTCATCTCCCCCTTCTTGGAAAGCAGGTGGGGCGCATCGAGGCCTAGCCCGTTCCCTTCCAGATGTCAGTACGCCTTTGGATTTATTGGCCTTCAGGCCCAATTATTGGGTCAAGTCATTTCTCACTGGTGCTAATCACTCCTGGTGATCTCAGTTGACCCCATCTGAGATGGGGCGGCAGTTAACCTTCCCAACATTATCCTTTGATTTATGGGACTTCACTTCAAAGGCAGCAACTGATTTGCCAGGTACATTTACTGCTTTCTATTCCTTCTCCTCCCTCCCTTTCCTTCCTTCTCTGCCTCTCTTTCTCCTCCCTCCCCTTCCCTCCCCTTCCCAGGACTCACCTCTCCCCCCACCTTCTCCCTTTCTCTGTCTCTGCCCCTCTCTCTCTCTCTCTCTCAAGGACAGGAAGACCTTTAAAGAATTGAGTTGGGAGGGGCAGCTAGGTGGCGCAGTGGATAAAGCACTGGCCCTGGATTCAGGAAGACCTGAGTTCAAATGCAGCCTCAGACACTGGACACTTACTAGCTGTGTGACCCTGGGCAAGTCATTTAACCCCCATTGCCCCGCAAAAAAGATAAAAATTGGGGCAGCTAGGTGGCGCAGTGGATAGAGCACCGGCCCTGGAGTCAGGAGTACCTGAGTTCAAATCCGGCCTCAGACACTTAACACTTACTAGCTGTGTGACCCTGGGCAAGTCACAACCCCAGTTGCCTCACTTAAAAATAAAATTAAAAAAATAAATGCTTAAAAAAAAGATAAAAATTAAAAAAAAAATTGAGTTGGGGATTGTAGGTGGCCTATAACACTTGTCAGAATGTAAAATGGCTGACTGGGCATGGCTTTCTTGGGGCAAATGGCTCGTTAAGAGAAGCCTCATCCCAGCCATGGAACGCTGCTGAGGACAGGTACCCTGCCCTAAATCTTGGGTGCCCTGGCCGGATTGCCAGTGTCCAGGCTCCTTGACCTTGTCTCTGCTTTCTATGGATGCAGCCAACAGGGCTGTAATTGGGCTTAAACCCGAATGCCTCAGTCTGTGGGGTCCCCTGGGGACCTCTGAGGCACAGAAGGTGGGGATTGAAAGCTTTTGATCCCTGGGGAGGCCTTGCCATTTTAGATACCAGCACTGCTGGGAGTGGGGGGGGGGCAGGGAGAACTCGCTCTACCTCACACAAACCTTGATGGACATTGGGGGGAGGAGAGTGGGGAGGCCTGAGGCCTATGTTGAGAAACCCAGAGGCAGCTTTGTCAGTGACCTGGGGCAAAATTGTGTGACCTTTAGCTTCTCCATTGGTAAAATGAGGGGTGTTGGACTAGATGCCAGCCTAAATCCATGGCCTCTGACCTCTAGGACCTCACTCTTCCTCTGTCACAGGGGAAATTGGTTGTGGGGTCCTTAAGTATTCCTCTTTAAAGAATGACACCTGCTCACACACAAATCCAATTAGAATAAAATAATCTTGACTTCTCTCTCGAGGGGAGATGGTTCAGAGACATGATTCTCCTCCAGTGGCAGAAAGGCAGAAGCTTTTCTAGATGGTCGATGGGGTGATTGTCCCCTAACCATGGACAGTTCCCTTGGGTGGGGAGGGAAGGCTCCAGTGAGAGGTGGTGGTCCGCACTTCTGGAGTTCTCTCTGTCCCCTGGCTCTGACCAGGCAGCAGCCCCGCCCATCGGGCTCATCTCCCTCACTTCTCAAGGTGTGTCCATCCTTTGGTTTAGCTGACCAGTTTAAACTTTAATAGTCCCGAATTCCTTGATATGTCCCAACCCCATATTATCCTTCTTCATAGAAAGGTTGACTATTATTGTACCAGAGGGGGAAAAAAAAACCTACCTATTTCCAGAGACAGCCCATGGCACAGTGGATAAAGCACTGGGCCTGGAGTCAAGGAGTCCTGAGTTCAAAATCAGCCGCAAAGACTTAATAGCTCAGTGATCCTGAGCTAGTCACTTAACCTCTGTTTGCCTCAGTTTCCTCAACTGTAAAATGGGGCCAATGGCACCACCTGTCTCACAGTGTTGTTATAATATTTGTAAAAAGCACCTAGCACAGTGTCTGGCACTTAGTAGGTGCTGGGTAAATGCTTGTTTCCTACCCTCCACTCCAGGCCTCTCTAAGGATAGGTGGTCATTCCCCACCGCCCCCCCACTCAGAATTCCCCAGGAGAATCCTTTGGTCTGAGGTCACGCAGGGTCCTGGGTAGAGGAAACCTTTGGGAATTGACCCTGTCCCCTTTATTTCACAACAGAAGGAAAGGAGAGCCCTGGGGCCCACCTCCCACTTCTGCTAGGCTGTGTGCTAGGCTCCGAGGACACCAGGGTAGGGAGGGCTGCCCTGAAAGAGCTTTACTGGAGGATACTGCGCACACCCAGAGGAGTAAACGCCAGGCAGAGTGAGGCAGAAAGGGCACATCACACAAGTGGAAGGGGCAGGGGCAGGTCTGTTCATTCTAAGCCCTGCGTGCTTCTCAGGGCTTGTGCCCTCCATTTGATTCATGTGGATTCTGAAAGGGAGGGAGAGATGCAGCCTAGTAACGTGTGCTTGCATGGTAGAATGAGGAATCTGAACAGAAAACAGCCTAAGGTCACGCCCCCTCCTCCGCTGAGCCCCTCCGGATGGTCCGTCCCTCTGTCCCTCTCTCCTCCAGTAGTGATGTTGTGTAGGACACCGGATGCTTTGTACCTGCTCTTCAAAACAAGGCGGCGGCACCATCAAGCTTGTGTCCTTTGCCCCCCAATATGGGCGTTTGCTCGGCTTGACTTTGCACATTAATTTTAAAAGTTGTGTTTTTCTTTCTTCCTCGGAAACTTTTTGGGGAAGGGAAGCTTCACACAGGTTGCCCCTCCCCCCAAAAGGACAGGAATAAGACAGCGGGGCCTTATCAGGACGATTTGGCGGCGGTTTGGCGGGTGGATAGGAAGGGAAAATACTGCAGGTAGGGAGGTGCAGGAGAGGTGGTTCTCATCAGCTCTGGCAGGACATTTTCATCCCTTTTCACAGGTGGTGAAACAAAGGCAAACATTAGGGTCATGTGACTGGCCCCGGGGCATGGCCAGGGGGTCGTTCAGGGCAGAACAGTCTGTCCGGTGCTCTCTTTACTCTGCCCAGGCCGGTCTGTTCCTCTTTTTGAAGTGAATCCCATCAAGATCTGCCCCGGGCCTGTTCTCTTTGTTCTCATTCCTGACTTCTCCAGAGTTAAAATCCCCTCCCATCCCTGCCAGCTCAGGCTGCATCTGTGGGTCCAGCCCCTTGAGCATGTAAAGGAATGTGTCACCACCAGGGGTCAGCGTGGAGCTGTCTCCATCTCCTAGGACGTCCAGAACCGGGAGGTTGCTTAGAGAGCTGGGTCCCAGGGACTTCAGAGGCCATCTCTGCCCTCCTGCTCGTTCTCCTGGGGGCTGGGACTTTGAACGTGTGCTCTGACGAGTCAGCAGGGTCCCCGCTGCCTGCCCATCTGCTCCCTCTGTTTGTGGCCTGGGCCTCTGCTACCCTGGCATCCCTGTTGTGTTTGCCAGCCTGTTCACATGTTGCGTCCTCTAGCAGAGGGTGAGCACCCTGAGGGCAGGACCTTAAGCACTTTGTGTTCTTGGTGCCCCACCCAATTCTCTGTATGCCGGAGGGGGAGGGGCTTGCACCTGCAGTTGCTCTAATTGGGGGTTGCTGGGACTATGACAAGCTTCTGAGGCACCGAGCTTTGGGCTCCCGTACCCCTGTGCTGCCGCCTTCCACCTGTCGTCTCTCATGTTCTGCCCTGCTCCCCACCCACCCAGCCCCTTCTCCAAGATGAAATAGGAAGGCACAGGACTGCTTTCATTTTCCCTCATTCCCCTTTCTTTCCCTCTCTTTTGATGTGGACATTCAGTGACTTGTTAATGCTTTTCTGTCACGTAGCAGGCATGAGACCATGCGTTATGTGGCTGTTTGATGTCCCCCTGGGGCTGCTTGAAAAGGAAACCCACCAGGGCTGGGGTGGCCAGGGCTTCCATTGCTCATGTTTGTAGCCTATTGCTTCCCAAGGAAGTGTCTGGTGCCTGCTGTCCCCTGGGAGGGAGCCTAGGCTGAGGGCATAGAGGTGGAGAGCCATGGAAGCTAGAAGAGACCAACAGAGTGGGGAGGCACAAAGCCAAAAAATGGGGAAGTTGAGCCAAAACCCCTCCTTGTAAGGTCTGTCTTTCCACTTCAGGAGACCTGAAGGGCCCCACTCATTCCTGACCAGCAACACGCTTTGTCCCCCATATTATTTTTTAGGGTCTTCTATGTTAGAAGATGTGGGCAGCTAGGTGGTGCCATAGTGAATAGAGTGCAGGACCTGGAGTCCTAAATTCAAATCTGGCCTCAGACACTTGCTAGCTGTGTGACCCTGGGCAAGTCACTTCACCCTGTTTGCCTCAGTTCCCTCATCTGTCAAATGATCTGGAGAAGGAAATGGCCAACCACGCCAGTCAGTGTCTCTGCCAAGAAAACCCCCAATGGGGTCAGGAAGAGTCGGCCATGGCTGAAATAAATGAAGAAGAGTAACATAATACATACAGACTAAAGTAGTTTTGCCAGGGAGCCTACTAGCAGCTGGGGAAATCCGGAAAAGCATCCTGTAGAAAGTAAAGCCAGGGATTTTTTCAGAGGCACAGGGGAGTCAGGAATTCATCTCAGGCACAGAGGACAGTCAGCACCAAAGTAGAGCCAGAAGAAAGGAAATGTTTCATTTGAGGAGCAGGAAGCTGGCCGGTAGAATTGTACCCAAAAGTGCCTGGAGGGGAGTGATGTGCAAGAAGACAGGAAGACTAAGAAGGGATCAGGTTGTGAAGAGCTGTAAGGAAGAGACATTTCGTCCATGTGGTCATAGAGAGCACCAGGGGATTTCCTCTTATTCAGTTCAGAGCTGTTGAGTTTTGTTTAAGCCTAAATGTTACCTAGTTTTTTTATTTATCCCTCCAAACTCTGCATCATCCGAAAAACCGCCAGGCCTGCCATTCTCACCTCCCTTCAAGTCATTAATAAAAAGGTTGATCTGCTCCGTTAGCAACTTCAACTGCCCCTGTCCCGTTAATGACTTCTTGGGGCCCAGGCATTCCACGAGTTGTAAGTCCCCTTAATGTCCTCCCTACCCCTTGGGGGAGGCAGAGTGTCAGAGTGGAAAGAGCACTGTGTTTGGAATCAGAAGACCTGGGTCCAAATTATCGCCCTTCTACTTACTACTTGGGTGATCTCTTCCTATGGGCCTCAGTTTCTTTCTCTATAAAATGGGTTGGATGGGTCGGGGAGGGACTAGACAGACTCCATTATCCCTTACAGCTCTGAACCTGTGATCCTGTCATCCACAACAGGCTGCCCCAAGCCTGCATAATCCATATTCCTCCGGCCATCTATTAAACTGTAAATAAGCTGCTGATGGGAGGGACTCTGCCCTATCTAAATTCTCTAGCTCCCCCACTGCCCTGACTACAGCAGGCCCCTAATAAATGCGTGTTCCTTGCTTGATTGAAGAAATAGAGACCCCCATCCCCACCCCATCAACTTAGGTTGCCTTGGGGTTCCTGAAACCATTTTCAGAACCTTGGTCTGAAGGACCCTTAGCAGGACTCCTTTGGGAAGCTGGGGCCAGGATCGTCCCCCAGCATCCCGTTCTATCTGGGGACCTGGCCTGGCATCTTGGTGTTTGTTGGACCCATTGCCAACGTAGCTTTTTAAAAAATGATCGTCTGTGATGCCCTCGAGTGCGGCATGTGCTTCAGGTCCCGTGGCTGGTGGTAGCAGAGCGACCAATTGAGAGACGCGGGGTTTGTGTATTTTTTGAAGAAGAAAAAGCCAAACCTTTAACAGATTGTCTTGAGTTCCTGCTGCTACCCGTCCCAGCTTCCCATCTCCTCAGTGGCCCCTGCTGAGCTCGGGGTATTTGGGGACCGCGAGGTGGAGACCGAGGCACCGAGATCGGGAGCCCCTGCGAGCCCCTGTCTTGGCTGGCGGGGCCCAGGGAGCTTTGTTTCCGAGGTGACTGACGCTTAGCCCTTTGCTGTTTGCAGGGCTGGCGCACCACAGTCATCTGGAGCCGGGAGGGACTCTAGGGGCCATCGAGGCCAGCCCCCTCAAGCCCGGGCTGGTCTGCTCAAGGTTACACAGTAACATAGGGTTAGAACCCAGGTCCTCTAGTTCCCAATCCAGTGCCAGGCTTAGCTGCTCACTCTGCCCCTTGGTTAAGCAGGGATGGCTCCCTCGGAGTCTTCCCCACAATTCAGGCATGCTCTGCCCTGATCAGAACGGCATCATTGGACAGTGGGGTCCGGGAAGCACTTCCTGGTACCCAAATGGGGCCCCATAACTTTTTGTTTTGTTTCTTGAGTGGGGCAGTGAGGGTTAAGTGACTTGTCCAGGGTCACGCAGCTAGTGAGTGTCAAGTGTCTGAGGCCAGATTTGAACTCAGGTCCTCCTGAATCCAGGTCAGTGCTTTATCTACAACTTTTTATTTCTCCAACCTCGTATTGTCCCCTCAGCAGTCCTGCCTCTTCCCCAACCTTAAGAGAGCCCAGGTTTCACACTGCCAATGTCTTTGGGCTTCGTGTTTCTTCTCTTTGAAATCCTATAAATGGAGTTTCAGCCACAAACCTCACAGTTTTCCTCAGAGGCTCTAGGTAGAACTGCAGCAGGGGGACCAAGCAGACAACACCCCCACCTCCTCCCCATAGAGAGCAGGTGGGAATACCTATGTCCTGGGGGTCACACCTGGCAGAAGGAGGAGACTGGTTAGCATCACTGCCCCCTCCCTCCTCTAGTTGTCACAGAGCTTCCCCCACCTTCCAGCCAGGGAGCCTCATCATTTCCAGGGGTGTGCAGGAAAAGAGGGCAGAGGAAGGAGATGCTCTGTGTTACTGTTGGTCTGTTTGAAGGGGAAGAGTCCACATTTCACTATTGGCTTCTCAGGACTCCTGAGGAGATGCTGCCAACAGTGGCAGTGTGGAAACACTACTTCAGCTTGTCTGAAATATAAAGATGCTCAATTCAGCTCAGTTCAACAAGCTTTTGCTCAGTTCTTCCTGGTGTTTGATGCAGTGGGGGACTGGGGGGAGGGTACAAAGCCAGTAAACATGCTCTGCTGCCTTCAACAAGTTGATATTCTGTGGGGGGTGGGGGCCCAGGTTTTACACAAAGAAGTAAATACCAGGAATATGTAAAGGGGAGATTTGGGGGGGAGAAGGGGGGGCTGCGTGAACTTGTGATTTCCTTGGAGTAAAGATGCCCCCCTCTACAGATGCAGTCATCTGCTCCAACCTTCTAGTCTTAGGGAGTTGCCTGATGTATTGAGACGTCAAGTCACTTGCACAGGATTCCTTGGCCCGTCTGTGTCAGAGGAAAAATTCAAACTCAGGTCTCCCTGACTCCAAGCCGACTCTCGACCCACTTTGCCTCATTGGCTATATCCAAAGTGATCTTAAGAGAGGAGTGCAGAGTAGGTGGGAGATGGAGAGGGGCCACCCTTGCCAGGGGAGGGGCCAGTGTGACTAGAATGGAGACCCCGGGAAGGGCAGTGATGTAAAAAAAGATACCTGAGGGGCAGCTAGGGGGTACAGTGGATAGAGCATTGGCCCTGGAGTCAGGAGGACCTGAGTTCAAATCCGGCCTCAGACACTTAACACTAGCTGTGTGACCCTGGGCAAGTCACTTAACCCCGATTGCCCCGCAAAAAAAAACAAAAAAAACCATACGTGTTAAATGGGGGCTGTGGTGTGAAACCCAGGCTGAGAGTTTGTGTGTGTCCCAGAGGCCGTGGAAAAGTGGCTGGAGATTTGCCGGGAGGGGAAGGATGAGGTCAGATGCAGGCTGAGGGGCAGATTTATTTGCCTTTGTGGAGGTTTGGGGAGTGAAGGATGCTTCCTCCACCCAAGCCCTTCTCTTTGTGGTGACCCCGCTGGGCCCTGCTAGAGCACGGACCTGGTGACAGACTGCTTTCCAAAGTCTGGGGGAGCAGTGGGGTTACAGGGGCGCCACCCGGCTGCCTCCTGCAGATGGGCGGGCATTCCCCGTTGCTCTGCTTGGTGCTACGATAGGAAGACTTCCCTTCTCTGGCCCTTTGCAGCAAGAGCAGGTGAATGTACCTTTCCCACAAAGAGGAGAAGTGGTGGCTGCTGTCTGTCAGCATTGCCGAGAATCGTGGACGTTTCCTTTCATGTTCAGAAATCCAGTCCTGGCCTCCCAGTTCGGTGGGTTTTCCACAACAGAGTTGCCTTGATTTCCACTGGACTTCTCTTAATCTTTGCTCTGGAGGCTCATGTGAACAGCCAGAAGTCGGTTGGAGGGAACCTTGGAACCGTAGCTGTAGAGAGATGGGCACTCAGTCTTTGCCATCCCCCCCCCCCAACATTTCATTCCAGTCGAGAGGCAACATATCATGTGGATGGAGAGCGAGCTAGCCTCAGTCAGGAAGAACTGGGTTCAAGGCCTTCCTCTGACATTCTGGCTAGGTGTCACTAGGCAAGTCACTTAAGCCATCAGTGGCCCCTGTCAGTGTCTGAGTGGGTGGCATTGGAGGAGGGAGTTACTCCCCTAGAACTCCCCTATCCATACCAATAAAATCACAATGCTGTGCAAAGGGTTATCATATGCCCCTGAAAGGGGCCTTGGAATTAATCTACCCACCCTCTTCATTTCCCATTGACAGCTGTAATGCCACCCTCAGGGTTGTTCTGAGGATGGTTTGGGCTCTTTAAGGGGACAAACATGATTATCCTTCTGCAGTTCTCCGTCCTCGCCTCCCCCCAAACGAGTGGGACCGAGAGGGGGATGCTTAAATAATCGGCGTTTTGTTTTATTTTTTTAGTGAGGCAATTGGGGTTAAATGACTTGCCCAGGGTCACACAGCTAGTAAGTGTTAAGTGTCTGAGGCCGGATTTGAACTCAGGTCCTCCTGACTCCAGGGCCGGTGCTCTATCCACTGCGCCACCTAGCTGCCCCAGTAATTGGCGTTTTGAACCCATCCTTCTTAGGGCAAGATTATTTCTCAGCATCAGTGCTAAACAGAGAGGGACAAGATTCCAGCACTCCTACCAAGATTAGAATCCAGCCCAGTGGACACAACCGCCCCAGGGAAGGAAACTTCACCCCTTCAGGGTGGGAAAGCTGTCAGACTCCTTCGTAGTGACTCCCCTGCCCAGGCTCTCCTCTGGCCATGAAATCTCTTTCCACTGAGCCCAGGGACTTGCCAAAAGCCATTTACAATCATGTTTCTCTTTCTGGTGATTGAGCGAGCTCTCTCCCTCCTTCTCTCCCTCCCTTCCCCTTTCTTCCTCTCTCCCCCCTCCCTTTTATTCCCCACCACCACCCCTGCCTTTTGTGTGGCTGTTTTTAGCACCAAGAGCCAGTGTTGGGAGAAGCGGCGCCCTACACTGATCTTTCGTTCTCCCAGATTCTGCTTTCTCTCCTTTCAAAAAGGGAAGCCCCCACCCTTTGAGCTTCTGTCTGTGTGTCTGTCCGTCCCTGCGTCTGTCCATCAGTCTGTTTACTCAGCATTCCATCCCAATTGCCTCTGATTGTCTCCCGGTTCTGTGTGGCTGCCCCGCCGGGCATTTGCAGGAATACTGCAGCAAATCATCCTGAATGCTTCGCTGACCTTTGGGAGGCTAACAAATTGAGGTGAGCCAGCTGGAGCGATAGGACAGTAGCCAGACGGAGCATGCTCAGAGCTGGAGGGGAGGGGGGCGGAAAGGTATCTGGGGCTGCAGATGGTGCAAAGGAGAGGAGCCTGAAGGGACGGCAGGCGTTGGAGAGATGAGCCCAGGGGGGTTTTCTTGGCCGCCTGGCAGAGTAAGGAGGCATGGGGCGTGGGGGGGTGGGGGTGGGGGTGGGGGTGGGGGTGGCAGGGCATGTGCTCCGAGCCCTCCTTGTTTAAGGAGAGGACTTGAAAGAAGAAGCACCCTTTTTCTTGCTGCTGGTCCTTGTCTCTGGGCAGGGTTGGTTGGCGCTGTCCAGCGCTTGGTGTGCTGAAGTGTGCCTCTTGCCTAGCTCCCGCTTCAGTTAAATGACTGCATGAGGACACAACACCTGGATCAAGGACTCTTAGAGGAGGAAGGAATGGGGTGGGGGGCGGGAAGATCTGTCTTAAGAGACATTTTCCTTTCTAGCTCCATGAGGTGGGGCGGGTCAGCTCTCCGGGTGGCTCATTTGGCTCCTAGGTTTTTAGCAGTTCTGGCCTTTCACCACAAAGCTTCTGGTGAGCTGCCCCGAGAGGTGTTTGCAGCCTGAATAAAGTGGAATCCAGGAAACTCTCTGGGTTTATCATGAAGGAAACATAATACTCTGGGTACAAGGGGTGCTGATGGGAGTAGAGGAGCCCATGGTGGGGTGTGTGTGTGTGTGTGTGTGTGTGTGTGTGAGTGTGAAATGAATGGGGCAGCTTTTCAACCCCTACACTGTGCAGTTTTACTCTGCACAGCCCAGCTCGCCGCTAAAAAAGATGACCCAGCCCTTCTCATTGGCTACATGGATTAGCCCGTTTGTTTCTGCTCTTGCTAGGATTTCCAACGCACAGCCCCAGCCCAATCAGGGGCTGGGAACAGGGTCTCCTGCCCAGACATAGCCACCAACAAGATTTCTCCAGCCTTCTTGAAAATCTTTCTTGGACAATGGGCATACTGGGAGGCAGAGGGAGGGATGACAAGGGGTAAAGAAAAGATAAGGTTGGAAGAGATTTCCAAAACCATTTGCCCGAGTACGGGAGGCTGGAATGCTGTTGTCTTGTCTCCTGCCCGTGCTGGTTCCTGCAAGAAGGAGGAGAGTGAGTGAGTGAGTGTTAGTGTGTGTAGCCTGAGCTTTTAGTAAAACAATATTAGGTTTATTCTGCTTCTCTATGATCACAGCAGTGTACCAGGCCAACTGTGCCCATCTGCTCTCAGGTGTACCCACTGTGATCTTCCTCAGCCAGACTTTTAAACTCCTAAAATAGACTCCTAATCTGTAGCTGTTTTCTCCCTCCCTTGCCTCCAGCTGTAACTGCAAGCGTGTGGAGTTGGGAGGACCCAATGGGTCATGTAACCCAACCCTGAGCTTACAGAGGCCCAGAGAGGTTGCAGAGGGAGCAGAGCTGGATTTGAACCCAAACCCTCTGACTCCAGGTCTTGTGGTCTTTCCACACTGCCCCTCACTGAATCCCTCTCCCTTCTTTGAGTTCTTAAGATTTTGCTATAGGCAGCTGCCCCCTGTGTAGGTCTGGGGTCTGTGGTCTGTGGTCTGTGGAGTGAGTGTCAGCCTCCAGCTGGGATGGATTCACCACCTGACACTTCAACTTGGGAGCTCAGGATCCTAGAAACTAAAAGGGGAGGAGGAACTGAGAGAATATGGAAAAGACATGGAGGTGTTGGAGTCAGCATGCTAGGCATGGAGCCTGGAGAGACTTGGGTTCAAATCCTGACTGACAGTCCCTGGGTCACCTTGGGAAAGTCGTGAAGCCCCTCAGAGTCCCATTTTTTTATCTGTAAAATTAGGGGGTTGAACCTGGATGACTCCTAAGGTCCTTGATCCTCTGATCTGCTTACCCCACTTGCAGAGTAGCCTTCTCTCATATCTGTGGTGAGTTTGACCTCTCTGGGAGGGGGAGGGGAATTTGTAATCAGAAAATCTGAATCTGAATCTTGTATCTGCTACTTGATGGCTGTGTGGTCATGGGCAAGGGGTTTCCTCTCTGCACCCAAACTTCTTCATCTGTAACAGGGGTAATTATACTCGCACAGAACTGCGGTGAAGATGAAACAAATGCAAGAATGGAAAGGGCTTCATATCAATAGGAATTTGTGTTCATTTGTCACTGATTTCCATTCCCCAACTGGCTGCCTCTAATGAACAATGTTGCAGTGGATTGATGAATCATGCAGATTACATCAGGGAGAAAAGCAAACCCCACTTTAGGACTTATTCCATGAATTCATAATAATGATGATAATAATAATAACGCACTTAAGAAATGTTTATCGACTGACAATTCCCTAGAACTTTGAGGCTTGCAAAGCCCATTTCTAACCACAAGTCTGTGAAGGGGAGATTACGATCATGATTGTCCCTGTTTAATAGATGAAGACTCTGAGGCACTGAATTGCTCAGAGCCAGGAAGCATCATGGTTGGGATTCAGAGCCTGCTCTCTCCATACTGGCTCATTGGAGGAATGGGAGATCCTTGAGGGCAGGGGCTGATTTTGCTCATCTTTGTATTCCCAGAACTTAGCCCAGTGCCCGGCACATAGTAGGTACTTAATACATGCTCACTGCTCTGGCCAAAGTCTAGTAGGTGCTTGGGGGTGGGGGATGGCTTACAGTGTTAAGAGATGTGGCCCCTAGGGGGCAGCTAGGTGGTACAGTGGATAAAGCACCGGCCTGGATTCAGGAGTACCTGAGTTCAAATCCGGCCTCAGACACTTGACACTTACTAGCTGTGTGACCCTGGGCAAGTCACTTAACCCCCATTGCCCCGACCAAAAAAAAAAAAGAGAGATGTGGCCCCAGTATTGAGGCTTTTAACAATGCCCAGCACTGCCTACCGTTGAGCCACCGCTAGCCCATAGCAGCCCCTTAGTGTGTGTCTGGGGTTTGGTTAACACAGGGGCCTTGGTCCCTACAGAAATCCGGGGTCCAGGGGACCACATCAGATGGTGATTTTGACCTCAGCTGTTACTATTGACGTCCCGTGGTTTCCTCTCATCGTGGATGATCCGCAAAGTTGTTTTCTTTTCTGTGTAGCCTCTGTTCCTCTCAAAGTGCTTGTTCCCTGCCTCCAAGAGAGCATGCTGTCCAAATCTGAAGTATGTCTTGGGGAGACGAAGAGAGGTAGAGGAAAAAGTCATCCATTAGCAGTAGTCAGACCTCTGCATGTCATGGGTGCACAAGACTCCCCCTGCTTGTAAAGGAAGCACAGAGATGGAAAGAACATTCCAGAAGCTACACAGCAAAGTATGGTCAAGCTTGGGACTAGACTCAAGCTTTCCTATCCAGCGGTTAATGGAATCGACTGCTGCTTTTGTCCTGTGTTGTTATTAAGGAAGCATGAAATCTTCCTTTATTTATTTTATTTTTTAATTAATTAATTTTTTTTGGTGGGGTAATGGGGGTTAAGTGACTTGCCCAGGGTCACACAGCTAGTAAGTGTCAAGTGTCTAAGGCCAAATTTGAACTCAGGTCCTCCTGAATCCAGGGCCGGTGCTTTATCCACTATGCTACCTAGCTGCCCCCAATCTTCCTTTATTAAAAAGGAAAATCAGAAGCATGAAAGAGGCAGTTATTTCAGTTTTGTGCAACTTCCCCAAGGTAGTGGGTCACCTGTAGATAGGAAGTGCTGGAGGAAGGATTCTAACTCAAGCCCCAGCTCACTCCCAGACCAAAGCACATTGCACTGTAGCTTGCTGCTCCCCGTCATCTGACTTGATACCATAGTCCAGATTTGGTCTCACCAGGGCAGTGAGATGGCAGGATGAGTACCTCCTGATGCCTGCAGGTGAGGCCTCTCTTAGTGGCAGTTATTCCTGTGTTTCCAGAAGCCACCTGGGGATTTCCCTTAACTGCCTCAGTTTATCATTTATTCGTGGATACTGGAACATGGGCTGTTGAGGAGTTCTGGTTCTCTGTATGAAGTGCATACACGGAACAGGCCCTTGTAAAGGTACTGTTTAAAATTCCCCTTTTTCTTTCCACCTGTGAAGGTTGATGTCATTGCTAACAGTTCAGCCACCTTTATGCCTCAACTATCTGAAAAAAGCCCCTGGCTGAGGTTCCCCCCCCCCCCGTTTTTTTAAGTAATAAACATTTTTATTTATAGTTTGGGGCCCCAATTTTTATCTCTCCTTCCCTCCCTCCCCCCTCCCCAAGGCAGTAAGCAATCAGATATAGGTTATACATGTGCAATTATGTAAAACATGACCACATTAGTCATTTTGTATAAGAAAGCTTGAATAACAGAAAAAATGAAAGAAAGTGAAAAATAGCCTGTGTTCCATCAATATCAGTTCTTTCTTTGGAGGTGGATCATATAGTTCATCATTAGTCCTTGGGATTGTCTTGGATCATTGTATTGTTGAGAATAGTTAAGCCTTTCACAGCTCTTCATCAAACGATATTGCTGTCTCTGTGCACATTCTCCTGGTTCTGCTCACTTCACTATGCATTAGTTCATACGAGTCTTTCCAGGCCTTTCTGAAGTCACGCTGCTTGTCATTTCTTGTAGCACCATAATATTCCATCACCATCATGTAGCACAGCTTGTTTAGCCTTTCCCCATTTGATGGGCATGCCTTTGATTTCCAATTCTCAGCCACCACAAAAAGAGCTGCTAGAAATATGTTTGTCCAAATGGGTCTTTTTCTCTTTTTGGGGACATCTTTGGGATAGAAGCCTAGCAGCGGTTCCTCCCTGTTAGCAATGGCTGCTGTTCATGGCATAAAGCAGTCCAGTGGTCATTCAAGAGTGACTCCAGACCACGGCCTCTTCACTTCCCCCCATCCCTCCCAACTATTAAAACAGAGCAGAGTCTTTGGCAAGAGACTGCTTGAACAGCTTCTGAGCTTCCCTCCTCCCACTCCATCTTCTTCCCTTCAGTCCTGTCTCCTAACATCAACAGAGCTGACCTCTCGTCATGGCTCACCCCTCTCCAGCTTCCCTTCCCTGGCTGTCCCTCCCCAAGAGACTGTTGGGTGTTGGTGCCCCTGCAAGCTCTTGCTATTCTAGCTTAGTTTGCCATTCACCTCTGTCTCCTCACCTGCAAAATGGGGATAATGGTAGCACTTGCCCCCAGGTTGTCCTGAGGATCAGATGGGTTAATATACAGAAAGCACCTGGCACAGGGCCTGGCACGCAGTAGGTGCTACATAAGGCGTTTCCCTCCCAGACCCTCCACACCTCCGGCTCTTAGAATCCCTAGCTTCTGTCCAGGCTTACCTCCATGTCGTCTGCTACAGGAAACCCGCCCTGCTTCACCTGGCCATCTGTGCCACCTTCTTTCCTCAGGTCACCTTATCTTGACTTCTCCGGTTACAAATTATAGCTCCCAGTAGAGTGGAAGCCCCTTGAGGACAGGAACGGTTTGTTTTTTCCATTGTAGTCCCAGCATGTGTCCGAGTGCCAAGTGTGGGCTGAAGTGAATCATTTGCTTTGCACTGTTGCTGAAGGACTTGTTTACTCCTGAAACAGTCTGCCCCATTCTTAAAAAGAAACATAGAAAAGATTCCGCGTGGAGTTGGAAAGAGTGTCGGGAGACCTTCTCCCTTCCTTCAAGCGGCCTCTGGACTCCCTTGACCTTTGGGGTGGAGCAGTGGGCGGGGATTCGGGCTGTTTGGGTTCAGCCTGTGACCTCAGGTGCCCTACTTCTGCTCTCTGGGCCTCGGCTTCCTCCCCTGTAAAATCATACGTTTGGAGGATACGCTCTCAGCCTCGCCATCGATGAAGTGTGTGAGGCCTGTGGGCCCCGTGTGGGTCACTGCCCTGGAGCCTCCGTTTGTTTGTCTGTCACATTAGGGGCTTGGACTCGGTGACATTTAAGGTCATTTGATAATAATTTATTAACAATTAGCAATTAATGGTCAATAAGAAATAATGATGATAACTAACATTCAGCAAAGATTTCTCAAACACCTCCTGGGTACCAGACACTGGGAATATGAAAAGAGACAAAAGACGGTGTCCGCCCTCCAGGACACAGTCTCAGGGGCAGACAGCATGCAAACAGATACAGACAAAGCAAGTTCTAGGAAGGATAAATGGGGAATAATTAACCGAGGGAAGGCACCAGGATTAAGGGGGATGGGGAAAGCTCCAGCTCCATCGGCCCATGATCCCTTCCACTTCTAAAATGTAGGATTCCCTGTCATGTTGAAATCAAGGCTTGTTGCTTCTGGAGGCCCAGCCACTCCCGGGCATCTGTCACCCTGTGTGGCACTTCTGGGATGAGGGGAGAGTCTGGGCCTGGCATGGGGCCAGAAGGTAGTTGTTGGGAGAAGCTCTGAAGATCCAGTTGAGGAGCCCAGCGTCTATGTGGCAGATAAATATTCTCTCTGCTGATGGGGCTCGTAAATGCCCTTCCCGGTCACTGGTCACAGGCCATTTCCTGGGCCAGTTCTGCCAACCGGCGGTTCTGAACCTTTTTGCTGTCATGCCCTTTGGCAGTTGGGGGAAGCCCATGGACCCCTTCTCATAATCATGTCTTTAAATGCCTAAAATAAAACACAACAGATTACAAAGGAAATCAGTTATTTTGACATACTGTCATCAAAATATTTTTCTAGCAACAGTGGGAACAAGACCAGTGTTTGGGCGCGGGGGAGGAAGGTTGGCTAACACAGCCCCAGGGATTTTCTGCTAGGCTGGGATCGAGGACAGGCAGCCAAAGAACGACACAGATGGGAACGGCTTCCCGGGAGTAGCCATTGGTGGGGGCTTCAAACGTCCCATTGCATTTTGCCTACAGACAATGGTCTAGTGAGAGGGTTGGTTAGACTTGGTGGGGAGAAGCTGCTTCCAGAACAAGTGTTTTCTTGGATGAGATGGGCCCTGACTTTTCCTTCAGATGGTGAAAAGCAGGGGCACTCCCAACATAGTCTGACTCTGGAGTTTGTCCAGTTACTTCTCTCCATAGACCCCGAACCTAGGAAGATTCCCTGACATCACTGACTGGCCCCCCGGTCATTTCCAGCCACTCTTCAAGGGCAAAAGCTCACCAGGCCCAGGCCCTGCCTTTCTTCCCCCAAAAGCTCCCACCAGAATCAGATGTTGCCAGTGTGTATTGAACATAAGCCGGGTCACAGCTTCCCTCCCCCCCAACACCTCTCCCACTGTGCTCACACTGGCTCCCCTCTCCCCCTCTCCCTCTCCATCATTCCAGAGTTAGCCGTGCAGGGCCCTGGGAGAGAGGACTGGTTTATAACCCAATTCCACCTTCTTTTCAGGAACCTGGTACTTGCATATCTGTTTCTTTCGGGGGTTGTTAAAAATTATCCTTCCCATTTATTGGAGTGGGTTGGAATACATTTCCCCGATTGAAAGTCTGGTTCTGGCATGTCTGCATAAAGTGCCTCCCTCTCTTGTTAACAGACTCCTGGGGGCGAGGCCGCTGAACACGGCGCTTTCTTGACCACTGAGTCAGAGCTGCCGGGCGTTGCTGATTGGGAATCAGATCCCTTTCTGAGACTGGCGGAGAGGACACTTCATGTGTAACATCCCACCTGGGCGGTGTTAGAGGCTGGTGGGTCAGGTCAGGTCTGTTTATTGCGGTTTCCCAGGCAGCCCAGAATCAGCAGAACAGTGGCTGGCACTGTCTCGTGTGGCATTATGGACCCAGAGCTGGCAGGGGCCGTCGTCACGGCCAGCTGTCTTGTTTTGCGGATGAGGAAAGTGTAGTGACTTAGCGAGGGTCACCCACTAAGGCAGGCGTCAGACCCGGGGCCCTCGACGCCCTGCCTGGCGAGGACCACATCGGGTTTCTGAACCTGTTTGTTTTTCTTCTTTGTCTCCCCTCGCAGGTCTCTGCTTCTTCTTGCCATGCCTGAGGAGATGGATGGTGCCCCACCACTGCCCGGCTCCACCCTGTGCCCACCGTCTTACTAGAAACCCGGGAGCTGGCTGCGGCAGGATGAACATCGCGGCTGTATTCAACGCCCTGCTGGTGTCCATCCTCGCGGCTGTGTTGTGGAAGCATGTCCGGCTCCGGGAGCACGCGTCCACACTGGAGGAGGAGCTGGCGCTCAGCCGCCAGGCCCAGGCGTTCCCCCAGGCCACCGTCGACTACCAGGCGGCCCTGCAGACCCTCCTGGAAGAGGGCACGCGCATGGTGTGCACGGGCCGCACCCACACCGACCGCGTGTGCCGCTTCCGGGAGCTCTGCTACTCCGTGGAGGCCGAGGAGTTCATCTTCTTCCACAGCAACGCCTCGCTCATGCTGCCCAACCTGGGCCCCCGCCGCTTCCAGCCTGCGCTCCTGGACCTGTCCTCCGTGGAGGACCACAACACCCAGTACTTCAACTTCGTGGAGCTGCCCACCAGCGCCCTGCGCTCCCTGCCCGCACCACTCTTCATGCCCGAGGTGGTGCTGATCGCCAACCGCTTCAACCCCGACAACCTCATGCACATCTTCCACGATGACCTGCTGCCCATGTTCTACACCATGCAGCAGTTCCCCGACCTCGACCAGGAGGCCCGGCTCGTCTTCATGGAGGGCTGGGGGCCCGGGCTGCACTTCGACCTCTACCAGCTGCTCAGCCACAAGGTGCCCCTGGTGCGCGAGCAGCTGAAGAGCCTGGGCAGCCTCCTGTGCTTCTCGCAGGCCTACGTGGGGCTCTCCAAGGTCACCACCTGGTACCAGTACGGCTTCGTGCAGCCCCAGGGGCCCAAGGCCAACATCCTAGTGTCGGGCGACGAGATCCGGCGGTTTACGCGCTTCTTCACGGAGAGGCTGAATGCCAGCGGGCCGGGGGGCCGGGGCCCCGCCGGGGAGGAGTACATCGTGGTCTTCAGCCGCACCCTCAACAGACTCATCTTGAATGAGGCGGAGCTGCTGCTGGCTCTCGCCCAGGAGTTCCAGATGAAGACCGTCACCGTGTCGCTGGAGGATCACGCCTTCTCGGACGTGGTGCGGCTGGTCAGCAACGCCTCCATGCTGGTCAGCATGCACGGGGCCCAGCTGGTCACCGCCCTCTTCCTGCCCCGGGGCGCCGTGGTGGTGGAGCTCTTCCCCTACGCTGTCAACCCCGACCATTACACCCCCTACAAGACGCTGGCCAACCTGCCCAACATGGACCTGCGGTACGTGGCGTGGCAGAACACCAAGCAGGAGAACACGGTCACCTACCCCGACCGGCCCTGGGACCAGGGCGGCATCGCCCACCTGGACCGGGCAGAGCAAGAGCGCATCCTGCAGAGCCGCGAGGTCCCCAGGCACCTGTGCTGCCGCAACCCCGAGTGGCTGTTCCGCATCTATCAGGACACCAAGGTGGACGTCCCGTCCCTCCTCCGGGCCATCCGAGGGGTGGTGAGAGCCAACCTGGGGCTTGGCGGGCAGAAGCGGGCAAACGGGCTGTACCCGAGCAAGGTGAGAGGGGCCAAGTGTCAAGCCTCCGTCCAGGGCGCCGCCGAGGCCCGGCTGAGTGTGTCCTGGCAGATTCCCTGGAATCTCAGGTTTCTGAAGGTGAGGGAAGTGAAGTACGAAGTGTGGATCCAGGAGCAGGGGGAGAACGCGTACACGCCCTACATCCTGACCCTCCAGAACCACACGTTCGCTGAGAACATCAAGCCCTTCACCACCTACCTGGTCTGGATCCGCTGCATCTTTGGCAAAAGCCTCCTCGGACCTTTTGCAGATGTGCTCGTGTGTAGCACGTAGCCCCGCGGGCACAGTCAGCAGGAGGAGGCCTGTCCACTTCACTTCCTTCCAGGACGGTCCAGAGAATCTCGTATTTATTGAGAAGGTGGAAGAGAACGAGCCCCGCCCGCCCACTCCCACCCCCACTAGTGCCTCAGTGGTTGTTTATTGCATTTCCTGTGTGTGTATTCTTGACTGTGACAATACTCCTCCTCTCAGCCCGCCCCTCCACCTTTTCAGCAGCAACAAGCCCGCCCCAGCCCTCCTTCCAGCCCGGACTGTCCCCTCCACCGTTGCCATTGAGTATCTGTAGTCCTGGAAAAGTGACTGTGAATTGAGTAGGTGGGCTCAAGCCCTGCATAGGTTTATGGGGACTGTGGGTGGTTACGTGGAATATTTCATTAGCTTCTTCATTGTGAAACTTACCCAAATCCTACTTCAAGGATATGTTGTTGAGACGTTAATAAATGGTTGTGAGCATCATCGACGAGTCCCTTGCTTTGGGGGTCTTGGGAGGGAAGCCGGTGCGTCCATGTCCAGTGGTTACGGCTGGGTCACCCCGGGATGACGGGTGCAGTCACAGACCTTTGTCCCGAGTCCCAGAGGGGGATTTGGCTCCAAAGTCATTGAACCACACTGCCTCCAATCAGCAGCATTGATTAAGTGCCAGGCACCAGGGTTGCTAAAAAAAAAAAAATGAAATCATCCCTGCCCCAGCGACTGGACAGTCCACATTGGGGGGTGGAGGGGGGGACATCATGCACATTCATGAGTCCATACAAGGTAGTCATTGGGGGAGGGCATCAAGAAAGGCTTCGTGGAGGAGGTGGCGTTAGAGCCAAGCTTTGGAGGGAACTTTGACAAGAGCATCGGGGGTCTCAGAAGCCCAGGAAGAAGGATCCTGTTTTCCTCATTGGAGCGCGGCGTAGTGGGGAGGCTGCGGGCCTCAGGGACAGGAGACCCAGTATCAGTCTTGCCTCAGAGGCTTTTTCTATCAGGCCTCCTTTTCCTCCCCGGCCGGCCCCTTGCATGGCTGTGGTGCCTAGAGATGAGCTGTCACCCGAGGGGGCGGGCGGTCTTCCTTCCTCATTGAAGTGGCTTTCTTTTGCTAGCTGGGCTGTGAGTCCCTCGGGAACAGCCGAGGAGGAGTCTGGGAAGCGGGCTTTGTCAGAACCAGTGCTGGTTCTTAGAGCTCACATGTGGGGAGCCTGGGAACCGGAGCCAGTCCCTCCAGGGCCAAAGGCTTTCGTGCCCAGGAATGGGACGAGAAGCTCAGCACAGGTAGAGGGGACGGTGCCCTTCCCCTGTTGGCAGTAGGACCATAGATTGGAGCTAGAGCGGCCCCTAATCCTACCCCTTTTACACATGAGGAAACCAAGGCCCACGGTGCTTAAGCGACTTGTCCAGAGTCATACAGGGACACATGGTGGAGCCAGGGTTTGAACCCAGGAACCCCGACTCCAAAGCCAGAATTCTTTCCTCTGACAACTATTGCAAGGGCTAAATGAGCCCGATGCTTCAGGCGTTCTGAGGGGTCACGGACTCTCCATCCTAACCCTCCCCACCAGAGTCGAGTATTTCATGGGGCTGATCGTGGGAAGCCAGTTTGTAGTCACTGGACCTTGAGGGTGGGAGGTCTGGCTCATCCAGGCTCATGTTCCCCTAAATAACTTGAAGAGCTGAGTCCCCTCCATGCCATGAGGGAATTTCAGGATGGAAGGAGGTGAGAGGCCACCTCGTCAAACCCATCCCCGAACAAGACTCCCCTTTTCTACAACATCCCTGATAAGTGGCCATCCGGCTTCTGCCCGTGACCCTCAGGGAGAGGGAAGCTGTCCCCTCTGCTCCAGAACTGGGGAGCCTTTCCTGACATCAAGCCACAGTCTCCCTCTCGGCAGCTTCCGCCCAGGACACCTTGTCCAGCAGAACAGTCTAATCCTTGTATTTTTGAAGCTAACATTTCACCCCCGAGTCTTGTGCTCACCAGGATAAAGCTCCCTGGTCCTTTGGCCTCATCTGACACAATCTCAAGACCCTTCCCCATCCTTTATGGGCGTACTTCCTAGAACATGCCCCTCAGCCGCGAGGATCCTTAGGATCTGTTATGAGTTAATATTAATGGTAGCTGGCACTTTAGCTTTGCTACAAGTTAAAAAGAACCTTTGGAACGTAGCCTGTTTATGTGCAATGAGTCTGGGGGCTCACAGTATGGGGCCTGTCCAGGGGAGTGGGCAGCTGGCAAGTGTCAGAATCAATCCAGGCCTTCAGACTCCCGGCCCAGAGTGGGTTCTGTTGGTCCCCAGCAGCCGTCTCATTCACCGCTCTCTTACCCAGAATGGGAGCTGGAGGGCAGGGGCGGGGGTTAGGGATGGCCCCAAGCTGGGATTTCCGAGGGTGACTGGAGAGAGGGCAGCAGACGCCTCCTGACAGCCTGGCCCCACCGAGGCAGAGGGAGATGGGCGGCTGCTCAGAGAGCGCTCTCAGCAGAAGTTTTATGCTTGAGCTGATTTCCAATATCTGGGAGAATCCCTTGGCTCGCTGATTCCTGAGCCATGAGATATTTTCTACTTGGTTAATTCTGGAGATTAGATGCAGGCGACAGCTCCAGCTGGGCCCTGGCCATAATAATTAAGGCTGTGTCTTCCCCGTGCCCATGCAGGCTTCAGCCTGGGGTCAGAGTCCTCTGCCCGCAGCTCTAGCCTGCTCAGTGATACAACCTGAGACAGTGGAAGCAAGAAGCTGTGGGTCAGGCACAGGTAGCCTCGTGGTGTTGGGCTTGGAGTCAAGAAGACCCGAGTTTGAATCCTGACACTGTCAGGAAATCATGTCCCCTTGCCGGGCCTGTTTGCTCATTGGTAATGGGAAGATAATGACACCACCTACCTCACAGGGTCAGGGTCGAGTCAGATAATAGACATAAAAAGCACTGTTGAACGGCCTTTTCTGGTACCTCCTGCTTTCCTACCCAGCTGCTCTCCTTCGGACTGGACGCAGTCACCCCGCCGGGAGCCCATCATCCTTGGAAATCAGCCTCAATGCCCGCGGCTCATCGGTATGATGGCTTGATGGTTGGCGCCCCTGCCTCTTCTCTCTGTTCCAATCCACCCCCCACCCAGCCAACAAGGTGATTTCCTGAAGTTCAAGTCTGACCCTGTGACTTCTCCTCCCCCCGCCCCCATTCAAAACATCCCGGCTGTTCTGTTGTCTCCAGCATCAGATATAAAATTCTCTTTTTGGCTTTTAATGTCCTTTGTCACCAGGTCCCTTCCCACCACCCCAGTCTTCTTACACCTTCCTTTCCTCCGCATAGTCTGATTTCTCTTCTTTTCCTCTTCTCCTCCTTTCTTTGAATGCTTTACATCTATTCTCTCATTTGATTCTAACAACTCATGAGATACACATTATCCCCATTTCACACACGAGGAAACAGAGGTTAAATGGCTTGCCCTGGGTCACCTAGTAAATACCTGGAGGGGGGAGGGAAGAGGAACATCTCTATAGAATTCTAGATTTCGAGGTGTAAGGGTCTTAGAGGGAACTCTGAGAAAACAGTCCCAGGCGCTTTACCCAAAGTCAACAGGTCTTCCTAACTTTTCAGAGCCGTGCTCTGTCCATGCTCCCAGGCTGGCTCTCCATCACTTCAGAAATGATGATGATATTAAAAACAAAGGGAATCAATAAAAATTAGACATTTTAAAGTTTGTTGAATTGAATTGACTCGAAGACAAGACAGCAGGATGAGGTGAGGATCATGAATTGATGCATAACCGGAGTCAAGGCCCGGTCGTGGTCTGAATCAGGCTTGAGTCATCCATTCAGGGTCTTGGAATTCAGACATTTGTAGGAAATGAATAAGTGTTGGCTGAATTGGCCCTCAGAATCATCACTTTGCAGCCAGAAGGGACCTCAGACATCAGTCCAATCTCATTTTACAGAGGAGGAAACTGAGGCCCACAGAGCTTAAGTGGCTTCTCCAAGTAGCAGAACAAGGATTCTTTTCAAAGGATCCCGGGATCACTGCTCTAGAGTTGCAGTGGACCTTCAAGATCCTTTGATCCACAGATTCTTCATCTTTTGGGGTGGGTCACAAGCCCCTTTCGCAAGATTATGAAACCCATTGACCCCTCTCATGAGAATAATTTTAAATGCATAAGATAAAATTCATTAAAATTTTAAAGTTAGATTGAAATAACAAAGCATTCTTTTAAGTCCATGGGCCCCAGCTTAAGAACCCTTGATCTATTCCAATGTCCTCATTTTATAGGTAGGCAAACTGAGGACAAGGTGGTCTAATGGATAGACACCCAGGCCTGGGTGCAAAAAGGCCTGAGTTCAAATCCGGCTTCAGACACTAGCTATATGACCCGGGACGAGTCACTTGACCCTCGTTTGCTTCAGTTTCCTCATGAGCTGGAGAAGGAAATGGCAAACCACCCCAGCATCTTTGCCAAGAAAACCCCAAGTGGGATCACAGAGAAAACCAAGGGAAGAGCAATAGCAAACCGAGCACCTGAGAGGTTAAATAGCTACTCGAGGTCACCTGGGTAGTAACAAGAATTCAAACCCTGATTCCCAAGTACAGCCCGTGTTCTACTGTCCTATTGTTCCAGCGCTCAGCAACGAGATTCTGTTCAAGAGCTTGTCTCACCGAACTCTTCCTTCCTTAGGTCTGAGTCTGCCAAGTATACAGATTATTTTTTCACTTTATTTTTCTTGCTTTTTTTTTTTTTGCTACATGACTAATATAGACATATGTTTTGCATGACCTCCCATGTCCAACGGGTATCCCATTGCCTGCCTTCCGAATGGGTGGGGGAGGGGCTGGAGGGAGGGAGAAAATTTGGAAATCAAATTTTTTTCAAAATGAATGTTAAAAATGAGTAATTTTTAAAAGTATGCTTAGGACCATGCTTCTGCTGGCCAGAGGCCAAGAGCTAAGGCATCAAGAGATCAGGAAGGGTGCAAAGCTTCTATAACCCGCAGTGTATTCTGTTAGCCAGAAAATGGGGGGGGACACTTATTAAAAGTGAAATCAGAGAAATAGGCCCATTCTTGAATGGGGAATTGTGGTGAGTGTGGAAAGTATAAGGGGACGGGGCGGGGGTAGGGAGCAGGAGTTTCCAGCCTCATGGACTGAATATTTCTTCATGGAGACCCCTCCCCACCATTTTCCTTACATACTTTGACCCTGAGGAATAAAAAAATCCATCTCAAAGTGCAAATAGGGCATTATTTATGGCAATCTCCATGTCAAGGTCTGATTATTATTGCTACTATTGGTTTTGTTATAATAATACTAATAGCTAACATTAATATAACACTTTACTAATATTTCCTTTTATTCTCACAATAGCCTTAGAGAGTAGGGACTATTATCATTCCCATTTTGCAGAAGAGGAAACTGAGGCAGTCAGAGGTTAAATGAATGGCCCAGGGTCACACAGATAATAGGTATCTAAGGGTAGATTTTAACTCAGGTCTCCCTGATTCCAAGTCCAGTGCTTTTTCTCCACTGTGCCAGCTAACTGTTATTACTATTATTATTAATCCTTCAACAATCCATTATCTCATAAGCATAAGAACTCTCTCCACAGATGCAGATCATAACCCCTTTACAACACAGCAGACTTTGAGAGTTGCTGTGGCCAAAAGTTTCATCCCCCAACAAGCTGGGATTGAGCCTCTCCAAATTTAGCTAGACCTGTCATTGGACAACAAAGAATCTATCCCCTAGGCCTGTACTTATGGCGTAGGACCTGGCAGAGCTGACGCTTGGCTGACAGGCCTGAGATCCCAGCTTTGAGCCCCAACAGAGCAGTGGAAAAAGACTCCTGTGGAAGCATCAATAAGGATAATCGAGACACTACCTCCCGGCTAGAGTCAATTCAGTCAACATTCACTGAGTGCTCACTTTGCGGGAGGCACGAGGGTTAGAAAGGCCAAAAAACATTTAACAGTCCTACCCTCAAGGAACTTACATTCTAGGAGGCTGGGGGTGGGGAATGTGGTACATACGTGTGTACCTTGACATTATTGACCATCCTCCCCTCTGGAATAGTCTCTCCTCTCTGGGTTCTCTTCATATGTATATGTATGGGTATAGATGCATATATACATATGTGTATGCATATGTACACATATGTACAGATAGACAGCTGTACGGATATATGTATTGTGTATAAATGCACCACTTCACCAACTGCCTATTAGACATTTCCAATTAGATGTCCCAGAAACATCTGGGAGACTCAACGGGAGCAAACTTGCTCTCTTATTTCCCCCATAAAGCCTGCTCTCTTGCAGATTCCCCTCTTTCTGTCAAAGGCACCCCCATCCTTCTGCTCTCCTGACTTCAGAACCCTGCTACGCCTCACTCCCCCCAACCCCTCCCCCATATTCAGTGCAGTTGTGAAATCGTGCGGTCTCTGCCTTCACTACCCATAGAATTCCCCACTTAGTTAAGGCCCCACATCGGGCACCAACTCTCCCCTGCTTCGCTCTGTTGTCGACCCCAATCCTTACCAGTTCCTGCTGAATGCTGACCTTGACAAAGGGCTTTAGTAGGCACCCAGGGTGGTCCTCTGTGTAACCAGAGTCTGATGGGCAGGACCTAGGTGGGTACTAGCAAATGTCAGCGTTACCCCGCCCTGATCAGGGAAGGCGGCATTGATCTGGCCCGATGTATAGGGGGCCAACATTCTAGGTGCAGTGGATGGACGAAGTTCTTGACTGGTGCTCCCCTTGCAGACAGGCCCTGGAAAGAGCAGTTGCGCAGACACGGCCCTCCTGCTCCCCACAGAGGCACCCAGATAGTCCAGTCCCCCCATGGTGTTGAGGCGACCCAGCTCCCAGCCACCAATCCCATCTATCTTACACCCAGAAAACGATTTCCATCGGGGGACCCCAGGGCTGTGATGAGCCTCCTGCTATCTGAGTTCTACCCTTAGCAATTCACCCCATGGATGGCACAATTTGGGATCGGAGGGTCTGGGTTCAAATCCTGTGTGACTGAGCAAATCACTTTGCATTAGATTTATGTTATTTTATGCATTTAAAATTTGTCTCTCTGGGCTTCCGTTTCCTCTTTTGTAAAGTGAGGGAGTTGGAATCAGCGATCCCTTCCAGCTCTAAATCTGTTATCCAAAGCCAGCAGAATCAAAGAGGCACAAGCTCTAGGGCCAAAGGACTCAGATTCAAGTCCTGCCCCTGCTCCTTGCTGCCTGCGTGACCTTGGGCAAGTCATTTACTCTTTCCGGGACTCAGCTCATCTGTAAAATGGGGGGGGGGGCTGAACTGTATGACAATGGGGGTCTTCTACAGCTAGATCAAGGGCTCATGACCTGGAGGCCCAGGGAGAGGTTGGTGAGGGGTCAGTGAACTTGGAAGGGTTTTACCAACCAGCCCTACGCCTCGTATCCTCTGCATTTCAAAGCATTCTTCTGAGAAGGGGTCCATAGACTTCAGCAGACTGACTGCCCAAGGGGTCCAAGACAACAAAAAGTTGAAGACCCCCCCCATTAACTCTGTGATCTTGTTCTGGGGTCCCCTTTTAAAAGGCAAGACCCGGGGCGCCGTGGATAAAGCACTGGCCCTGGATTCAGGAGTACCCGAGTTCAAATTCGGCCTCAGATACTTGACACTTACTAGCTGTGTGACCCTGGGCAAGTCACTTAACCCTTATTGCCCCCCCCTAAAAAAAAGCAAGATGCCTTTAGGAGGCGAAATACATTCGTTTCCGAACACTTTCACCATCACTGGAGACTATGCTGTGATCCACGTGTCTTAGGCCATCATCCTGGGGTCTCTTGGCCATCCCCTTTCAGAAAGAAAAGACTAGGAGGGACTTGGAAGCTTCAGATAAATCCAGAGGAGACGAAATCTAATTAATCCCTCTGATGGAGGGGGTTGGGGAGGAGGAGGAGGGGGAGGGCAGGGAGAGAGGGAAGGGGAGGGGGAGAAGAAGAGATTTCTATCTATCTATGTCTGTCTACATTATATGTGTATGTACATATACACATACACCTGTGTATATATGTATATGTACTGTGGGTGTGTGGACGTATGTATGCATGCATGTATGTATCCACATCACCCTAGCACTCATCCCTCTTGGATTATGTTTCAAGATCTGGGACTCACCAGCTCTTGGAGAGATTTTCCAAACAAAAGCAGCAATGGCTTTTGTAAGTCTTAGACTCCCATTGACTTTTTTCTTTTGCCATTTCAGTCTCTTCTTGATATACCCTCCCACAAGTGGCTTCTCTTGTAACAAAGAAAAAACCCACTGAGCGAAATGAATGGGCCCAGAGGCCTCCTCACAGCAAGTGGGCCATTCCACACTCATCAATCCCCACCTCACAAGCGACTGACTCTTCCACCTCTCTCCGCTTCCATTTTCTCATCTGCAAAACAAGAATCACAGTGCTCTGGGCTCCCTGTGTCACAGGGCTCTGACTTTTTTCAAGGCAAGCACTCTGCCCACTGTAAAGCCTTCTGCACCCAAGACCACATTTGAGTGACCGACTCTCTGAGAAATGCTCCAGGGCCAGGCCCAGGTGAAGAACATGGGTTGGAACACAGTCTCTGGAAGAGGAATTTTCTTTTCAGCCAGTAGCCTTGTTCCTGTGGTCCTAACTTCCTTCAGCCTCCCGCTGCATAGACAAGTTTTAATAGATGAGGTCTAAAAGGAAAAAAAATTCAAAGATATAACGGGCAAATAAGAACCTGTCACTTCATCTGGCTTCCGAGGGAAAGGAATTGCTTTTATTAAGCACTGTCAGAGTCTGGAAACAAAAAGTGGTGTCCGCCTCGCTTCCATTTCCCAACAACTCAGCAGAAGCTTGACAGCCCAGAAAACGGGGCTCTGGTTTGCTGCCTGCTACTTCAAAGAATCCTTCTGATGCCTGGGTCGGCAGGGAGCCCTCACATCCCAAGGCTCCCTCCTCCCCACTTATTATTGCCTCCTATCTCTGGGACCCTTCCATTCTGCACGGTAGAGCAGGCAGAGACTGGACCTCAAGGCAAAGACCCACTGGGGTGTCCCAGCTCTGCTAGTTTCTACCTGTGTGACCTTTGGGCAAGTCATGGCACCTCTCTCTCAGTTTCTTCTTCTGTAAAATAATGGGTTGGACTAGTCAGTGTCTAAGTTCTCATCAGTGATGCTGAGCGTTTATTGTAAGATCATAGATGTGGAGTGGGAAGGGAGCTTAGAGGTCATAACCCCCCTATTTTACAGATGAGGAAACTGAGTTTCAGAGCACTTAAGCAACTTGCTTAAAGACCAACCAGAAATGAGTGAGCCAATTTGCATTCAAGCCCAGGTCACCTAATTCCAAATCCCACCCTCTCCCTACTGACCACAGGTCTCAGGGAAGCTCAGTGATGCCACAGTCTCTACGATTTACTAACTATTGCTTACTTACCCCTCTTGAGACCCAGCTTCCTCAGCTATCAAACAGGGCTAGAGCGACAACTTGTCTGCTTTTCTGAGAGCATTCTTGTGAGGCTCAAACAAGATCATGAATGTCAGTAGTCTCCAGACTTTTGTGACTGAATACCCTAGCAGTAAAAAAAAAAAAAAAGAAAAGAAATTGAGCATGAACACCAGACATATGTGCAATTACTTATTTATAAATTACATATATGTATTTCTATATGAATAATTATTTTTATAACAAAACTTATACAACCAATAGAAATTAAAAGAATGAAATCATGTTTGTTCCACCATCAGTAGGAAGCTACCAGAGTTTATTGAGTAAGGAGTGAGGTGGCCACATCTGCCTTTTAGGAGAATCAATTTGGCAGCAGTGTGGGAAATGTCTTGAGGAACATAGTAGGTGCTTAATAAATGTTTATTAACTGACTGATCTTCTCATCCATTAATCAGTTGATGGCACATCCCTTGGGACTCTGCTACTGACTTCCACTTTGGAAACCACTGATGTATGTGCCTGAGGCTTTGTATATGAAAAAACACTTTGAAAATGGTAAAACCCAAACACGTGTAAGGTAGAAAGAGAAAAGGTATAAAGCAATTATAAGGCTGTGATCTATTCACTCCTGACTGGCAGTGCTGATTCCTTGGAGATGACGGTATTCCATGCTCAATGGGATCGTAGCCAGGGCAGCACCAACATCACCAGAAGCATATTGATATTTGAGAGATTGTTTTTGGTATCTGGGACTATCTTAGGGTCATTCAAAGTCATTTATAGTTTCCTACTTTGATCCAGCCTGCTCTTTCCTCCTATTTAATTCTGGGCAGAGCTCTCTGTCCTTGGATTGTGCTTGTCCAAGTTCCATGAACTAATGGACCAGCTCAGTGGGTCACTGACCCTCATGGTGGACGAGACGTGTTCTTCATCCACTTGACTTTTCCTGTATGGATAGGTAGGCTGAAGTCTGGTGAGTGACTCTGAATCTCTTTTGGGAGGTCCAGCAGAGCCGAATGAGTCTCATCCATGTTCTCTCTTAAGGTTAAGTGCATAAAATAAACTACAGAGGACTACAAAGTAAACCAATTATATTGAAATACAGTTATCAAAAGATTTTTTAAAATTCCTGTACCCCTTAAAATCTGTCCCAGGTTAAGAACCCCTAGATTAGACCATTTTAGGTCCCTTTGAGACTTATTATCTTGTGCCCCTAGAGAGCTAACTAGGTAACACAGGGTAGAGTGAGATCCTTGGAGTCAGGAAGACAAATTCAAGTCCTGCCTCAGTCACCTATTATTAGCTGGATGACCCATCTCAGCCTCTTTCCTCTTCTGTAAAATGGAGACAGTATTAGCACCTGCCTCCCAGAGCTGTTGTGAGCATCAGATGAGCTGACATGAAAAGGGTTTTGTAAACTTTAAGGTGCTTTATAAAGGCTCACTGTTGTTACTATTCTATCACCTCGATTCAAATCTCATCTCTGAGTCTGAGTGACCTTAGGCAAGTCCCTCACCCTCTGTCATTCAGCTTCTCCATCTAGAAGATAATAAGGGGTGGGAGGTGGACTAATGACCTCCACTGTCCCCTCCAACTCCAAGTCTAGCCTTGATTCACAGCTGCTCTGACAGGACATGGGAGAGTCCAGATTCTGATTTCAGATGTGGTGTGCTTCCCACCACAGCTGCCCCTGACTCCCAGCTCATGCTTAGTACAGTGTCCGCACATAGTAAGCTCTTACTGTATGCTGATAATTTGACCATGCTGTCTCCCAGACTAAGGTAAGAAATGGGAGGAAAGAATTTCTTAAAAAAATATTTTCTAGGGGAAAAAACGAGAAGAGAAAGAACTTCTCTTTTTGCACTTTTTTGGACCTTTTTTGGTCCACGCACCTTCCCCCATCCTAGAGAGACTAACTCAAGCACCCCCCCCATCATTCCCACTTTTTCAATGATTCCCTGGATTTCTCTGCTTCCCAAGTCAAATGTTGGGACCAGGCCTCCCCTTGGCCTTTTCCTGCAGATCTGAGGTGCTTTTGAGGAGAGCTTGAGGATCAGATTTGGGGAAGGGCAAGAGCAGACCTCAGAATGCCTTATGTTATCATGTTTGGCATGTGGCCATCTGACCAAGTGGGAAAATCACTCTCAATCAGAATATTAAATATTAGTGTTATGGAAATGGGAAGTCTGAGTTCCTCTGATTATTGGAACTTACTAGTTAGACATTATGAGACATTACTCCTGAGCCAGTAAATATCAGGTGGTGGACTGCCATGGGAAAGGCTGGGAGAACGACTTTGACTCCTGACTTCATTTCCTCAATAAACACATTCCACCCAGCTGACTTTGAGCCTGACTCAATGCACCTGGCTGTCTGCAGAACTTCTGCCTGGGGTGCACATGAAGCTTCCCGAGTTCCCCCAGAAAACTTCTGAGGTACCATAACATTAGCAATGCTTAATTTCTTTTTAGTTTAAAAATTAAGTAGCTGGGGGCAGCTAGGTGGTGCAGTGGATAGAGTACTGGCCCTGGATTCAGGAGGACTTGAGTTCAAATCCAGCCTCAGACACTTGACACTTACTAGCTGTGTGACCTTGGGCAAGTCACTTAACCCTCATTGCCCTGCTCAAAAAAAAAATTAAGTAGCTGTTGAAGTCCTCATTTGTTTCCACCGACACCTCCCCCACAGGGGATAATCTTGAGCATCCCATGGGGTGTACTCTGGGGGGCTAGGGGATGGGGAACTGCCCTTGATTATTGTCAGGGGTATTCATCGGTGGGGAAAGGTGGCCTTGAGGTGGGAATGGACCCAAGGCATGGATGGAACATTCTTGTATTTGCCAGCATCTGCATAACCCTTTAAGGTTGGAGAGCAACTCTGTGAGTTAGGTGCTATTATTTCCATTTTACACATGAAGAAACTGAGGCTGAAAGCCTTAAGCCACTTGCCCAGGATCACAGAGCTATTAAGTGTCTGAAGCAGGATTTGAACTCATGCCCTGCCTCCAAGTGCAGCACCCCCCAGACTCCCCAGTGTCTGCTCCCTGTGCTCCCTCTGGCTCTGCTGTGCCATCCTCCTACCCGGCCCGGGGTGTGAGCAGATGTGTTTCCTTGTTCCCTTTCTAAAAGGGTTGCTTGGCAGACAGGGGCTGCGACAGGGGGTGTCACTCCCCATGTGTGTTGGCTCCTGGCTGCTCATTAAATCCAGGCCTCCACCTGCTTCTGGGGGCTGGCAGGGAGCTTGTCTGCAGCCTCCCAGGTAATTACCTAACAGATGAAAGGCAGCTCAGGCCCCCTGCGCTGTCAGGGCTCTGGGCTAAGTGAGGACTGCGGCAGCTGCAGCTCTTTCGGTGCCCTCCCAGGCCTGGCTCCTTAATTAATATCTGGCCCGGCAGCCTCTGCACTGCAGAGGTGTGGAATCTGAGGCCGTATGCAAAGTTCATGCCAGGCCTTCTCTGCCTCACTTCAGAAGAGACACACGCAGGCTATGAAGGGCAGAGGAGCACGGGCCTCTCTCCTCCTCCCTGTGCCAGCTGCCCCCAACTCCCTAGCAACCAAGAGCTGAGGAAGGGAGGGAGCGGGTGCCTGGGCACAGGGAGGCACAGAGGGAGGAGAGGGGAAGCCTCTGCCAAGGCCAATGGCCATTTTGCGATTCTTGCTTTTCTTTGAGATGAGCAATTTTTTAAAAAATCCCCAATCAACAGTCAGGAAGTTAGCTGGGCAGACTGCTCTTTAATCAGAAGGTCTGCTTTCAAAGGACAATTAAGGTGCTATAGGAACACAAATGATTATTCTTGGCATTGATTGGATCAGCCTTTTTCAGGGTGAACCCAGATATATGTGTATATCCACACAAACATATGGATACATAGATCTACATATACATATAAACATATAGATGTGCATACATACAAATACATGTGTGTGCATCTGTTGTATGTGTGTGCATGTGTATGTAGTGCATTCTGTGTGTGCATGTCTGTATACATGTGTATGATGATTTTTCAAAACCAATAAATAACCTTATTATTACTGGTAATAACAACAATAATTAGTGTACTGAGACACATACTAACTCCCTTGAGGAAGCAATCTGGGGTGTAGTGGGAAAAGAAAGCATTAAGGGACTTGGGCCATATCAAGAGACTGGTGTTCCAAACCTGATTATACCACTTATTGACTCTGTGACCCTAGACAAGTCATTTCCCCCTCTCTGAGTGTCTCCATTTTCTCCCCTCTAAAACGGGAGTAATAATTCCTGCACAACCAACCTTACTTGTAAAGAAAGTACTTTGTAAACTTCACAGCACTAGAGGAATATGAATTCATGAACTCCTAGATTTGAAGCTACAAGGGACTTTAGAGGCCACCAAGACAACCCCTTCATTTTACAGATGAGGAAAGTAAGGCACAGGGAAGAAAAGAAGAAAGAAAGAAGGAGAGAGAGGGAGAGAGAAGGGGGAGGGAAAGAGGAAGGAAGGAAGAGAAGAGAAGAGAAGAGAAGAGAAGAGAAGAGAAGAGAAGAGAAGAGAAGAGAAGAGAAGAGAAGAGGAGAGAAGAGGAGAGAAGAGGAGAGAAGAGGAGAGAAGAGGAGAGAAGAGGAGAGAAGAGGAGAGAAGAGGAGAGAAGAGGAGAGAAGAGGAGAGAAGAGAAGAGAAGAGAAGAGAAGAGAAGAGAAGAGAAGAGAAGAGAAGAGAAGAGAAGAGAAGAGAAGAGGGGCAGCTAGGTGGTGCAGTGGATAGAGTACCGGCCCTGGAGTCAGGAGGACCTGAGTTCAAATCCAGCCTCAGATAATTGACACTTACTAGCTGTGTGACCCTGGGCAAGTCACTTAACCCCAATTGCCTCACCAAAAAAAAAAACAAAGAGAGAAGAGAAGAGAAGAGAAGAGAAGAGAAGAGAAGAGAAGAGAAGAGAAGAGAAGAGAAGAGAAGAGAAGAGAAGAGAAGAGAAGAGAAGAGAAGAGAAGAGAAGAGAAGAGAAGAGAAGAGAAGAGAAGAGAAATGAGGAGAGGAGAGGAGAGGAGAGGAGAGGAGAGGAGAGGAGAGGAGAGGAGAGAACTCATGGAGAAGATTGCTCCCAAAGAGAAAGGAGTTACTGCTATGTCAGTGTAGGAAGTCCTTCAAAGCCTAGTCAGTGATGGCATGGTGGACTCAGAGAATTGGGACATCTAATTAATTAATTAATTAATTAATTAATCTAATTAATGCTTTTCCAAACAAAGCATTGCATGCAAGAAAATGAAAATTGGAGACATTGTCGACTCGGTTTTCTGAGGGGAATCGGAAAGAAGAGCAGCTACAACAGAGCATCATGAGAGCCATTATTGGGCAGCAGGATATGGAAGAACGTGCTTCTCTCAAAAGAGCTCACTTCCCCTTAGCAGCAGAAGGAGCAATTAAAGGTTGAATCAGAGAAAAAATCAGAAAAAAAATGAATGAAGGAAGGCTTAATTAGAAAAGTACAAAGACAGCGATCCTGAAGTTGTAGAATAAATAGAACAAGTAAACAAGGTAGCCAAAGATGCTGCTAACAGAGGGATCCATGACATATTTGCTATAAAATCTTGGGCTAAAAGGAAATTTGGATTCGAAGAAAGTAAAATTGATAAAACTTTGGAATTCCAGAAGACTTGGCTACATAGACTAAAACACCCACTGTTAGTTCTAGATTACTGGTGTGTATATATGTATATTTATATTGACCTTCCAAGATTATTAAAATGTCATACACTTGCAACTGTGTTTTTATTAGAATTCCATCAATAAAGCACAGAATGCTAAAATATGTCTACCTACATATACACATAAATACGGGGTGGACCAAAAATCACAATGTTTCAATAATAATAATAATAATAAAATCTCACCTATGATACTCACTAGTTGTTTGACACTGACTTAAGCTCTGGATACTTGAGTTTTCTTATCTGTAAAATGAGCATAACTCTTCCTGTAATAACATGACATAGGCAAAACAGATGGCCATGGGCGTCCAGAAGAAACGGGTTCAAGTCCCTCCTTGGACACAACCCAGCTCTATGACTCCAGACAAGTCTTAATTTCTCAGTGTCCCAGGGAGCTCTCGAAGCTAGAGGTTTCTGAGGAGCCAATCTATATTTGCAGAGGAAGTTCCTCACTAGGACCTCAGCCTGAGTGAATTTGGGCTCGTCATTTCTATTGGTCATCTATCAAATGAAGGGATTAAGCCAAATATCCTCTAAAGTCCTTTCTAGCTAGGGATTACTTCATTCTTTGTATATGTATCCCCAGCCTTTAGCAAAGGGCTTAGCAGCAATTAGCTCCTTAATAAATGTTTGACTGGGTGATCAATCAATTGATCATTTGATTGCTTGCTCTTGCCTCCTTCCAAGGATCCAGCTGGATTTTGGATCTGTCATAGTTCATGCTGAGTCCCTCTCTGAGATGTGCTGAGGAGGGGAGGGGTTGGGGGGAGTGGAGAAAAACCCGCAGGGGATGTCATAAAAGGAGCTGTCACTGTCACTGGGAGGTGTTTGCATAGGGTCAAGTCAGAGCTGGGACAAAGAGATTTCTTAGAGGATAATGGAATTCCATCAGCAGAGCAAGGTAGTGGGCAGGTAAATCCAAAAGGAGAGAATCAGAAGATTCAGATATTTCAGGAAAAGCCAAGGGGGGTCTTAGAAAGAAGACTTGGGGTTCTCAGAAACTGGGGGACATGTCCAAGAGAGAAAGGAGCTGCCTCCCTGTTCTGGCCCATCCAGCCCCTTGTTTCCCAGAAACCATTCCTGTGGTTTCAGATTGTGGTGTGAACATTCCTGGTCCAGATTCAGGGTGTCAGGACATAGATCTCAGTGAGGGAATAGCTGGGGTGGGAGCCACCGCTGCCTCCTTCCTCTGGTCTCATTCTGAGGCTCATCAGGACAAGGTGAGAGTGATTTACAAAGGCCTGAGCTCACCACTTCCCTCCTTCCTGTTCAGCTCAGTCTCAGAGACAAGAGAGAGGGGAAATCATACTGATGCTTTCTGAACCAGGGATGGCTGACCGCAGGCTGGCTGGCCTGCCTCCCCTTTTCTGGATGGTTAGCAGCGCTCTCCAGCTAGCTTGTCCATTTGTCTTAAGCTTTCAGAGCCACCAGAAGCCAAATCCATCATCTGGAGAGGAAGGAGGAAAGAAAGGAGGGAAGAAAGGGGAGAGAAGGGAAGGGAAAGGAAAGAGAGAGGAGAAGAGGGGAGGAGTTGTTGCTGTGAAAAATGTTTCCAAAAGATGGGATGGGGAAATGGTGTGATATTTTTCATACAGTCCATGGAATTGCCTAGAGATTCTCCTGGTCTAGCCCCGATGGTAGCTGACCAATGCCATTTTTCTCCTAGTGGTGGTTGAAGTCATCAGTTTGATATAGTGAATCGAGCCAGTGGGCTTGGAATCAGAGAAATGGGTCTGAATCCCACCGTAGACACTTGCTAGCTGTGTGACCCTGTCACATCACCTCTCAAAGCCTCAGTTTCTTCATCTGTAAAGTGAGCATTATAATAACAACTCCCTCACAAGGGTTGTTGTAAGAATCAAATGAGATAACACATTTTAAAAGGTATTATATAAAGGTCAATGCTGCTGATAGCCAGACTTGGGTATTTATTTGAAGGGCTTGAGGCCAGAGGACGGAACAAGGAGCAATGGTAGCAACTGCAGAAAAGCAGATTGAAACTTGATATCAAGAACTTCCCACTTACCTTGAGCTATCTGAAGAGGAAGCGGGTTAGCGCTCGCCAGAAGTTTTTCAGAAGCACTTGTTCTCCTGTGGGCTGGATGGGATAGCCTCTGATGGTCCTTCCAGGTCTGGGATTCTGCAGACTGTTCTCCACCCTCATCTCCATCCCTTCCAATCTCTTCTTCCATTCTTACTTCTTTAGGAGAATGCTGGGATGTCTTGTGCCTGTGATTGGTTGGTGAAGCAAGAATTATCTATTAGGGAACCTCCTGATTTCATGAATGCATGCCCCCATTTCCCCACAGGGCCGAGAAGGACATGCCCAACTCCATGAGAGGTACCCTAAGCTAGCAGATCAAGGAGTTCCCCCAGAACACTCCTATTACACTGGGATGGGGAAGGAAAGAGGAGCAGGAAATAACTGACCTCCAAGGAGAAAATGAACTTTTTTCTTCTCAGAAGGGGCAAGATACAGCTCCCAAAATGTAATTAAAAGGAATGGAGAGGGGGAAGCTAGGTGGTACAGTGGATAGAGCACCGGCCCTGGATTAAGGAGAACCTGAGCTCAAATCCAGCCTCAGACACTTAACACTTACTAGCTCTGTGATCCTGGGCAAGTCACTTAACCCTCAATGCCCCACAAAAAAATTTTTTTAAAAAGGAATGGAGACAGGCACCATTATCTACCAAGGTCCCAGGACACCTCCTTCTTGTCATACTTTAGAACAAGAGTTCAACCTCCCATGTATAGATTTCAGGGGCTTTGTGAATGAGGGTGGGAAAAAATGGCACCTTTATTTTTATTAACCCCTAACTGAAATTGAGCATTTCCTTTAATTATTTCTGAAAAGAGGCCCATAAGTTTTATCAAACACCCGCCCAAGTAATCCAGGACATCACAAAGGTGAAGAGCTTCTGATTTAGAACATGAAGCGGTCACAAAGCTGGACACGATGCTCTGGCCACTCACCCCAGATACAACAGTTTCTGGGACACAGTTGGGACTCTCTGATGAATTTCCAAGCCCACAGTGTGAAGACAGAAAGTGCCACACAGGAGGAGACAGCTAGGTGGCAAAGTGGCTAAAGCACCAGCCCTGGATTCAGGAGGACCTGAGTTCAAATTCGACCTCAGACACTTGACACTTACTAGCTGTGTGACCCTGGGCAAGTCACTTAACCCTCATTGCTCCCCCCACCCCCATCCAAAAAAAAAGTGCCACACAGGAGACTGACAGGATCCTGGGTTGAGAGCAGGCAGGGGACCCCCAGATACAATCCCTAGCCTCGTTTAAGCCGAACCCTCTCCTTCTTTCCAAAGTGACCTGTGCAAAGGGAGAGGGGAATCTCCGAAGAAAGACACATAGGAGCACCCAGACACACTCACTTGGGTGTATGCAAACCCATGAATGTATATTCATGTGAAAATGTACACTGCCTCCTCCCTCCCCTCCCCCAACCTATGCTCTCCCTGCTCTCATGACGTATCAGAAAGAATATGGAACTTGAAGTCAGAAAAGATCTAAGCCCACCTGCCCCTGACACTTACTAGATGGTGGATAGAGTGCTTCAGGGAGACCTGAGTTCAGATCCAGGCTCAGACACTTACAAGCTGTATGATCCTGGACAAGTCCCTTGGCCTCTGTTTACCTCAGTTTCCTCATCTGTAAAATGGGGATAATAGCCCCTACCTCCCAGCATTGGTGTGGGGATCAAATGAGACAGTAATTTGAAAGTGCTTAGCACAGCGCCTGGCATATATAATATGTAATATAAATGTTAGTTATTATTATGATGATGATGATTATTAACTTCTCTGATTCTCCCTTTCCTCATCTTTAAATTAGTACTAATGACCGTAGCTTCTATCTCTCAAAGTTGTCACGAGCCCCATAGGAGCTAATATACAGAAAAGGGTTTTGTCAATCCTGAAAGCTCTGCGCCTACGCTGGGGTCCGCCCCCAGCTCCAAAGGAGGGGGATTCCCAGGGCAGAGGATGTGGCAGTCTCTCTCCTCCATTGCAGCTGGAGGCCCCTCCTCTGGCTTTCTGCTTGCTTACCCATCACTGCTTACTCCTTCTGAGACCCTTGAGCCTTCCTGCCTCATCTGGCCCTCATAGATCGGATCCGCCGGTTCTCTGAAGTCCGTGGGCTCTTAAGCACCTGTCCCACTGCATTTAGCCTTCGCTTAGAGATCCTCTTGTGACGCTCGCGCACCGTGGGCGTACATTAATCTCACCTCTTTAATTCAGCTCCAGGGACCTTTCTTTCATTCATCACCTCCTACCCGCGGGGTGCGGAGGGATGCAAAGACAAGTCCGACCCTTTCGTGCCCGCCAGGAGATTACTGGGTACATCACGATAATTCACATTTCTATGATGCAAAGTGCATTTAAGGGTTTCGGGTTTTGGTTTGTTTGTATCCATGATTTCACTAATTTCATAGAAATCCTATAGGGGAATCGCTCTCCCTAAATGATGAAGATTGACATCTTTTCTGCCATTTGTTGTATTTGAGGGTCCCCTGGGAGCACAGAGGGGTTAAGTCACTGCCCAGAGTCACACAGTCTGTGTCAGAGGAAGGCTTGAACCTGGTTCTTCCGACCCAAAATATAACGTGGGACCTCCCCCCCATCCACCCCACCAAGGAGTCCAAGGATAGATTCTCTTTTTTCCTGTTGTCCCTCTCTTCCTTCCCTCCCTCCCTTCCTTTCTTGAATGGGAAAAAACACATCTATTTTCACTAACTTCTAACACCCTTTATAATACAAGGTATTTTTATTTGATGTACTCAAAACATTTTTATTTTGGGGGGGAGTTGCAAGCTTCATTGGACTGGCAAAGGGGTCCCTGACACACAAGACGTTTAGAAACCCTGCCTTAAGTGGTCTTTAAGGTGCCTTCCAGCTCTGGGAAGCAGTGATGGGGGGACAGGATCTGTGCCTAGAGTGCAGCCATGTGGGTGAGGGTAGGATAAAACTTGGCAGCTTCCTCTTTGAACGAATTATTCTTTAAAATTAGGTGCTATAAATAAACAAATGAATAGCTATATAAATAAATGAATAAAATAAATAAATGAGTGAATGAATAGATGAATGAATAAATAAATAACTGAATGAATGAAAAATAAATAAATAAATGAAAATTAGGTGCTAAGTTTGGGCTCCTGACTACTAAAGTTTAAATGGTATCAGTACCCTATAGTTTGGAGTATTCCAGTCAAAGCTCCATTTACCCAATTAGTTATATCTTTGTTCATCCCTGGTGCTATGTTAGAGAATAGCTTTTTGTAGGAATAGTCAGTCAATAAATACTTACCAAGCACCTACTGTGTGCTAGGCACTATGCTAAGTTCTGGGGATATAAATATAGGCCTTGCCCTCAAAGAGCTTACAATCGAATAGGAGAAAAGCCACAAAAGCAATTCTGAAAAGGAGGGGAGGGAAGATACCCAGTGTGGAGGCCTAATGGAGATGTTAGAAGGAAATGAAGAAATGACTGGCCTGGAAATTCTCTTTGAGTGGCAATTTGGGGAGGAGCTCTCCACCCCCTCTCCATCAGAGGGGTCCTGGGTCGGGGCAGAGGGGGCTGATGAGATATGAGTCATGGCTGATGGGGTCTTGAAGGATGATGAAGTTCCTGGTGACACGATGGAGAAACCCAAAGGAGAAATGGTAGGTAAAGAGACAGACTGACCCCATCAGCACTGAGCTGGAGAAGGACGTTGATAGGGTGAAGAGCCTGACTCTGTGGCACATGAACACTGGCTGAAGGCTGATCTGACTAGAGAAGAAAAGACGGACGGGCTGTGACGGCTGACACGGAAGCATGTACATGCTTGTCTGGGGTCGGGGGGAGCTTTGGCTTTTTCTGCCTGTTCTCAGAGGGAAGAACCAGAAACAATGGGTGAAAGGACCAAAGACCCAACTTAGGCTCCAAGTCAGGAAAACTTCCTAATGACTACAGCGCCCAAATTGCTGTGACTTGAACCAAGGGGGCATGGATTCCTTCTCCTTGGAGGTCTTCGAGCAGAGGCCGATGACCCCTGGGCAGGTGTGTTCTGATGGTAATTCATTTACTTTATGAGCTGGACTGGATAGCCATGGAGGGCCCCTCCCACTCTCAAATTCTGTGCCCTCTGAAAGGCTTGTCGATTGATTAATTCATTGATTAATGGAATGGGGACATAGCCTTCAGAGCCCGGTGCTATTCTCATCTTATTGACATGGACACATTCTATTTTTTTCTGTCTAAAAGCCAGAGAAGGAAGCATTTTCTGCCTAAGGCTCTGGCCTGGAAGGTGGGGATCCTAGGTTCCAATTCCAGCCACACTCCTACTTTTTCCTGAGGTTGTTCTTTGTCTCCTCACTGAGCCTCCCTTTCCAGTTTTCCTATGCCTCTTGGGGAGTCCTTCAGTCCCACAAAGAATCCTCCAAGGGGTTTTCTTTCTTTTGGTCTAGAATTACATTATCTTCCCCTTCATCCTGTTGGTCTCGAGGCCCTGTTTTGGATGGAGATAAATTCCTGTCTCTCTGGAGAGGCCTGCTTGGTTTCATTCTGAAATGCACTGCACGCAGAACAATCCAATTTCCATCTCCAAATTACCTTGCAGCCCACACAGACCCAGGGAGCCCCACCTTACTCCTTTCTGCCAGTGAGTGACAGTCATGGCCCTGAAACATGAAATCCAGATGAGAAAAGCACCTGTGGCCAGTGGCCCACATGGACGGTGAGGACCAAGGGAGACCTGACATTGGGGCTCTGTCTCCAACTCAGAGAAGTGGTGGAAGGCTCAAGCATCATGGCATCAGGGTTCTGGAGATGGAAGAGATGAGGAAACTGAGGCATAGAGCAGTCGAATGATGTGTCCAATGTCACCTAGGTAGTAACCATCAGAGGTGAGATTTGAACACAGGTCCTCCAGGTCCCCGCAGATCTACCGAATGCCATGAATGTGTCTGGCCCGCTCATCATTTATGCTTGGCTTAGATCTGAGGGTTTGCTTCCCGGTGTTTTTGTTTTCTTTTTATAGCTCTGGAGCTCTTCCCATTGTCTCCCTCCTGGCCTGGCCTCATCTTAAATTTTGCTTCTTCCCTTCTGGACCACCCGGGCAGCAGCTGCTCCACATTTCCCAGGCAAGTGGAAAGCCACTGTCATTCTCTTTATCATTCCCTAGAGTTCCAGGGGATGAAACCCTGGGCAGACGAGCAGGTGAGCAGGTGAGCAGGTCCTCTGCACACGGCTATCACTCTAGGCTCCTGGGGAGCCCTTCTGCTGAATGCTCTTCCAGCAGGGTGACAGATACTGAGCCTACATGCTCCTGGCAGGCCCAGGGCAGAGGGGGAAGACTTTAATCTCCTGGAAGCTGCCACCGGTGAAGCCAAGCAGGGAAAGATGGAAGGCAGACACTGCCCAGCTCCACGAGCCCACCTGAGTGTGCCGCTGGCTCTCAGGGCCTTGATGTCATTCTGAGGTAGTTTCTGGGGCATATTTCTTAGAATCTCGCTTGTGAATTTTAAATACTTAGTTGGGGGAACAGGCTGAGCCTTAATTAGCAATTTTGGCCAGGAGGAAAGTCTCCCAAAATTCACCCAGGGCAACCAGCATCAATACACTTTCAACTCAATTTTGTAAAGACAAATTGGTGGGTGGGGAGCAGGAAAGGTTATATGTATGTATATGTACACATATGTGGGCATGTATGTGCATATGTGCAAACACAAATGTGTGTATAGCAGACAGAGAACTAGAGAGCCCACTTCTCACTATGGTGAAGGGCTGGGAGATGTGGTCCATTGGGTTCTAGGGCCATCTTGCTGTTCTGTCTGTGGTGGGCACTTCCCTTTCCTCTCCTCTAAAATGAGAGGGATCTCTAAGTGTCCTGTCAAGCTCTAGTGTTCATGGACTCAGTAGCAGAATTTGTTAGGAACTGATGGAGACCAGCCCTCCCCCTTCCCAACTTCTACAGCCCACTCCTCACCTAGGACTGGGCTGTTAACTCGTCACCTGAAGGAGGTGCCTGTGGTGGGGACTTTCCTATAACTAGAGGAGGGAAGAGATGGGGAAGGTGAGCTCAAGGATGGAGGGGGTGACAGGAAGCCTCTTTCATTCTGACTGCAGCAGGAGGAAATTTCTCACCTGGCACTATGTTCTACCAGGTGAGATGGAGCCCCACCCAGACCAGGAGACCAGCCATACCTGCAGGGGGTAAGAGAGGCCCTTCAGTGGCAGCAAGAGGGTGAGGTCCGTGTACTCACCAGGGAGGGGCAGCAGAGAGCCACCGCCGAGGCCACGGGGCTGAGAAGGAAGCGTCCTGCAGGGACTGTGGGTGAGCCTGGGAATCCTCAGGAGAGGAGAATCCCCCTGAGGAGCCCATTTGATTTCACTTGGAGGGTGTGCGTGCTCTCCCTTCTGGTCTACCTGCTGTTCTATACACAGGGCCCTCCATCTCCGAGACCGGGAATGCCCCCTCCTCACTTCTGCCTTGTAAAATCCCTGACGTCTCCCAACCACCAGTGCCCTCCTCCCCCTCCCCCAACCACCAGTGCCCTCCCTCCCTCCCCCAACCACCAGTGCCCTCCCTCCCTCCCCCAACCACCTTGGATCTGCTCAGTTTCTTCTGTAGACACCTAGAGGAAGCCTCACCGTCTTCCTGGATCCAATGCAAGTACCTGCTTACTAAATGCTGGTTCATTGCGGTCCCTGATTCTCGTAGCCCTGTTAATAAACCACTCTCTAGTATATCTGGCCAATGTGTTTGCAAGTGTGGAATTAGTCAGCCAGTCTCCTGGTAATTCACTTCAATTCAACATTAATTAACATCAATTAATTAATTAATTCGACGTTAATTGCCGTGTGCCAGTCACTGTTCTGGTTGCTGGGAATAGAAAGAAGAAGAAAAAAAAAAGACTGCCAGCCTCTGTTCACAAGGCACTAGCATTTTAGTGAGTGGTAAAGATGGTGGTTGTCGTTCAGTCATTTTTCAGTCATGTCTGACTCTCCATGACCCCATTTGGGGTTTTCTTGGCAGAGACACTGAAGCTGTTTGTCGTTTCCTTCTTCAGATCATTGGACAGATGAGGAAACTGAGGCAAACAGGGTGAAGTGACTTGCCCAGGGTCACACAGCTAGTAAGTGTCTGAGGCCAGATTTGAACTCACAAAGATGAATCTTCCAGACTCCAGGTCCCGGGGCTCTATCCACTGCACCACCCAGCTACCTTCAGGCTCAAGTATTATACTTCAAGTCAGGAAGATCTGGATTCAAATACTGCCTTTGACACTTACTAGCTTTGCATCATGGGGGAGTCACTTCCCCTTTCTGGGCCTCAGTTTCCTCATTTGTAACATGAGGAAGGTTGGAATAGCTGGCCCATGAGGTCTGTGATTCTGTGGTCCTGAGTAAATACAGGCTAATGAGGAGGGAGATGGCATGAAGAATCCTGGAAGGCTTCATGTAGGAAGCTAGAGAATGGCAGAGCCAGAGAAAAAGGTGCATTCCAGGCTTGGGGGATCAGCCTCTGTGTGTATGTAGAATTTGGGGAAACGCCTGCTGTCCCCTGTGACTGGAACATGGAGAACAGAAAGGGGAGGGACAGGAAATAAGCCTGGAGAGGGGTCGAGGGGCTCTAGATTCCAGGCAGAGTTTAAATGTTAGCCCAGGGCATTAGTAGGAACCTGCTGCTGCTGCTGCTGCTGCTGCTGCTGCTGGACCTCCTGGATCCCTTCCAAGGCGCAGATTTATTGTGGACCCTGGAATTCATCCCCCATCCCCTGTGGGGGCCTCCCCAGGCCTACCTGGCTGGGACCAGGGCCACGACAAGGGTGACATCTCCCCAGTTAACCCAGGCCCTCTACGTCCCGGAGTCTCAGCTGATGCCCCATCCCCCAGCGAGATCAAAGGTCAGCAGCGGACTTGAGGGTCACATTGCCCTCATCCAAGTGTAGCCCCCTTCTCCTCGATCGGAAATGTGCCTGGAGGGCCCGGCCCAGACCCCAAGCCCAGCTGTCTTCACTAATTAGCGTTTCCTCTTCTGAGAGTGCGCTCATTAAACCGAGCACCTCCTCTCGTGTAAACGGGTGTTTGCCTCCCTTTCTCCGGGGAGGCGCCCTCGAGCTCCGAAAACTGCAGACCTTGCCTTCTTCTGCTTGGGAGGGAGGGCAAGGGCAGGGTCCCAGAAGCAGCGCCCGAGGGCGCGTCCCCATCCCATACATGATGGCAGCCCCCACCAGCCCTTCCTGAAGGTTAGGACCCAGGTGAGGATGCTTGTGGTTGACCCAGCCAGTGGGATTGGAGGAGTAACTTTCCAGTCTGTTCCTCCCCCCCCCCCACTCATACACTCACTCTCACACACACACAGTCATACACTCACACACACACTCACATACACACAGCCATACACTCACACACAGTCATACACTCGCACACACTCACATACACACAGTCATACACTCACACACACACTCACATACACACAGCCATACACTCACTCTCACACAGTCATACACTCACACACACACACTCACATACACACAGCCATATACTCACACTCACACACACAGTCATACACTCACACTCACACACACACATACACACAGCCATATACTCACACTCACACACACAGTCATACACTCACACACACAGTCACATACACACAGTCATACACTCACACTCACACACAGTCATACACACACACACACTCACATACACACAGCCATATACTCACACACAGTCATACACTCGCACACACTCACACACACACAGCCATACACTCACACTCACACTCACACACACACACACAGAGTCATACACTCACTCTCACACACACAGTCATACACTCGCACACACTCACACACACAGTCATACACTCACTCTCACACACACACAGCCATACACTCACACTCACACACACACACAGTCATACACTCACTCTCACACACACACAGCCATACACTCACACTCACACTCACACACACACAGAGTCATACACTCACTCTCACACACACAGTCATACACTCACACACACTAATACACTCACACTCACATACACACACACTCACATACACAGTAATGCACTCACACTCACACACACACTTACATACACAGTCATACATTCACACACACTAATATGCTCACACACACTCACATACTCACAGTCATACACTCACATTCACACACACACAGAGAGTCATACACTCACTCGCACACTAATACACTCACATACACACAGTCATACACTCACAGACTCACACTCACACACATTAATACACTCACTCTCACACACACACAGTCATACACTCACTCACATACACACAGTCATACACTCACACTCACACACACACTCACATAGTCATACACTCACTCACACACTCACATACACACAGTCATACACTCACACACACAGTCATAACTCACTGTCACACACACTCACATACACAGTCATACACTCACACTCACACTCACACACACTCACATACACACACACTCACATACACAGTCATACACTCACAGACTCACACTCACACACTAATACACTCACACACACTCACATACACACAATCATACACACACACACACACACTCACATACACACAGCACACATACTGATATCTGAAATCCCACTGGGACAGAATCCTCTCTCTGGGTTAAAGGATTTTATATCCCTCGGATCCCACGTGCAGAGCTGGGCCTCGTCTGGTAGTAACATATCTGCAATTCACGACCTGGAGGGGACCTGAATGAGAATAGAGGGGGTTCTACTGGGGATCACAGACTAAGCCAGAGGAGACCAAGCTAGGAGGTGACCCAGCCCAACATCCTCGATTTACAGGACAGGAAACAGGCCCAGCAAGGTCAAGAGATCTGCCCAGGGGCACCAGCCAAGGTCCAAACTCAGACCCTGTGACTTCTCCATTCTTCCTCCTGGCCCGTGCTGCCTCAGTTCAAGCGAACTCGACAAGTCATTAGGCACTTACCATGTGTCCACCAACATCACGTGGTCAGCCCTGAAATGCAACCTGCACCTGGGGCTGGGATGGCTGCCCCATAATTGTCTGGGCCTCCCATTTTTCATCTGTGGATGAGATGACCAGATGGAGGGCCTGGCCCGAGTGACCCTCAGGGTGGGCTTTGGCTCTGCTCCCCCTTCCCAGCCCCCTCCCCAGTCCTTCCCCTCTGCCTGCAGCTGGTGACTGGCAGGAAGCTGAGCAAACGTCTGCCGCTGCCCCTGCTGAGGAAAGAACCTTCATCCTCTCCTGCCCTGGTTTGTTTATCATTCCAGTGGTAACGGCTGTGGAGGCATCTGGGACAGACGGTCCACCAAAGCTGAAAGTCGGGGGGGGGGGGTCTTTGGAGAAGGATCAGAGATGGATGAAGTCTTACATTTGCAAGAGAGGAGAAGTTAATAGGCTGAGCATACTGTAATGAGAAAGCAGAAGTGGGGGAGATCCAAGGCATCGGGACACCTGGGGAGCTGCCTTGCAGTGCCCTGCTGTTTTCTTCCTTGAGTTCCAAGGACCTTGGAACTGCAGCATCCTTATTAAAGCCACAGGTTTAGCTTGGGAAGACTTGATCCCTCACAATAATAGCAATAAGTAACATTTATATAGCTCTTACTATGGGCCAGGCACTTTACAATCATTTTTATTTGATCCTCACAACAACCCCAGGAAGTAGGTGCAGTGATGATCCCCATTTTATAGATGAGGAAACTGAGGCAAACAGAGGCTAAGTGACTAATCCAGGGTCTCTCGGCTACTAAGTGTCTGAGTCTGGATTTGAACTCAAGTTTTCCTGACTGCAGGACCAGGGCTCTGTGCACTATGGCGCCACCTAGCGGCCCAAATGTGGAACCTAGAATCTCAGCAAATTTTATCAGACTGGTGCCCCTCCTTGTCAGAGCTCTCTCCCTCCTCAAATAAGCATCGAAAAAATCCTTACCCAAAAAAAATTCCTTACCTGCTAAATTATTTCCTCCAATAGAAAGGAAGCTCTTTTTGTTTTGTGAGGCAATTTGGGTTAAGTGACTTGCCTAGGGTCACACAGCCAGTAAGTGTCAAGAGTCTGAGGCCGGATTAGAAAGGAAGCTCTTTGAGGATGAAATGATGGCATTTTTGTCTTGGGCTCCCCTGTGCCTGGTGACACACTGTCTGCCATGCATAGTGGGCACTTAATTAATGCTTATTGAACTGAATGGAATAGCTCTGGCAAAAGCTCCCTTGTGATGCCAAGGGCCACAACCACTTTATACAGTGAGAGACACAAGGACAGACCAAAGGAAGATCCACATGTGTTGTTTTTTCAGTTAGGTGATGCCGGAGTTCACAGAACACTGGTCAGGGAGTCAGGGAGACCTCAGTTCACATCCAGCCTCAGCGCTTACCAGCTGTGTGACCCTGGACAAGTCATTTAACCTGTTTGCCTCAGTTTCCTCAAGTGTAAAATAGAGCCCCCACCTCCCAGGATTGTTGTGAGGATCAAATAAGATGATATTTGTAAAGTGCTTAGTACAGTGCCTGACACATAGTAGGCACTTTATAAATGCTAGCTGGTAATAGTAGTAGTAGTAGTAGTAGTAGTAGTAGTAGTAGTAGTAGTGGTAGTGGTAGTGGTAGTGGTAGTCGTCCTTCTGCTTTTGCTCTGGGAGGACCCAGGATAGATCATAAAACTCAAAACTACTTTCTTCTTTTGCCTAAGACTCAGCAGGGGTTGAGCCTGGAAATGCCTGGTCTGAGTGAGGCTGCTTCATCGAGCTTCAGAGATGAGATCATAGGCCTTTGTTGGAGGAAATGGGGCATTGATCAACGGTGGGGAAAGAGAGTGAAGCTACTCGGCTAAGATGCCAAGGAGTGCAGTTCCCATGGAAACAGGCTTTTGAAATCCTTCTTTTATTTCTAATGCAAAGTTACTCCTCGCTGACTTTTGGATGCTGAACAAAGAAGATCTGGGTTCAAATCCTGCCTCAGGTGTACAGTAGCTTTGTGACCCTAGAAAAATCGCTTGTCTGCCCAGGCAGAGACTCCGTTTCTTCATCTGTCAAATGGGTATAATAATAGCACCTACCTCACAGATCGGGTGGGGGAAACCTGTATGAGGTGCTCTGCCGACCTGCAAGTATGATATCAAGCACAGCTCTTATTACTGTTATCACCATCCTCATTGTTATGACATCGAGTCTTGGTCCTCAGACTGTCTTCAGGGCCGACCACTTGCCACCCTCACTGACTCAAGGGCCCACATGTCCCATTGTCCAGTCGGCTTCCATGAGGTCACAACTTTTTAACCAAAAGGGAGCTTAGGGGTTGCTCAGCCTGACTCTCTCACTGCACAAACAAGGCAGCCCAGGCCCAGAGAGGCAGGTCAGTTTGGCCCAATCCCTCAGTAAATGGTAGATCCCAGAACCTCTCACTCCAGATTAAGTCCTCTCCCTCTGGAGCTGTCGGGTCCCCAGGGAATAGGGCCGGAATGGGCAAGCACCTGGGTCCTTCTGCTTTCTAAGGAACGGACCACGGAAGCCCCAAAGTCCTACCTTTGAATGAATGAAATACAAAGGGTGGCAAAGGAAACCAATTATGTAGAAATAATAGTTGTCAAAAACATATTTAAAAAATAAAACAAGTTCAGAGACCCCAGGTGGAGAATCCCTGACCTCGTCCAATTCCTTTATTTTATGGTTGAGGAAACTGAGCTTAAGTAACTAACCCACCATGGTCATAAAAGTGGTTAAGTTTTGAACCCGGGTCTTTGACTGAAGAGTCATTGCTCTCCCCACCAGCCCACACCTCAGCCGAAGTAGTTTGGGTGATGTAGCATCTCCAGAGACCTCCTCAGTCTTCCTCTGACTCAATGAGGAAAATTTATCACAATAAGATGAGCTTCCCCATAATGCTCATGGGACAGTCTTCTTCCATTCCTGTTCAGAGAGGGGGCAGTGCTGGCTGGGTGGGCCAGGCCTAAGGGAAGGAGCTTTCTCCAGCTTGGGAGACATCTGTACTTGAATCTTATCCCATCCAAACTATTGAGTGCCTACTATGTGCCCCTGTACCATTAAAAGACTGAGTCAGGAAATGTGGAGGAAATGACCCAGCATCCAGGACAGAAAGGAAGGAAAAAGAGGCTCAGGGAGTGGGAGCATCATAGCCTCTCTCTTCTGGTGTCTCATCACAGCATGTTGGTGACCCTGAGTCCTGCAGGGCCTGGCCAAGGGCACATGGGCAGACCTGGAGCTAGAAAGGTTTGGAATGTAGACCTGGTGAGCTTGTCATTCAAGTCCCTGCTGGGCTGAGGTCAGAAAGGCTAGTCACCAGAGATGGCCACTGGGGGATGGCTTTTTTGGGCCAGACTCTCATGATGAATGAACCCTAAAGTATAGAGAGGTTGGGACCTGAAACCAGTGGAGGGAGCATCCAGGTCAAAAGACACTAGAGTCAGGAAGATACAAGTTCAAATATAGCCTCAGACATTTACTAGCTGTGTGACCCTGGGCAAGTCACTTAACCTCGTCAGCCTTAGTTTCTTCAACTGTAAAATGAGGATTAATAATAGCACCCACCTCAAAGTATTTTATAAGGATCAAGTGAGATAACACTTATAAAACTCTTTGCACAGCAGATGGCACAGAGTAGTTGTTGTATAATTAATTATTCCTAGGGTTCAAATGATGTGGAAAAAGTCTGCTCTGAAACACAAATGATGCTCTGATAACAGTCCAGAGAGGTTCAGTAAGATCACAGATCATGAGTGGAAAGGAACCCTGGACAACCTCAAAGAGGTTAAGGATGAGTCACTGGCCCAGGGTCACAGAAATGTAAATGTAAGAAATAAATCCAAGTCTTCCTCACTCCAACTGCTCACTGCTGCTCAGAAGAGGGGACTGACTTCTTTTTCCCTTCCTGGGCTGAGCTGTTGAAGAACTGGATAAACTGGATGTCACAGAAAGTCCCGAAGTCAATGACCCAGTAGGTCCAATAAAGTACATTTGGAATGAATGGGGTTTAGGTACCAAAGAGGAAAAGAAATGAATGAGCATCACTGAGCATCAGAGAAGGGGAGGTAGTGTCCTTTGGAAGAAGGCAGAGTCTGGCTCAATAGCGAAGGGAGCACAGACTCTGTGGATTCATCTTGTTTGGACCTGGCAGAGAAACCTCAACAAACACACAGGCCCCCAGCACCCCCTTCCCCCAAATAGTCACTATTTACAAAGGACCTGACAGGCAGCAGATCTAGCTGCAGCCTCCTCTGATTGACCATCTGCTCAAAGAGAGGAAGTCTGACCTCTGACTTTCACACGGCAGTCCCAAGCATCCTCAGCTGCGCTGGCCAGAATTTTCTTGACTCTATTTTATTTTTATATCTAAGGCTGACTTAATTCATATGGTTCTTGTCAGTGTGTGCATTATCCCTTTGTTGAGCATACACACTAAGGCAGAGGTTCTTAACCTTTTGTGTGCCACAGACCTCTCTGGCATCCTGGTGAATCCTGTGGACCCCTTCTCAGAATCTTGTTCTTAAATAATGAAAAGGAAGGCTAAATTTCAGTTAGAGGATGGTGAAAACAAAGATGTAATTCCACCCCCACACACACACCCTCGCCTCAAGGGGTTTGTGAATCCTAAGGTAAAAAACCCTGCTCTAAGTCCCATCCAGTTCTATCCATGAGAGATGATGGCATGACTCAGTGACTTTAATCGGAGAGATCAGGGTTCAAATGCTGACTCTGGTCCTAGCTAGGTGGACATAGGCAAGATAGTCATCATTTCTGAGCGCTGGTCCACTCATCTGTAAAGTGGAGATTTATATAACCTGTAATACCCTCCTTATAGGACTGTCATGAGACTCAAATGAGATAATAGAGGAAAAGCATCTTGTAAACTTTATGTGGTTGTTGTCGAGTCCCATTTGGGATTTTCTTGGCAAAGATACTGGAGTGGTTTGCCATTCCCTCTCCAGCTAATTTGACAGATGAGAAAACAGAGCCAAACAGGGTGAAGTGACTTGCCCAGGGTCATATAGTTAGTAAGTGTCTGAGACCACATTTGAACTCAGGTCTTCCTAACTCCAAGCCCAGAGTTCTGTGCACTATGGCGCCACCTAGCTTCCACTCTGTAAACTTTAAAGTACTCTGTAAAGAAATGCCCACTGTTAATATTATTATTGTTTTGGTGACTCGTTTACTTGAGAATCCCAAGTGTGTTTTGCAGAACAGCTCTGGGCCCCATGATGGATTACACGGCTAACTTCCAAGGGCCAGGCTGGCTAAGTTTAAAGAGACTCAGGATGAATTTTTCAAGCACAGGGATTCTCAGAGACCATCTACAAAGAGAAAGGTCCAGACACCTGGATCAGTGTTAGTGACAGGAGCAGGTGCCCTGGGAAATCATAAGTCCCCAAATAATCAAGGTAAGGAAAGATCTGTGGTTAAGGGAGATGGGGGTGCACAGGGGGAGGAGATGCTTCCCAAAGAGATGTTTGCCGAAGATGACTTCTCGGACTAGAAATGAAGAAGTGAGCACTAGAAATAAGAATGCTTCTGGAAATACTGCAGCCAAGGAACTCATGATGGAAAATGTTCTCCACATCCAGAAAAAAAGAACTGTGGATTCTGAATGTAGATTGAACCATACTGTTCCTACTTTTGTTTTTTGGGTTTTTTTGTTTTTTGTTTTTTTGAAGTTTTTTCCCTTTTGTTCTGATGCTTCTTTCACAACATGACTAATGCAGAAATAAAAACAAACAACAGACAAAAAGAAACATTATCGCCAAAGCTTCAAAAGCTGTCTCCCTAATCAGGTTAAAATTACAACTGAAAACAGGGCAGCTCTCATGTCTGGGAAGAGACTGAAAAATTCAACTCTAAAAATAAATTATTCTCAACTCCCTGTAGCACAGACAGACTGGACTCACCTCCCCAGAGCCCTTCTGAGTCTCCAAGCTGAGAAGGGCACAAGGAGAATTGCTTCCCCTCCCTCTATCCCTCCCAAATCTCCCTTCAGTCCAACCCATTCTCAGATGCGCATGTAGATTCAGACATCCAAACAGACAAGCACCTCTGTACGCACACTTGAGATGGAGCCTGTACGGCATTTTGGACAAATTTGCGTAGAATCCTTGACCTGAACTACCAGCATCCAGGCTCTGAGAGTCAGAAAGCACATGTGCTTTCACATAGAATGTAAACTCCTCTAGAGCAGGCAATATTCTGAATTTTGTCTTTGTATGTTCAGTGCCTAGCACAGTGCCTGCCTGGCTTGAAGAAGATGCTAAGTCAATGTTTATTGAGTAGAAAGAAAATTCCCTTAAGAATTTAAGAACTGTCCTTCCAGGGACTGTCACCCCTGCAAATATCAGATGGGAGGAGCGAGAGGAGAGATAGCTGGGGAAACTGACAAAGACCACACACCCAAGGGGGCTGTGGGGACACTTGTCCATTAAGGTCAAGGGCAGCAGCTGGCCTTGTTCCCCTCAGCTGGAGGCTCTGCAGAGAGCAGGAAGTCCAATGGTTTTCTACACATTTCGTTTGCACTGTGGGAACATGCACCGTTATGGTTTTTAACACAGCGGGTCCTGAAGATATGATCCCTGCCTGCAGGTCCATCCTCCTGGTTTTCCACCATCAGGTCTGGTGCTAATCAGGTGAGTAGCTCTCGGTGCCCCCCCTGAGCCTCCTCCCTGAAGAGGGTTAAGTTGCGGTCCCGGATGTGCTCCAGCAGGATCTGTCCTCTCCCCTCGATGGTTTGAAGCAAAGGCTTCAGGCCCTGGAGCCCACCTTGGCTCTCCCAGAACTCGGGGTCCATCCGCAGTGACTTCAGGAGCATATTCTCCAAGCATCCGGAGGCAAGAATGTTCACCGCTGATTCAGGAAATCTGGAGGAAATGACCCCAGAAAGAGAGGGAGCGTGAGTATCACAAGAACTAGTGTTCCTTTCATTCTTCGAAGTCTACAAAGCATTGTTGCCCAACCATCCTCAGAAGGGGGTATTGCGATCCTCATCTTACCTGTGGGGAAACTGAGGCTCAGAGTGATTGACTTGCCCAAGGTTACACAGCTGGTAAGTGTAATGGAGAGTAGAGATCCCCCTCACATACAGCCCCTGCCTTCCCTGGACAGGGAGCTTGGGGATCTGTGGGGCCACATCTCTATCCCTCTATCCATCTCTCTTTATCTGTCTATCCACCCATCCATCCATCTGTTCCTTTGTCTGTCTGTCGATCTGCCTGTCCTCTGATTCTGTTCTCTATCCTGCAGTGCTTGGCAGGTCACTCCTAAGGCAGCTCACTGAGTGGAGAGGAGCGTACTTGCCCCCAGAACTGGAAGTGTGGGAGGAGGTAACTTGGGAGGTGGGTGTGACAAAGTGCCAGCTGAATTTAATGCCTTGTTATTTGCTTTTCATTTTAAGTAAATGTCTATGGTGTCATGGGTCTGGTTATAGCTGACTCGGGGGGGGGGGGGTTCAGGGGGAAAGGAGGGGCTCATGAGTAGTGGTTTTGAACAAAAATCACCTCTATGTCATCTAGTCTTTGCTTGAAAACCTCCAGGAAGATGAGACCTACTTTCTCCCAATGAAGCCAATTCCACTTTTGGAAGCTCCAGTGGTTAAGAAGGTGTACATCAAACCTTAATATTCTACTCCACATCTTCCATTTGTCACTCCTAATTTGGTCCAGGAGAACAGTTCTAACCTTTCTCCCCCTTCCATATGACAACCTTTCAGACACTTAAAGGCAGCTCTTATGCTTCCCTTGGGTTTTTTCCTTCTGCCAGCAAACATCCCCTGTTTATTCATCTGATCATTTGATGTAATCATCTGATGAGACCATCCACCATCCTGGGCTTCTTCTCCGGATGCTCTAGAGCTTATCAATGTCCTTCCCAACATGGCACTTACAATGGAATACAACCCTTCAGATCACAGCCTCTCTGAACCTCAGTTTCCTTACCTATAAAATAAAGAGGTTGAACTATATTCCTTCTCAAAAGTCCCCTCTCCTTCTAAATCCTGAGCTTCTAGCCCTTAGAGCAAGCCTCTTTCTAGAAGTATCTAATGGACATATGACTACATCACTCACTAAGGCAAGGATGTTCCTGGATCACTTCTTAAAGGGCCAGAAGATATTGATGGATCACTTCTTAAAGGGCCAGAAGATATTGATGGATCACTTCTTAAAGGGCTAGAATGGTCCTTTCCAGCTCTAAACCCTGTGATCCAAGGGATTTAAACCTCTTTTCCCAGTGAGCCACCAATGGGCAGCAGGAGACTTTAAGGAGGCTCCATACTCTGAGGTGCATGACCAATGAAAGAGAAAATCAGAAACAATGTGATTTGGCTGAAATGCCTGTGCCCATTTACTCATCTGGGCTTTCTCTAAGGTCTCATTCAGCTCTGTGGCCACGAAGGACATAACACCCAGTGACGTGGGGCTGCCAGCCTTTCGAATGAGTCCTTAGAATGACAGGATGTCAGAGCTGAGGTACACCCAGTGACCCCCAAGCCCAACCTACACCCACCAGGAGGTCCAAGGAGGGCTCATCCAGCCTGGGCTTGTAAACTCCTGGAGGGCAGGCCTACCTCCCGGGGCCTAGCGCTAAGCTTGGGATGAGGAAATGCTCAGCAAATGTTTGTTCCCCTCCTCCCTCCTTCTGCTCCAAGAGGAGGCACGCTCACCACCTCCCAAGGCATCCCAGGCCACTTCGACTCAGCCCTCATCGTCAGTAAGTCTTTTCTGACGTTAAACAGAAATGTTAGCTTCTAGCCATTCCCCTCATTCTGTCCTCTGGGACAAACAGAACAAATCTAATGCTTTCTCCGCACACTTTCTCTGCCCAGGTCCTACTGCACATGGCTGGCAACGTCCCTGAACGTACCCATCGATGCCCTCGAGAAGCCTGAAGTTGAGTTTGGTTTCTGGGTGCAAAGGTTTGCCAGCATTGTCGATGTACACCAGGCGGGACGGGTCACTCTCCCTCACCTTGTAGAGAAGAGAAGGGATAATGGTGATGACGACGATAATAGCGACAACAAGGATGACCCACGTTTTCATAGCACCTAAAGCTTGCAAAGCCTTGTATAGACATGACCTCGTTTGTTCCTCACAGGTGTCTCACTTGGTATTAGTAATCAGTGGGTCCTCATCTTCATGATAGCTAGCATTTATATGGCTGCTTACACAGATGACCTCATTTGAATCTCACAACAGCTCTGGGAGGTTAGCACCCAAAAGAGGAAACCAAGACTAGAAAACCCTAAATGACTTGCCCAGGGTCACACAACTAGTGAGCGTCTGCTGTGGGGTTTGAACTCAGGTTGGTTCTGACTCCAAATGCAGCACTCTATCTACTGCATCACATAGCTGCCTCATCAAACAGTATGTTATTATCTCCCTTTTACAGAGGAGGGAATTGAGGCTCAGAGAGTGTAACGGGACCTGACCCTGAGTCTTCCTGACCTCCCATCTAGCACTGAAGAACCCTGGAGTACACAGCAGAATGGAACTTTCTTAATGTGCATTATTTGTCCTCAGGGAGTTGAGCTGTCCTAAGGGGCCGCTCCCACTGCTTCTGTAGTATTACGGGGGCACCGATGGGCCCCTTCAGATTGTCTTCCAAAGGATGTTAGAAATACATTTTGTGGGGCAGCTAGGTGGCACGGTGGATAGAGCACCGGCCCTGGAGTCAGGAGTACCTGAGTTCAAATCCGGCCTCAGACACTTAACACTTACTAGCTGTGTGACCCTGGGCAAGTCACTTAACCCCAATTGCCTCACTAAAAAAACCCCAACAAAACAACAACAACAACAAACAAACAAACAAACAAACAAACAAAGAAACAGCATTTTGTTTCAGGAGTAGAGAAGAGGGTCTGGGAGGTGCCTGTAGTCAGGGAGGGTAGGTCTATGATTCTGGGACCGGGACCCTCTTGTGTCCTTTCCCTCGCTAACATCCTCTGCTCCCAGAGTCTGGGAAAGGAAAGGAGAAGGCTGGGAGGGACCTACCAGGATATGGACGAGCAGCAGCTCGCTTGGATTTCGGCATTTCTCTCGGAGTCTTTCTTCTAGGCACGGGTCAGACGGCTCAGGCTGAAAGCCACAACAGTAGCGATCCAGGCGGTCGTGGACCTGCAGGAGACAACAGTGCCCTCTGAAGCCCAACCACCACATCATCTGGGGAACAGCCCCTGTATTCTTTGATGCTGCGTAGTGGGCATTCCCACCTACTTTCCCCTCACCCCAGGTCCTCACTGCCCCACTGAGGGGGCCTTTGTGAGTTAGGCATACAGATATCTCTGTGCGGTGGCAGCCGACGGTCATCGAATGACATTCTTCACACAACCGAACTGGACCTCAGGCTAGTCAAAGGAGGCAGAGATCTGGGCAGAGAAGGGCCCGCGGAGACCCAAACCTCTCCATCCACTAGTACTGCCACCCCTCGAGCCCCTGAACAAAGGTGGGACCCACCAGGAAGAGGACTGCTCAATGCAACCAGAAAGGGGGGAGCCGTTGTCCTGAGTGCCTTGGGTCCTGAGTACAAGCCCACGCTGTGTTTTCTGTCAGACTAAATAGTTCCTTGTCTGTTAGCCTGAGTGCCCACGGGGGAGCTGAGTGCCCCTTTAGGAGAAACATGAGCTGAATTCTGATGTCCCTACAAGGAACCCTGGGCAGGAACATAAGCCAGGGGAAGCCTGTGAGCATCAGATTGGGGTCTGATGGGCATCCTGCTTATAGGCTGCTTCTAAGAGGCACCCATGGCCAGTATCTCAGTGAGACAAAGAATGTGAAGGAGAGAAAAGCAGTGTTTTTAAAAAAAGATGGTCATAGAGAAAATGGAAAGATGGGCTGGAAGGACCATAGAAAGAGGCCAATTATGGGTTCTTCAGAATATATTCTTGGCGGCAGCTAGGTAGCGCAGTGGATAGAGCACCGGCTCTGGATTCAGGAGAACCTGAGTTCAAATCTGGTCTCAGACACTTTCCACTTACTACCTGTGTGACCTTGGGCAAGTCACTTAACTCTCATTGCCCTGGCACCCCCCCCCCAATTTTTTTAAAAAAAGAATATATTCTGACTGAAAGGGGTAGAATACTTGCTCAAGTTATCTAGATGGTTTCTGGATGGAATTCTCTATTGTTAAGCAGGCCTGGGGAGGTTCCTTGTTCATCCCAGCGCTCTCTGAGATGCCAGATGATAAGGATCGCTCATCCTCTCCACCATGTTCCTGGTCTCTTCCATGGCAGGGCTGGCCCCCTACATAGAGGCCAAAGGAAGCCTTAACTATAGAGGAGAGAACACTGAACTTTGAAAATTAAATCTGTAGCTACCCAGAGGGGTAATGTCCCCTCATCTGAAAATTCCCCCAACACAGGTAGCAATGCTTGCTGTCACTTTTCAGTGATGGTGACAGATTTCATCAGAGCCAGGACTACCAGTAGACAAATTAGATAGCTCAATTCAGCAAGCATTCATTGATCACCTACTGTATGCTATGCACTGTGTAAAGCATCAGGAAACAAAGAGAAGATAAGGAAACAGTTCCTGCCCTCAAGGATGGCTCATTCTACCAGCTGGTCTAGAGGTGCCCAGGGCATCCCAGGTGAGACAGGTGAGCCTGGGCATGGCTGCAAGGGATGCCTAGGAATATTGCTTTTCATAAATGTACCTCTTTTAATGCCATAAAGTCCCATCTCCATAGATTGTGGTTTTTCATCTTCTGGTCTTCTATGGTCAAGTTGCTTTGCATGATCAATAAAAACACGAGGCATGTGAAGGTTAAACCTTATCAAGGGGACACCAATGAACGGCACCACAATGGAGGGTGGAAAGTATCGGGGAGGACCTCATTCTGACACCTCCTACCTGTGTGGGAAAATGGCCTCCCTTCTCTGGACTTCACTATCAAATGGGGAGAAGGGGGTGGAAGAGATGACTTCCAACTCCCCCTCCAGCTCTGGAGGCTAGAGATTCTCATCAAGATTCTCCCCATTCTCAGCAGTTTATCCTGATGGCCAATGGTACACACACTTACTAGACCAGGGTTGAGAGGGTCAAGTTGAAGCGGTCACATCTGCCACTGGATTCCATGCCATTGTGTAGGAACCTCAAGGGCCCAGGAGCTCCCATGTTGAGGGAAGCTGCTTCTCCTCACACCAAGGTCGCCCTACATCCTACCCATAGCTAGGGCCCCAGCACCTCTTCTGCCCAGACATGGCTACATGATTATGCTAGAAAATCCAACACAAAATGCCTTCCACATGGTTAGAAAAGTTGAGTGGACAGTTATTTGCAGAGCCAGATTTCAAAGGGAGAAAGCCCAGAGAGAGAGCTCATGCTGGCCTGTGCTCGACCAAGGGCTTTCATGGCTACAGAATCTGGAGACCAGCCCAGAGCTCCAAAGAGGAGACAGCCTGGAAGAGGTGAATGGATTACTGTGCCCTACAATCTAGTCTGATCCCTCTCCCAGAGGGATTTTAAGCACCTGTATAACATCTGTAGCTGTCATGTCACCCTTAGATTTTCTCCAAAAAACCCCCAAACCCTCCCCTGCCTGAACACCTTTCACCCCTTTGACCAGCTCTCACACAGAAAGGTCTTCAGGTCTTTCACCGGCTTGGCCACACTCCTCTGGGCACTCAAACTAACCACGATATTCCCAATGTAGTCTGATGAGGTCACCTCCTTCACCCCCGACACACACATAATCAATCCATCACTGAGTCTGGACTCAAAACCTTTGCAGCCTAATAGGACACAGCCCCCGAGAGGCAGCATCCCCACCACTCCACTCCACAGTGGTGAGGACACTGGAGACAGTGACTGGGCTGGGGGTGGGGGTGGGGGATGGGGAAAATGTTCCTTCCTAAGCCCAGAAGAAATCAGTCAGCAGGTCTAAAGCATTCCTACCGTGCCTCTCCTCATTGCCTCTTAATTTCATTTTCTAGGACCTTCTGTAAGTGGGAGAATCAGGAGTGGATTTCCTACAAATACTCTCTTTGCCTGGGGGCATGGGGAGGAGGTGGGGAGGTTTGGACAGCTGGGAAGAGGGCGGGGAGCAGGGATTTGAATTTGGCCGGGGTTTATGCAAATACAAGAGGATGAAGCTTAAGAAGTTTGGAAAATTCTCTGCAAGCCCGGAGAGGTGAGCATGTGTGAGCCTTCTCTGTTAGGAGCGGCACTTTTCCAAGCTGTCCCCAGGAAGCAGGTGGCAAGCACGATGCATCACCAAGCACTGAACAGTTAAGACCTAGAAGGCTCCTCCCAAGGACATGGCCGGTCTGCAGGCAAGCCAAGACTCAACCTGCCGCTGGCTACGGCTGAAAGCCTGCCCCTCCCAGCAGCCTCCTGTGGCCACCACCCTTCTTCAGGTCCTGGGAACGAAGACGCTGCCACAGACACCAAACACAACTGGCTGGGTTGATTGTGCCTCCATCGTATCCCCTGCCTTGCTTTGGTGAGAGCTTAGATGTGTGGTCCAGGACAAACAGCCACTCATCCTTCATCATGCAGGACTCTCTCTCCTTGATATATAGCAGACCCTTGCTCCTATCTGCCTCCTAGGAGATCCCCTCTCCCTTCCTTCTCTCTTTTCCTTCCCTCCTTCCTTCCCTTCTTTCCTTCCCTCTTTCCTTCCTTCTCTCCTTCCCTCCCTTCTTCCTTCCTTCTCTCCTTCCTTCTCCTTTTCCTTCCCTCCTTCTTTCTTTCCTTCCTTCCTTCTTTCTTCCTTCCCCCTTTTTTCCTTCTTTCCCTTCTTCCTTCCCTTTTCTTTCCTCCCTCCTTTCTCTCTCTTTTATTCTTTTTTTTTTTTTTAGTGAGGCAATTGGGGTTAAGTGACTTGCCCAGGGTCACACAGCTAGTAAGTGTTAAGTGTCTGAGGCCGGATTTAAACCCAGGTATTCCTGACTCCAAGGCCAGTGCTCTATCCACTGCGCCACCTAGCTGCCCCATGAATTAACTTTTGTTTTTGGTTTTTGGTTTTTGGATTTTTTTTTAGTGAGGCAATTGGGGTTAAGTGACTTGCCCAGGGTCACACAGCTAGTAAGTGTTAAGTGTCTGAGGCTGGATTTGAACTCAGGTACTCCTGACTCCAGGGCCAGTGCTCTATCCACTGCGCCATCTAGCTGCCCCATTCTTTTATTCTTGCTATCTGTTTCTGTGATTTTTCTGACTCTCTCCCTCTTTCTCTTCTCTCCTGCCTTCTTTCTCCATTTCCCTTCCCCCTCTTTCCCCTTCTCTCTTTTCTTTCCCTCTTCCCTCTCTTTTATTCTTGCTATCTCTGTTTCTGTGACTTTTTTCTCTTCACTTTCCATCTCTCTCTCCCTCTTTCCTCCTCTCTGCCTCCCTGCCCTCGCCCTTGTTTCTCTCTTTTCCTCCCTCCCTCTTCCTTTCCCACCAATACTTTGCTGATATTTTTCTACTCTCTACTATTATTTGCAGATATGGGCCACAAGCCACTTATTTATAGAGGGGGAAAGAATTTTTTGTCCCACAAGTGGCATGTGACACCTCACTTTTTGAAAGCCAAGTTTACTTTGGAAGTCTGAGCATCCCCTCTGCTGTCAGGTTCTCTCTTTGCCCTTCCCTCCTCCAGCCTTTCCTGTGAAAGGAGTTCCATTTCAGTGGTGCATTGGGGCAGCCAAAAAGGACTCAGTCCAACCATTTTCCTAATGATTTATTTTCCAGCTTAATATCCACCCCTTCCAGGTTTGCTTGAGTTTCCAATTTCTTGAATGAGGAATTGCTGAGAGAAGAAGAAGCAGGGCTCTGTGCAAAAGGGAAGTGGCCTGAGTCAGCCATGGTCCTATCTGAGCCTTGGACCTTTTGAGTTCTAAACCCTATGATTTACAAGAGTTGTGCCGGGCAGCTTGGTGGCACAGTGGATAAAGCGCTGGCCCTTGATTCAGGAGGACCTGAGTTCAAATCCAGCCTCTGACACTTGACACTTACTAGCTATGTGACCCTGGTCAAGTCACTTAACCCTCATTGCCAGAGAGAGAGAGAGACAGAGACAGAGATGCAAAGATCTGAGCCAACTAAGAGCCACCAACATGGAGTACTCTTCCTCCTTTCCCTTCTACCCTACTCCAGCCTTAGGTTATTCAGACTCTATCTGGGACTGCCAGGCAGTAAGACCCTCCCCTAACAGGGAGCCCCCCCCTCCCCCACACTCTTCCATTCTTCAGAAGTTATTTTTTGGCTGTGAAGAGAGAGAGAGAAGGGGTCTTGGGGAGCAGCTGGGAGTTACCAACCATAATCCTTCCAATAAGATAGAGCACCACTAGGCCTTACTATCCGCCCAGCAGCCTCCCAACATTGCCATCTGCCCTACTGATGCACCTTCGGGGCCCCTGGGCCTTTCCATACATACACCCTGCCATTGACGTTGATAGCTATGTCTATAAATTTATGTTCTATCTCCCAAAATATGGCGGCAAATTTATTAAGAATAGGGACTGTCTTACTATTCCTATTGCATCCCCAGTGCTTGGCATACAGTAAGAGCTTAATAAATAATGTTTTCGTTCATTCACCATGAACAAGTCATTTCATGTTTCTAAATCTCAATTTACTCCTCTGCAAAATGAATGAATGAATGAATAAACAAAAAAGTAGATAGATAGATAGATAGATAGATAGATAGATAGATAGATAGATAGATAGATAGATAGATAGAGATAGATAGATAGATAGATAGATAGATAGATAGATAGATAGATAGATAGATAGATTGATAGATAGATAGATAGGTAGGTAGGTAGGTAGGTAGGTAGGTAGGTAGGTAGGTAGGTAGGTAGGTAGGTAGATAGGTAGATGATAGTGTGAGAAAATAATGGGATTTTGCAGATACTCAAAGGCCCCACCTGGAGATTAATCTAAACTGATTGAATTAAGTGAGAGTGATTGACTTTGCTTATTAGCCTACTTAAGGTTAATTAGATTGTAACCACACCTGGCCACCCTTAAGAAGGCATTGTTCTCAGAAGCTAAGGACTTTGTACTCAACTCCAGACTACCTTCGAGTCCAGTGAACCAATCGATTTGTATGACACCTACCAATCAGCTTGAAGCAGCATGTAAGGAACCCCTCTGCTCCGGACCTATAAAAAGCTTCCACACTCAGTTTTCAGGATAAATTCGTGGTTGAAGCAGGCTCATGGTGGAGGACTTGAGGAATAATCAAACCAAGCTAGAACTCTAGGCTAGATAGGCCTTTTCTTAACTTTCTGAACTCCACATGTTCTCTTTTTACTAATACCTAGTATGCTTCAAAAAATGCTTAATGCCCAAAGACTGGTGCTAAAGCTTCTAATTTAAGGTGACCACACATTTGGATTTTAAACATCACAATAGATAGATAGATAGATGGATGGATGGATGGATGATAGATAGATAGATAAATAGGTAGATAGATAGATAGATGATAGATAGATAGATAGATAGATAGATAGATAGATAGATAGATAGATAGATAGATAGATAGATATGGGAAGCAAACTAGATGATTCTTCCAGGTTATGTCTACTCACAACTCCTATGAGGTCTCAATGATTCAGGGTAGTCACAAAGTCACAAAGGGGTCTGGTGTTTTAATAACTTTTTGAGAAGATTTTTTCTTTATTTTTTGCCATTTACAAGATTTGATTTTTCACACATAGCATAAATTCATTTCCCATCCATACTGTATATGATGGTGTGGTACTGTAATTTTTTTTAAATAAAGGAGGTATTAAATATTTGTGACTTTTGGCCGACCCTGCATGAGTCACTGCAGCCTGGCAAAGAACCACAGGGATCTTTGTAACATATAATTGCTGGCATTTACATGGCACTTTAAGGTCTACAAAATGCTCAACAAATATTTTCTCATTTAATCCTTACAACACTGGGAGGTGGGAGCTATTATTATCCCCATTTCACAGATGAAGAAACTGAGGCCAGAGAGATGAAGTGCTCTGATCAAGATCACCCATGTTGTAATTGTCAGGGGCACGATTTCAACCCTGGTCCTCACCAGTGCTGAGAAGACCTTAGCTTAAATACCAGGGGATCCTTACTATTTGTATGGCCTCAGGCAGGTCACTCCACTTTTTTTTTTTTGAGCCTCTGTTTCCTAACTGTAAAACAAAGGAGTTGCATGAAATGACCTCTCTGACTTTTCCCTGGCTGCCCCCATGCCTGGATTGCCCTCCCTCCCTGTCTTCACTCCGGCTTCCTTTAAGTCCCAGCTAAATCTCCCCCCCACCCCAAAGAAGCCTTTCCTCATCCCCTTCAGTGCCAGTGCCCTCCCTCTGGTGATCATCTCCAGTGGAGCCTGTACACCCCTTGTTTGTACATACTCTTTGCATGTGGTTTCCCCCATTAGATTGGGAACTTCTGGAGAGTAGAGACTGGGTGATGTTTTTGCTGGTTTATTTTTTTGTTTTGTTTTGTCTTTCTTTGTGTCTCCAGAGCGTAGCCGAATGCCCGACACATAGTAGGCACTTTATAAATGTTTGTGGATGGACTGATCCCCGAATTCTAAATCTCTGACCCCAATTCAGTTTAATTCCACAAGCATTTGCTAAGCACTTACTATGCACCATCCCCCCACAGTAGGTGCTGGGGTGCAAAGACAAGCTGGACCAGAAATAGTTTCTGCCCTTAGTGGGACTTACATTCTCCTGGAAGAGGTAGGAGGCAAGATATGATCAGGTCAGTAAAACAGAAAAGAAAAAATTATTGCTGTTGCTCGGTTGTGTCCGACTCTTTGTGACCCCATTTAGGGTTTTCTTGGCAAAGATACTGGAGGAGTTGGCCACTTCCTTCTCCAGCTCATTTGACAGATGAGGAAATTGGGGCAAATTGGAAGGGGCAAGGGGAAAAAATCATTAACTTGGGGGAATAGGGAGAGACCTCACCCAGGGTTCCCATCTCTCCTCTCTGGGAGGAGCTCCCCTGCCAGAGCTGTGCTTGGAATGTTGCTGAGTGCAAACTTTCCATCTCTCTCAGACTAGAGACTCCCAGCCCCTGCTGGGAGAGCAGATACACAAAGCATCAGGTTCCCCTGCCCCATCTCTTCCCTTCCTGACCCTCCCCTAACAGGGAGCCACCCCCCCCCACCCCCGCCCTGGACTATTCCATTCAGAAGTTATTTTTGGCTGTGAAGAGAGAGACAGAGAGAGAGAGAGACAGAAAGACAGAGAGAGACAGAGAGAGAGAGACAGAGAGAGAGACAGAGACAGAGAGACAGAGACAGAGAAGGGGTCTTGGGGCAGCAGGGACTATGGGAGGGAGCCAAAGACTGCCTCTCTTGCCCTTCTCTCCCAGTGAAAGGAGGAAGCAATCTGTGCTAGGAGCCCGCTAACCCTAGATACCTATTGTTCTCCCTAGAAGAATCCTGAGACAGCCATTGGCATTGGGAGCAGGCTAGACTGAGGAAGAAAATGCTACCTTGACCTGGAGTCCGTGTGGTCTGATCTAGGGCTCTGCTCTATGGACTAAGGAAGGGAAAGTCCGCCTAGCCTGGCCCAAGGAGAAGGTGCTTGAGAGAGACAGAGACAGACAGAGACAGACAGAGAGAGAGATAGACAGACAGACAGACGGAGAGAGGGAGAGAGAAAAGATGCACCAGGTACAGTGCTAAACACGGATAGGAAGTCAGAGGATCTGAGTTCATTCTGTCCTTTACTAGCTATGTGACCTTGGGCAAGTCACTACCCACTTTTAGCCTCAGTTTCCCAGTCCATGAAGCAGAAATGATAATAGCATGTATTTCACTGGGCTGCTAAGGGATAAGTGAGATAATGCAGTGGATAGAGCACTGGCCTTGAAATCAAGAAGACTCATCTCCACGAGTCCAAATCTGGCTTCAGACACTCACTAGCTTGGGCAAGTCACTTTACCCTGTTTGCCTCAGTTTCCCCATAGGTAAAAATAAACTTTGCCAAAAAACCCCAAATGGGGTCACAAAGAGTCGGGCACAACTGAAACAACCCAATAACAAACAACATGCAAAATAAAATAGAGGATAATATTAATGGATTAAGTGCATAGGATCAGAAATGTAGAGCTAGAAGGGTCACAGCCTTGACCCCCTCATTTTAGATATAAGGAAACTGAGGCACAGATAGTCTGATTTGCCCAAGGTCACCTGGGTAACAGAGCTGGGCTTCACACACAGGTCCTGTGACTCTGAGACCTCTAAACTGTGGAAGCACAAGTGTGTGTGTGTGTGTGTGTGTGTGTGTGTGTGTGTGTGCATGAGCAGGATTGTGACCCACCTTGGGAAGCTGATAAAAGAGATTAAGAAGAGCAGATATTTTTTTTCTCTTTACTCTTGGTTATTAGGACAATTAAGCATTTTTACAACTGCACTTGCATGCACACAAACTGCTTTTCCAAGGAGAAATGGTGGAAGGAGACAGGAAATCTCCCAGGAGACAAATGGAAAACTCTGAGCTCCATCTCCCACTCACTGGAAACAGCTAAATCCTTCTGACACTGGGATGTGTGTGTAGGGCTTCTCCCTCTGCAGCAGCAGGAGAGATGAGCCCATCCCCAGATTAAGGCTCATTTACTCTCTAACCAAAGGATAAAGTTCTCCTTCTCCAGATTGGTCAGACCCACAGAGCCCTAAAGGACTATGGGACTTCCTTTTGAAATTTCATATTCTTTTTTTTTTTTTTTTTGGCTGTGGTAATTTCCTCAAAGTGTTCCCAGACTTTAGGTCCACCAGCTTCCCTGCTGCTGCTGCTAATAAACATTAATGGTAATCCTCTATCCCAGGCCATTACCAAAACATACATTTTAATAGATCCCCTTTCTTTTTATATGATGGGTAGTTTTTTCCAGTTCCTGTCCCTGATATCCCTGGGTAGGTAAACATGGCCAGGTCTGCCTTGTAAAGCATCTCCTTTTCTTGCCGGGCTCCAATAATAAATCATCTGTCTCAGTGGGTAACATGGTAATAATCTCCCAAACAGCAGGGTATGATTTTCTAGGCAGAAGATTAAGCGTCCTTAATCTGATCAAGGAAGAACAGAGAAGATGAATCTTATTTAGAAAGGGCTGATTTTTAGTGGCTGAACAAGAGCCAAACAGGCAAGCCAGCAGAAAGATTCCATTTTTCTAACTCTGAAGAGAGGCATCATAAGTCTCCAGGGGAGGTTCTCTTTGTACATGGCTGAGACCACAAACCCTGTCCATGGGCAACCAACCATGAAACTGGCTCAATCTCCAACTTTAATACTTTCATGATGCTCTCTAATGACCCAGAGGGGCCGCTACAAGTGCCCTCCCTTTTTTCTTATAATGCCAGGGTCAGTCTGACAACATATAAATAAGTACTTGGGTCTATAGTTACATGAGAGGCAGCATGGAATAGTGGGGAGTTTCCCTTAGTCCCCAAAAGACCTGGGTTCAAGTCCCAGCTCTGATACTTATTGGTGTGTGACTCTAGACAAGTTACCAAAATCTCAGTGCCCTCTTTAGGACGAGGAATGGCAGAGAAGATGCTGATCCTCATTGGCAAACAGAGAAGGAAACAGGTTCCCTGATTTGCCAAAGGTCACTCAGCCACTGTGGATCTCTAAGCCTCCAGGTCCTAGTCTGCTGACCTTTCCACACATTGAGACTGACGAAATGACCAGACCAGGATCTCTAGAAAACAGCATAATGACAGAATGATGGAACCAAATCCAGAATCACCTGGGTTCAAATCCTGTCTCTGACACTGAGCGCCAATTAATACTGCTATGCTTCAGCCTACTTATCCCCTAAAATGGGTCCATAATAATCATAACCCCGTCAGGGTTGCTGTGAGGTTCAAATGAAATAATGGCTGCCTTTACATTGCTACAGGCATGTAAACTATGACTCCTCTCTCCAGCAGGGTATAATCTCAACAGGTAGGAGAGAGGAGGGTGGTCTCTGAGGCATGCTAACAAAGGGGGAGCTACTCTTCAGAGAGTGGGCAAAACCTCAAGCATGAGGTCCTGCCCTGAGACCAGGTTAGATCCTGGCCAGTCACATAGTCAGGGCAGGTCCTCAGTGGCCAAATTGGACCTGCCATCCTGCTGTCTCCTCACTCATGTGGGTTAGACCATTACTGTCAGATTGATAAATAATGAAGATGATGCTTATTGCTCCCTAAAGATGACCTGCTGCTGAGTCATGGCATCTCAGACTTGGGGTTGGGAAGAATGGCTTCCGGGCTTTCCTGACTCAGACACTTACTAGCTGTGCAGCCCTGGGGAAATTAACTTCCCTGGGTCTTGATTTCCTCATCTGTAAAATGAGGGTCCAAATTCAATGGCCTCTGGGGGGGCCTTCCAGCCCTAATCTAGGACCCCCTAGACTTCAGTCAAATGCACAGATTCTTGAGGGGGGGGCAAAGTGAAGTGACTTGCCTAAGGTTACACAGCTAGTGTCCCAGGCTGGATTTGAACTCAGCTCCTCCTGACTCTGGGCCAGTGCTCTATCCACTACACCCCAGCTGCCCCAATCTAGGGATTTTTTTTTTATTGCGGGGCAGTGGGGGTTAAGTGACTTGCCCAAGGTCACACAGCTAGTAAGTGTCAAGTGTCTGAGGCCGAATTTGAACTCAGGTACTCCTGAATCCAGGGCCGGTGCTTTATCCACTGCGCCACCTAGCTGCCCCAATCTAGGGATTTTTAAACTTGTGTCTGTGCACTTTAAAAATATATATAACTCTTTATTATTGGTTTCCTTTGTAATTGTATGCATTTCTTTTGTGAATTAAAAATTATGATTCTGAGACAGTGTCCAGAGGCCTCTCTAGATCACCAACGGGACCCATGATACCCTTTGGCATAACACCCAAAGGATTCAACTCCAATATGGACTAACCTGCACCTTTAACAAGAAAAACTTAATGGCAAGTGGTCACTGAGACCGTAGCTAAATTAAAGGTCTCCGAAGGGAGCCCGTCCCGCTTTGGGATAACTAATTGTTAAGAGTTTTTCTTTACATTATGCCTACATCTGCCTCTCAGCACTGCCCACCGACTGCTTTTATTTGGACGATCTGGAGCCTTTTAAATCACTTTAAGACAGATGCCCTGCCCCCCCCCCCCAGTCCGCACTCCAGCCCTCTCACTTAGGAGCTCAGGAAACTGAAGCGCGGAGGGGTGGGGGGGTGGGGTGTGTGTGTGTGTGTGATTGGCCCAAGGTCACACAGGTACTGAGACCACAGGGAGGATTTGAACCAAGCCCTCTAACTCCAGAGCTGGCCCATCCTCGGATGGCATGGTCACCATGATGGCCGCCATCTTATCGCCATCTCAGCCAGAGCCTTCCTTACCCCACCACAATCTCGCTTTCACCTCCCCATTTGGGCTTATTTCAAATTATTCCCTTCCCTGAGAACTCTCTCTACTAGCTCACTGTCCCACCCGCTAGTCTCCCGCCTGGGAGTCAACTCCCCGTGTCTGCATCACACTCCCTCCCCACCATCCATCCCTCTTGGAATCCCTTCTGTCTCCTGGCTGAGATCCTTCTGGATTCCCTCGGTTGTCATACTCCCTCGCTCCTAAAAATGCCTTCGTGTTAACTTCTGTGTATACACTGAAGCCCTGCCAGGAAGCAGAGGCTGTCCCCCAATTCTGCCATCGGACTGACGGGGCGCCCCGTCCAGCCTCAGTGAAGGCAGGACCGTGTTCTTTTTAGCTCTGCGTCTTCAATGGGGAGCATGCAGCAGGTGCTCAATAAATGCCCTTGCCGTCCTCCACCATTGCTGGCTATGGAGCCACAGACAGAAGGAAATGCCTCACAGGGTTGTTGTGAGGCTCCATCGACAACAAAGAGCTGCTTCTACTCTAAATGGGGAGGAGAGGGAATGGGCTGCCTCAGAGGCTTGCCAGCCAGCGGGGGAAAGAACGCTGGGACCCCGGGCTCCCTCTCTGAGGACGCTAAGAATGCCGTCCAGGACGGCGCTGAAGCGGGGCTGCCATGTCCCCCTGGGTCAGTGTGGAGGCTCACGTTGGGTCCTCCGCCTTCATGACCCTGTAGTCCTCCACAACAAAGGCAACACACAAGAGAGACTCTTACATTGAGGTGCAGAGAGAGCGGGAAAGCTACTGCCGGGGTCCTGAGGGGGACCTAGGGAGAGCGGAGGGTGCTGCCCCGCACACATCCGCGACGTAAGGAAGCCAGGCTGCCCCGCACACATCCACGAGGTAAGGAAGCCAGGCTGCCCAGAGAGAGAAGCCAGAGTCACCGTGACAGACAAAAGGCTATTTATACGAAAGCCCTCCGGGTACGCTCTGAGACGAGACGCTCCCACAGGATGCGCCCTGGTTATCCCAGCCCTTGCCAAAAGCCTGTCTTTGATTTCCTCTCCAGGGAAACCTAAGTCTGTGCCAGCCTTGCCCTTGGGTTTTCGAGGAAGGATGGAGCTGTCCAATGCAAGGGCATTGCACTTGATGGGTAGGGAGAGAACCAGGAAAGAAGTGGCAAGAGCCCAGGAGGTTTCAGTCCCTGGCAGAGCCTCTGCTTGCAGAACCCTGTTAGGAGAGCTGCTCATTCTGTCAGCAGACAGGCCTCGGAGGCGTAGGAAGTCTGCCACCGAGGCTGGCGGAGAGGGGACACTGGGGTTTTGTTCAGAACAGAGAGCTACAGTGTGTATATTCACCTATGGCTGGGCCCTGGAGCTGAGACGGGGAAAGGAAGACACTGCAGGCCATTGCTTGGCAGACTTCCACGGGTGTCCATCCATCCTGGTCCTCCCCTGCTCCCCATTCTCCCTTGCTCTGGAGACAGGAGATCCTGTTCCCTGGAAAAGCTGATAAGGAGTGTTGTCTCCCCCGTTATTAGCTCCCGGAGGACAGGCACTTTTTTTGGCCTTTCTTTTTATTCCCAGTAGGTGCTTAAGAAATGCTTCTTCTAGCTGTGTGACTCTGGGCAAGTCACTTAACCCCCATTGCCTAAAAAAAAAAAAAAAAAAAAAAAAAAAAAAAAAAAAAAAAGAAATGCTTCTTGACTTGAACTGCCTGCCCTCAAGGAGCTTATTCTCCACCCATATAGGGAAACATGGCTAGGGAAAGAGTCACAGAGATGGTGACTAGAACCATGTGGTCACTCAATTATCAGCATGTCCTTTCCAGAAGCAAGGTGGTATTAATCTGTCCCCAGACCTTGAGGCGGAAAGGGTTTGGTGGGTGGGGAGCCCTTGGCTCCAGCTCACCAATCAGGACAGCCTAGCCCCAGGGCAGAGCTCCAACCTGGAGGGAACTCACTCCCTCAGGCAGGAATCGTTGGGGAGGGATCTGCTTCACCTGCAGTAGCAGGGGATTGGTTAAAATGGCCAGGATGGATGGCTGGAGACCCAAGTACACCCCCACACACACACACACAACCCCGCATGATCTCTGCTTCCTTCCCACCGCCATCCGTAGCCTCCTCCCACCCAAGGCCCTAAATGGGTCTTAGTGAAGGGCAGACCCCTCCTTTAGCAGTGGCTCCTGGAGAAGCCGGGAGCCATGGACAGCGGTGATAATCAAACCCAGTCAGTGATCAATCGTTCTCCCCCCTTTCCTCGCCCACAAACGTCCCACCTACCTGGAGGAGGAAATCGAAGAGGGCTAGCCGTGCCCACTCGGTGTGGTGGATGCCCAAGCAGGGGGCCTCCCCCAGCGGAGCCCCAGAGCCGGCCATGCCGCAGCGGAGCCGGAGCAGGGCCTGGTACTGCAGCCATCCCAGGGCAAAGGAGTTCTGATCATTGTCACTGTCCTTCAGGTGCCAGATGTCAGGGGCCCACCAGACCACAGGACGGGCCTCTCCCCTGGTGAAGCGGTAGGGCAGCAGGGGGCTGTGAAAGTGTCTCGCTACCACGGGCAAACTGCGGGACAAGCCGAGCACCCGGTCCAGGTGAAAGGAGAGGACCTCAAAGAGGTCCTTGGGCCGCTTGATCAGCCCACAGAGTCCCTCCGAGCACTGCTGGCTGAGGTCAGGGGGAAAGGCATCGTGGACATTGTCCTTAGAGAGACCGACTCGGAGGACCTGCCCATGCCCGGGGACCCTCGCTGTGCCGGTCACCTCTCCCTGGGCCAGCAGCCTCATCTTCCACACGTCATCCTCTGTGAACCACGGCGGGATTTCACCCGCCCCTTTATGGCTATCCTTCCCAGTCATCCCAGCGGCACACCAGACAGAGCCCCGAAGTTCTTCGGCAGAACCTGGCCACAAACCAGCTGTCCGGCCCTGGGCAGAGCTGCCAGCTCGCCCCTCGTCCCTCGGACCCCAGTCCCCCTTCCCAGCTCCAACCACCTGAACGTCTGGATGAGGTGGGGTGGGCCAACCCTGAGCAGGTCTGACGCCCCCAAGGAGGGCTGTGATAAGGGGCCTCCCAGCTGGCAAAGCCCTCCGGATGACGCTTCTTTCGGGAGAGGCAGCAGGAGAGACCTTCTGGATGGGCAGCTCCGGGAAGCGGTCACCATGCCGGGCATGCTTCAAAGCCAAAGGGCCCCCGGCATCCTTCCTGCTCGTGCCCAGGTGTCTCGTGCCTCTGGGGTCTCTCAGAGCGACAGCGACGGCAGCAGCAGCCACAGCATCCCTCCTGGCCCGGCCCCGGGATGTCTGGGACTCACCAGGATGGGGACGGCCGGGGCCCGCGCTGCCTCTGGAGCCCCCATCGTCCTTGCAGACCAAACTGGAGTTCCTCAGGGAGGCCCATCCTTCCCAGGGGCCCATGGCTGCCACCTCCTGACCCTGACTGGAGCTTGGGGCTGGAGGAACGGCCCCCACCCCCCTGAGGGGTCGGCCGGCCCATTGAGGAGACTCCGCAGGAGCCCCGGGGTCGTGGGCTGGGAGGCCTGGGGAGAAGCCGGTGAGGGCTGCCATGGACAGGGCCAGGAAGAAGCAAAAGCCGGTGAGAGGTCGCCTTTTCCCACGCAGCCTCCTCCAGAGCCAGGAAGCCTGGGAAGGCAAAGGCAGAGAGAGGAAGCCTTGAGAAACGCACCCTGAGTCTAGGAACACAATCCAGGCAGGCCCTGCTCCAAGAAGGCCTGGCTGGCACAGAACTGGGGTGGGGGGTCAGGCTCAAAGGACCCAAGCTCTCCCACTGGAGGGGAACTTAGGAGCCACCCAGTCCTACCTCCTCATTTTATAGATGGGGAAAATGAGGCCTATAGGGTAGGGGGAAATGACTTGCCCAAGGTCCTACATGGGAGAGTTGGGATTCGTAACCATCAGCATTTATTAGGCACCCATTGTGCCTAATGAAGCTTTTATTTTTTTATTATGCTTGGTGTTTGGAACAAAAAGACAGAAATGAAACAGACCCTGCCCTCAAATAGCTTATATTCTAGCTGGTCCTCTGACTCCTTCAAGGTACCAATCATAGAGCATTTGGATCCAAACAGATCTCACGAGGCTGGCATGATAGAGTGGGTTTAGAATCTAAGGTTCTGCTGATGGACACTGAATGCGGCTTGAAGCAGACTTGTTTTACTTTGTTTTTCTTGCATTTTGGTGTGTTTTCTTTCACAACATGGCTAATATGGAAAGAACTTTTGCAGGATTTCACATGTATAATTGAGATATTGTCATCTCAAGGGTGTGGGAGGGGCTGGAGAGAGGGAGAGAATCTGGAACTCAAAATTTTACAAAACAAATGTTAAAAAATCTTACATGTAATTGGAAAATATTTAATCAAACAAATAATATTATATATATTATACATATTTGGGTTTTTTAATCACCTGAGGTTCTGGGTTCAAATCCTGGGTCTGCTACATACCCTCTTTGTGACCTTGGGATGACGATGATGGTGTCGCCTAGAATTTACATAGCAATTCAAAGTTTGCAACATGTTTGGCATAAATCCTCTAATTTGAGCCTTACAACAGCGCTGGGAGGTGGGTGCTATCATTTATCCCCATTTTACAGATGAAGAAACAGGCTGAGAGACGTTAAATGCTCAGAGTCATACAGCAAGTATGTGTCTGAGACAGGATTTGAACTCAGGTCTTCCTGACTCCAGCAATGCTCCTCACTTCACCTCCTGACTAGGACGGGTCACAGATTTAACCGGTCAAGTGGCCTGACCATGAGGTCTGGAGAGGGGGCCGGGCAGATGGGTCGGGCAGCAGAGGCTGACAACTTTCTCACAGTTTGCCTCGGGACACACGGCTATAAACTAGGTCTGTGACTTCACTTCAGTCACCTTTGCCTCTCGCTCCTGCGGTGCCCTCCCCTACCCACAAATACACCCTCCAATCAGCTGGCCCTGTCCAGTCCATTCTCCCTCCAGAGATTCTCTCCCATCCACCCCCTTCTCCCCAGTCTCATTGGCATCTACATTCTGAGGCTGTCAGAGACTAATGGGTTTTCTCATCCCTTCCCAGAAGCGTCCCTCCACAGCGCCCCACCAAAGCTGCCCACTCAGGATCATTTGCGGCTTCTGGAGAGACCCAGGCCCATTTTCCTTTCCCAGCTAATCAAACCACGAGTCAAAGGAGGTTGAAAGTGAAGCCGACGGACTGTCTGTCAGCATTTCCCTGAAAACATCCTGTTCCCTGACTGGCCCTGATTTCTCTGCCCAGCCCCTTCCCAGCCCTGTCCAGGCTCATAGTCCTCTGGGCCTTAAAATTCCCACACCCATGATGGGCAAAGAGTGATGAAGAAGGGGTTTCTTGGGTCACATGTGTCTGGGACTCAGTTTCCCCAATATAAAACAGAGGCAAGAAGACGCAGTTCACCTCCTTGTGGCCTTTCTTGATTTCCTCCCCACCCCCACAGTGAAAAACGGTCTCTCCCCAAACTTCCCAGGAGCATCTTGTCTGGACCTCTGTCCCTGTTCTGCCCCATATTGTGTTATACACGTCTGCGTGCATGTTTCTCCTATCAAAGCTTCTAAAAGACAGTTAGCTCATCCTCCTAGAACTCATGGTCAGTGGAGGGCGCGGCACACAGCAAAATTCTTTTGTACAAAATCATATGGGGGGGCAGCTAGGTGGCTCAGTGGATAGAGCACCAGCCCTGGAGTCAGGAGTACCTGAGTTCAAATCCGGCCTCAGACACTTAACACTTAATAGCTGTGTGACCCTGGGCAAGTCACTTAACCCCAATTGCCTCACTAAAAAAAAAAAAAAAGATTAAAAATCATATGGGCAGAGTAGAGCAGGAGGTGGTAGGTTGTAGTATTTGAGGTCAGGGTGGGTGGAGGAGGTGTTATCACTCGGAGATCACGAAGGCTTCCTGGAGGAGGTGAAATGTCAACGGGGCTTTAAAAGAGCCTAGATCAGGAGCCAGAAGGGACCTTAGAAGGCATCCAGTGCCATCCTTCTTATTTTACAGATGGGGAAACTGAGGACCCAGAGATGGAGGGACATCATCTAGGATCCTTAGATCCAAAGGTGGCAAGGACCTCAAAGGCCATCCAGCCCAACCCCCATCATGTTAAAGATGAGCAAACTGAGACCTGGGAAGAGGAAGCAACAAGCATGGCCGGGGTGGGGTCTGTGGGGCTTCAGATCAAGGGCTCTTTCCAGGGCCCCACGAGGCCTCCAAGATCTTAGGAAGCAATCCTGAGCCCGATGGGGGAGGACGCCTAGGCAGGCTCTCTCAGCTAGCAGCAATGCCGGAGACACACAAACACACAGTCACTATACAATCCAGTTCTATGCAGTTCCCCAATCATCCGCTCCCTCCTGCTTGTCATTATGGGGCTGAATAAAGAGGTGGAGAGTCAGGAATAAAAAGGAGTTAGAAAGCCCAATTCAGATGGCCCTCTGATGGTGCATTCACACACACACACACACACACACACACACACACACACACACACACTCTTCTCTCTCTCCTCCCTCTCCCTCTTTTCTTTCTTTTCTCTCTCTCCCTCCCTCCCTCCCCCTCTCTCACAATACTCTTTTCTCTCTCCTCCATCTCCCTCCCTCCTTCTCTCTCCCTCTCCCTCTCTCTCTCACACCCACCCTCTCATATACACATTCTTTTTCTATCTCTTACATACACACACTCTTTTCTTTCTCCTCCATCCTTCTCCCTCTCTCTCCCCCTCTCCCTTCCTCCTTCCTTCCCTCTCCCTCTCTCTCACACACACCCTCTCATACACACATTCTTTTTCTCTCTCTTACATACACACACACACTTTTTTCTCTCTCCTCCCTCCATTTCTCTCTCCCTCTCCCTCTCTCACACACCCACCCTCTCATATACACATTCTCTTTTTCTCTCTCTTACATATACACACTCTCTTACACATACATACACACACACTCACATATATTCAAACACATGCAAACACATTTAAACACATCCTTACCCAGTCGTTCACACACTTCCGCACTCACACACACCGAGGACAGACAATGGGACTGTCTGTGGAAATAAACAAAATAACCTCAGGGGAATGGTTGAAGCCTCGAGTGCCGCTGCCAGTGGGCTTTGTGTCCTCCTCTCTTGTCACAGCCACCAGCCACCTCCCACTGGGGAGGGTTGAGGCAGAATAAAATGTGCTGTGGAAGGGGAGGGGCTCCTTCCTGTCATCTTCTCAGTAGATCTCAGGACCTGACAGAACAAACCCTCACCCGCTTTTCAATATTGTTGTTGTTGCTGCTGCTGCTGTTTATCCTTCATTCTGGAAGAGGGCCATGACATCAGGAGCTGATGTCACAGCTTGCAGGGAATGGGATTTAAGTGCAGGAGGGCTGAGTCAGCCCCTTAAAAAGGAGACTCTCCTGCTCTGCACCATTTAAATGTCCTTTGCAGAGATGTCATATGACCTCTCTGTCTCTGCCTCTGCTGTCTGTCTGTCTGTCTCTAGCAACTTCAAGGAAAGCCTCAGAGAGACCCCAATCCCAGCATTTGGACTCAGAAAGGACCACAGGCCCACTGAGTGTGGTCCTCTCTGCCTTGTTTCTGACCAGTGGTCATGGAGACTCAGAGTGAAGATTTCCAGTGACTTGCCCAAGGTCACACAGCCAGCACTGTTGGAAGCCACACTTGAACCCAGGTCTTCTCCCTGCCCTCTGAGCCCCTTTTCATTCACAGACCTCCTTAAATTGCTTCTCCTTTTTTACGGGAAGAAGGACTTTTGGGAGAAAACGACCATCTGGCTCCCCAACAAGTGAGCTGGAGCAGCCGAGGTCCACGTGGCAGAGTGCAGGTGGTGAGCTGGGACGCTCTCCCCAGCGTTGCTATTCAGGCGCTATGGCGCAAGGGAGTCAGGGCATGCCAGGAATTCCTGTCTTCCTTGGCGTGCCTTCATTCTGGGAGGCAGCCCAGCCCAGCCCAGCCCTGGGCCTTTTCAAACAGAAAGATTCTTTCCCCCAGAAACACAAGACCTGACCAGGACGATTTCACAACCTTCCAAAGCCTGGTGCAGACAGTGTCTGATCACCCCTAGCCTCCAAGGATGAGTAGTGGCCAGGGCTCTCCCCATCGGACAAAAGGAAAAGAAGGAACTAGACCACAGGAACAGCAGGAAGGGACCTCTGAGGTCATTTAGTCCAATCCTGTCATTTTAAAGTGTGTGGTGCAGCTAGGTGGCACAGTGGATAGAGCACCAGCCCTGGATTCAGGAGGACCTGAGTTCAAATCCGGCCTCAGACGCTTAACACTTACTAGCTGTGTGACCCTAGGCAAGTCACTCAACCCCAATTGCCACGTGCAAAAAAAAAAAAAAAAAAAGAAAAGAAAAGAAAAGTGTGTGTGTGTGTGTGGGGGGGGAACTGAGGTCCAGAGAGCTGGCCTCACTTACCCATGAAACCAACCCACCATGAGCCAGATCTCCAGGTACTCTCCAGGCTCCTAGTAAGGAACATTTCTCTCAGTGCTACATGGGAGGCAGCGTGGTATCCTGGAGAGAGAACTGGGCGGAACGTCAGGAAGATACTTCAGCACCAACCTCTGACCCATCCTGGCTCCGACTTGCCAACCTACATTTGTGGAGGCAATGTCCCCACCTGGGAGTTCCTTAGATCAGTAAAATCACAAGCCCAGCCCCTGTGCCAAATCCTATATTTTGTGTCAATGTGTGTGTGTGTGTGTGTGTGTGTGTGTGTGTATATATATATATATATATATATTTTGCTGGGCAATGAGGGTTAAGTGACTTGCCCAGGGTCACACAGCTAGTAAGTGTCAAGTGTCTGAGGTTGGATTTGAACTCAGGTCCTCCTGAATCCACGGCCGGTGCTTTATCCATTGCGCCACCTAGCTGCCCCAATTTGTATGTATTTGTACACTGAAGTGTTGTTTCCCTCTGATAAACTGTAAGCTCTTTGAGGAGAGGACTTCCACTTCTGTCTGCATTGAGAGAGCACCCTGTGCTGATGGAATCAAAGGTGCAAGTGAATAAAAGGAAAAGGGGAAGGGGGGTGGTACTGAAGGGAAAATTAGAAAATGTGCTTCCCTCTCTGCAAAGGTGAGGACTGTGGGTGTGGAATACAGCATACACTGTCAGGCTCAGCTGATGTGCTACTTGGTTTTGCTGAACCACCTTCCCACCCCCTCCCCTCTTTTTTCTTTGTTACAAGTGGAGGATTGCTCTTTGGGTAGGGCAATGCGTGGTGGGTATATTTGGAAATATGGCAATGTCAAAACCAAAGGTATCAATTAAAAATGTAAAGAAAAAGAAAGCATTTTTTAAAACCCTAATTCTTTATGCTTTATAGACTGCTTTCCTCATAATAACCTTGTGGGCTACATGGAGCATGCATCATTATTACATCATTATAGAGAGAGGTTCAGAGAAATCAAATTACTTTCCCAGGGTCACAGAACTAGTAAGAATAAGAGCACAGATTTGTTGCCTAGGGTCCTCCTGGTTTATCATGCTGCCCCATCCCACCTGCACCCCGCCCCCTCCCAAAGCCTGGATCTGTCCCTTTGCCATCAGCTCCAATATCTCTCTTGCAAAAACTCCTCCTTGCCTTTATCAGGTTTCCAAGAGACGGCTTGGAACCGAAGCTTGGCAGGACACAGGAAACCGTGCCCAGCTTTGCAGTGGAACAAATGCCCCAGATGGATAGTTTCATGGAGCTGTCCAGGAGACTGTCCTTGAAGCCCAGCCTCTGAGAGCCACCAAATGCAGCAGCTCATTTGTTAAAGTCCAAGCCCTGGTGGCATGTGGGGGAGGGCTGTGGCAAGCTCGGACCTGCTGATCATTTATTCATGCTCCACAAATAATTACTAAGTGCCTACCATGGATCAGGCACTGCAGGGGAGAGAAAATCATGGAAACAAAATCTGAGAGTCAGAAGGACCCAGCTGCCATCCAGTCCAATGCACAGACCATAGGTGAGGAATGGTCATCAAGCCTCCAAGGAGAGGGAATCCATGTGCCAAACACGGTGCTAAATGCTAGGGATACAAAGAAAGGCAAAAGCCTGGCCCCTGCCCTCAGGAAGCATGCATTCTAATGGGAGAGACTATATGCCTCTAACCAGTTATAGACAAGATCGATGCAGTGTATGGAAGGGAAGGTGATCTGAAACAAGAACAAGGCATTGCGCTCTGGAATAGCTCTGATGGTCAGGAAGTTCTTCCTAATCTCAATCTTAAATTTGTCCCATTGTAACTTCATTCTGTCCCCACAGAGTTCTTGGGGTCTTCCTGAGAAGTGGAAGTGGTTTTCTAGTACTATAGCTTGAAAGCTCCCACTAGTGTACTTCCCTCCGTGATTATCAAGTGATATCAATTAGTCAGCCAAGGTGAATTAGGTTTTAAATTTAATTTAGGTATTTCTCATAATATTATAATTGATCTCTCTCAAAAGTCTGATACACTCTCTCCTACCAGCACATGCAGAGCCCAGGTTCCAAATTTTCTCATGAACTATTTGTGCCTGACCTGTGGCGGAGCCTTCCAAGCTCATATTGGTCTGAACAGTCACATTAGAACACACTGTACCTTGACCCCAACATAGTGCTGTCATTTTGGTCCTCTTCAAGCATAAAGGACAACAAGCACAGAGTCCAGGAGCAAATGGGCTAAAGCTTAGAGAGTATTCATTGCCAAGGGGTAGCTCACATCTTTTCATATCATATTTCATATAATAACTTATCAATTATTTGGCTAGTGTCCTCAAGATGTTCCTCCTGGGTCTGGGATCACTTTTTGCTTGGTTCCTTGTAAATCCTCGAATCTGCCCTTTTCATTTTATCTCTGGCTCCCCTTGCAGACATTGTCCTCAACCATCGCCATCCTGAAGACACTGCAAATGTACTGATGAAAAAGTGTGAATCCTTCAGTACTCTGAAGTTCACAAGGTCCTCCTCCAGCCAATGGGGTTGGAAGGAGAAGGAAATGAAAGAAACAGAGGCTGAGGCACTTACTCCCTTCCCATAAGGTCATTTCTTCTATGGAATCCCCAAAACTCTTAGGGGACAGAATAAAGTTACAATGAGGCAAATTGAAGCTGGAGGCTTCTACCACTAAGCAGTAGACACTTGAATCCCTGGGTTCCAAACTGGCTTGCTATTTTATAAAATATCCATAGGGGCAATCAAATCTCATCAACCAATTTGAACATCCTTCCTGTGCAACATCACCCCATTCAGCCAATGGTTTTCAAGAACATCTAAATTAATTGAGGACTTTTCCCACACTCAATCTACAGCCTTTGAGTGATTAATTGAACAGAGAAGTATTCTCCCTCACTTAAAACAGCAAAGTCTAGTATCTTAATATTTACTTTAAGTGGGGGTGGAGGAGATTTGATAGTTCGACTCCATTGGACCCAGTTCTTACAAGTGGTCCCTAGTGATAGTCTACTGATTTTCTATATAAAGCGGCCACTCTCTATAGATGATCAGGACACACTTTCAGATCCAGACAGGTTTCAGAAATTTGTTTGGGTTCTTTAGGTGTCAGTTTGCTCAAAACTTTGTCATAACTCACCTTCACAAGCCCTTCCGATTATAAAGAAAATTCCATGTAGAACACCTCCACCTAAAGCCTTCAGGAAATACATTTTGCCATCCTGATGGTTCCTATGTTTGTAAAATGTTAGTGTTTATCTCTTTGCAATGTGCTCTGCTCTTGGACTCATACCCATTTAGTTGCATGTTCTTTCTATACAGTGGATCAATCACCCATTGTCTCTTCAACAAGACCCTTTCATCTCATCACCCTCCAGAAATGGAATGTTGAAATCTAAAACTAATGGAGGAATGAGGACATGCAGAAAAGCTTGTTTCTTTTTTTTCCCAAAAAGAATTAAAAAAAGAAAATACAGTTCCAAGTTGGATCCATCTCCTGGATTCTCAAAGACTTGTATCCCACTGGGGAAAAATAAATCAACTTTTTTTAAAGAACAAACTTCTCTGATCATCTTTGCAGCTATGCTTGGTTTCCAACAACCCGAGGAATGTTGGCAGCTCTGTGAACTACATAAAGAGAAAGGCTTCAAAATGGCAACGAGCAGACTTTCTGACCTGCTTTGCACAGTCTCCCTAGGGACATTCTTGAGAAAGAACAAGCTGATAGATAACATTGGCAAAATACCCTCTGAATAGAAGTAGTTAATGGAATCTTTACTTAAGGAGAGGCATGGGAAATGAAGGAAAGAAAGGGAAGGTGACATTGGCAAGTCAAGGCAATAGCTCAACAGATAGAACAAAGTCTATTGTTTTTGCCTCTTTTTGCATCTAATGCGCATTCCAATTGAGCAGAAGCCCCCAAAGCCACCCATTTCAACACTCTACATGCCATCTCGTCTTCTCTGCTGTGCTCTACACAACAGTGCTCAGTTCAACCTACCAGACATCTATTAAAAAGATAACAATCATAATTATATAACATTGTAAGGTTTGTGAAGGTCTTTATGAACATTCTTTTATTTTATCCTCATACAAATAGACTCTGCCCTCAAAGAGGTTCTGTTTTGCTAGGGGATACATACACCATGTGCCCAACTGAGTAAATATTTCAAGGGAAGATCAAGCATAAACAATGGGGATAGATCTTCCCAGAGGAGGTAGCAATTGAGCAATTGAGCTGGATTCTAAAAGGCAGAGATGGGGAAGGAGGTGAAATGGTGTTTGCATGTTCACAGATGATGGAGCTAAAATGCCAAGTTAGGAGAATAGCTCACAGAACATTTGGGTTGAAATAAAACGTGCTTACAAGGGAGTCACATGATTCAAAGATAGACTAGGATGGTGGCATTAGACTACTGAGGCTCTTGAACACCAGGCTGAGGAATTTGTATCTTACTTTGTATCTCACTTTATTCTCACAGAGTAAGCCCCTGACCTCAAGAAGGAGAATGGAGTCTAAAAAAGAGCGCCCCTAACTTGGACTCCATGAACTTGGTTTTATTTAAATATTTTGATAACTATTTCAGTAGAATTGGTTTTCTTTATAATCCCATTGCTATGCATTTAAGAACATGGTTCTGGAAGAGGCCTGTAGGTTTTACCAGACTTCACAAGGGACCCACAACACAAAAAAGCTAAGAAGCCCTGGTTCAAGAAGACTGAAAATATAGGAAGGGGGAGATCATGAAAAAATGTAAATGCTGAACAGACAAGATTGTTGATAATTGACTCTAGGGGCAATGGCAAGCCCTGGAAGTTTATTGAGGGGTGTGTGTGTGTGTGTGTGTGTGTGTGTGTGTGTGTGTGTGTATCTTTCCAGGGGAAGGATCTAGCAGATTGGGGGGGACCAGGAAAGGCTTGAGGAATCCAGGTCTTCCTGGTTTGGAGGCCAGCTTTCTATTGGCTCCACCCCCACTCATTGCCTGCTATCTTCAATAATATTATTCCTGTTTCTCCTGTGCTTCCATCTGCCCTTTCCCTCACTTTGCTAGCTTCATTTTAAATGGCCACCTGTAGGCTGCTTGGTGTAGTCTGTCCAGATCCAGGCTGGCTCAGGGGTCTATGAGGCCACAGGGGGTTTTCTATCCTACTTTCTAACTCACTCAAGGTTTGGACAAATTGGAACAAATGAGGAGCCTCCTAAAGGGCTAGATAAAAACCTCAAGTGACCATCCCCTGTGGAACCTCATTAACAGCCCAAGGGCTGGGAAGTGAGGAGCTGGCATCAGGACTAGTGAAGACACAAGAGAGGACAAAGGCAGCCATCACCCCGAATCCTGCGGGAGCTTCTAAGCAGAGAAAGCCTGTGGAGGGAGATGACCAGTGTGGCTTTGTCTTTGCCGACCACATCTTGTTTGGACCCAGGCTGGGCTCACCTCCCTCCCACTTGGGCGGGCAATCCAAGCCACTTGTCACCAAAACAACCACGAGTCCAGGATCTGCTTCTCATCTCTCCCTATGGAGGGAGCCAAGCATTCCTTCCCTTTGCCATCATCACCATCTATTTCAAGAGTAAGAAAGAACTTCCCTCTCACTGACTCTGGCCAGGCTATTGTCCACTTTCATAAACGTCAAGGAGAAAGGAGAACATTTAAGCAAAGGAAGAGGATGATTGCTTACCAGCCCGGGCTTTGTCTTCCTAAGCCTCCTCCATCAGGCCAGGCTTAAAAGGTTTCTATATGAGGCCTGAGGCCCCCCTGGAAGAATAGCTCACATTTTTACTGCACTTTATGGATTCAAAGCACTTGCCCTGAAGCAGGAAAATCTAAATTCAAATCCAGCCACACTTACTAGTTGTGTGATTCTGGGTAAGTCGCTGAACCCCTGTCTGCCTCAGTTTCCTCATCTGTCAAATGGAGATAACAGCATCTGCCTCACAGGGTTATTGTGAGGATCAAATAAGATAATACAGTTATCCCTTCCACATCTTGGGGGTTAGGGGCAATCTAGAAAATCTGCATAAAAATTTTGGCCCTCTCTTTGCCCCAGAGAAGAAGTCTGATTTTTTTCTTTTTCATTTATGGGGTGTTTACAGTACCTTATTATAAAATTTGGATTGATATTATACAATACTATACATATCTTTTATGCATTTCTGAGTTTTTAAACTTTTTCTATGTAGTCTTCTGGCCTTCACATGTCGTCTGCAGCTTCTGCAAACCCCTCTCCTCATTTCCCATTTAATTCCTTATACCAACCCACGATATATCAAAACCTTGATGGGGAAAGTCACAACATGAAAGGGATTATTGTATTTGTAAAGTACTTTGCAAACCTTAAGGTACTATGTAAATGCTAGCTGTTTATTATTATTATTATTACCACCATTACTGAAACTACCATTATTCCTATTTTATAGATGAGGACACTAAGTCTCAGCAGGGTTCAACAACTTGACCGTGGTCATAGTGCTAGCAAGGAGCTGAGCTGGGACTGGACATCAATCCTTCTGGTACAACACATGGCCCAGGACTTTAGTATTTGTCTACTGTCCCATAGTAAATTGGTAGAAGCAGCAGGACACTCACCAAAGATTTACAAGCATTAGTCTCATAAATCATTCTCTTTAGCTGGCATTCCCTTCCCCCCACCTCAGGCTTTCCCCTGGAAACCTCTGCATTTGACTCATTTTGTCCTCATCCAGATTTCACCTAGGAATATCAGAATATGCAGCTCATTACAAAGCCTTAAAGATGTGGGTAAAAAGGGTCTTCAGCTCCTATGCAAGCACCCAAGCTAACAACACATATTGACTATAGGACAGTCTTTCACTACATGAAGAGAAGGGAAAACAACAGCCTAAGAACAATAAAAAAAATAATTCTCCCTCCAGTGAGTACCATCTACCTTGCAAGCATGTAACATAGTTCCTCCAGACATGTAGCAGTCGCTGGGGTATGCTGGAGCCAGCTTGAACCAGCTCAAACTGATTGTTAGGCTTTCAGTGTATTCAGAAATTGGCTTGATTTATTGATTTGCTGATTGTCTAGACTTAAGAAAATGATGGGGAAAATGTTACTAATACAGATTAATTGTCCATTGTGTTGGCTGTGCTTGTTTTTTCAGGAGAGGTGATTTTTAAACATTCACCAGAACATACTTGAGCAATGCCCTGTAGATCATATTCACCTTGAAAGGGAGATAACTTTGGGGATGCTACAGAAACAGCCCACCACTCTCCAATGAGCTCCTCACCACCCCAGGGACCTATACCGCTCCCCAGATTTATAGTACCATCCTAAGGCCTTAGGAGCAGCTCCAGCTCTAATACCAATGAGTGTGATATGTTCAGGACTACTTTGCCAGCATACTGAGTGCATCTGAAATGTGTCTGAGGCCCAGCACATCCTCAGCCCTGAAGGATTCTTGCAGTTGTACAGTCTAGCCATGAATAATGCACTACCCCAACCCCACCAGGGCACCTGATGGGTAAGAAAAAGCTACATGGCCACAAGATATCACCAGTGATATGAATAAGAAGCAGTGTAAACAAGACCATTGAGGGCACAGTGGGCTGGAAGAAGAGGCTGACCAGTCCTCTAGAGCAAGGGGTAATAAATGGATAGGCTGAGTGATGTTGTGGAGCCTGGAAAATGTCCAGAGAACCGGAAGAAGGCCCTTGTGGAGGACTTTGGGGAAGGCATGGACACAAATTGCAAAGCATAAGGCATGTGTGAGTTGAGATTTCCACAGGTAGGGAGGTGCATATACCAAGGAAATCATAGGTACATTGAGAGAATAGATTGGTCACTGGAAGGAGCCCCAGATTTGGAATGGGGACCCATGATTCAAATTATGACTGTCATTGACTATGTGAATGACATTGAAGGGGGCACTTAGGTGGCACAGAGGATAGAGCACTGACCCTGAAGTTAGGAGGACCTGAGTTCAAATCTGACCTCAGACACATATGAGCCGTGTGACCCTGGCTAAGTTACTTAACCCCATTTGCCTCAAACATCTGAGGCCATCTCCAGTTGTCCTGATGTATATCTTGCCACTGGACCCTGATGGCTCTGGAAGAAAGAGTGAGGCTGGTGACCTTGCACAGCCTTCCCTCACTTAAATCCTATTCATTGCAAGTCACGACGTCACCCCCATGTCATGGTCCTCTTTGAGAACAAAGAACAAACGACAACAACATGACATTGAACATGTCACTGAACTACCTTGATTTCTTCATCAGTAAAATGATTGGGCTGGTCTAGATGTCCCCATGGGTCCCTTCCCACTCTCAGTCTAAGATCCTGTGACCTCTATGGGCCTGGAAGGTTAATGAAGATTCTGAGAAAAGAGATGAGGAGAAAAGACATCCCACATTTGGGTAACTTGTCTTTGCCTGGGTCTCTCTGCAAATGGATCAGGTGATGCCACCTCTGGCCCTGTCACCTCAGAGGACCGGTGAGCTACAGCAAAGGAGGCTGGTATCAAGTGACGCCCTCCAGAGCCCAACCCTGATCCAGTGACCAAACGCCCGCCCTCTCAGCGTCTCCACTCAGCAAACACCATGGCCAGCAGCTTTCCCCACCCTGCTTCCACAGACACTGCCCCCCCCCCAGGCCAGGACAGAGATTGAGTTACCGAGGGAGTGTTGGGGGAGGGCCAAGCCAGGTGGGGTCTGATCAAAAAAGTCCTTGAAAATTGGCCCTTGGGATTTGTTAAACAAAGCCTGCCCTGAAAGCTCAAGAGGGAGAAGGAGATGGGAGTTTTCTCCAGCAGGATGTCTGGGGGCAGGGGGGTGGGGGGCGGGGCAGCCTGAGAGCTCAAGGCTTGATGGAAACAACTGGGCAAATGGCCTGTCCCAGGCAGGTGACCAGAGACAGAAGAATGAAATAGAAACCCCGGTAGTGGGGCCCAGGAGGGCTGGAGCTATAAGACCTAAGTAGTGGTAGGGGGACTCCCTAGCCATGCACCCCAAAATCACTTTGTGAGCCTACGAAGGAGGAGAGGGGGAGCAGAGGGAAGAAATGAGTTGCATTCTTTTTTTTTTTGCAGGGCAATGAGGGTTAAGTGACTTGCCCAGGGTCACACAGCTAGTAAGAGTCCAGTGTTTGAGGCTGGATTTGAACTCAGGTCTTCCTGAATCCAGGGCCAGTGCTTTATCCACTGTGCCACCTAGTCGCCTCCAATGAGTTGCATTTTTACAGAAAACATGACCCTGAAACAAGCAAGGCAGAAAGTAGGGGAGAAAGAAACCTAAGCATTGCATCCAAAGACCCCAGATCTAGAGCTATAAGGGACCTCAGTGGCCATTTGGCTCAACCTCCCAGTTTACAGATGGAGAAACTGAGGCACAGGGAAGTCAAAGGGACCTCAGAGGCCATCTGGGGTAATGCTGCAATCATCCACATTTTATAGAGAAGGGAACTAAGTCAAGGGGAGAAGTGACTTGTCCCAGGTCACATGAAGAATAAAAGAACCCAGATTCAAAGCCAGTAAGGGAAAGAAATGGAAAAGTCAGAGAGGAGGGAAGAGTAGAGATGACCTTTTGCCTCCTAGAAAATTCACATATGAGGAGAAGGCAGGGGAGGAGAGGGACTCACTACCTTTCCTCTGAGGATCACAGAATATTTATTGCAGAGAATCCTCAAAGACTACAAGGGGCAGAGTAGATCAGAGTGTCCAACTTGGAGCCATGGAGACCTGAATTCGAATCCTCATTCAGATACTTACTAGCTGTGTGCCCCTGAACAAATCCCTTGACCACCCTGTTCCTCAGCTTCTTCATCTATAAAATATGGATTTGAGGGGCAGCTAGATGGCGCAGTGGATAGAGCACTGGCTCTGGAGTCAGGAGGACCCGAGTTCAAATCTGGCCTCAGACACTTAACACTTACTAGCTGTGTGACCCTGGGCAAGTCACTTAACCCCAATTGCCTCACTAGAAAAAAAAAAATATGGATTTGAACCCAACTCAATCCAGTTCTCTCTAAGGTCTTTTCAACTGTAACTTTCTGGGATTTCTATGCTACTTACGTGCCCTGGATAGTGTTTAATACAACAAGAGAATTCAGAAATTGTAGATACTGAAAACTCAGGTCTTCCTGACCCAGGTGCAGAATTCTCTGTACACAGCCACACACAGGGACAGGGCTATCACCACATAGGAAGCCTGGGAAATTCTCACAGTGCCAGCCTGCTTGGTCAAGTTCTCTAGGGTAGAAAACTACTCTGTTCCCTGGCTGATCCTGCAGCATGCTGGGTAGAGTCTTAGCCTTGGAAACAGAAAAACCTGGGTTCAGATCCTGCCTCCAACACTTAGCTGATGCATGACCCTGAACACTAAACTGTTCTCAGCCTCAGTTTCTCCATCTGTAAAAGAATAATAGCAACTACCCCCCAAGGGTTCCTATAAGAATCAAGTGAGATAATAATGTGTATTGAGCACTTTGCAAACCATAAAAGTATTATCTATCTCTGTATCAATTCATCTATCTACACATCTATCTATCCATACATCTACTCATATATCCATCCATCCATCCATCCATTTATCTATCTATCTATCTATCTACTGGTCATCACTGAGTTATTACTGGCATTATCTGATCCCACAGGCCACAGGCACAGGGCAAATGCAAACAGACCAGTTAGTTGATGGGGTAGAGCCCCCCATCTCCCACACAACCAGAAAGCCCCCTCTAATCCCAGTACAACATTACTGGCCTAATTCGAAGGGCCTGGAAGTCAGCTACTGTTTTGCTGCCTTTGGTGTTGCTTTTTACATTCTGAAGGTCTACTTTCCTCCACAGCTCTGCCTGGGAAGCTTTGTGTTCATGAATAATAAGCAATGCCCAGGATCTCTCTCCCTTTGCTCATGCTCGCTGAGGGATGAGCAAGCCCAGAGAACACACTGAGCAGATCTCCCCAACAAAGGGTCCTTTTTCCTTTGTCCTCCCACCTTACTTCCCCCTTCTCAGAGGCCAGCAGGTACCCCGTCTGGAAGGATGTGGCTGCATGATTCAGGCGGCACCGTGATTTAAAAAGAGATGGCCGCCCATCTGTTATCGGGTTATGTGAGAGGCAGCAGGGGCAGCAGACTATGCTTCCATTGATCTGTTATCAGGCAGGATGGTGTTCCACCCGGGAATAGCCAGAGCCATCCCAATACCCTTCTCATGGACCTGCTCAGGGACCCAGGTCTTAGTTACCTCCACAGGGGTGAATGTGCTGAGGAGAGGGGCTGCCAAGACTGAGAACCACGTCCAGAGTCTGTGATTCTGGCAAGGAAGGAGAAAGACCCGAGCTTCATAATCCTCTCAGGATAAGTAAAAAGTAAAATCAGAGAAAGAGAGAAAACTGCTACCTGGAACAAATATATGTATCAAAGGTGGCTCTGTGGATAGAGCACTGGGCTGGGAGTCAGGAATACTTGAGATTAAATTCTGCCCCAGACACTTACAAACTGCATGAACCCTGACTCGCCATTTAGCCCCTGCCTCAGTTTCCACAACTGCAAAATTGGGATAATAACACCTGACTCTCATGGTTGTTATGAGGATGAAATGAGATATAACATGTACAGCATATAGCACTTAATGCACTATATAAATGTTATTATTATATACACATTTGCATTTAATTCTTAGTCTGGAAATGTTCTTCCCTCCTTTAGGTGGAAAGGTAGGGGACTATGGGTATGAAATGTTGCATATACTGTCAGGCACGGGACCTGTCAATTGATTTTGCTTAATTGGTGTTTTTTTCTTTCATAACAAGGGAGCCAGATCGCAGGAAAGGGGATATTAAAATAAACATGACATAGATGTAACAGGAATTGAATGTCATGGAGCATGTCAGGAATCAGATCTTTGGAGTTCTCAAGTATGACACTGAGATGCCCACGAGGAAGGGAAGGGAAGGGAAGGAGGGAGAGAAACAGGGAGGAAACAAACAAACAAATGAAGGAACAAAGGAGGAAAGGAAGGCAGGCAGGCTTACTCTGATGCTTCAGTTTACCTTGGGCTCCTGAAATGCTATACAAGTAGAACACAAGTTGGCCCTCTGGGAAGGCTCTGAGTATAAGGCACAGGGGCCATGGATACACTGATCCCCTCAGCAGCCAGCCCTGGGTAATGAATCTTTTGGCCATGGCAACTCCAACAACCCCTGCCCCCCCACACATGTCCTTAAACTGGTGTGACTCCCTTCTCCATCTGCAGGGAGTGGGGCAGACTAGAGGGGAAAGGAGGCAGAGCACTAAGAACTGCATCTACAAACATTCACCTCACTGTTGCTTCTCTACAATGGGAGCTCTCTCTCTCTCCCTCTCACACATAATTTCATTTCTGATATTTGGGAAGGGAGACTACCACCAGCATTTAGATTTTCCCACAGAGCCCTGGAGCCCCACAGAACATAGCTCTGGTACAATGGCACAATTCTTTTCTGGGAATCCAGGGTCATTTCAGAATTGCCACCACACACTCTGCCATCGGCCCTCACCAGGCTTTGTGGTACAAGGCTTACTCAGTGTGAGGGGATGTTACAAATGGTGTGTGGTTGGGGGCAGTGGTGGGGCCTGAATTCGGGGCCTGTTACCTGCACAGAGCACCTTTGATTAGGGAGGGCTCCACAGGACAGGTAGGCTCCCAGTACAACAGAAGGGCTATTCATCCCAGTCTAGCTTTTCAGACTCAGGAGATGGCTTGGGGGTTGGGGAGGGTGGTTAAGTTAGAGAACACAAAGGGCCCCAGTGGCACAATGTGTACCCCCACACAATGGCCCTTAGGAAATTCAGGCCAATACATAATCCTGCCCGAATTCTCTTCCCCCCCCCCACCTCCGATGCCTCTTATTCCCTGCTGCTGATTCACTTTCTCATCGAACAGGCTCTGAGTGTGGCACCACTCTACTATTTCAAACCCCAAACCTTCAATGGATTCCTATTGATTCCTTTTACCAGCATTCAAGGCCTTCTATGAATTGACCTCAACTACCCTTCCATTCTTATCCCCACACATATACTACTCCCTTTCACAACCCTTATAGTTCATCCAAAAAGTACGGCACAATGGAAAGGGTACTAGATTTGGAGTCAAGAATCTTGAATTCAGGTCTTGACTCTGCTCATTACTAGCTGTGTGACCTTGGACAAATCACTTCATTGCAGCCTCAGTTTACTTATCTGTAAAATAAAGAGGTTGGACTAGATGAACTCTGAAGACCCCAGGGGACCCAATTAGTGGGGGGAAGTCATGGAGAGGCAGTTTGAGGCTTCATGCATAGAAAACTTCCCCAAGAATTTAAGCCATTCAAAAGTGGAGCAGGCTGCTTCAAGACGTAGTGAGGTGACCAGTGTTCGCTGATGTTGAATACAGAGGGTATTTCTGTAGCCATAAGACTAGCTGGCCTTTGAGGTCCTTCCCAACTTTGGGGTTCTATGGGTGCCTTGTAGATGTCCCGAATCTAATCTCCCACAGCACCTAGCACTTTGCTTTATATACACGTGGCAAAGTGGTTAGAATGTTAGGCTCAGTCAGGAAGCCCCAAGTTTGAATTTTACTTCAGATAACATCCTGGTTGGATAAGCCTGGGAAAGTCCTACTCTCCCTCAGCCTCAGTTTTCTCATCAGTAAAATGAAGATAATGCCATAATGCTACCTCAAAGTGTTATTGTAAGGATCAAATGCAATAAAATGTGAAGCGTTCTGCAAATATTGTATTATAACTAATATTTACTATATGCTAAATGTATCTTATAGTCGATAGATTTGTTGCTATTATTATTATAGCTGATACTTAATACGTGCTGAATGTATCTCATAGTCGATAGATTTAGAGCTGAAAGGGAACTTAGATGCCACCCACTCCAGTTCTCTCATTTTACAGATGAGGAAACTGAGGCTCAGCTAGGTTAAGCAATTTGCCCAGCTAACAAATGTCAGAGGCAGGACTGAACCAAAATCTTCCTGAGTCCAAGTATCCACTATGCCACGTTGCTTCTCATGGATGTTTATTTTCCAGAGCTATCCAAGCATATTAGAGAATCTGTCTCTTTAAGGGAAAAGAAAAGACTATGCCCCAGAGGCATACAAAATGAGCTTTTTCTTCCTGTTTTATTGGAGCCAGCTTAGCTGCCGTAATAGTCTATTTCCAAAGGACCCATCACCTGATACATGTCTGCACTATTTGAGAATAACCCAGTATGGGAAAATTCAAATGCACACAACAGGAAATCTGGGCATGCTTACTAAATGATCCTTCCCGGGAGCCACCTCACAGGGCTCTTTTCAAAGGGAAAGACTTTGTGTTTAATTGGCCTGTCTTCCAAGAACAAGATCTGCCCTCTTGTCAAATGCCAGCTGCCTCGCAGGCTTCCTCTGCTCCCTGGAGCCAGCCCACCTTCCCAGCCTCCTCGAGCTTGAACTCCCTCTCTGCTGCCCCTGTTGCCTGTCACACAGCCTCAGTCCAAACCAAAGCAGAACCCAGTCTGTACCAGCTGTCCTCTCCTATCCCTGTGCACCGATGCGTAGAATGAGCCTCCTTGTCAGGATGGCCCCTCATCCCTCTGCCTTCCAACCTGCCCTTGGGTACCTCGTCCTCCCCAAAGCTTTCCCTGATGCTCCCGCCCACCTTGGCCCCTCCCTTCAGGTGTATTAACTCTCCCTCCTCCTCATGTTTCTCCTGTTAGAAAACTGAGAGAAATTGCTTCCTTCTTTGTCTCTGCACCCCTGAATGCATCACATATAGTAGGTGTTAAGTAGATGATAGTAGTAGATAAATACTCACTGATTGATTTTGTCTATATCTCTCCTTTGTACAAATCTCAGCCTCCCTTGGACAAGTCATTTGTGTATGTGGTACAGGGTCTGGAGTCAGGAAGACAGCTTCCTGAGTTCAAATCCAGCCTCAGACACATGCTAGCTGTGTGACCCTGGACCAGTCACTTAACCCTGTTTTCCTCAGTTCCTCATGAGCTGGAGAAGAAAATGGCAAACCCCTCCAGTATCTTTACCAAGAAAATGCAAAATGGGGTCACAGAAACCCGGACATGATGGGAAAAAGACTCAATAACAACACGTGTTCCCTCCCACTAGCTTGTAAGCTCCCTCCAAGAGAGCAAAGCTTATGTCATACTGTTGAATTCCTAGGCATTCTTTTTACACATAAGTTAATTTGTAAATTAAGCTATTTGTAAAAAGTACTTAGCACAGTGCCTAGCACATTATATAAATAGTTATTCCCTTTACCCCTCCCCGTTAACAGAAGGTATACAGACTTTGACTTTGTAGATATTATCTCTTGTGTTCTACCCAACAGCCCAGTGAGGTAGGTACTATTGTCATGCACATTTTACTGAGGCTAAGTGGTGAGGACACTTGCCCTGGATCACACAGTTTCTAATTGTTTAAGGTGGGATTTGAATTCAGGTCTTCCTTACTCCAGGCCTTCTCTTTTAGCCACTACTGCCACTTAGTATTCCTGAAATGAATTGAATTGGGTTGAGTTGAATTAAATGGAACTGAACTGAAATGTCCCACTAGGACTTTTGGTCTGAACTCCCCTTCAGATAAGCATGGTTGTTCTCATTTGTTTTGATATTAAGGAGGCCCAAAGTTTACAAAGTTTACAGCCCTCTCTCTGGCTTCTTCTACTTAACACCTGGACTATGTCAGTGTTCACCAACTTCGGGCCACAGAGTTACTTCAAGGGGCCCACAGATCCAAACACAAGTCCACAAAGCAGCAAACATCCCCCCTCTAGTCTACCCCAGAACAAATGATACATCTAACACATCAATGGGACCAGAGGTGTGGGGTTGGAAGGACACTGAGGCACCTTTGGGGCCCAATTCTCTCATTTCCTAGATGAGAATCCATAGGAGCCAGAGAGACCTTAAAGACATTGTGGCCAGGGGCATGCTGGAGTTGATTGTTAAAATTTCAGCGTGAGCATTTCTACCTTGGAAATTATAACATCAAAGACTACAAATAGGGTTTGATTTATTATTTTGGTAAATCTCTGTATTTAAGAAAGCGATGGAGAATGGTAACAATGTAGATTAAACTTTAAAATGCATCATGTGTACATTTTTTTTCAGAGAGCTGATTGTTAAACATCTATCAGAATTTTTATTTCATTTTAGAATTTTAATTCTAGTCCAACTCTCCCATTTTACAGATGAGAAGAATCTCAGATGAAATAAGTGACTAGCACACACAGGGAGGAAGAAACAAAGAAAAGATCGAAGCCAAGTTCTCAAACTTCCAATCCAGCCCTTTCTCCAAGCACCATGCTGCTTTTCTCAGATGTATTTTGCAAATAATGAAATCTAAAATAATATTAGAATATTACTGATATTTTTTAAATCTACAGAAGGAAGCAAAAAAACCTCAGAAAGAATAGAATAGAATGATAGAATCAAGGAAATTTTGTAATTACTTTCTTAAATTGAATGTATACTTCCTAAAAACAATGTAATAGAAGGTCACAATTTACCATTCTCTTCCTTTGAATACTGAAATGTTTGAGTCTGTTGATAACTGAATTCACAATTTAATTTTTAAAAAATTAAATAAAAATTGTTTAAAGTGTTACTGAATTGATTCAATTCTTGTCATCCTATATTTTCTCAATTTACACATACTAAAGAATAAGTCTATTAAACTGAATACTAAAAATAGAAATGGCAACTAAAAGCTATTTTCTAATTAGTATGTCAATCAAAAAGCACATGCACAAAATCTTTTGACATCAAGAAAGGTCCTTTCACTCTAAGGGTTGGACAAGATGACCCTTAAAGACCTTCCCAACTCTGGTATCCTTTGAGTTCATGGGTGGCCACTCCTTATTTATCCTTCCTCCTTGCCTGCCTCTACATTTATCAAACAGCCCTCTCCCTGAGGAGTGGAAACTGCCAAGACAAGATATGATCCAGAGTCCACCAGGAAAGAAGAGAGAGCACTCCACCCTCATCTCTGATCCTTGAATACTGGGAATTGGATCCAGAGCCACAGCTGTGGCCCATTGGCTGAGTCTCCAAGACTCCAGTAAGCAGTTGTTCTTCCTTCTTTCCTCTATCTATAGCCCCGCTCCTCCACCTCCTTCCTCCCATGACCTCCCCAGCTCCAGCTGCCTTACCACATCATCAGAACCAAAAATCTCACAATAACAGCTGGGACCATCTCATGGATGATGGATAGTGCCGGGACACCAAGCTCTACTCCTTCCCCCCCCCACCCCTTCCCCGCCCCACCCCATCCCCAGTCTCATTCCCCTCACTACCACCCCTCCTCCAAGATTTTTAAATCTGAGAAGCTTAGCTGCCCATGGGAAGGCCCAAGTCATAGGGTGAGAGGATCACAGATCCTCAGAGACCACCAAATCCAACATCCTTACTTTACAGATGGGGAAACTGAGGCCCAGGGAGGTTTCATAAATTGCCCAAGGATACACAGGGAGTGTCAGAGACAAGATTTGAATCTGGCATAGCAGGAATATGCCCTTCACCTTGAGCTTCTGCAGACCCCTCCCAGAGAGAAGAGGTCCCATCCCTCAAGCCACAAGTGTCTCCCAGTTCCTGCCCCGACTAAGTGCAAGATTAAGCAAGGAGGGCTGCCCCAGGGCACTGCTAGGTTTTTTCCATTGAACCCTCCTCTGAGGCTAAACCAGACAGCTGAGTCATGGGGTCATGTCCGACATGCTGCCAACCCAACTGTGACATCAAAAGAGTCCACATCGCACCTTCTTCTAGGCTCAGAAGCTTGGGCTGGTTCTGCCTTGTCGGGGTAGCCCCTGGTAGGAATGGACCCCAAGGCTACCCATGCTGAGCCACCTTCAGTAAAGAGCCCGAGGTAGCCTGGTCTGTGCTGCTTCTGGAACCTTGTCATGTGAACCAAGAACTGAGCCAAGGACTGAACCTGATGGATCCACAATGGTCCATTAGGCGAACACAGGGAAAAGCAGTGTTTTAGAGAGCTTAGGAGGCCCACCAGGAGGTCAGCTAGCTGGTCTCTTTTTTTTCCTCTCTCATCCACCTCTCTTGAGGCCGGTTGCTGGCAGGACTAAATAGCTCTTTAAAATCTGTTGCTCCTATATTTGTCACAAAGGTTTTGCTATTCCTTTCTTTCCCAATGGAAGAGGAAGAGTGAAGGGAGGATAGAGATGAAGAAGGAAAGAAAGGGGGGAAGGAAGAAAGGAAGGGAGGAAGAGAAGGAAGGAGGGAAGGAAGGAAGGAGGGAGGAGTTCTCTTTCTTTAAAAATGCAGAAGACAGAAGGAAGGCCATAAAGAAGCCCAGCTGAGCCCAGGCAGCTTTGAAAGCTACAGGTTGAATTTATGATGTACTTGAAAACCAAGTAACACCAACAGAGGTCTGTGGTTCCCTGTAGAGCCCTCCTTTTCTGCTCTGCTGTGTTTATGGAAATATCCATTTTATTTGGTGTTTGTCAAATTCAGAATAAAAATAAATTAGAAAAGAAAAATCTGCTGCCTCTGTCTTCAAAAGTCCATTAGAATTTCCAAGACACTCCCCCTTTAATTCTTGGTTGCTATGGCTCCTTTCCACAAAGAGTGCAGGGAACTAGAGTAGAAAACAAGGCCAAGAAATGGGTCTGAAACAATATATGTCAAGTGTCTTATGCTATGCAAATAATGCTATGTAAATGTTAACTAATATTAATCTTTCATGAAATCTATCCTAAATGCACGCCACGCTTTTGCCACATTGAGGCTCATAGGCAGTGAGGTACAGTGGTTAGAGCATTGCATTTAGAATTAGAATGACTCAGGTTCAAATTCCACCCTTAACAGGGTGACCTTGGGCAAGTGCCTTGACCCCTCTCAGCTTCAGTTTCCTTCTCTGCGAAATAGAGATGTTAATACCTATAGGATTTACCTCATAGGTTTAATCGTAGAATGAAAGGAGACCATGGCTGTATAACATTCCACAAACCTCACAGTAGTTATTACTAACAGGAAAACAGTAAGATGAGGCCAAGAAGACCCCGGTGCCCCTAACACAGACTGGTCATGGGAACTGGGATCCTAGGTTTAGAGCTGGAAGGAAATTGATAAGTCTTCGAGTCTAATCCCCCCATTTTACTGAGGCACAGAAAGGTGATGGAGCTTGTCTAAAGCCATAAAGGTAGTAAGGGCTCTGGGCAATTCTCCAAGGCGATCTATATTCAGTGAGGGTGTCACACTGCACTTGGAGAGTGCCTTCCTCATCTGGGAGTTACCTATGCCTTCAAAATGACCAGCCCACCCCTCTCCCTACACACACACACACACACACACACACACACACACACACACACCCTTCTCCCAGGAACGCCATCTTCCAATCTGAGAATGCATCCCATAGTCATGGTCCTAGTGAGCCCGTGTATCCTCCGATGTTTGAAGAATTAAATCATTTGTTTATATCACTCTCGTTGTCTTGGGTGGCTAGCAGATTTCTCCCAGCTCCCAAATAGCTTCCAGGTTAGCACTTATGTAATCCAGCTCCCAGAGAGATGCCTGAACATCTAGTTGAATGACCATTTTGTTCCATTCGTGAGATGAGAGCGGTGTGAGCCCTGCTTGGTAGCCCTGACGTTCGTCAGAACCGATGGAAGCCTCTTCCTGCCAGCTTCCCACATCACCCTGGGGCCAGGGTAGACAGAGGCCAACGGCCAGGGCCAGGCTCTGCCTTAGGCAGGTCTCCTCCTCCCCACTAGTCTCTGCCTCTGTTGGCCCTGTTTTTCCATCAGGATGTGGTAGATGTGGAGTGGAAAGGAAACCTCATCGACCATCTACCATCATAGCTTTTTGGTTGGTGTCGATGCAGACTTAGAATAACATTGTTGAAAGGAACTCCCAGTATGGAAACCCTCTCCACAGACACAGATTGACGCCTAGTCCTTAGTTTACAGTCTCAGTCACCAGAAACACTGAGTACTTAAGTGACTTGCCCAAGGTCACATAGCCAGGATGTGTGAGAGGCAGCACTTGAACTCAGGTCTTCCTGAGCAAATCTTAATGAAGCTAGTAATAATACTTGCTTTAAAGTTTGCAAAGCACTTTATAAATATTATCTCATTTGGTCCTCACAACAACCCTGGGAGGAAGGTGCTGTTATTATCCCCATTTTTTGGGTGAGGAAACTGAGGCAGACAGAGATTTAGTGACTTGCCTGAGGTCACACAGCTAATAAGTAGCTGAGGCTGGATTTGAATTCAGGTCTTCTGGACTTCAGGCCCAGTGCTCTGTCCACTGAGCCACCTAACTCCCTCTGTGAGGGAGGATTCTATTGGGAAGTGAGGGGTGAGGGAGTAGACCTGTAGGAACCACTGGGGAAAATGACAGCAATATCCCAAACTGAATAACAATAAAGCATCTATTAAAAATAAAAACCAGGCAGCTAGGTGGTGCAGTGGATAGAGAACTGGTCCTAGAGTCAGGAGGACCTGAGTTCAAATCCGGTTTCAGACACTTAACACTTACTAGCTGTGTGACCTTGGGCAAGTCACTTAACCCCAATTGCCTCACTAAAAAAATTAATAAATAAAAATAAAAACCAAAGAAAGAGATACCTCATTGTAGGTCACAGAGGATGTTCCCGTGGGCAGAGTGGGAGAAACCTCAACACTTTATTTGCTGTTTGATTACATATCTTTTGTTCTGGGAGGAAGATCTTTTTCAGATTCATCTCCTGTCACCGAGGCTTTGCACAAGATGTCCAGAATACTTCCCCTCTCGTCCTCTCCTCCCTGGAAACCCTAGAAAACTTGGGGGCGGCTAGGTGGCGCAGTGGATAAAGCACCGGCCCTGGATTCAGGAGGACCTGAGTTCAAATCCGGCTTCAGACACTTAACACTTACTAGCTGTGTGACCCTGGGCAGGTCACTTAACCCCGATTGCCTCACTAAAAAAACAAACAAACGGAAACCCTAGAAAACTCGGTGCAGGTGGTGCCTCGGATGCCGGGGCCCTTCCAGTTCCCCCAGTTATTCGAGCTCTCCCCCTGCCTGAAATGGCCTTGCACTTACTCTCTAAGAGTAAGAAGAACTGGTCTTACCCAAGTCCTTTCCCCCAGGGGAATGGCAGCTCTCTGAGGGCAGAAGCTGGTTGGGGGTTGGGTCTCCAGCCCTTGCTTAGGACTTGCTGCAGTGCCTGACATGCAGTAGGCGCTTAATTCGTGCTTCCCGGGTAGAATGCAGGCCATGACCACAAAGGGCAGCTACCATCTGAATGTCCCAGACACAGAGAAACGGATCCCTGGGAAATTTTCCCAGGAATGCGCAGTCACAGACCTGGAACTGGGAAGAAACCTCCCTCATTCTACAGACCAGGAAAATGAGGCGGGGGGCGGGGGGGGGGCGTGGCGGGGGGGGCAGGGTTCTACAGCCGCGGAAGCACCAAGCAGAGCCAGCATTTAGACCGTCATCCTCTGGAGTCTGGCTTTGTATTTGGTTTTAACTTTCAAGAATCCGAGTTATGAGAGAAAAGTCTCAAACAGCAACTTTCTAAGTCCCACAAAACCACAGGGCAAACCCTGAGGAGGAGAGTGCATTGGAGATGGACAGAGAGCATTGCTCGGGTTGGGAAACAGAAGAAGAAAACGCTGGGTCTGTACCTCACGAGCCAGACGCTCTGACCTTGGCCCACCGCAGGTCGCTCTGACCCAGGGGCCGATGTCTCGGGAGAGAGCTCCAGCCCAGGACCTCTGCGGACCAGAAAACCGGGTCACTTTTTCCTAGTGAAAGAGACTTGTATATCTGCCCCTCCCTGCTTCTCCAGATCACATAAATCTCTGGAACTTGCTGGGAGTGAATATGAAAACTGCGCTTTATTCACCACTGGGCCACGTTTTACCCAGAGCCTGGATCCTAACACCGACCCCCCCCCAACCCCCTGCCCCCGTCCAGTCTGGTGTGCATCCTTACCCTAACAAACGGTCTTTTGCATTCGCCTGCTTCCTACATGGACACATGCCACCCCTCCTTCTCCTTCCCCAGCCCTGCTTAGTACTGCCTAATTCTCATTTTCTACTCGCTGTGGATTGGGGGGGGGGGAGTTTCCTTGTAAAGACAGAGGGTTTGAGAGCAGCTAGGTGGTGCAGTAGTTAAATCAGCGGCCCTGGATTCAGGAGGACTTGAGTTCAAATCTGACCTCAGACACTTGACACTTAGTAGTTGTGTGACCCTGGGCAAGTCTCTTAACCCTCATTGCCCCACCAAAAAAAAAAAAAAGACAGATGGTTTTTGCTCTTTTGAAGACAGAATCACATGCCTGTTGTCAGGGTGGTGTGAGGCATCACTGTAGCACTGATTAGCCACAGGTTAAAACCAGAAGAAACTCTTGGGGTGGGGGAGGGGACAGAATAGGAACCTCCTAATACTCAGGAACTCAAGGAGAGTAGCCTATATATATATTTTGCATTGAAAATTTATTTTATTTTATTTTTAGTTAATGGACTAAAACAAGCAATTCCATAACATATAATAGAAAGATGATTACACAAGAAACTGCAAATCTATTATGTACAACTTGCTATTCCTTTTAAATATATAATAAATTTAACATGTAAATTTTTTCTTTTCCCTTCTTTTCTTCCTTCCCCCCCAGACAGCTACCATTAGACACAAATAGATATATGTGTGTATATGCACATATATACATACGTATACACACATATAATATATTATATTACATATGTTTACACACAATATATTATATACTAGATTACATAGGTATACGCACATATATTATATATTAGATTACATATGTATACACACATATAATATATATCAGATTACATATGTATATACACATACAAATGTAAAGTTATTCTATACATACTTCTATTTATCCATTTTTTCCCTGGCTGCAGATTGCATCTTTCCTCTCATGTCCTTTTTAGTTAATTGAGTATTTATAATAATCAAAATGACTTATTTGTTCAAAGTCATTTGTAAAACAATATAGCTGTTACCATATATAATGTTTTGTTGGATCTGCTCATTTCACCCTTCATTATTTTGTGCAAGTCTTTCTATGTTTTTCTAAGATCATCAAGCTCATCATTTCTTACAGCACAGTAGTATTCCATCACAATCATATACAACTTGTTCAGCCATTCCCCAATTAATGGGCTTCCCTGCAATTTCCAGTTCTTTGCCACCACAAAGAGAGCTACTATAAACATTTTAGAACATATAGGTTCTTTTCCTTTTCCCCTAATCATCTTTGGAAACAGATGTAGTTGTGGTCTTGCTGGGTCAAAGGGTATAGGCAGTTTAATTAGTCCTTGGTCATAATTGCAGATTGCTCTCCAAAATGGTTGGATCAATTCACAATTCCACCAATAATGAATTAGTGTCCCAATTTTTCCACATCCCCTATATCTAGCCTATATTTGAGAGGTTTCTTCAACCTAGCATTAACTACTTCACAACAGCCTGTATCAAGAAGTATATGCATATGAGAGAATCTAGGAACTATAGTTGGGGAATCATGGTAGAGAAAACATTTTAGTACAGATCAACAGAGGCAGAAGCAGAAATGATATCAGCATCAGACCCCTGGACCAAAGACTCAATGATGAGACATAATGTGAAGGAGGGTGGATGGTGGAAGGTCTCAAGCTCATGCCCTGACAGCTAAAGAAACCGGACGCCTTTGACCAAGAGGACACTAAGAGGCCACGTGGTGATCGTCCTCAGATATCTGAAGGGCTGTCACATGTGGGAGAGACATTAGGCATTTTGGGCTCTGAAGGGAGGCAATGGGTACGAGCTGCAAAGGGCAATTTCAGCTTAATATGAAAGAAAACGAGCTGTCCCCAAATGCAATGAGGCCCTAGTGCTGGGGTCCTCGGGCAGAGGCTGGCTGAGTGCTTCTCTGTCTCACCTGTTATAGGTAAGAGTAGGGGCTCTGTCCTGCTTTCTGTGGGATTTGCTGGCTTCTGAGGTCCCCTGCAACACTGTGATTCTCTGATTCTGAGTTCTGTTTGCAGTGGACACCGAGCATGAAGCAAGATGAAACGTGGAGTGGGGGTGGGGAATCAAGGTCTGATGGAATATGTCCCCTTTTCTCAGCAGAATTCATGGTGGGAATTGAGGATGCTGAACGTGCCGGGCGTGTACAGACATGGCGGCCATATCAGTTGGCTTGACTTGTCTGTTTTTCTTTTTAACAAGGAAAAGTTTGAGGGTGGAGATGAAAGAGGGATGGGGTCAGAGAATGTTATTCAGGACATGTTTGAGATGTAAGAACACATGAAGTCATCAATCAAACTTTAAAAAAGGAAAAGAAAGAACACTGATCAAAAGCCCTGGGTTCAAAGTCAGTCACTAACTGTGTAGCCCCAGGCAAGTGGCTTCATCTGTCTAGGCTCCGGAGTACTGGGTATTCAGAATGCCAGCATTCCGTGGGTGCTGCGGGGACCTCGGTTTCTCCTAAGTGGAGGAGGAAAGATTTTGAAGCAGATGTTGTTTGCTTGTGGGTTGCTTCTGTTTTCCTTCTGAGGCAGATTGCTTACAATGAGCAAACATGTCTTTTCCAGGACCACACAAAATAAATAAATAAATAAAGGAATATTCCCACCTTCAGCTCCAACCTGGGCAGCTCACTTGTGGTTACACTTTCAATAACCAAGTTTGGGTGAGACTTCTCCAGGAAAAAAAACTGAAGTGAAATGGAAAGGAGAGAGGGATACTAAAACAGGCAGAGAGATGGACAGACCGGCAGGCAGGCAGACTGAGGCAGACCTGATGTAGGGAGGTGTGGGGGCAATAATGAGACTAACATTATACTCTGAAGATGGGAAAGGCTTGTTGGATTGAACTTATTGGACCAAAAGATCAATTGGCACAAATGATAAAAATATTGAGTGTTGGGGGAGGGGGAGAATGGGAAGACAAAAATACCAACACTTAGTTGGTGGAACTATGAATTGGTCCAACCGTTCTTGATTTTGATACCTCCTCAGTTGATAACATCTCTATTAATCAATCAAATGTTAAACTAAATGCAAAGAGGCTAGTTAAACACGTTGGGAAGAAGTGGAGTGCTTCAAGCCATTGGCTGAAATAAAATGATGATACACCAGAAGTGAACTGAGATTGGCTGAAAAGACTCGGGCACCATGGGACGTAAAGAAGATGACAAGCAATTCAGATTCCAGGATTCAGTGGCAGGCTAGTCTAGAGGAGAGACTTCCCCAGCCAGTCCCCTCAAAGAAATCACAAGGGTGGAGGAGAGAGCCATTGGCTCCTCCTTCCCTTTGACCAGAGGATGATATTGGGAACCTTGGAGAGTGTCCCAGAAGTGTCCTGGGAACAGTCAACAGTAGAGTCTACATCAGGAGAACAGAATAAACTCAGACATGCAAAGGAAAAGCAGTTTTAGGACTTTAAAAGGTGTTTGTTCAAAAGAAAAATAGATCATCCCTAAGGTGAAAAGGACTTGTAGGAACTGTGACCCCCTTGGCCACATGCGCTCTAACCTTGAACCCCCTTTGCCCTGAACTCTGGTTGTATTTGTGGGAGAATGTATTCCAATTTTATACCACCTCTCCTTATTATCCACCTCATTAGGATCCTTATTATACCACCTAATAAATCCCATTTCTAAAAACTAATCAACTATGGCTGGCTATTTGATGTCATCTAATAATTCATGGCAGAAACATATCACTGAGGTCTTGTGAGACACAGTACCAGAGGGGAAAACCCCCAACCCTTCAAGGTTGTCCCTTGAACCCTGAGGAGAGAAGTAGCCAGCTGCCCTGGGAGGACCCAACCTACCATTGCAAGAGAGGTTTGGTAGAGTGAGATCAAAGCCTGGATTACACTTTGTTATGGAGGGTGGGGGATAAATGAGAGGGAAATGACTTTGCTATAGGAAACCAAAGGCAGCAGTAAAAATCTTTTTTTTTTTTTTTTTGGTAGGCAATGGGGGTTAAGTGACTTGCCCAGGGTCACACAGCTAGTAAGTGTCAAGTGTCTGAGGCTGGATTTGAACTCAGGTACTCCTGAATCCAGGGCCGGTGCTCTATCCACTGCGCCATCTAGCTGCCCCCAAAAATCTTTTTTTAAAACTCGAAAAATATATTCTGTATTGATGCATAGTCATACATATATTCTATGTAGATATATAGATACACCTAGATTGATATTTGTATATAGATATACATATATGTATGTATTACTTATATGTATAGCTACACATATAACTGTTACATATGTAATATTTTGCAGGTTTTAAAAGGTATATATTCATATATAAAAACTATGTGTTTATATATACCATACCCTAAACATGTATATACACACATGTATGTTATATAGATGCAGGGGGTGTATATGCACATATAATATGCATGTGTTTATGTGTGTGCAGGTATGTGGGCTTATGGGCATATGTTTATATATGTATGTTTATATTGTGTGCATATAGATAACCACATATGTATGTGTGCATGTGTACACACACATATACCATGCCAAATGCTGAGTAAGTAACAAAGGGCCACTCAAAACCTCTGTGTACAATAGCCTCAGGGTTCTGAACCTGCCACAAAGCTGGGAGGCCAGCCCAGAATCAAGGGAGCTTCCCATGGCCTGGGAGAATGGGCACTGTCTCTCTCCCTGCTCGGGTCTTGGCTATCCCAGCAGCTTCACCATAGAAGGCGAGTGTTGACAGAGTCCGTCAGTCTTGGCAGAAGGGGTTACTCAACTGCTGTCGCTCCAATTACCAGAGAGCCACAGGAGACAGAGAAGGCCTTATTCCCAGCCCAGTCCTCTCTCTTCCTTTCTGCTGGGTATTTACCTGCAGTGAGGCTGGGGATTCTCAGCACTGCTTCAGGATCCTTTCTAATACCTCCAGATAATATCTACAATAGCAGCTTCCACACACAACACATACACAAAACACACACAGAGTAGAATGTAAGGCCCTTAGGGGCAGCCCGGTGGCGCAGTGGATAGAGCACCAGCCCTGGAGTCAGTGTGACCCTGGGCAAGTCACTTAACCCCAATTGCTTCACTAAAAAAAGAAAGAAAGAAAGAAAGAAAGAAAGAAAGAAAGAAAGAAAGAAAGAAAGAAAGAAAGAAAGAAAGAAAGAAAGAAAGAAAGAAAGAAAGAAAGAAAGGAAGGAAGAAGGAAAGAAAGAAAGAAGGAAAGAAAGAAAGAAAGAAAGAAGGAAAGAAAGAAAGAAAGAAGGAAGGAAAGAAAGAAAGAAGGAAAGAAAGAAAGAGAATATAAGTCCCTTGAGGACAGGGCGTGGTTCATTTTTGTCTCCATATCTTCCAGCACCTGGGACTGTGCTTCACACACAGTCAATTAATAAACATTTGCAGAACGACACAACAAGTAAACAGCGTCTCAGTTTCTACATCTGTAAAATGGGAATAATGGTAGAACTTCCATCTCTCCATGGCCTAACACAGAACCTGGCCCAATGAAGGTGCTCATTAAATGCCAACTGTCCACTCATTTTCCAGATCAGTCTCTGCCAATCTACACTAAATGCTAAATCTATTCTCACTTATCTAAGCCAAGAGTGGGGCTTTTTCCCCCTGTAAAAAGTAACTGATTTATCCCCCAAAAAGTTCAACTAAAGGCCAGATAAATTCAAAATAAATTTAATTTAGGTTGTGATTCTTTTTCAGAATTTGAGTATCATAAAATGTGCTATTCCTCTACTTTTTTTCTTTTCTTTTTTCTTTCTTTCTTTTTTTTTTTGTGAGGCAATGAGGGTTAAGTGACTTGCCCAGGGTCACACAGCTAGTGTCAAGTGTCTGAGGCTGGATTTGAATTCAGGTCCTCCTGAATCCAAGGCCAGTGCTTTATCCACTGCACCACCTAGCTGCCCCCTATTCCTCTACTTTTTAAGTTAGGAAAATATTACTGAACAAATATAACAATTTTAAAGTATTTCAATCAAAGGTATGCTAGAGCCAGCTTGAACCAGCTCCCAAGAGCTGGTTGTTAAATTTATTGTGTGTGCATTTATGCTTTAGAAATGGACAAATGTTATAAATCAGGGCACGATTATATGGTTTTGTCTATTGTTTTGCCTGACACATAGTAAATGCTATATAAAATTTTAGTTATTATTATCATTATTGTCTAGATTTAAGAAAGTGATGAAGAAATTGTTAATGCATATTAAACTTAAAAGTATACTGTGTGGGGCAGCTAGATGGCGCAGTGGATAGAGCACCGGCCCTGGAGTCAGGAGTACCTGAATTCAAATCTGACCTCAGACACTTGACACTTACTAGCTGTGTGACCCTGGGCAAGTCACTTAACCCCAATTGCCTCACCAAAAAACAAAAAACAAACCAAACAAACAAACAAAAAAAGTATACTGTGTGTGGGCAGCTAGGTGGTGCAGTGGATAAAGCACCAGCCCTGGATTCAGGAGGACCTGAGTTCAAAGCCGGCCTCAGACACTTGACACTTACTATAGCTGTGTGATCCTGGACAAGTCACTTGACCCTCAGTGCCCTAAAAAAACTTTTTAAAAAAGAACGAAAGAAAAAGTGTATTGTGTGTACATTTCCCCCCACCCCGAAAAGCTGGTTGTTAAATATTTCCCAGCACACTGCTGATTTTAGTTCTATATTATGACTAGTTAACAGAATAAGTCAGAAGAAAGAAAAAAGTTGATAATAAAGATGGTGGCCAAAGATAAACACACACACACACACACTCTTTTATACACACACTAGTGTTTCCCATATCACAAATTTTAAGGATGCGCCTTAGTTCTAAAACCAAGTTGTGTTTTTGCATCACTAGGCACCTCCTCCAGTACTAAAGGCCAAATGAAATTAATTCGAACGCCAGCAGTGACTCATGGGCCAGAGGCTCTCCACTTCTGCCTAAGCCACCCAGTCCTCCCTTCCCACTGGAACAACCTTCCTCCACCCTATAAGCTACACACAGCTTGGGAGTGTTAGGCAAACAGCAGAATTTCCAGTAATGCCGAGCTAATTCTCCCTGCCCCTTTGGAGAAGTTGGAGAAATGTAAATTAGCTAGAAGGCCTTCCTCCCATGAGGTAGTCAGCATGGTTTATACCCCATTCACTCCCAGTCTCTTCTCCAAGGTGATCTGCTTTCAGATGCTCTGGTCTCATACCTATACCCTGCCCATAGGGCTATCTGACTCTGAACCCACTTGGTCCGAACACCCTAACAACTCAATCAAAAAATCTACCATGAAAAACAATGTTTCCAAGCCTTCAAGCTTAGAGCCACCTGGAACCTCTGCATAGATTTGGGGGTATACAAGGGGCCAAGCACTGCCCCCCTCAGGCCTCCCACTTTCCATTTTCTGGGGCTGATGTGTGCTCAAAATTATCTGAAGCCTCATCTCTCTCCCTGGCACTGCAAACCCTGAGCTAAGAATCTCATTTGGTTTTCTGGGCTCCTGAGCCTTTTGTCTTTGCCCAGACGTTTTCAGGTTTCAGTTTCCAACCAACGGATTTATTAAGCAATCTGCCCGGTGAACTGGTTCATTTTTGAAATCAAGAAGATAGGGAAGAAAGAGGGAAGATGAGCAGTGAGCAGTATGCGTCCCTCTTAAATCTGTGGGGAGGGATGTTATCATTCCCAGTCAGGCTCCCGAAACTTATGGCATTCATATTTCTTGGCACTGATTCACAAATGACTAACTTTTTTTGCTTAAGAATTGAAAAGAGGCACTGAGAAAATGTCTGATAGGAGGCTGTCTGTGTGGCCTCTTGGACCGAAGGAGGCATCACCTGAGCTGTCCTACCCAGAGGCATCCTGACTCCCCCACATCAGTCCCTGGTCCTCTGCCTGGATTTTCTTGCTTTATAAACTTGTTTCCTGGCTGCACTTTCAGAAACCAGGTTTAACCGGGATTTCTCCAGAAATCCTTGGGGTCCCTTCCAGGCAACCACCCACCTACCCCTGGCCAGCAGTTTGGGGGCTGGTTTCCAGGCCAGTACTGTATAATGAAGCCACAGATGCAGATGGTAAATGCTCAGAGCATACTCTACTATAACCCTTTGCTAAAAGATATAGCGGTGGTTGTAACTGACCAGAAAGAAATGGGGCCGAAAGGAGCTCAGAGATCTGTTTTTGAAGACAGAGCCTGCATTTCTATCTATTTAACTTGATGGGCACAAAGAAAGAAGCCTGGGGAATGTACCCCTATCAGGTATAGGACGAGAGCATAGATACAGAGCTGTAAGGGGTCTGAGAGGTCCTCTGGTCCCACCATCTTATTTTACAGGTGAGGAAACTGAGGTTCAGAAAAGCTAACTTACTTAGGATCATCGAATGTAGATTTAGCTCTGGAAGGGACCTTAATGGTCACTTAGTCCAATGCTCTTATTTTACAAATGAGGAAACATAAGCTCAGATGACTGAAATAACTTGCCAAAAACCACACACCCAGCAAGTGGTAGAACCAGAACAACTTCAACTTCAAATTCGGTGTTGTTTCCATTATACCAGGAGGCTCCTTTACCTTTAAATCCCTGACAAGGAGAGAAACTATCTTTATGCATCTTCCTTATTTTAATATCTTGATACTTCAATAGGCTCCTGATTTTATCCACCTGGGTACCCACTCCACCAATGCAGAACACACCCTATCCATCCCTTCTCATCCTATTCAGTTATCATCCATGCCTTTCTATGCATCTTCTAGAAAGGATTCACCCAATGCACAGGTGGCATTCTCCTCTGTCTGGTTGTTCCATCTCAGTTTCCCTTGCTGGATTATCATTTATATTATTCTCCCTAGTTCTGTCTTTAGCCATACTCTCTTCTACCTCTTCTCTCTCTCTCTCTCTCTCTCTCTCTCTCTCTCTCTCTCTCTCTCTCTCTCTCTCTTAGTTTTATCATACAGTTGACATACATGCATATATTCATGCACACCTGGGGTCATATTGCATAGGGCTTTAAAAGCTAAACAGGAATTTGTGTTTAATTCTTCAGACTAGAGTTGACGGAGGGGAATTATATGGTCAGAATTACCCTTTGGGGGCAGCTAGGTGGCGCAGTGGATAGAGCACTGGCCCTGGAGTCAGGAGGACCTGAGTTCAAGTCCAGACTCAGACACTTGACACTTACTAGCTGTGTGACCTTGGGCAAGTTACTTAACCCCAATTGCCTCACCAAAAAAAAAAAAAATTAAAATTAAAAAAAAAAGAATTACCCTTTGGCAGTTACTTACAAACATAATACACATAACCCCAGTCTTTCCCCTGAGTTCCAGCCCTGCATCACCAATTGCCTCTTGGACTTTTCAAACTGGATGTTTCAGAGACAACTCAAAGTAAGCATTTCCAAAATGCTTCCCCCAATCCTCCTCTTTCTAAATTTCCCCATTTCTGTTGAAGACACCACCATTCTTCCAGTGTCTCAGGTTTGTCATCTCAGCCTTATCCCAGACACTTCACTCTCAACTCAAACATTCAATCAGTTGCCATTCCCACCTCCACAGCATCTTTCACATTCAACCCCTTCTCTCCGCTCACATAGCAATCCAATCTAGTCTGGGCCTTTGTTACTTCTCCCCTAGATTCTTACAACAGCTTCCTACTTGGTCTTGTTGCTTCAGTGCTCTCACCACACCAATCCATCTTCCAAAACATTGCTGCCTAGAGTCAAGAAGGCCTCAGTTGAAATCTGGACCAGCTGTGTGACCCTGGATAAATCACTTAGCCTCTGTCTGGCTCAGTTTCCTCAAATGTAAAATGAGGATAGCAATAGCACCCACCTCCCACAGCTGTTGCAAGGATCAAACAAGGCAATATTTGTTTTGTTTTGTTTTTGCAGGGTATTGAGGGTTAAGTAATTTGCCCAGGGTTACACAGCTATTAAGTGTCAAGTGTCTAAGGCCAGATTTGAATTCAGGTCCTCCTGTATCCAGGGCCAGTGCTTTATCCGCTGTGCCACCTAGCTGCCCAATGCTTTTGTTTTGTTTTGGTTTTGGTTTTTTGGTGAGGCAAAGGGGGTTAAGTGACTTGCCCAAGGTCACACAGCTAGTAAGTGTCAAGTGTCTGAGGCCAGATTTGAACTCAGGTCTTCCTGACTCCAGGGCCAGTGCTCTATCCAATTCACCACCTAGCTGTCCCAAACAAGGCAATATTTATAAAGTGCCTAGCATAGTGCCTGGCACACATCAGGCACTTAATAAATGCTTCTTTCCTTCTCTTCCCACCTAGTACCTAACACAATGCCCAGCATATAGCAGAGATTGTCTACAATTGATGCTTCTGACGCCAAGGCATTCCATGACTTATCACCATATAACTGGAAGAGAAAGGAAGGAGGGAGGGAAGGGAGGAAGGAAAAAGAGAAGGAAGGAAGGAAGGAAGAACAGAGAGAGGGAGGGAAGGAAGGAGGGAAGGAGGGAGATGGGAGAAAGAAAGAAAGAAAGGCAGAAAGAAAAAGAAAGGAAGGAAGGAAAGAAGGAAGGAAGGAAGAAAGAGAGAGAAAGAAAGAAAGAAAGAAAGAAAGAAAGAAAGAAAGAAAGAAAGAAAGAAAGAAAGAAAGAAAGAAAGAAAGAAAGAAAGAAAGAAAGAAAGAAAGAAAGAAAGAAAGAAAGAAAGAAAGAAAGAAAGAAAGAAAGAAGGAAAGAAGGAAAGCTGGGCTTTGGTGCAACAACCTGTAACTATTGTAGACACTATGTAATTTCCCAAATGCAACCCAGCCAGCTCCCTTCTTCCTAATCAAATCTGAGCTCAGCTCATTGCCATCTGCATTGAGTTTTCCTTTCTTTCTCTTCCCTGACTGGAAAAGACTCCAACGAGCATTAAAATGGCCAAAGAGGAAAACAAAAATAAACCAGAGACTAGGTAATCCACCCTAGAAGAGGAATTGAGAACAAAATGGGACTTTGTAGATTATATAAGGTGTCGTTTACATGTTTATGGATAAGGAAACAAACCTAGAAAGGCATTGACCATCTAAAAATAATGTTCCCTAGCGTTTATAAAACACTTTATCTCTGTTGTCATCAGATCCCCAAGAACCCTCAGCTAGGTTCTATTCTCTCCACTTTACAGATGAGGAAACTGAGACAAACAGGGGTTAAGTGACATGTCTAAGGCTGAATTTGAATTCAGGTCTTCTAACTCCAAGTTCAGGGCTCTGTCCACTGTGCCTTCATGCTGCCACACACAGAGTAATTAATTCGATGTACCACCCATCCAACTCCAAGTCATAACCTAAGCAATGCATGTCCTTAACATGGTGGACAGGCTTCTCCTCCTAGAAGTCCAATAAGAGTTCTGCCAGGTTTCATCATGGAAAGATAACTCCACCAGAAGCATTGGTTTCAGCTATGTGACACTGGGCAAATCACTCAACATCTCTGGGCTTCAATTTCTTCATCTGTAAAAATATATCAGTACCTTATATAATCTATAAGACTTCTTCCTGTTTAAAAAAAAAAACACTTCTGAGCAGAACCAGGAGAACATTGTACACAGTAACAGCAACATTGTGCGATGATCAACTGTGATAGACTTGGCTCTTCTCAGCAGTGCAATGATCCAAGACAACTCCAAAGGACTCATGATAGAAAATGTTCTCCACATCCAGAAAAAAAGAGCTGTGGAATATGAATGTAGATGGAACCATACGGTTTCTACTCTTTGGGTTTTTTTTTCTTTTTTGAGGTTTTTCCCTTTTGTTCTGTTTCTTCTTCCACAATATGACTAATGCAGAAATAGGTTTAATGTGATTGTACATACATAATCTCTATCAGATTGCTTTCTGTCCTGGGGAGGGGGGAGAGAAGGGAGTGAAAGGAAAATTTGGAACTTAAAATCTTATACAAACAAATGTTGAAAACTATATTTACATTTAACTGGAAAATAATAAAATACTTTTATGGTTAAAAATTGAAAGATAATAAAAACAATTCTGGAGCAGATAATCTAGTTTGTGAACTTGTTTCACTGCCCATTAGAACTGAGGTAACTAGGGTTTTGAACCTACCTAGAGTCAGGAAGACCTGAGTTCAAATTCAGCTTCAGATACTTTTTTAGCTCTGTGGCCCTGGACAAATCACTTAACTTCAGTTTTCTTTTCTGTAAAATGGGAATAATAGCACCTACCTCCCATGGTTGTGGTGAGGATAAATGAGATAATATTTAATCTCTGCGGACCTTTAGCATTTGTGCTGTAGAGCTATTACTATTATTATCCACATCATCATGGAAAAGAAAGGAAGCAAGAAATCAATAGACATTAGGCTAAAAAAAACCCTTTGTTATAGAAGGAAAATAAGACGGAAACGATTTGAGTTGTTTGAGTTAGGACCTCAAGAGTCCCCATTACCAGGGCTACTCAGGAATAATTCTGATTTCCTCCGGTTAGTGCATGTCATCCGGGGAACTCAGAACTCTGGAGACATCATGCCTCCTATCATTATTCCAAGGAAAGGAGGTGCCAGGTGGTGTCAGGCAGGCTTCTAAACCGTGCAAATCAAGACAGTGACAGGAAGAAAGCATGCTATGCCCTGAGAAGGCTCTGAAGATGTGCATAATCAATACTAGTGTTATTAATAAAATATTGTGTATTGATTTTAAATATCATTTTAAAATATAATAATGATAACTACTATCTTCATCGTTAATATTATTTTAAGAGTGGTAACGGGAACAAAAACTCAGTCCAGAATAGTTAGAAATGTCTCATTTTGAAGGAAACAAACCTTAATGTTTGTTTAAGAACCAGGCAGCAGGAGGAGGAGGAGAAGGAGGAAGAACAGCAGCAGCAGCACCAGAAGCAGCAGCACCAACAGCGGCACCACAAACAGCAGGAGCCAGCATAGCTCTTTCAGTGAGTAAAGGGCTTTACAAATCTCATTTTATCATTAGATTCTAAGATCCTTAAGGGCAGGGATTGACTTTGGCTTCTTTTTGTACAGTCAGTGCTTGGCACAGGACCTGGCACATAGTAGGCATTTAATAAATGTTTATCGATTGATTATCCTCACAACAACCCTGGGAGGTATGTGTTTTTATTATCTTCATTTTACAGATGAGGAAACTGAGGCAAACAGAGGTGAAGTGACTAGCCCAGGGTCCCACAGCTAGGAAGCTCAGGTCTTCCTGATTCCAGGTCCAGAACTCTATCCATTGTGCCACTCACTGATGAAGACTATGGACCCCTTCCTCAGAATAATGTTTTTAAATGCATAAAATAAAATGCATAGGAAACCAACTGGGTTGAAATACAGATATAATCTTTTCCCGTGCATTTGCCCAGCCCCCGTGAAACCAAGCCTTGGTCTACTGATCCCAGGCTAAGAACCCCTGAATTCTAGACCACCTCCTGGCTTTATGGATACAGGGACAAAGGACAAGAAGAGTTCTATAACTTGTTCCTGGATTCCAGCCTAGAATCGGGGACCCTGAACCCCCCCCCATGTCTCTGTTCCTTTTGCTAGTCACCCCTCCCCCTGCTTCTTCTGGCTCCCTGACTTCTGAGAATCCCCTGGACAGGGCAGAAACAGGACACTGGAATTCACAAGGGCCATTCCTGGGCAAAACCCTAAATAAATGTGAGCCGACATCACCATTCTCCCTGGAAAGCCAGTCCCCACCTAGTAGAAGTCCCTCCCTCCTCTCCTCTTCCCGGTGAGACCTGGGAGCCTTCAGCACTTCAGCCAGGCAGCTCGGGGTTGGCTGCTGAGAATACGATGCTTGCTTTGGCCATGGTGCTCCTGGGTCTGGGGCCACGGGAGCCAGATGGAGACTCCATCCTCACACCTACAAACTGCTGCCGAACCTTCAAGAGGCCCCAGAAATGCTGCCTTGGCCAAACAGACCCGCCTGGGAAAAGAGCCCTGCACCTTTAAGGTCGTACCTCAAAAGCATTCGTGCCTGGGCGGGCTGGCCTCTCCCCAGCTTTCCTTGGCTGCCTCTCAGGCTCCCACAGTAGGAAATGGGCAATAAAAATGGGTTGGCTTCCCTCTCCCCCACCCCACCTCCCGCCTGCATGTGTCCCTCTACTCTCAGCACTACCGGAGGACGATAAGGCAGCCCCAGTTGGGGGGATGGAGAGAAGAAGGTAGAAAGCAGCCTCAAGAAAGGCTCTCTGGAATTTCATCCATATCGTGCACACTACCCATGCTCCTCCTGAACTTGTCCCATCCCTGGACCATCAAATTCGTCTTGATGTGCTGTGTACACCATCCCAGGCTATAAGGACCAGATCAATCCTTGGAAAGCCAGAGCAAAGGTGAAAATTCAGATAACAAAAGTGGACAATCCAGACCATGGTCCACCCAGGGAAGCAGTCCCCCACCTCCTGCTGCTCCTGGGGCAGCACATGGGGCAGGGAAGCAGTGACTAGCATTGTGGGGAGGGGGCAGGGGCCCTTGCTTCTCTCAGGAGAAGGCTGAGTCCCTCTGGATAGGGCACCTCACAAACAGTTCTGAAACAGGAAAAAGGAAGACTCTCACAATAGCACCAGAGTGAAAAACATGCATAATTATTTGGGGCAACAGAACTATAAGTTGTAGAGTAGCTGTGGACCTGAATTTGAAGAGGGAATTTCATTGGCTCAGAAAATTCCCACTGCCGACACCGGTTACACCTACCACACAACTTAGAGTCTTAAAGATTTGCCTGCCCAGAAAGGGATGAGACCAGGGTCACACAGCCAGAATGTGTCCTAAGAAGGACTTGATCCCACCCCATTCTAACCCATAGGCTGGCTCTATCCATCGTACCAAGCCGCTTCTCCTTCTGCCCTTAGAAAACTCTAATTGTTAGGAAGGTACACTGCAGGCGCTCAATAAATGCTCATAGCCTGAAGTCAAGCTTGACTCTGTACTTTTCCCCCACTGTTCCTAGGGCTTCTCTCTGAGGCCATAAGGAACCACTCTAGCCTCTCTTCCATCAAACAGTCCTCCAAAGACTTGTCTACTGGAGACCAGTCTGAAGAGCTGTGGGCAGGGAGAAGAGGAGAGGCCAGGAGGCAGCTGCATGGCTGATGCATGCCATGGTTGACTCGTGGTCCCCCTAAGTCATCTCTCCCTTCTCCAAGTTAGATCTCCCCGTTTCCTTCAATTGATCCTCAGTCCATGTCATAGCTTCAAGATGCTTCATGCCCCTGGTCACCATCTTCTAAATGGGCCCCAGCTCATCAGCACCCTTCCTAAAAGATGGGGCCCAGAACTGAACGCAGTACTCCATATGAGCTCAGGTGAGGAGCTCAGGGAAACTCTTGCCTCTGTGTTCCTGAAGCTGGGCCCAAGAAGATCCTGTTCTCCATTTCTGACTGCCTCATCACATTGCCAACACCGATCCAGCTTGTGGTCCACTAAGAACCCCCAATCTTCTTTCATAGGATCATTGCATCAGAGATGGAAGAAACCTCAGAAGCAAGGCACTGATTCCAACCCTCCTCATTTTGAAGATGAGGAAACTGAGACTTAGAGAACTCAAGTGACTAACTCAGGTTACAGTTAGTCAATGAATCTGAGGCAGAACCCAGGTCTTCTCGGCACCAAGTCTATACAGTATGTCGTCCACCTAGCAGAAATGCTAATCATTCAGCCTGATTTTATCTGTGGGGTTCATGCTTAACACCTGGAGAGGGGGTTCCAGGTGTCCTACACATAACAGGCCATAACAATCCCACCTGCTCCTATGGGATCCTATGGGATTCAGAGTCAGAAGGCCAGAAATCCCCCCGTGTTTGTGACGCCTCCCTTGAGTGTCTATGCTTGGTCTGCCTCCTGCATGATCAATTCTGTCTTGGCTCTGCTCAGGGTCCTGTGCCCAGGGCCAGGCTGCCTGGTTCTTTAGCACTCTCTAGGTTTATTTTACAAACCTAAGGGGGCAGCTAGGTGGTACAGTGGATAGAGCACTGGCCCTGAAGTTGGGAGGACCTGAGTTCAAATCTGGCCTCAGATACTTACTAGCTGTGTGACCCTGGGCAAGTCACTTAGCCCAATTGCCTTAAACATCCAAGGCTATACCCAGTCATCCTGATGTATATCTTGCCACTGGACCCAGATGGCTCTGGAGGGGAGACCTCACACAGCCCCCCTCCCATCAATCCAATTCACTGTAAGTCATGACATCACTCCCGAGTCATGATCCTCTTCAAGAACGAAGGACAAACAACAAAGACTTAAAGTCCAGGGAAGGGAATGACTTGGCCACAGTCCCACAGTGAACTGAAATTCCATTTGTCACTAAGTGGCAGAGCCTGGATTTGAACAGCAAGGCTTATGAGCCTTGGTCCGGGGCTCTGTACATAACACCCCATCCAGTGGTCCCCTAAGCGACTCAACAGCCCCCCCACTTTCCCTAGCCTTAAATCCTACCATGCTTCAGCAGAGCAGCTGCCTGGCCAGTGACTCCTCTTTCTCTCCACGGCTTCCCAGGCTCATCTCCAGAAAATGGGACGGGCTTCGGGGTCCCCAGGCGGCAAAGTGTCCAGCCCCTCCCCGCCAGGGTCAGCCTCAGGGCCAGGTGGTCTGTCAGGACAGCCTCTGAACATGCCGCTTCATGAGGTTTGCTTTTTACATAAAAATCCTCTTCCTGACTATTTACCACCAGCCCCTTTTACCCCCAGAGGCTCCCAGGGACCTGCGGCAGCCTGGAGCTTGGGTTACTAAAGAACGTGCAGCTTGCTCATTGTCCCAGAGGGTCCCAAGGAGCCTGGAAGTCCTCCCAGGGCCTTCTGCAGCCAGCGGGCTCCCCGGGGAGTCTGGTCCAGGTTCTGTGTGTGCTTGTGTGTGTGTGTGTGTGTGTGTGTGTGAATGAGTCTGAGAGTGCCTGAATGCACACGCCTTGGTGTGTGTGAGCTAAGTGTTCATGCACTAAGTTCCTAAGTGCACCTGATTGTGTGTGTGTGAATGTGTGCCTCAGTGTGAACACCTTCCTTATTTATGCCTTAGCATGTGTTCATGAGTGTGTGCACCTGACTCTGAGTGTGTATCTAAATATGTGTGTGCATAGGAGTGTGCCTAGATGTGCAATGCACATGGGTAAGTGTCTATGCCTGAGGAACACGGGGTGTCGCTTGGTCTGTCCCCCGCTGGCTGGGCTGGGCAGGGCAGCGCTGGGCAGTTCGAGCCTGGGCAGTTCTGAAGTGGGCAGTTCGAGGCTGGGCAGTTCTGAAGTGGGCAGTTCGAGGCTGGGCAGCTCTGGGCTGGGCAGTTCGAGGCTGGGCAGCGCTGAGTTGGGCTGGGGCAGACAGCGCAGCTGGAGCCGAGGGAGCAGCGGAGAAGTTTCCAGCTGCGCTGACTGATTTTCAAAGTCCTAAAAACAGCCGGCGCAGCCCCACACTTGGCAGCGGAGGGGTGGGAGGGGACAAGGGGAGGGGAGGCGGGCGGGAGGAGCAGCCCCTGCCATTGACTCAGGCTCCTTTCACAATAAAAGCCTTGCCTGTCGTACAAGACCCCAGGAGCTCCGAGTCCAAGCTAAGAGCCCGAAGCCTGACGCCGGGGCTCAACACAAAGGGGAGAAGCCAACGCCACCACTCTCTCCCCGCACCCTGCACTGGCTCTGGAGGCGGGGGGGGGGGGGAGTGGGGGGGTTGGGACCTTAGACCCACCCCTTTCCTTCTATGGGCCTCAGTTTCCTCATCCGTAAAATGAGGGGGGTGGGGTTTCACTAAATAACTTCTGGAGAGCACCTAGTTCCGGCCAGGCACTTTACAAATAAATGCCTCTCTTGATCTTCGAAACAACTCTGGGAGGAAGGTGCTATTATTTCCATTTTATAGCAGACAGCTTTAAGTGAATTGCCCAGGAATGCACAAGTAGGAAATGTCTGAGGCCAGATGGAACTCAGGCCCTACTGACTCCCTTGTGCTGCCCAGCTGCCTTTCTTTCAATCCATGATCCTATAGGAAGGAGGTTGGGGGCAGTTCTGGAAAATATTGGAAGAGGAAAGATAGAAGTTTTGTAGCATTATCAGATCTTTTCATGCAACAGGATAGAATTGACAAATGCCAAGCTTTCCGTCAAGGAAGTTGAATTCAAAACCTGACTTTGACATCAACTAGTTGTATGACCTTGGGTAAGTCCCTGTTTCTTCATGGATTTAATCTGGAAGAGACTTTAAAAGTCAATCTCTTCACTTTACAGATAAGGCGATGCGGTCATCGGTAGAGAGTTGGAAGGATCTCCAAGCCCTACCCTATTACTTTTTTAAGGAAGTTAAGTGACTTGTCCAGGGTCACATAGCTAGATAAGTAAGATAGAAAGCCATGTGTGAGAAAGAGCTCTGGATTGGGAGCCAGAGGACCCGAGTTCAAATCTTTTTCCTGCTAGTTACTACCTGTTACCTTAGAAAAATCACTTAGGGGCAGCTAGGTGGTGCAGTGGATAGAGAACTGGTCCTGGAGTCAGGAGGACCTGAGTTCAAATCTGACCTCAGACACTTAACACTTACTAGCTGTGTGACCTTGGGCAAGTCACTTAACCCCAATTGCCTCACCCCCAAAAAAGGGAAAAATCACTTAACTGTAGTGGGCCTCAGTTTCCTCATCTGTAAAATGAGGGGGTTGGACTAGAGGACCTCCAAGGGATGTCGCTTCCAGTTCTAAAACTAAGGTCCAAAGGAGGCCCATTTGGCTGGACCATCAAGTGTGTGAAGGGGAGTAAAGTGTAACAAGCCTAGAGCTCCATGGAAGGAAAATCTTGGACTATTTCAGGCTGAGGAACCCATTAATGATGGGTCAAGGCAGTGGCTGGGGATTTTCCTTTTCTGGTGTTAATTGAATTGAAAAACCTCAGCCCTAAAGAATTGGAAATTGAGGGAATGCCCATCCATCGGGGAATGGGTGAACAAGTTGTGGTATATGAATGTAATGGAATACTATGGTTCTGTAAGAAATGCTGAGCAGGCAGATTTCAGAAAAACCTGGAAAGACTTCAGTGGACTGATGCTGAGTGAAGTGAGCAGAACCAGGAGAACATTGCACACAGTAACAGCAACGTTGTATAATGATCCAGTGTGATAGACTTAGCTCTTCTCAGTAATACAATGATCCAGGACAATTCCAAAGAACACATGATGGAAAATGCCATCCATATCCAGAGAGAGAACTATGGCGTCTGAGTGCAGATCGAAGATGACTGTTTTCACTTTTGTTTTTGCTTTGTTGTTGTTGTTTTGTTTATTCTTTCTTGCATATTTTCCCGTTGGTTCTGATTCTTCTCTTACAACATGACTAAAGTGGAAATATGTTTAACATGATTGTAATGTATAACCTATATCAGATTGTGAAGGGAGTGGGAGAGAAAAATTCAGAACTCAAAAAAATATCTTTACCTGTAATTGGAAAAATTAATTAAAATATTTTTAATTAAAAAAGAAAGACCTCAGCCCTGGTCATTCCTCAGAAGCGGCTTGAGTCCTTCACAGACATTAGCTCAGGCTTGGGCCTATGCATTAAGAGCTCTAACTCTTTCTTTACAGCAATCCCGTGAGGTCGGTAAGACATGTATTCTCTCAATTACATAGATGAAGAAACTGAGTCTCAGAACGCATAAGGGACTTTGTTGCTGTTCACTTGTTTTCAGTTGTGTCTGACTCTCCATGACCCCCTTTGGGGTTTTCTTGGTAAAGATCCTGGAGTGTTCGCCATCTCCTTCCAAGAAGGATTGCAACCCACAGAGCTGTAACTTGGCTGAACCCACCAGGGCTTAGCCCCCAGGTGGAAATTTGGAGAGTGCTGACAGCATCGCCCAGCAACACCCTTCTTCTCCCTGGTGTGGTCTCAGTCCAGAGTAAGTTTCTCCTACTGTCCAGCCTTACCCTTTGCAGCGGGCAACAGCCACATCCTAGCACCAAATGATGATGGTCAAAACATGTTTGGCTTATTTTATTTCCCGCTTCTCACTAAGTTGGTTGGCATTTGGTAGACATAATCTTAGTTCCATAAATTGCAAAATAAGGATGGCTGAAGGGTTGCCTGTTAGATCGGTGTTATTCTGCCAACAGAAGCCCCACCATAGACTGGAAATAATGGGAATGAGTGGGGAGAGTGAAAGTTACAAAGGATTTGGAGGGAGAGGACCAAGGCTAGAATTCCGTCTTTGACACCTATGCCCTGTGATAGGTCGCACTACCTGCCTAGGCTCATTCTTCCTCACCTATAAAATGTAGGGTCTTCCAAGGTCCCTTACAGTTCTCAGTCTATGATCCTATCACCCCAGACTATGCAAGGCCCAAGAACTTTAGTAACATGGTTAGGGGTGGATAACAAATCAATGACCCAAATTATCAGACACTCACCCAAGAATTTCCACCCAGTCCTAAAGAGAAGCAGAAAGGTAAATGGGGATATTGCAGAATACAATTCTGGTGGACCAAACTTAGCTGTGTCAGTAGCAGAAGACTATGGGTGGGACAGACACTGACTCTTACTGGTAAGGACCAGATTCACTGGCCTTCATCTGCCTCCCTGATGCCCATTGCCCCTGGCTCACAGACTATATGAGGAATTATACTAGTTGGTAATAGATCACTGGGGCAGGGAGGTGGCATAGTAGAATGCCAGTCCTGGAGTCAAGAGGACCTGAGTTCAAATCCAGTTTCAGACACTTGCTAGATGTGTGAGCCTGGGCAAGTCACTTCACCCTGTTGCCTCAGTTTCCTCACCTGTAAAATGAGCTGGAGAAGGGAATGGCAAACCACTGAAGTATCTCTGCCAAGAAAACCCAAAATGGGGTTACAGAGAGTGGAACACCACTGAAACGACTCAACAATTTATCACTCACCTCTCTGAATCTGTTTCGTCATCTGCAAAATGGGGGTGACACTCGTCTTGCTACTTCTCACTTCTGCTCACCATCTGACCATTCTGCCTCAGTCTTCTTTGCTGCATCATCATTAAATTGTACCCTTGACCCCATCCCCTACACATACATGTTCCTCAGCCTGGAATGTAAAGCCTTCCACAATATGGATTCCACCTATCTTTCTGATGGATTTTCATATTCTTCTCCTTTGTGAATTCTTTGTGAACTGATCTGCTGGTTCCTCCCCTGGATTCGAATTTGTCTCCCATCTCTGCCCCTTTGCAGGGAGCCAGCCTACCACAAGTGCCTGGAATGTGGCCCCCTCCCCACCCCCAGGTCTTAGAGACCCTTAACTTCCTTCCAGGCTCAGCTCAGGTGTGCCACCTACAGGGACCTATCCTGATGCCTTCATCATTCACTCACCCCTTTGATGGAGTTCTCCCCCCTTCTGAAGTTACCTTGTATTGACTTGAGAACATTGCACACGATTGCGGCAATATCATTTCAAGAACGACTTTTAGCGGACAAGTCATTTTGACTATTGTAAATACACAAATTAAAAATAAAGGACAGGACTCATGTGGGTACAAATTATATCTGTCCCCCAAAGAGTATAAACTTCTAGAAGACAGAAACATGGTTTTGCCTTTGCATCCCCAGGGCTAGCACATACTAGCCATATAATTGTGGATTGATTTGAAGCATTTTAGAAACCATAAAGTATTATATGAATGATTTATTATTAATAATAATAATGATGACGTGGCTCAATTGAAGGAATATGCGTTTTTTTAGTGCCAGTAATAGGTACCAGGGCTCCAAACACCAAAGAATGAAATTATCCATGAAAAATTGAAATTGAACAGTTAGGTTACCTCCAAGGTCATGTGGTCCAGCCTATACCTAAACAAAAGCATGTAGTCAATGCCAACCAAGCATTAAGTAGCTAATAATGCCTTACTCCCATTTTCTCTCCCCTGCTTCAAATTTAAATCCCCAAAGGGATGCCATGTTGCATATGGACATGGCAAACAGCATGATCTAGGTAGGACCCGAGCTTTCTAAATATCAGGCCTTAGCTTTGACCACCTGTTGTCCGGGACTCCTTGACCCTCTATCCAACTTTCTTCCTTTCAGACTTTTTAGATTTGTGTGGCTGCTTACTAGGGAAAGTTGTGAGTGAGCAAATGGTCAGTGGGGAGAAAGTCGAGTGGGTGAGAGTGTGTGTTGCAGCCTGTTAGCAACAAGGCTTTGTGGGCGAAATGTGCTGTGAAAACATCATCTGGGAAACGTATGCTCAGAAAAGGGGGAATGAAGGGAGCTCAGAGGATAACTGATGGACAGTCTGCCAGTGATACCATACATAGGCAGTGTTGAAAGTAGCAGCAAAAAAAAATGGCTAGGGGCAGCTAAGTGGCACAGTAGATGAAACATCAGCCCTAGATTCAGAAGGACCTGACTTCAAATCCGGCCTCAGACACTTGACATTAGCTGTGTGACCCTGGGCAAGTCACTTAACTTTCATTGCCCCGCAAAAAAAAAAAAAAAAAGTAGCAGTAAATTGAGGGAATCTTTCATGGAATATTTTAGGAGGTGGGGAAGAGATGGACAACAATTTCCCGGAATAATAAGCTTTGATTGGGACATGATCACCAGTGGAGGGAAAGGCAACACTGTGGAGATCTGGTGTTCATTCATTCATTCAACAAGTATTTATTAAGTGCCAGTTTATGTGTTGACCACTATTCGGATTAAAGCAGCTCACTCAGCCTGACACATTAGTTACTCTTTTTTTTTTTTTAGTGAGGCAATTGGGGTTAAGTGACTTGCCCAGGGTCACACAGCTAGTAAGTGTTAAGTGTCTGAGGCCAGATTTTAACTCGGGTACTCCTGACTCCAGGGCTGGTGCTCTATCCACTGCGCCACCTAGGTGCCCCACATTAGTTACTCTTAAAGAAAGCCAATATGTAAATGTGGAGGAACTTAAGAAGTTACATCAAATACTGGAAGATGAGCAATTCCCTGGAAAGTCAGCTAGGAAATCCGGAAGTGGAGAAGAGAAAGGTCTTCAAGAGAGTGGAGAGCCAGCAAGAATGGCAGCCGGATTCTCTCCCCAATTCAACAGCCTGTGATTTTGTAAATGGATCAGGTGACAGGGAGAACATCTCTTGACTGGAGACCAGTCCAAGGTGAGGTGGCTCATCACCACAAGGGCCATGCAGTGCTGAGTTCTGAGGCTATAGCAATTCTCAAAAGCCATCAGGTAAGTGATAAAAGAGTCACTATATGTCCCTGGTCCCTCACCTCTCCTGCACAGTAATGGAGTAGAAAGAACATTGGATTTGGGGTCAGGATACCCGGGTTTGAATCCTGGCTTGGTGACCTTGGACAAGCCACTTCCTCTCTGTGTGCCTCAGTTTCCTCAGCTGTAAAATGAAAGGACCAGACTAGGAGATCACTCCAAGGTCCCTTCTAACACGAAAGCCTAGGATGCCAAGTTCGATGGGTGTTTTCCCTTGGACCATGAGCCTAAGTGGTGTCAGTATTTCCCCATGTGGTCTTAGGACTTGTATTTTTCAGAGTTGATTTCTCATGTTAGTGAGGGGGGAGGAAGGGCTTGAGGCCTGGAAATTGTCCATTTTCAGAGATGTTGCAATAGCTTTCATTTTTGTTGGAGGAGAAGAGAGGAGCACATAAATCCTAGGCCCGGAGACCCCATCCACGCCTAGAATGCCTGCCTGCCCCGCCTCTGTTTCTTGGAACCCCTAGCCCTCTTCAAAGGCCCAGCTCAGCTGCCACCCCCTACAGGAAGCCTTCCCTGATCTCCCACCCTGATCACAGGTCTTGAACTGGAAGGGTGCTTAGGGGTCACACATCCGGCCTCCTCAGTTTACAGAGGACTAGAGAAGTGACTTGCCCAGTCATTCAGCCAGAAAGACTCTGAGGAGAGAATTGAACGCAGGTCTTCTTAATTCTGGGTCCAGTGCTCTACCCACTGTAACACACTACCTCTGTGGGTGGACCAAATCCATTCAATAGGTTCACCTGAAGAATCCGGTGATTTATGGAGACATTTATCAAGCCCCCCACTGTGCATTAGGTACTTCACTCGGTAATGAGGATACAAACATAAAAATGGAAATACAAAACTAAAACGGTCCCTGCCTTCCAGGGGCTTATGTTCTGTTGGTTGGGCGTGGGGTACGACAAGAGCAGAAGTAAGTAAATGCAACGTGATTTCAGAAGGGAGAGAATGTTAATAACTAAGGAGATCTGTGTTGAGTAGGGGGCAGAAACCTTGAGCTTTGAAGGAATGTAGGTGTCCTCTGCGATGGAGGAGGGGAAGGAGCACATCCCAGACATGGGGCAGAGTCTGGGTAGGTCCTGCATGCAAAGCAGCTGCCCAGACAGTCTGACTAGAACAGAGCAGCCAGGAATGGGAAGAGTAGGAAGTGAGTCTGAAAAGGTGAGTGGGAGCCCAGTGGGGAAGGCTTTACATTTCAAACAGGGCTTGACACCTCTTCCTGGGAGAACAGGAAAGCCTAGAGAGTCTGGAGGTTGTGTAGGAGAACAGGTGTAGGAGAAGTGGGTCAGAGGGAGAGATGGAGGGTCAAGAAGTGTCCATCAGGTAGGGGGATGGCAGGGTTCTAGATCAGGCAAGTTGAGGAGGCTGATGAACTGGGAAGGCAGGCATTATTAGACTGGGAGTCAGATACTGAGCTCCTTGAGAAAGGGAGAATAGTGATTGAGTCACTGGGACCAGTGCAGCAAGAGGTGAAGATTTGTTAGGGAGAGATACGTACCAGCTGTGTGACCCTGGGCAAGTCACTTTACCCTGTTTGCCTCAGTTTCCTCATCTGTAACATGAACTGGAGAAGGAAATGGCCAAGCACTCTAGGATCTCTGCCAAGAAAACCCCAGATGGGATCACAAAGAGTCGGGCGCAACTGAACACAGCCAGTCCTTCCAGCTCTGGGTATGGTGTTTGTAAATGACTCAGTCTTTACTCGTGTCTCTAGAGTAACACCAAGCAATGAACCGCAGAGTAGGGACAGACCTCAGAGGCCATCCAGCTCTACCCACACCTGGCTAAGGTTCCCTTCCACAGTCTACCTGCCAAGATGTCGTCCTACCTTTCGCTGATGACTTCCAATGAGACAGAACTCCCTCCCTCCAGAGGCAGCTCACTCTGTTCTGGGACCACTGATGAATCTTCAGATGCTTTTCCTCACTTTGAGCATAAACGTTTCTCTTTGTAGCCTTCTTTCATTCCTTCCAAATCCAGCCCCACTGAGTAAGTTCTTTCTTTTCTCAGGGATGGTGGTAACGTTCATGCAGGCCCAATTCTGCTGAATCTGGCTCTCAAGTCAGGATTTGAACCCAGGTCCTTTGTCCCTCAGAACAATTCGCATTCCACACCTGGTCTGCCAAGCAGCCCCAGCTGTTCCTGTTTGTGTGTGACCTTGAGCTGACTTCCTTTAAGCCTTCAGGACCCTTTAGGGCCTCTCAAGGACATAGTCACTCAGAGGAGATCAGTCTAGAAATCTGCCCAGGAAAAGTCAGGATGCTAAAGAATGTTTATTGGCCAGCTAATGCCATGCACAGGGATGGGAAGGCCATTGAGCTGGTCCCTTGCTACATATCTCTTAGAGAGTCACTGCAGCCAGACGATGAGCTGGGCCCAGAATTTAATAGGAGAGGAGAGTGGGGCGGATTGCTCTGGGGAAATTGCTCAGTGCCTTCATCTTCCTTAATGCTCCTGGCAATGCTGTAGGGTTGTGAATTATGGGGATCTCCGAAGAATCAAAATTGCAGAAGGCCCAAAGGACAACGGGGAGATGCAGCTGGGTGGGTGGGAGCAGGCTGCAGCATATTGCCAACAATGATTTGTGTGCAAGGCAGGGCATAACAGACATCATAAAGGAAGTGTGTGCCTGGGGAAGGAGGTGGGTTATGCAGTGAAAATGAGGGATGACAGCCCCCAAGGCTGGCTAAATGACAAGCTGGTGCCTGCAGACAGAGACAAAAATCATCCACAATGACAAGGAGCAGGTAGGTGAGGGGAAGGAGTGCCCACACAGGAAGTGCTTGATCAGTGCTTGTCGACTGACTTCAGCGAAGTTGTAGATATGCAAAAGTAAATAATCAAGCCTCATATTAATGTTGCATGCGGGGCATTAACTCCATTTTTTCAGATGAAGAAACTAAGGTTCAGAAAAATGAAAAGGCTCATCCAGGGTTGCAGAGTTAATAAGCATCAGAGGTAGGATTGGAACCCAAGTCCTCCTGACATGAGTCCAGCATCCTATGAACTCTGCCACTTATCTCTCAAACCACCCCTTATAGACTTCCCTCCCACTCTCCTCCCATATTCCACTTCTTTATGGTTTCTGGCTGTAGATTGATGCTCATTCAATGCTGTTTCTACTTACTCAGCACCAAGATGAGACTTCTTCAAGAGTAGCAGAAAATCTGAACAGGAAAGAAAACTGGCTTCACAAAAGGCAGCTAGGGGGCACTAGACCTGAGTTCAAAATCCACCATCAACTATTTAATAGCTGTGTGACCCTGGCCAAGTCACTTGACCTTTGTCTGCCTCAGTTTCTTCATCTGTAAAAAGGGCCTACCTGTAATGGTGCCTACCTCCCAGGATTATTGTGAGGATCGAATGAGATAATCATTGTAGAATGCCTGGCACAGAGTGCTACATGAGTGTTAGCTCTTATTATTGGTTAATCACCATATCTATCGGTAGTTAGCAAAGTGTAAAAAAAACATGTGCCAACCTTGCATTCAAATCTTTGCTACTTAGCTGTTGTGTGACCATGGGCAAGTGATTTGACCTCTCTGAGCTTTGCTTTTCTCATCTATAAAACACAAAGAATAATGCATCAAATAGAAAGTGTGTGAAGAATGCTTAGAGAGAATGTAAACTCCTTCAGGGCAAGGACTCTTGCTTTTGTCTTTGTGTGACCAGCACCTGGTGCAGAGTAGACTCTTTTTTTTTTTATCAATCTTTTCTTCAAAGACAAGCTGGGGGTGGGCTCGAGCTGGGAGACACCTCTTGGTGGACAGCCCTGCTCTGCCTTTGGGCAGTGGTGCATAGTAGACTCTTGATAAAAGCTTGTTGATTGACTAATTGACATATAAACATCAGTTTTATTTGTATGTTGCTTCATTAGATTTATTAGAAGTCTTTCTTTTCAAACAGATTCATGGCATGTCCCAACTAGATGGTAAGTTTTTTGAAGGACTGGACTGAGCATTTTTTTCTTTTTTGTACTTCCCACATGGCCTCCAAGTTGTACCAACGGCAGGGCAATCTGGGTACTTTTGCCCCAGGGCGCTGAAAGTACTTGCAGGCTTTTCAGCAGAAGAAACAGTAGATCTTAGCACCTCACTGGGACGCCGGATGATCCTCCCCCCATCTTTTCCCTCCTCCCCATTTCTCCCTCCTCTCCCCTGGCCCCCTTCGCCCATGACTTAGCTCAGTTGAGTTCTTCCCATGCCCAACTCCCCCACGCTCAAGTCTCCTGCCTGGCATCCTCCAGGTGTCCCAGCTTTAAGGGATGTCTTGTCTTGGACATTTGTGCTGCTCTGAACACAAAAATTGCTAGTTGAGGCACTGCAGCCCCATTCTCTAAATCTCCAAGACCTGGTACAACCCCAAAGCAAACCATCCAGGTGTCCTGTGTAGGCTTTATACTTTCCTGGGGTTGTAGGAGTGATATCTGGGCCCACACCCAGCCTGATGGGGGAAGGATGTCTCACACTGGGCAAAGCCCAGTGGCCTTTAGCACGTGACCTTCCCAGCCCATTCTGATGAGGCGCCAAAATCAAAAAGTTGAGATAATTCAAATGAAAATGACCTTGTGGAGCTAGTTCGAAGCAGAGTTAGCCCTTCATTGATTCCCTTCTCATAGATGGTACCTTGTCAGCCAATGGGGCTCAAGATGGATGAAATGTACATATTTAAAGGCACTTGCGACGGTTACATTCCAATAACACCTTCCCAATCATGAGGCTGGGCTTCTTTTCCTTTTTTTTTTTTCTTTAGAAAAATCAAAGCTAACACTGCAGAGGATAAAATCCAATCTGCCCAAAGGCCCGTAAATCCCCGGAATGTGCTGATTTCCAGCATTCGCGGATTGCTTCTGTCCCTGCTTAGGGTTCCAAGGTTGACTCGAGAGAAGCGCAGGCTTTCTGTTCCCAAGGAGATCCGCCGCAGCCTCTGGCTTCTGCTGAGCAGAGTCTGAGGCCCCGGGGTACAAAAGGACACAGTCAAGCTGCGGATTTAACAGCTGGAAAAGCCCGGCAGTTCTACCCAATGGGACTTCAGAAGCCAATGGCAAAATCCTTCCTGAAGAGAAGTGACACCGGAGGTGGCAAGACCACCTTCAACCTGTTCGACGTCCAGTCTCCTCTGAAATCTGGCTTTGTCCTGGGGTGGCCTTAGGGGAGACTGAGAGCAGTCATTCGGGGCACTGCAGAGGCTTGGCTTCCGATAGCGCAGGATGAACCGGAGACGTGGACAGAGAGCCATCGGGTCTCAGCATGCATTTGTTTCTCTGGCTCAGCGCAAAAAGGCAGGAGTGGGCCGGTGAACCTGCAAAGAGACAGAATGACCTAGTGGAGACCGTGCTGAAAGAGGAGACGTGGGACTTGAGTTCTAATTGCAGGACTGTCATTTTCCTTGGACAAGCCATTGAAAAGCGTCCTCATTGTCCACACCTGTAAAATGAGGAAGCTGAAGGCTGTCTCCCCAAGGTTTTGACTTAGGAGATCATAGATAGGGAGTTGGGAGACCTTCCTAAACCCTCTATCTGACTGTGGTGTCTCTTCTCGTCTCACACATGGCAGTGAGACCTAGGAATTACATTGCGCGTTGGGTTTGAGGGAAGGTGTGGGGGGAGAGGAAAGAGAGCATGCCGGGAAAGTGGGGAAAAGATGCAGGAAGAAGATAAAGTAGAAAAGACTGGGTCACACTTACTACCTGTAGATAACAATGACCTCATTAGTGTGACTAGAGTGAAGCAGAGAAGTGGAATTCTGCTAATAGAAATTCCACCTGTAGGATCTCATTCAATTCCAGGTGAGGAGGTTGCTGGGAAGGAGATGGAAAAATCCGGAGAGTGGGAATCAGAGCTGGGAGAGAAATGAGCATGACGGAGCCAAGAACTCTCTCAAATGGAGTTTCCAATCTAGAGCTCAACAGTGGGAAGAAGGAGCCATGGGTATGGGGGGAAGAAGATTTCTGAGGAGGTGCAAAAGTCTGGAGAATCAGGAGCAGAGCTGGGAAAGAATTGAGGAGCCATGGCTCACTGGGGCGCTAAGGAATTCCAAGAGGAGCAAGTAAGAAGAGCAGTGATTGGTTGACTGATTAACTGGCTGACTAACTAGAATGGAAAGTGTGAGAAAGGGAGTTATATGGAATAAGACCTCAAAAGTAGGTGGATTTGGCTCTTCCTTTCCCTCATCCCATAGTCCTATTTTACAATTTGGGGGGGGGGTCAATGAGGGTTAAGTGACTTGCCCAGGATCACACAGCAAGTAAGTGTCAAGCGTCTGAGGCTGGATTTGAACTCAGATTCTCCTGAATCCAGAGTCGGTGCTTTATCCACTGTGCCACCTAGCTGCCCCACTATTTTACAATTTAAGTACTCTCAGAAGCACAACACACTAAATCACAATTTAGAGCTGGAACAGATAGAGTTAGATAACTTGGAAGTTTATCTCATCCATCCCCTTTATTTTGCAGAAGAGGAACCTGAGGCAAAGCAAGGATAAGTGTCTTGCCCAGGGTCACAGAAATAAGTGAACCCAGGTTATCCACTTCCAAATCCAATATTCTCCACTCTACTTAATGGTGGTTTTCAATTGTTCTTCTCCTAGTGTGTGAAAACTGCTGTTTAGTGTTAAGATGTATTAAGATTTTATTGGTTTATTATTCCTTATTCGTGTTTTGGGAATTATTGTAGTATAGATCCCAGGCCTCTGGCTAGTCCACTGTGAACTGTTTGAGAGTACCAGCACTTTTGTTCCAACATCTTATTTTACTCTTTTTTTCCCCTGCTCTGAAGATTTTAGGGTTGCCTTTGGGAGTTAGATTTCTCTCATTTTATTATGTGGAAAAAATTTTCAATTATAAAAATATTGCCCCTAGGTTCTTTTATCCAGATTTTAGTGTTAATTTGTCCTGGTCTTGGATACTAGTAATGAACCAGGAAAAAAAATGTCCTGAATAGCTGTGAGCAGCAACAGACATGAGAACACTGGCCCCCGCAGGAGTGATACTGGAAAATATCTCGACTAGGATGAGAGGCACGGAATGGGGAAATAGCCCAGACTCACTTTGCCTTTTTTTCCTAGGGATGATCTTCAAGGCTTCTAATATCTTTTCTACTTGTATTACCTAGGACAACTCCCTCTCACACCTGGGACTTCCGAGGCTCAAGATAGCCTGAGGGTTTTGTCCACTCAATAATTTAACTCATAAGCCACCACCAATGTGTTTGCTTTTTTTTCCTAGTGAGCCAGAGGACCCAAACAGTTCCAAGCAGAGGCATCTAATAAAAATAGCAAAATGAGAAAAGTAGCAATAGAACATTTCCCCCATAAACCCAGGACTCTCTCTCCCACAAATACACACATACCACGGATGGGAAGAGGTGACATACATAAAGATCATACATACACATCTAAAACACTTCACAATTGCTGGGGCCTCGGGCGATGACATCATCCATCCTGGGCCCTCAAAGTGCTGCTTTTCCTGGGACTGTGCACAGGCATTGTGGCCCGCCTGTCCCCCAAGGTAACTGCTCCCTGCTTCACTCTATCGTGGGCTTCTCTGCCCAACACATCATTCCATGGCTGTCTTGGCCTCCATTGGCCAATATTCTCAGCTACCAAATTCTGAGTTTCATCTCTTCAGCCAGTCTATTCAACTCCAATCTTAGAATGTGGTGACTAGAAGTTTCTCCCTGTTAAAGGTAGGATAAGAGTTGGAAAGGCCAAACCATTTAGAGGAGGGAAAGCTCTGGATTTGGAATCAGAGGATTAAAATAGGGCTTCGTATTTTAACTAAATATTCTCATCAACTAGATCCTAAGATCTGTAGTTTCTTTGCTATTCAAGGACTGTACATTCTGTTTGAACCTTCTAACTCTGGCACCCTGGGGCAAAGCCCCAATTGTCTACCCCTAGTTATATCTCTGGCTTACACTCTGACCTGAATGCTTGCTTATACTCAAGAAGATTTCTTCCCAATCCCCTCCATCTTCTCTCCATAAAAATCATAAGGCAAAGCCCCTGGATTCAAATCTCAGTTCTTCTCTTCCCTATCAATATCACTTTGGGGGAATCACCACTTCTTTTTGGTCCTCACTTTCTTTACCTATAAAAATGAGGGGATTGGGGACAGCTAGGTGGGTGCAGTATATAGAGCACTGGCCCTGGATTCAGGAGGACCTGAGTTCAAATCCAGTCTGAGACACTTGACACTAGCTGTGTGACCCTGGGCAAGTCACTTAACCCCAATTGCCTCACCCCCCCCAAAAAATGAGGGGATTGGACTCAATTACTTCTAAAGTCCCTTCCAGAATTATGATCCCTGTATATCAAGGGGTGTAAGAGAAGGAGCAGTCAGTCTTGGAGAGAGATGTTGTTTCTTCAAAAGAAAACTGAATATTGGAAGATGGAAGGCGCGTCCTAAGAAGTGTGGCAACCAGGGGCTGGGTACGGAAGCATGCAGTCTGGTGCTTGGTATTGAGAAAGGGAGGAGTCTGTAAGCATGTCCTCTGGGGAGAGAACTCCTAATCCTCCCAGGACGCCAGCATATGGGGCACAGACCCAGTCACCCCAGGGTAATTCCATCCCTGGGCTCTTGACTTCCTTTTGGGCCCCATAGTGCTCAGCTCAGACTTTGGAGCTGGGAATTTCCACATTCTCCTCCTTGTGCTTTGGATCCAAATAACATTTGGAGTGTATCCTCTCACTCTTTTGCTCTCATTCCTTCCCAAGGCCCCATCCCACATGCCTCAGTACTGTACTCAGCTGGCTCCTGGGAAGTATGGATACATCTGGGTTTTATTTTCAGCTGTTTTTCAGTCTACAGGAAAATCGGGCTGACAGATTTGAAGAGAGCCTTCATCTGAGTGACACTGGAGATCAGACTATTAAAAACCTCTGGAAGAGTGGAATGGCCCCTAGGATGCTACTCGGATACTGGGCTGGGCTGGGAGCAGAGCTGTAACTAGTGACTTTTGTGTCAAGGTCAATATCACATTCACACCTGAGGCAAACAGTATAAAGAGCTCCCCTCGGCTTGGGGTGGGGTCAGCAGGATACTGGGCTACTGACACAGCTGGGAAGACCAGAGAGAGTAGGGATATGTGTGGAGAGGGTTGGGTAGGAGTACTCACCCAGCATCTAGTAGCTTCATATTTTAACTAAATATTCTCAACTAGATCCTAAGATCTGTAGTTTCTTTGCTACTGAAGGACTGTATGTTTTGGTTGAACCTTCTAACTCTGGCACCCTGGGGCAAAGCCCCAATTGTCCACCCCTAGTTATGTGTCTGGCTTAGACTCTAACCTGAATGCTTGCTTATACTCAAGACAATTTCTTCCCAATTCCTTCCATCATCTCTCCATAAAAATCATAAAGCAGAGCCCCAAAGGGCCCCAGGACATTAGTCTGGGGTCCTCTAGACTGACTCCACAGTCTGCAGGCTCAGAGAAAGGAAGATCACAGGATTACAAGTCTGGAGCCAGAAGAGACCAGACCCCCTTACAGACCCTTCATTTTACAGCTGAGGAAACTGACCTAGATAAATCATGTGACATGCCCAAGATGATGCAACTAAGATGTATGAAAGTCAGGATTTGAACCCAAATCTTCTGAATCTGAATCCAGTTCTCTTTCTGCTGGACTCTGTATACCTTTCCTAAGCATAACTGGGAAGGACTTGCAAAAATGCTTGGTCCTAATTGACCTTGGCAAACTCCTTCACGCTTCAGTTTCCTCAGATGCCTCTAGCTCTAGATACTCCAAAGTATTGGAACATGTCTGGGTTGGCTTTTGGGGTGGGGGGAGAAATCCTACTCCCAAGTAAAGGAGGCTTTAGGCACCAGGCAAGTGGCAGGGAGTCTATAACTCCTCTTCTCCCTTTTATCAAGCTGATCATTGTAACAAATCCCCAAATGCAGTTGGGGGGATATGTATGCTCTAGCCTAGGGAGGAGAACAGCATCCATTCACTGCCTGAGCATTTACATCAACTAAGGCAGCTCCATGACTAAGTAAAACATTTCTCTTCCAGGCTTTTGGTTTGGAAAGGAGCTGGCCACAAAACCCCACACTCACTGACAAGCTAAAGCTCTTTTCCCCCCTATTTTTTAGTCTTTCTGCTCCAGAAGGTCTCCAAACCCAGACCCTGATACTGACCCAGAGAACAGACATTCCATCTTTCTCAGCCTCTGCTGAAGTAAATCCAACCACTGTGATGCAAGCACAGCACTTGCTCCTCCTGCAAATCTGTGTTCCTGGTGCGGATCCTCCTGCTAATTCACTCCCCAATGTGGAAAAGGAGCCAAGCTTCCCAGCCCCCTACTTGTTTGTCCCTGGCTGAGCTGTCTTTCTCACTTTGCGAGCTTCTTGCCTTCTCTCCCTGATTTCCATGGCTTTATTCATTCCACCCTGAATTCTTATGATACAAATAACTTTCTGTTCATACGCCTCTGAGGCTCCTGCTTTTATCAAAGCATCCTTGTACACTGTGTATATCTGGTCCTTCCTTTATAGATAAGCTACTGGGACAAAGCCATAAATAAGGTAATACTGCTGGGGCTTTGCCCCAGAGTGACAAAATGTAGAGGGTGCCCCAAAGCAACATTCCAGAATGTGCTTCCTCTGTTCAGTGGCTATACCCCAGGTAAGCTCCCCTGCCTCTACCCCACTCCAAAGTCCCTACTTATACTCTAGAAGCTAAAGGAACCCCAAGCAAGGAGTTAGCATGGTCTCATGAAAGGTATAGGACTTGGAGTAAGGCAAACTGAGTGAGGATCCCAACTCTGAAACATGTGCAGCCTAACTCTGCAGCCCTGGGCAAGTCAATGGAATTCTCTGAATCTTGGGTGTCTCATCTATAAATAGGGATGAGGCTCATGTGAAAGAGATAGCCAAGGTTAAAAAAGTTTTTAGTATCTCTTTTCTCCAAAATGCTTGGGGAATTAGAACATTGCTCACTGGGGAAATGCTCTAGCCTATGCTTCCCAGTAGCAATTTCTTAGCTTTAAGCACTACACAAAAAATGAAGTCAGAGGATCATAGATTTAGCATTAGAAGGGACCTTGGGTGCCATTAAGGCCAACTTTACAGATGAGGAAACCAAGATTCATAGAGGATAAGTGATGGGTCCAAGGCATAGAAACTTTTTCCTATTCTACCACTATCCCTGTACCTTTGGACAGGTCACATTTCCTCTCTGGTCCTCAGTTTCCTCACATAAAATGAGGGGGTTGGACTATCAATCTCTAAGTTCGCTTCTGTCTCTAGCATTCTCTCTTTTATATTTGCTTCATGCATGGAGCTAGAATTTCTGGGTTCTAAACGTGTACACTTAGGACTGAAGGGAGCAAGAGAAGATACCATGCTAGGAGAGGGCAAGGAAGAGTGGACAGGTAGGCACTGCCTTGTCTTTAAGTGAAGTAAACCGTTGCCTTCCTTGGATGTCAGATTTGTCCCAGCTCTGGGACAGGACCAATGATAATAACAACTCCCATTTTCTTAAGGCTGTTATGTCTTACAAAGTACTTTCCTCCCATCAACAGTGTGAAATAGGTAGTAGAGATGTTAATATCCCCATTTCACAGATGAAGAAACCAAGACTCTGAGAGGTTCTGAGACTCCTACATAGCTAGTGAGATAAGACAAAAATTCATGATTAAATGGTTACAGATGTGAGAATTAGTCAAAAGGTAGGGTATGGTTGGGAAATCCAACCTTATATATCAACAGCCATATAACCTTAACCTTACATATTTACAGAAACATTCTCCAAGCACCTGCAGGGAGACAGGTATTGACTCCTTTTCCAAGTGAACCTCAAGATTCATTTATTGCCTCTTTCACTAAATCTGCTTATTTCATGGGGTCAATAAAAAACTTGTTCACCTCAACAGAAGCCAGTCCCAGTTTAAAGGCATTTTGAAGGGTTTTGTGTCCACAGATTAGGTTTGTTTCAAAGGGAAACCAACAAAGCCCAGAAATCATCATTAACACTTTACCCCAAAATTAATCCCTACAGCAGACATCATGCTCATTTCCACTTTGCAGATGGAGAAATTGAGGCCCAGAGGGAGAAAAAAACTTGCCTGAAGACACATACTATATACTATATCAGTGGCAGTGCATGGGTTCAACTCTCTCTCTCTCTCTCTCTCTCTCTCTCTCTCTCTCTCTCTCTCTCTCTCTCTCTCTCTCTCCCTCCCTCTCTCTCTCTCTCTCTCTCCCTCCCTCCCTCCCTCCCTTTATTAATATTTATATCACCCTGGTCACTTTAAACTCCTTTCCACTTCAAGGTCAAATCACTTTCTCCCAGAGGTCTGAGAAATATCATGAAAGGAAGAAGCAGGATGAAATTTCCTGAGACATTCTATTTCTATGCCTGTGGCTGGTCCAAGAAAAGATGGCCCTCAGGGGCTGTTGCCCCTGTGGGCTGCCCTTCTCTTTGGAGCTGTGCAACAGTTTGGTTTTGAATAACCAATAGGACATGTGGCAGGGACATAAGGGCACATCTTATCTTGCACCTCAAATACTGGCAGAAATGCCATGGAACAAACCCCAAATTGAGAGCAGGAGTTTGGAAAAGTGAGAGGAAAGACCACAAATGGTTTACGTGGGGTCAATAATTCAATAACCATTTATTAGGTGCCTCCTATGTGCATGAAACAGTGCTAAGGAAATTTTATATTTTAAAAATAGAGGGGTTTTTAATGACAAAGTTCTTGTCTTGGAAGAGTTTATATGTTATGGGGTGAGGGGGCAATGTGTAACACCCTGAACCCTGGCATCTTTAAAGGCACCTAGGATTCTGGATAGCTATAGTCCCAGATCCCCCAATGCAGGAAATTCTAGGAAATCAATTTCCAAGTGCCGAGTTTCCATGGCAACACTTACGGGCATGACAAAGCAAGTTACATAGGTAAACTCTAACGACTGATATCCCCTGCCTTACCAGTTTAGTAATCCTGTCAAAAAAAAGAAAATGGCACAATCTTTTCTTGATGACTCTGTGCTCACTCCTAGTGATTGTTTCATCCTTTTCCACATGCTAACTGGCCATCGCTTTGATAATATGGGGGGGGGGGGGAGGGAAGAAGGTGTTCCTATGTTGATCAAGGTTTCTCTAATCAACCCCCTGCTACAGACATTCTAAAATCTTGCAAGGAATTGACATTAAGCTCACTGACCTATACATTACAGACACCCTTCTCCCTTTCTTGAAAATCAGAACCGCATTTGCCCTCTTCTCTATCTCAGTATCTCTCCCATTCTCTGTGATCTTTCACAGTAATCACACTGGCCAAGCCTTTCAGTACCCTGAGAAGTAATTAGCCTGAGTCTTTTTTTGAACTCACCCAAGGCAGCTAGGTACTCTCATATTATGTGCTTGTTGATCTAGGATTCCACCTCTTAGGGGGAGTCATTTTTATTCTGTCCCTTCCAAAGCAATAGCCATTCTCATCCTTTGAACAGAAAATGGAAACAAAAGGAAGGAGCAAAGTAGCTCTGCCTTCTCTCTGCCTTCTCTTCTCTCATGATACCATCCACCCAGAGCAGCAATCTTGTCTCTTCTGGGTCCTTCTATTTTTCTCCAATATAACCTTTTTAAAAAGCCTTTTTCTAGACCTTAGCTGTCTTCTTCATCAGCTCATTCTGAGTCTTACTCTTCCTGCTACCTATTGCTCTTCTATTTTTAATCGAAGTTGGTTAATGAGTTCACTGTGTGTCTGCATCAGTTACTTTGAACAACTCCTCCATTCTCTTTTCATTGGAATTGTTTCTTATTGTGTTTTGACATTTTCATTTTTTGAAAAATTTCTATCCCCCCTGTGCTGTCTTCCCTTGTTAAATTTTTGGTCCTGGGATGCTACCTGAAATCTGCTCTCCCAAAAAAGCAGGGTGTATGGGGCAGCTAGGTGACATAGTGGATAAAGCACCGGCCCTGGATTCAGGAGTACCTGAGTTCAAATTCGGCCTCAGACACTTGACACTTACTAGCTGTGTGACCCTGGGCAAGTCACTTAACCCTCATTGCCCCACAAAAACAAAAACAAAAACAAAAACAAAAAAGCAGGGTGTATTCAGACCACACCAACATTTCTCTCTAACAAATTCTAAAATGGAATGGTCACTGCCCTATAAGCTTTCTATCATTTCTATATCAGCAAGATGTTCCTTCTGGGGGGCTAGATTCAGGTCCCAAAGAGCAGATCCAGGTGAATTTTATCTCCTATGATTTACTGAGTATCTCTAATGCTACTCTTAGTCCTACACGGTAAGTACTTTCTGTAGTATCCAGCTTGGTAGTTATACATAATTGACTTTCTCTCCTCCTCTTCTTCTATTTTCAGTTTAAAGCCTTTTTAAAAAACTACCGGGGCGGCTAGTTGGCGCAGTGGATAGAGCACCGGCCCTGGAGTCAGGAGGACCTGAGTTCAAATCCAGCCTCAGATACTTAACACTTACTAGCTGTGTGACCCTGGGCAAGTCACTTAACCCCAATTGCCTCACTTAAAAAAAAAAACTACCAAAAATCTGAGCAAATATATATTTTCTAGCCTTTGTCAGGTGTACTTTCTAGCCAAAAACCTAGCTAGCATTCCTCATTTTTAAATGTTTTTTTTTATATTTTAAAGTTTTGTTGATGCCTTTAGTATATCACAAATCATCTTCAGAAATGCATGCATCACACACACACACACACACACACACACACACACACACACACAGCCTTCCCTCACGACAAAGGAAAGCAGTTGCTATACCAACCAGCATAGCAACCATATTTGACAGTGTGTGCAGCATTCATCATGTGTTCCTCTCCAAGGAAAGGAAGAAGGTGTATTTTAAAAGTATTTTCTTAAGGGTCATTTCCATACTTTAAACCATGATCTGGGAAATCTAAATCCTATTTTTCAGATACCATGATCATAATCCATTGCTCTCTTCTCAGATCTTTCTCTTCTAATTCCTTTGGTTGTAATCAGCATGTGTAATAAAAGAAAATACCACACATGCCCTCAAGGTCTTCAATTTCTTGCCCTGAACTTCAGAATCTCTAGCAATCTATGCTTTCTAGGTTTGCCTCTGTCAGTGTCATTTATCCTCATGTGAATTACCATATGTGTCAAGTATTCATCAGATTTGACAAGTCTTGGAAAGTTCCCTGTTATATGCCGGATACATGCCCCAGGGAAGACCACAGATGTCTTTAGTGTTAACATTGGACCATAGACTCTCAGATCAGCCAGATTCCTGTCTCAGTGTTTCTCAGTGGAGAATCCCCAAGAATAACAACCCAGATCTTCTTCCTCTGACCCTTAGGAGGTCATCTCTCTCTCCAGACAACACCTATAACCATGCCTTAGAGCATGAGCAGCTGCTTCCTACCCAGAGAGTCCAGCTCTTCAATCTCTAGTAATAACCTCATGTTTGTTACTTAGTTCCAAGTGGTCAAAGGTTCATCTTCCACTATCATCTACCTATCGACTATTCTTATTGTATTCTTACCGTAGTAAATCCCTCCTTTCCAAAAGCTACTTAAGGCTGACCGACTAATTGATTCTCAGCTGATCAGCTTGGGAGGTGGAAGGGGAGAGAAGGGAGGGGAGCACACCAGTGCGGGTTCAAGCCAGTCACGTGAGCTAGTCACCCATGATTCCTCAGAGGTGCTCCTAGGACCCTAATGGAAAATATGTCTTTGCTCAAGGACTCAAGACTCATTTGTGAAAGTGGAAATGGAGCATCCTGAAACCCTTCTTGCATTTTTTTTCAAGGAATTCTTTATTCTCCTTGATAACATGGAAAATTGAGAAAAAGTCTTCAGGCCCCTTTACCTTATGTTCTATGAAGATCAGTCTGCGCTTAACGTCAGACCTGGAACAAGGAGCTATTTCTTTGTCACAGACACAGACGTCTACTGGGGGTGAGATTATTCCTCAAGGAGGAAGGAGATCGCTAGTCTCCAGTGAAATACCAGCTGCCCTACCTGGCCACTCCCTCAGCTACTACACTGGCTCCTACTACTAAGCCCCTGTAGCTGCTATGACCCTCATCTGGGGTTTACCTTCCCACTGAGGTGAAATATCCTATCCGGCCCATCCAACTCAGGACTTATGCTGCTCATATCCTGGATCAGCACTGGATCAGTGAAGGGGTAAGTGATAGCAGTGTATACCAGCCAGACACCACTCCCCGCCCCAATTTCTGTAATAAATTAGCCCCAGCCCTCCCCAGTCCCTAACCTCTCTTTCTACCCTAGAACCCTTCTCTTATTAGCCAGCTCCCCTCCACCCTAGGGTTCTTCTGATATTTCTTCCCTTTCCTGGTGCCCTCGGAAATATAACTTCCCCCTAATGATACCCCTCCCTCCAATGCCACTTATTGCTTCTCTCATGTACCCTGCTATATATAGCCAGGAGGAAGAATTGGCATCCTCTTGTCTTGCTCCTAACTGCCACTTTCAGATACTTTCCCTGCCACCATCACTCAGATATCACTTCTCCACCTTTAAAGTTCACTCCAGGGGGCAGCTAGGTGGCGCAGTAGACAGAGCATCAGCCCTGGATTCAGGAGGACCTGAGTTCAAATCTGACTGCAGACACCTGACACTTAATAGCTGTGTGACCCTGGGCAAATCACTTAACCCTCATTGCTCAGCAAAACAAAACAAAACAAAACAAAAAAACAATGAAATAAAGTTCACTCCATGCTGCCCAGATCCTCGTCATCTGTGGCCCTTTGGGTTACTCTCCCTCCTCCCCAATAAATCCCATCTGTGGCTCACAGTCTTCTCTAAACCACCCCCTTCTCCCTCCTAATCCCGATCTCCCAGACATGCCCAACTCCCATGGCCCCTATCCCCATCCCACCCCATCCATGTATGGGAAAGTTTCCCTTCATTACTCCCCTGCCTCCACTTAATTGAATTTTACCCCTTTTGCCAGAATTCCTAGTGAAATTTCTGCTTTGAGCCTAGAGAGCAGTTATTCAGCCTGTCAGCAGTGATTATTGATTGATGCTCATCATTCTCATCTCTTGTCTATGTTGCAACATGGAGACTGAGCACAGCCCACTGGTCCAGCTACTCTGTGGCTCCAGGCCAGTCCCTCTCTGTCTCTAGCTCAGATATTATACTATTCTATCTCAGAGGGATACTTTTCATGGCTAATCAATTGCTTTAAGGCCTGAAAGTTAAATATGATAGAACACAGTAATAATTCCAGAGTCTTCCCCATGAGCCAAGAAATCCTGTCCTCTGTCCAAAAGAATTGCCCTGAGGAGTAGACACTGGCATGTGGTCCAGAGCAAGCTAGTCTTAAGGTCAAGAAGACTGAGTTTGGCTCGGATAAGATGGTTGTTGAGGTCCCTTCCAGACATAAATTTTGTGGTCCTGTGATTCTGTAAATCCCACTTTGAAAGTTGACCAGCGGTGTGACCTTGGGAAAATCTCTTTACTTCTTGGACCCTCACTTTTCTCATGAGCAAAATGAAGACCATAATTCCAATGATACCTACTTCCCATGCGCTGTTGGGAGGAGCCAATGAGATATTTTGTAAAGTCTAAAGCACTCTCTAAATGCTGGTTCATATTCTCACTCAGCAGAGGCAGCTAGGTGGTGCAGTGGATAAAGCACTGGCCCTGGATATAGGAGGGCTTAAATTCAAATCCAGCCTCTGACACTTGACACTAGCTGTGTGACCCTGGGCAAGTCACTTAACCCTCATTACCCTGCAAAACAAAACAAAACAAAAACAAAGACAAAAAAAAAAAACAAACGAAACATATTCTCACTCAGTTCATTAAGTGAGAAGCATCTTTGCACACTCCCAAGTTGGGCACGGGAATAGAAGGTGACACGCCCCTAAGGAGCATCAATGCAGGATTACAGGAACTAGGTGGGCCATTTTTCAAAGTCGCTAGAATTCTGGCAGCTAATAGCTCCACCTGGTGGTTGACTTCCCAAACAGCTTTTCTTCTGCTTTTCCTTACCTCAGCTCTAGGGTTTTTCTTTGGGCCTTTGTAGACAGAGATTTTTTGAAAATCTAGGCTACTGGGTTTAGACTTATAAAGGTTCTTACTCAGGAGTCTGTAAACATGGTGGGGTTTTTAGAAAGTATTTTGGAAGCTTTATTTCAATAGAATTGATTTCCTTTGTAGCTGTATGCATTTTATTTTATGCATTTAAAAACATAATTGTAAGAAGCAGCCCATAGGTTTCACCAGATTGTCAGAGGGATCCAAGGCCCAACAAAGGTGGAGAATCCTCGGATTTAAAGTTTCCCATAGCTCTAAGTTTTCTTGACCTTTTTGTGGCTTGGACCAACTTTGACAGTCGGCTAAAACTTGTAGACCCCTACTCAGAATAATGTTTTTTAAACACATAAAATAAAACACATAGAGTTACAAAGGAAATCAATTACATTGAGATAGAGGTATCAAAGGATTTTTTTTTTTTTTTTTTGCGGGGCAATGGGGATTAAGTGACTTGCCCAGGGGTCACACAGCTAGTAAGTGTCAAGTGTCTGAGGCCGGATTTGAACTCAGGTACTCCTGAATCCAGGGCCGGTGCTTTATCCACTGCGCCACCTAGCCGCCCCCTAAAGTATTTTTAAAAAACAAGTTCACCTGGGCAGCTAGGTGGTGCAGTATATAAAGCACCAGCCCTGGCTTCAGGAAGACTGGAGTTCAAACCTGGCCTCAAATACTTAACACTTACTAGCAGGGTGACCCTGGTTAAGTCACTTAACCCTCATTGCCCTTCAAAAAAATAATAATAATAATTAATTAAAATAAATTTTTAAGAATAAAAAATTCACAGACTCTAGGTTAGGCACCCTTGATCTAATCCATGGCCAAACATGGAGTTGTTGTTAAGTTGTATCTGACTCTTTGTGACCCCACTGAAGGTTTTCTTGGCAAAAATACTGGAATGGTTTGCTATTTCCTTCTCCAGCTCATTTTACAGATGAGAAAACTGAGACAAATGGGGTTAAGTGACTTACCCAGGGCCACGCAGCTAGTAAGTACCTGACACCAGATTTGAACTCAGGAAGAAGAGTCTTCCTGACTCCGGCCTGGTATTCCATCCACTGTACCACCTGACTGTCTGTTCATATCTAATCCATGCCATCCCCTTATTTTATAGATAAGAACACTGAAGTTCAACTTGCCCAATATCCCATAGATTGTAAATGTCAGATCAGGGATGTGGCCCAATGTCTTCTGGCTCCTGGTGAAGGATCCTCTCCCTACACCTCTCATAATACCACTTCAATGTTTATCTAAGGAGATATAGCCAAACACATTTGCTTTGAATTCAAAATATAGTCTATAATTCAGGAGTTTGGAGAATTTTTCAGGTTTTAGGGAGAAAAAAAACAAAAAAGACTCCCCCAAATTGATATTATTGTTAGACAATTATCAATTTGAACCTCAGATTAGGGTCACTTAGGGTCTACTGCAATGAGACTCAAAAGATATGCCATACCCCACTAGCATACTATGAGATTTGCATAAGATTTTCAATGTTTTATATAAGAAAATTTCTAAATAATTTTGTTTAATGCAATTTTACATACCTTGCTTATGTAGTATGCATATGAACTAAGCTTAAAACACATTGGACCTTGAATTTGCAAAGATTTAACAAAAATGACTGCTCTTATTGAAGAAAATTGTGCATACACATCTCCCAACTCTCTCAGAATGCTGCCAAATTAAATATCCACTGTGCCATGATTCAGAAAAATGCAGCATGGTATAATGAATAGGGCACTGGATTTAAAGTCAGGAATACCTGGGTTCAAATCCCACCTTACTGGCTGTGTGTCCCTAAGCAAGTCACCTAAACTCTCTGTGCCTTGATGTGCTCATCAGTAAAATGTGAGAATTATATTCAATGGTCTCTACAATACCTGCTAGCTCTAAGTCTATGCTTTTTTTTTTTGCTCCTGTGATTCCTCACAGCAAAAAAATTACTGTTCCATAAGCAAAAATGGTTTGAGCACCACTTTTCTACAGGTTTCACTTGAAAGGCTCAGAGAGAAGTCAGAAAGATATTCATAAATAGTGTTAATCTCCAGTATTTGCTAGTTGGGAGAGAGTTATTGAGACTATGGCTAGGGGGAGGCAAGTAAGAAAGAAACATCTCTGGAGAAGAGATAAAGATAGATCTAACACTGAGGTGTTTTACCAGAAGTGCTGTCTCTGACTGGGGACTCAGAGATAACAAAAAGATAAAGAGAATTTGGCATCCTTTGATATTATTTCCTAGAGTGGAGAAGGGTCTTTTATGTCAGGGAAACCCATCTGGGAAGAGTCAACATTAGGAGAAGAAAATAAAGGAGTGGTTGCACAGCCCTGCTGAGCATACCATCCCCTTCGCACTGCTACATGTGTATATATAAGACACACAGAGAAAGTCGATATAAGGTAACCTGGTGGGGGAAAGCAGTTGTAGCTGTGGGAAGCACATACATAGCAGATGATGCCTGAATTCCAAGAATTCCAAGGGGGGAGGTGAGAAGTGAGTGCATTCTAGGCATTTGGCAACTATTCCAAAAACATGGAGATGGGAGATGGGAGGTGAATGCCCTCCATGAGTACATTCAGTACAGCTGAACATTCCACTGTGTGGAAGAGAATACGGGTAATAAGGGGGGTTTTAGCCAGGTCTAGAAATTAAAAACAAAGGAATTTATATTCCTAGAGGGGACAGGGAGCAGAGTGGTTTATTAAATAGAAGAGTCACATAGTCAGATGTAGGTTTTAGGAAAATGACTTTGGTGGCTGCTTGGAGGACAGACTAGAATGGGTAAAGACCATTTAGAAGGCCACTGCAATAGTCCAGGAAAATGGGGATAAGTGATGGCTATATAAGTGCGGAGAAGGGACGTGAGAAAGATGTCATGCCACTAGAAATGAGAACTGGCAACTGATTGGGCATGGGGAGTGAGAACCAAGAATCACACCGAAGTTGTGAACCTAGATAACTACAAAGATAACAGCAGAACAGAAATTCAAGTAATGATTATTAAGACCTTGGAAAGGTTTCTATGTTTTTCTTTAGACACTTTTGCTATTTAACTGTTGCTGGTCAGGCAACAAGCATTAATTAAGCACCTACTGTATGCCAGGCACTGTGTTAAATGGTGAAGAAGGGGGAGTTAATAAAGAAAGGCCAAAAAAAAATTCCCTCACCTCAGGGAGCTTACATTCTAATGGAGAAAACAACAAGTAAATAACTGAGCACAAACAAGATATGAGCTGGAAAGTCATCTGAAAGGGGAAAACACTAGCAACTGGGAAGGTGAGATTTGTGCTTACCTGAAAGAAGCCAAGAGACTGAGATGAGGGGGCAGAGAATTCCAAGCATGGGGACAACCTATGCTGAGACAGGGAGACAGGAAGGCCAGTGCAATTGGACATGGAGTGTGTGGAGAGGAGTAGTGTAAGAAGACTGGAAATATGGGAAGGGGCCAGATTATGAAAAGCTTTAAATACCAAACATGGGACCTTAAAAATAATCTCTGAGATAACGGAGAGCCACCAGGGCTCAGTGGTCAGACCCACACCTTAGAAAATCACCTGGACACTGAATGGGGGATGGATTGCACGGAGTGGGGAAAGGAGGCAGGAAGCCATGTTAGCAGACAGATACAACAAGAGGTGATGAGGTGATGAATGAGGGTGGTGGGTGGGTGATTGGAGAGAAGAGGACTTAGATGGGAGCTGCTGTGGAGTTAGAAATTTAAAAGCAGTAATCCCGAAATTCTTTTCCGTCTAAAATTCTGCATGTTCCAGGATGACAACGCCACCAGGAGGAGCTCGAGGCTTCATGCGCCTTAGGAAGAGAAAGGATAACGCTGAAGCCCTGTCCTTTCCCTGACTGCTTACAAATCACAGGATCAGAGGTTTAAAGCTGGGAGGGACCTGGGATAAAAAACTAGTAACTCTAAAAAAAAAACAACTTATATTGTATCTTAACTATTTTCCTGGAAGATGTAGGGTAAAAGACATTGAAACATGCATGACCTGAAAAGTAGTTAGGCAAGTCATGTAATGAGACAAAAGGCAGCCAGCATGGTAGAAAGAGCACTTGACCCTGAGTCTGAATGAATGAATGAATGAATGAATGAATGAATGAATGAATGAAAGAAAGAAAGAAAAAACATTTATTCAGTGTTTACTATGTTCTAGGCACTGTGCTAAGTTCTAGTTCTAGGACTACAAATACAAAGGCAAGACAATCGCTGCCCTCAAAGGGCTTATATTTTCATGGATAGAGACAACATATATAGGGAAAAGAGTAATCAAAGAAAAGTTTTTTTGTTCTGGGAAGTCACAGAGATGGAGAGTGAAATAGGGTCAAGGTGAGTAGTTCCCATTTAGGGGGGGTGGGTTAATGACAATGGTTCAAGGGGTTCACACTAAACATTATTTAATGGTGCCTTAAACAGTAAAATACTCAGTTATGTTCCTGATAAATATTTCCTCTGTAACACCAAGCATGTACATGTTTGAAGTCTTATAGGTTTGTTTCTGCAGTGATTTAAAACTTTCATGACCATGTCTACAATGATTTTGGATTTTGTGCAGTAATTACATCAAATTGACCTTTTCTGATTTAAGCAATTTCTCAATCTGTCATCAAGTTGTTTCCAAACCACCACAAGGGTTCAACATTTGAGTCTAAACTGATTCCTAATATATGGTCAGATGCATGTGTACACACCCATTTTTGTCTGTACATTGAAGAAAATTTGCTCCCTCATTGTCTTTGGTTACTCTAATCATATTTCATCATCAGTGTAATCATGTGATCAAGATATTATACGTTTTCATTCTTGCAGCACCAGTGTTGGCTGTTTGAAGATCATGGAGGGCTGGTGCTTTATCCACTGCACCATCTACCTGCCCCCTGCCATCTACCTTCCCCTGTAAAATTCTATCACTTTCCAACATTTATTTGTATAAGTACTTTCACTTTATTCTTGTTTTAAATAAAAATATAAAAATAAATCCAATACAGAACCAAATTTAAGACTGGTTGTCTGGTGTTGAGTCAAACTTTGTTCAAATGAAAAAGTCAAGCATCAAAATTAAGTTCATAAATGATTATTACATTATGTCAAATGCCTTCAAAGTTGTACTTATTTCATTAAAAATTACTCATATTCAACAGAATTTGTAAAATAAAGAAAATATGAAGTCTTTTTTAGAAGTGAAACATGGGGTTGCCGATTTATTTTAATCATAAAGGTATTTTATTATTTTCCAGTTACATGTGAAGATAGTTTTCAACATTTGTTTTCATAAGATTTTTAGTTCCAAAGTTTTCTACCTCCCTCCCTTCTCTGCCCCCTCCCCAAGACAGAAAGCAATCTGATATTTTATATATGTACAATCATATTAGACATATTTCTGCATTAGTCAGGAAAACATGAAGTCTTAAAGGTAATGAGCATATTGAGTGTTGCTAGATCATTTTTTTTAAATAAACTTTTTTGTTACTTTTTGGGGGGGCAGGGCAATGGGGGTTAAATGACTTACCCAGGGTCACAGCTAGTGTCAAGTATCTGAGGCCAGGGGGCAGCTAGGTGGCGCAGTGGATAGAGCACCAGCCCTGGATTCAGGAGGACCTGAGTTCAAATCCAGCTTTAGACACTTAACACTTATTAGCTGTGTGACCCTGGGCACATCACTTGACCCCAATTGCCTCTCTCTCACTCACACACACACACACACACACACACATACAAATTGTATCCCTCCTTCCCTCCCTCCCTTCTCCCCTCTTTGAGGTAGTAAGCAATTAAATATAGGTTATACATGTGCAATTACATAAAACATTACCATTGTGAGATTTAAAATTGGATACTAGAGCATTAATCTCCCCTCTTTAACCTTTCCCTTAATTTATCTCCCAGACTAGTAAATGGAAGAAGCCTCTGGTCTCTAGTTAGAGCTTTTATTGTTTGGTAGTTACAAGGTGATGTTGATTAGAGGGATAGGAAAGTAGAAATACAAAACAAATAGTCTTAAGTCTAAGCTTAGTCTATATTCCCTATAAAACTCACCAAAAGCCCAAGGCCACCTTTGGGGAGGAGAGCCGAGTCAGGCACGTGCTGCTAACGGCGAGCCGGGCCGTGTCCAACTCCAGTCCGCGTCTGTCTGTTTTCTCCTTGCCCTTTTTTTTTTTTTAAGTGAGGCAATTGGGGTTAAGTGACTTGCCCAGGGTCACACAGCTAGTAAGTGTTAAGTGTCTGAGGCCGGATTTGAACTCAGGTACTCCTGATTCCAGGGCCGGTGCTCTATCCACTGCGCCACCTAGCTGCCCTTCTCTCCTTGCCTTTTAAGCTCGCACCCCGGAAGTGGAGTGCTTAGCAGCTGGGCTGACATGCGTAGCCTGTGCATGGCCGCCGTTGGTCTCCTCCCCAAAAGGGTGGTCCTTTAAAAACTGGCGTCTTTCCGTATTCACTAACCGACTGAAAGGAAACTTTTTACCACACCATATTAGTAATTTTGTATAAGAAAACTTGAATAAAAGAAACAAATGAAAGAAAGAAAATAAAAAGCATGTTCAGAATGTGTCCAAGCAATATCAGTTATTTCTTTGGAGGTAGATAACATGCTTCATCATTAGTCCTTGGGATTTTCTTGGATCATTATATTGCTGATTGTAATTCACAGTTCTTCATCAAACAATATTGCTGTCACTGTGTACAATGTTATGGTTCTGCTCACTTCACTATACATCAGTTCATACAAGCCTTTCCAGGCCTTCTTGAAATCATCCTGCTTGTCATTTCTTATAGTAGATTACTTCTTTTAATTCTTAAAGAATGTCCCACTTAAAATAATCATAATTGTTTTACAATTAGTTCTTAATTTTATATTTTGAGTTTTCAAAATTAGAATGAGATGTTATGTTTTATGATTTTAATTGCATATTATAATTTTTTAATTTGGAGATCTGGGGGCAAAAGTTATCATTTTATTTTAAGTACTTAATGAATTAATCTAAAAGAATATTGTGAGTAAATTACCCCTGAGAATTCACAACACTTTTTTTTCCTGATGAAAAGGGTTCATGAAAAAAAAATGTTGGAACCCACTGGCCTAGGTAGACATTATTGACATTCTTTCCCTGAAGAAATAGTAATATTGATTTTATGACAGTTTCCAATTGTAACAATTGGAATGACGCCACCTGCTGGAGAGGTACTGTGGGAAAGCTTCTCCATGAGGAGAAGGCGTTTGAGGGCAAGCCATGCAGCTTTCCTTGACATCAGGAAGTGATGTTTGCTCATGGGTACTGTCAATCAAGGCTACCAGCCAATTAGCTTGGAGATATGTGTGCGAGTGGATGGAATGTTCTGAGTTTCATAGGAGGCTTGTGGGATGAAGGAGGTGTGGCTCAGGTGCTTTTGTGAGGACTCTTGGAGAGTGGAGCTAAAATGAGCTCTCCATAAAAAAAAAGAAAGAAAGAAAAGAGGGGCAGCTAGGTGGCACAGTGGATAGAGCACCAGCCCTGGAGTCAGGAGTACCTGAGTTCAAATCTGGCCTCAGACACTTAACACTTACTAGCTCTGTGACCCTGGGCAAGTCACTTAACCCCAATTGCCTCACCAAAAAAAAAAATGAGCTCTCCATTTGATAGATAAATGAATCTAGGCCTTTCTTTCTCTCTTCACCAAATTTTTATTCTCCTTAATAAATGCTTAAAAGCCTAAACTCTTGCTAAAGCTTATAATTTATTGGTGACCACTCATGAGATATTTTAGACAGACTAGCTAGAATTTTAGCCCCTTACACAGTCCAAGAGGTGGAAGGAGAAGTAGGAGAGATTGTACTCAAGTGGCTTAGCTGAAGAAGGGAGGGGCTTCAGAACAGAATGGCTTAGCTCCTGCTAGGCATGATGGATAGAAATTCAGTGACTACTTGTGTGACTTTAGACTAGTCATTTCCCCCTCTTTGGGCCTCAGCTTCATTTGACAGTTGACTTGGATGATCTCTTATATTCCTCGAAGCTGTAAATCCTGTGATGCCGACAGAGGAAAAACTCAAGTGGCAGACTGGTACCCTTGAGACACTAAACCTGTGAGGCAAACACTTCCATCAAGTTGGATCAATCCTCTTTGGAGGAGTTAATGGAAAACATTTATTACAAAGAACACAGATTCTACCAAACTCCATTTGGAGAAAGAAAAAAGGGACTGGACCTTAAATTGGTAGAGCGAACACCAAGATAAGAAAGCTCCCTCTAACAGTGTGGGTCGGCAGCTTTGTCACACATGGTCCTAGGTGGTCACCTAGAGCACTGAGAAGTTAAGTAACTTCCCCAGGGTCACACATTCAAATGTGTGTGTCAAGACTTAAACCCAGATCCTCCTGGCTCCAACGAAGGCTCCATGGCCACTACACCATGTTTTCTCTCTACCAAACTCCTTTTAAGAGAGAAATATAGCCTTAATATCTAAACCCAGGAAGAAAGCAAATAAAAAGGGCTATAGAATAATATTGTTCATGAATAATGTTTAGGATGCAAGGATGGTTTGAGATTCAAAAAATCAATGAACAATCCTACTAAAAGGCAAAAACATCATTACATGCAGAAAAAAAAAACCTTTGACAAAGTACAATTATTTATGCCAAAACCCTACAGAGCATAGCCATAAAAAGAACCAATATGATTCCAAACTTTCTATTAAAAAGTTAACATTTGTATGTGAAACTTATACATACAAGAGTAAAATAAAGATGTCCTTTTCCCCATATTACTTAGCAGTTCTAGAAATGCTAGCAGTAACAGTAACACAAAAGAAAAATTTTCAAGTCAAGAATAAAAAGACAAATAGGCAACAAAACTATCCTTATTCGCTGATGACATAATGGAGCAAAACACTAAAGTCCTTTAAAAATCCTAGGGAATTAGCAAAGAAATTAATTGAAACAATCACTGCAGCAAAATAGCAGGAGACAAAATAAACCCTTTATAATCAACACTGTAGAGGGATGACAAAAACTACAATAAGATAAAGGGAAGTCACATTCAAAAAAACCCAAAACAACACAAATCAGTAGAATAGATAAGACAACAATGAATCAGAAATAACTGTACAATAAGCCCAAAATCATAAATAAGAAAGAACCCTATATTGCTAATAATTTCTGGGAAAACTGGTAAAAATTATTCAGTTTAGATCAACATCTTACCTCTTATATCAACTATAACAATAAACTCAAAATGGATACATGACTTAAGTATTAAAGTTTCATTTAAAAGAAATTAGAGAGACAGATCAAGTACCTTTCACAACTAAGACCATGGGCTAAATTCTAAACCAAATAAGGGATAGATATACTGACACAAGATAATTGTAATTACATAAAAATGAAAAGCTCTTGAATAGACAAAATTAATGCAACTAGGGTAAGAAGGGAAGTAGTCAACCAGGAAAAAAACCTTTTATATCTAATATCTCTGATAAGGGTGTGATATATAAGATATCTAGACAACCAACAGAAATAGACAAGACCAAAAGCCATTCTTCAATAGATAAATGGTTAAAGGATATGAACAAACAATACTCAAAAGAATTGCAAACTATTAACAACCATATAAACAAGTATTCAATTCAACTATGAGAAATGTGAATCAAAACAAATCTGTAATTTTGCTTCACAACTAGCAAATCGGCAAGGATGACAGTCAATAAACAATTATTAAGCACCTATTATGTGCCAGTCACTGTACTAAGTGCTAGGAATGGGGTGGGGGGTGGGGGTCGGAGCAAAAGACAGTCTGCTATCAAGGCGTTCCCAATCTAATAGGGGAGACAACAAGCAAATATGTGTGAACAAGTTATATACAGGATAAATAGTAAGTAAAAGAACGTAGATACTAGAATTAAGAGGCGTCAGAAAGGTTTCCTTGTAGATTTTAGTTGGAGTTCATTGAAGCCAGGAAAGTCAGGAGGCAGATGGGCAATAGGGAGACACTGAAGTTTATTGAGTGGGGTGGTGACATGATTGGTCCTGTGCTTTATGAAAATGACTTTGGTGGCTGAATGGAGGTGGGGCTTGAAAAGTGCAAGAGACATCATTCCTGGGTAGTAATTAATAATCAAGTTTATTCATTATGACTAGCAGATAATTAATAAAATGATGGCTATTTGGCTTTCTCTGGTAAACCAAAGATGAATTGTGGAGGTTTCTGTGTCTTTGGAAGAAAGGGTGTTCCCAACATGCAGAAATCAACTCTGATTGGTTACCAGAGTGATAAGAGGTGAGCCTCTTCTAATTGAGGGGCTGGGTGACTCAACTTTTGATTATGTCATTCTTACTCATCTCCACCCAGACCACCCAATCTTGACCACGGCATCTCCCTCCACCTAAGCCTGCCTGAGTAGAACACAATGGGCAGAAAGTCACCTAGATTAGATTCTCTTAAGGTTTTCTAGTTGGATGGGGTCCCACCCAAGAACATGTAGGGGGATTTGGACAATCTTACCTGCAATGTCCTTCAGAGACTGGCTGAAAAATCTACAGCGGCTTATTTCTGAATAAGGAAATGAGAAAACTCGGATCCCCTCCTGACAGTAATTGGTTATTAATGAGAAATTATTCTCTCAAGAGGATGGAATGGGGTGAAACCTGAGGTAAACAGATCCGCCAAGTATTGCCGTAGCCCTGATGTGAGGTAATGGGGGCCGTGTCAGAGGACAGAAGTGCATTTGAGAGATGTCGCAGAGGTGAAATCTAGATGCTGAAGAGGTGGCATTGATGGACCTAGACATTATACTGAACATTGTGGGGGGGTGGGGCGCGTGGTGAGAGGTTGATTAGCCCTGGGTGATGGTGACGTCCTCTAGACTAACAGGGAAGGTGATAGGTGGGGAGTTTTGGTGGAAGAAAATGGTTTTGGACAGGTTGAATTTATCTACTGGACAGCCAATTCAAAACGTCCAAAAAGGCAGTGCAAGATGGGAAGTTAGAGATTGGGGCAGGAAAAAGTCATCGGCACAGAGATGGTGCTTAAATCCATGGGAGGCCCAGGACAGTAACATGTCTAAGAGGCCATTGGCAGCAAGGCTTCCTACAAACCAAGAATTCAGAGCACTCTTTGCAGTCACCAAGAACTGGAAACAAACAGATGCCCCTTGAATGGGGAATAGCTACAGAGGTCCATGAACATAATTGAATACCAAGCATGAGAAAGAGTTCTTTGGTACTTCCACCCATACCGCCAATGCCCATGCCTTCCTATTGCCTCCAGAATAAAATTTAATTGTCTTAAAGCCTTTTATGACCTTGCCCCAAACCCTTCCCAGACTCAAGTTTCTTTTCCCACACTGCAATTCAACCAAGCCAGCCTTCCTGCCTACCAACCTTTGTAGTAACTGTAGCCCTTCCCCAGAAGGCACTCTCTCCTCTCCGCCCATCTTCCTACAAGAACGCCACACCTTCTACACTCAGCCTTTCCTGATGCCCTCAAAATGCTGCTTTAAACTTATTCTTTATACACATTCTCCTTGCCTCTCCCTCATTAGAATATAAGCTTGAGCGTAGGGTTTCATTCATCTCAGGTACCCCAGTAGGCACCTAGTACAGTTCCGGGGGCAGCTAGATGGTGCAATGAATAGAGCACCGGCCCTGGAGTCAGGAGGACCTGAGTTCAAATCCAGCCTCAGACACACCAGCTGTGTGATGCTGGGCAGCAAATCACTTAACCCTGCTGGCCTGTTTTCCACTATTGTTTGGCCCTCCTACTCTAAGAGGACCGTGACATTCAGGATGTGACTGTCAAGACTTGCAGTGAATGGGCTTGAAGTCAGGCAGGGCCGTGTAAGGTCACCAACCTCACTCTCTCCTCCAAAGCCATCTTGGGGTCTAGTGGCAAGATGGATCAGGATGACTGGAGATGGCCCCAAGTGTTTAAGGCAGTTGGGGTTAAGTGACTTGCCCAGAGTCACCCAGCTAATGTCTGAGGTAACATTTGAACTCAGGTCCTCCCAACTTCACTGCCCCAAATTTAGAGCCAGATGGAAACTGAGCCAAGAAGAGAAGTTCTTTGGCCAGGGTGGCACGGGTACTAAGTGGCAGAGCTATGACAAAAGGTGTCTCTCAATCACCCAGGATTAAACTCCAACTCAACAAAAAGCCACCAGACGCCGGTGTATAGCAAAACCTTTATTTGATTTCTGGCAGCCCCTTATTTTTTGGCCTTGGGAGCAGCTGCTTTCTGGGCCGGAGCCTTCTGAGCTGGTGCTTTCTGAGCAGCTCCCTTCTTGGCTGGGGCCTTCTGGCTGGGGGGTTTCTGGCCCTTCTGGCCGGGTTCGGCCTTCTGACCCTCGGCCTTCTTCGCGGGGATCTTCTTGGCAGAGACCTTTGAGGCCAGGGCCTTCTGGGCAGCCCCCTTCTTGGGAGAGCCCTTCTGGGCGGCCGCCTTCTGCAGCTTCTTCACTTCGTGCTTGATGATTCTGTTTCTCTGAAATGGTTGGAAAACACGACAAAATCAGCTGCCTAATCAATGTTTGCTAAGCCCCCATTTACACACCCCTGTCCTTGACTCATCTGTCTTAAGTGGATGAGAGGCTCAGAAGGGTGGGATCCTAATAAAGTCCTGACCGTGTTAAGTTGAGCAATTATAACCAGGTATCCCATCAAATGGCAAACTCATTCCAAGCAAGCTGGGCTCTCCAGTCTTGTACTAACAAGAAAGAATGTTACTGAATGAGAAATATCTGAGGAAAACAAGTTTTGGAATAAATCTGATACTGCGTGAGGACAGAGTCTTCTACAGAATGTAACTGGTCACTGGCCTGCTGGGACTTCTGAACATGCAATTCCATAATATTTTAGAAGCCCCAGGCTCACAGCCATCTCCACTCCAAGAGTTGTTGGTAAATAGCCAATGACTTCTACCCTGTGACACACAGGTACCTTGACTCTTTAGACAAGCTTTAGGACAGGTGCATGTGGAAACCTGAACATCAAAGGGCCACTACCAACACCAGCAGCGGGCAGTCTCCCCCTGAGCTAAACCATCCATCAGGTTGTACACTGACACACAGGGAAACACCCCTGACAATACCACTACCTTAAGAACATACAAGCAGCCACTTACCATCTTCTTGGCCTTCATGACCTTATAACGATCAAAGTCTGTCATCTTGGCTTTCTGTCGTGGAAACAAAAATTAATTTTTCCGCACTCTTAAGATGTCACAAGACACTTCAAGCATCCCAACCCATGCCCAATCAATACCCTTTCTCTGGCTTCAATCTTCTTGGCCCATCTTGTGGCTTTCCATTTCATATTGATGTTTTCTTTCTCCCAGGCAGCCCGAACATACTTCTGACGAGCACTAGAAAGAGAAAACAAAACTCATCAATATCCCAGATTTGCTGAGTTTACATTAAACCGTCACCAGCCTTGTTGCAGCAAAGCCCTTTAGCTGGAGGTATTCTTTTTGTTTTGTTTGGTTTTGTTTTTAGTGAGGCAATCGGGGTTAAGTGACTTGCCCAGAGTCACACAGCTAGTAAGTGTTAAGTGTCTGAGGCCAGATTTGAACTCAGGTACTCCTGATTCCAGGGCCGGTGCTCTATCCACTGTGCCATCTAGCTGCCCCTGGAGGTATTCTTTTAAAAAATTCTCTCCAGGCTAATCTGTCCTTCATTGTAGGCACCCAACACTAAGTACTATTTTATACAGCAAAGCTAGGAATCATGAGAGTGAATTTAAAAACAAACTCCAGAATATTCTTCTGGTCCTCTGGGAACCACTTCCTGCTCAAAGGAGATACAAGTTTCATCAATGCCCCTGGAGCAGGTTCCTCAGAGCTGGACCTAGAAATTGATGAGAGTTATTGTCCACACCCATCACACATCTACTAGCTTTGTACCCCTTGTGCCTCATACAGTGTGTGTGTGTCTCTCTCTCTCGCTTGATGAACCAGATGACAAATGGGATATGGTCTGGGACCCCTGACACCAAGCTAAAACCCTGGCTCTATCTAAGCACCAAGATGAGAGCATTAGGGGGTGGGGGGCAACTCTCACCAGTGAGATGCTGGAAATGAAACGCTGTGTCTCATGACCTAGGCACCTAAGCAGGAGACAAAGGGCGTGGTGCTACTCAGGAAAACCTCAAGCAAAGGGACCACACAACAGAAAGTAAGCCTAGCAGAAAGGAGCCCTGGATCTGGGAGTCTGGACCCCTGGATCTGAATCAGCCTCTGCTGCTTCTTAGCTGCATGCTCCTAGGTGAGTCCCTCTCCCTCTTCCTGCTTCAGTTTTTTCAGCTATAAAAATCAAAGGATAATCCAAAATTATCTCATCCCAGCAACTCCAGTCCCATGAAGAGCCCCGGCCAAGGACCAGTGAAGAAGCAAACCGAGGACTGCCCAGCTGTCAGAATCTAGGACTGCATCACTGAAAGCTGAAAGGCCTTTGCTAGGGGTGTATAGCACTGACCCGCTGCAGCAGGCCAGCTGTCACATGGGGGAAGTGAGACAGCACAATTATGGAAACAAGACACAAGAAGCCAGGGTGGGCGCCTCAGTCTATACAGCTACTGGACTCTTGCCAGAATAGTCTATTCTAGTCAAGACTGCAATCCTCTGGAATCCCAAATAATCACCACATGCATCTCTAGCATAAGCTTAAGGCTGAGTGAATGTCAGTCCGTAGCCAAGAAAAAGAAGCCAACGCTGCAGTGTTACAATGGCAAAGGGGAAACTCCACAAACATTACCATTTATCCCATTCAAGTCCTATGGCATTAAAACTGAAGTTAAATATGCAGTTTAAAACAGTTAGACGTGTTGCTGAAGAGAAAAACAAATTTCCCCAAGTTCTTTTGAATTAAGCAAATATCATTTAAACAACCAAAAGACAGTTTACCTGTGGGGGAACTTGAGAACGAAGTCTGTGAGCTGCATACATTTAAATGGCATGGCCTGCCTCCGCACCCCACTGCATGGGCCATCCACCAAAGCCTAAAACAGACAAGGGCACATCCGGTCATCACTCAGTCCCATCAGTAAAAGGGGAAACGATGACCACAAAAGTCCCCACTTCCCACAAAGAATAGTAAATACGACCCAATTGTACAATGACAAGCAGAGAACCTCTTGTACTCTCTACAGCAGGCAGCACTTACAGGGGACACTCTTGGAATAAGTGGGAAAGCTACAAAACCAAGAGACAAAAACAAAATTCACTGGGTTTAAAGGGCTCAGGCACTATAGTGGGCTTCTAGGCAGTCATGTCAGCCTATGCTGTGGATAATTCAGGCTTCAAATCCCTTAAGTGGCAGCAGAATGCTCACTAACTGCACCATTGGCCAAAGCCTAACATAATTCCAATGTTAACACTAGCCCCTCCAAATTCATAAAGCATGGTAAAGTGAAAAAGAAATCCTCATTATTTCCTATTTCAGACCAGGCAAAATACTGTTTACTTCCTATTATTTCACAAGTCAAAAATTTAAAACCCATTCAAGTGCTTGATAATAGTAGCAGTGAAATATGGTAATGTTTTATATCAACATAAAGTATAACCCATAACTGATTGCTTACCGCCTCAGGGAAGGGAGGGAAAATAATTGGAACCCAAACTATAAATAAAAATGTATATTACTTAAAATAAATTAATTTATTAATTTGTTGAAAGAAATAATAGTAGCAAATATTTACATCTTACCATGTGCCAGGCTCTGTGCTAAGCATTTAAAATCATCTTACTTGGTCCTCACAACCACCCTTCAATGACAGCCTCCACTGGCAATCAAGGATCTTCCAATCTGCTAGACAGCTAAGTATGATACAAAACGGGGGATGAAGAGAGCAAAGCGTTCCAGGAAAATCCAAGTGAAAAAACACTTGGCTGTGGGGACCAAGGAGGGTTAAGGATTTGGTATCTAAATGAGATGCCAGGAGGCATGGGAATATAGTGGTGGGAGAAGGCCAAGTTGAAAAGTAGACAAAAGCATTATGAAATAAAGCTAGAAATGTGGGTTTGTGGAGGAGCCTAAACTCTAGCTTAAGGAGTTTATACAAGATGATCTGTGAGTAGTGAACTGATCTGGTCAGATGTGTTTTTTTTATAAGGCAAAGAGGTGAAAGGTGATGGGAGCCTGAACCAGGGTCCTGTCATGTTGAGTCAGGATGGATGGGACCTGCCATCTCGTCTCTTAAGGATTTGCACTCTACTTCAAAGGATCGTTTTGTGTATGATTTCTCTTCATTAGATGGTAAGTCCCATTTATCCTTGTACCCTCCAACTTCTCCCAAGGAGAAGTAAATAATGATTAAGAATGGACTGTATCGGGCAGCTAAGTGACATAGTGGATATAAAGCACCGGCCCTGGATTCAGGAGGACCCGAGTTCAAATGCGGCTCAGACAATTGACACTTGCTAGCTGTGTGACCCTGGGCAAGTCACCTAACTATCATTGCCCTGCCTGAAAAAGAATGGACTATACTGTGGGTCTTATAATTCAAAAGAGGTAGCACCTGAAGTTGTCCTATTTGACTAGTTGAGGCTGCTCAGTTGGGGAGTACAGCAGACAGGGTTGGATTTGGGGTCAGGACATTCAAAAATCTTGCCTCAGACTAGTATTAATTAACTGCGTAATTCTGGCAAGTCACCTGCATCTGCCTCAGTTTCCTGGTTGGGGGGGGGGGGGGAGGAGAACGAAGTAACAAGACCTCCCTCAGAGGATGGTTGTGAGGATCAAATGAGATAAAACTATGTAAGACACATGACGAAGTGTTAAAAACATTACATAACCTTCTTTTGTGTGTTCCCCATAGTACCCAACACAATAAAGTAGTATTTTCTGAATGATTGTCATCTCTCACTGTTGAGAAATCATGATCGATCAAGATGCACAGGACAGTACAGAACCTAATTCTATTCCTAACCCTTCGGTTCACAGGCTTGTTGTAACCTTGGGCACAGCCCTTACCCTCTCTAAGCCTAGGGGCATATGTCAGGAAGACCTGCAGTCTGTTGTACAACCATGGATGAAGCTCCAGCTGTCTGTTCACTCTATCACCCCAAATCTGTCTCCTGGCTGCTTACCTACTGCCTACAAACATGCCCAGGTGCCCCCTTAGCCATCACCTGATCTTTTCTCTGTGACTAAACAAAGTCATCTAGTTTTCTCTTTCCTCCCTCCTAAGGGACCAATCTGGCCTCCATTCTCCTAAAATCACAAAATTGCCCCATCTAATTACTTCTTCTCAGTCCTCATATCTCATCTCTCCATAGCCTTTTACCATGTCAATGACCCCCTCCCTTTATCCTGCTATTTCCTCCCCACTACCCGACCATCCCTTCTTAGGCTCATTTGTTCCATCTTCATCCAGGTCAGGCCCACTAACCCTAAGTATCCCTCAAGAGTGTGTCCTTGACCCTCTTTTCTCCCTCGATGCTATTTCACTTATTGATCTCTGTATCCTGGTCATTCTCACATTTACTAATTCAGCCCTACACCTCTCTCAACCTCCCAGCTCACTTAGCCATTCCAACTTCCATGTCCTATAGACACCTTAAACTCAGCACGTCCAAAACGGAATTGTTTTAATTTCCCAATACTAAGCCTCCCTGCTTCCTACCTTTCCTATCACTGTGGAGGTGACCTCTCAGTCACCCAGGCTTGCAAAAGAGGGTCATCCTCAAATCTCTCACTTATACCCAATGAGTTACCAAGTCCTGCCAATTCTACCTTAGAAATATCTTTCAAATACACCTTTCCTCTCCCTCTGACACTTCCATTCCTGGGTCATAAGCTATCACCTGAACTATTCTAATACCTGTTGGGGGGGGGGGGGCCGGGCCTGCCTGCCTCAAGTCCCTTCTCAATCCAATACATTTTCTACTTTGCTGTTAAACAGATCTTCATAAGCAGTTCTGACCATGTCACTGCCTCCCCCTCCCCATTCAATAAACTCCAATCCCCCCCATTACCCACAGGAGCAAATATAAAATCCTTTATAACCCTTCTTCCCCTCCTTTCAGTCTTAACACTGTAATGCCCCTACATGCTCTGATTCAGTGACCCTGGCCTCCTTGCTTCATCTCCTCCTGACTGGTTATTTTAACTGGAATTCTCATACTGATCTCTGCCTCCTGCCTTTCCCAGCTTCTTTTAAGTTCCAGCTAAAATCCCTTCTCCTAGTGTGTATGTTGCCAATGCCCCTTAAAAAGCTAGGACCTCCTGCTGACTGTTCACCCCAATTCATCCAGTCTGTGCAAAGTTGCACAGTTCCTACGTGTTTGCATGCTGTCTCCCCCACTAGAGCGAGTTCCTTGCAGGCAGAGAATGGCTTTTACCTTCCCTGTTTGCTTAGCACAGGGTGGCACCATTTAACAAATGCTTGTCTTGAAGCCCTCAGCGGATGAAGGGAGCTGCGGACCAAAACCTGGAATAATGCACCCAGTGCTAGCCCTTCCTGGACTGCAAGGGCGGTGGCGACTCAGGAGTCACCGGGGAAGGGTTAAGGAAGAGAGGGAAACCCACCCTTCGCTCGGACCTACCCGGTTCTGATCGATTACATCCACGATGGCTACCAGCTTGCCTTCGTGGGGCCCGAAGGAAATGTAGGCCACCCGGCCGATTTCCACATAGCGCTTGAACACCTACGAGGGGGAGGAAACAGCGCGTTAGACCCGCCACGGGACAAGCAGCAAACGGGCTTAAGCCCGGGCCGGCTCGGACACACGCCGTGACCCGGACGCCGCTCGGGCCCCGAGCACCCGGCGCTTCGCTCCCTTGGGCCAGTTTCCCGTCTGCAAGAAGGCCGAGTCCCGGCACCTTCCTTAAGAAAAGCCCAGTCCCCAGGCGCTCCGGGGGGTTTCCTTGCCGCTCCTGAGTCCCGGGCGGCCATCACCCCACCATCCCCCACCCCTGCGCCCTCGGGTCGGTCCATTAGCCTCCCGGTCTCTCTCTAGCCCAGAGGTGGCCGCTCCCACGCTCCTCGGGGTCAGGCTCGTCCCTGGCTTTTCTCGGGGTCCCCGAGCCGGGGGACTGACGCTTTTGGGGTGGGGGGGGTGGAAGTGCTTGCACGGTATGACCCCGGGGCCGCGACGCTAGCCCCAGCTGGGGCCCTCAAGCAGGACCCCGGGCTCTCTCCCCGGCCCTCTAGTCTCAGTCCCGGGTCCGCATGGCCCGACAAGCGCCAGGTCGCCGCTTGGGCCGCGCCCGCGCAGGCGCCGTTCGGTCCCGGCGGGGCCCCGCGCAGGCGCCCTACGCCCAGGCGAGGCCGCGGCCCCGGCTCCGGCCCCTCACGCGCTGGAAGCCGGGAACCCGCCCTCGCCCCACCGGCCCCGCCGCGACCCCACGTTCTCTTCCAGCACCAGTCCCTTTCCCTCGCCCGCCTAATAGGTTCTCGGAAGCCGGCGCCCTCACGAGGGTCCGGCAGCAGGTCCCCCCGAGACCCAAGGCCCGGAGCCCCAGCCTGACGCTACTCACCATGTTGGCGGCGCCGAGCGAGAAGGAAGGGCCGGAGAGGACTGCGCACGTGCAGAAGGCAGCTCCCGCCCCACGCCGGCCGGCGCGTATGGGAGTCGTAATCGCCTTTGATTGGCTAAGCGACTTGTTCCAACGCAAGCGCACTGGGAGGAGCTGGCCTCTCCGACTCCAGTGGGCGGGGCAATGAAGCCGGAAATAGTCCTTACGACAACAGTGAACTCAAGGACTAGGTGTGATTGCATCTGCGCGTGCGCGCCATTAGCCCCGGGCGTTTCTGCCCCAACGTGGGAGGTTACACGTGACTCCAGGGCGGCTCAGATCTCTCTAGGCTGATTCTTAGGTTTCTGCCACGGGAAATCGGAAGCTGGAAGAGTCCAGCCAGCCAGCGTCAGTTAACCAGCAGAAACAAACAGAAGGGAAACAACCCCTATCCTCGAGGGACTGACAGTCCAACGGGCCCCCGACGTTTAAAAAAATGTGATAACTTCCGCATAATTAGCTTCCTTTGTGCCCTGACTTTCCCTGATTCCGTGATTGATCACCTCCCGGAGGGCAGGGTCCTGCTGGTTTTGTTGGCATACAGTAGGCGCTTAATGCTGGCTGAGTGCCTGAGCGCCTCCACCCTGTACCTGAACAAAAATCCCTATTGCAGCATACCTGAGGAGGGGTTGGGCAGCATGTCTGTCTGCCTGCCTCTTTGTCTCTCTGTCTCTCTGTGTCTCTGCCTCTTTGTCTCTCTGTCTCTGTGTCTCTGTCTCTCTCCTCTCTGTGTCTCTGTCTGTCTCTGTGTCTCATCTCTCTGTGTCTCTGTCTGTCACACACACACACAGAGGCCGACCAGATTTGAACTCAGGAAGATGAGTCTTTCCAGTGGTCTGTCCATTGTACTACCTAGCAGCAGAAGAAGAGGTAGGGCAGCGTTCAAATCCAGCCTCAGAGGCATACTGGTTGTGTGATTCTGGAAGAGTCACTTAACCTCTGTTGCCTCAGTTTCCTCAAGTGTAAAATAGCGATCATAATGAAAGCACCTACCTCACTGGGTCGCTATAAGGATCGAATGAGTCAATATTTGCAAATGCCATCTGTGATGTCCCTCTAAAGGTCATCTTAACCTAGAGGAGTCAAGGAGCAGGGGATAACTCACAGGAGATCACTGGGGATTTGTCCCAGGGCATGGTGGGGAGCATGTTGGACCATTTCAGTCACTGACTGGCAGCTCCCTGAGGCCCCATCTGTGGAAGAGCCTTCTCCCCCCACCCCAAGGCTCCAGGGTACAGGGGTCTGGTCACCTCCTGCAGCCCCACTGCAGTTGGACTGTCCTCCACCTTCTGTGTCTCTACCGTCCCCTCCTCCATCACCACAACTCTCTTTGCCCCAGGGGACAGTATTCCTGGTTATAGCTCTGCAAAGTAGGCCAACTGTGTGTCAAGGAATGAGACTCAAATAGATCAACATGGACAGTTTGGGAGTTAGAAGTAGCTTGAGGGAACAAAGGGTGAAAAAACTCATCGTCCTAACCTGGGAAAGTTCCTTCCCCAAACATGACTGACGTGAGCTCCTATCATGACAAAAAGACTCTCACGCTCTCTCTAAAAGCCCAAATCCTCACCCCTGCAGCCACCCCCTCACCCCAGTACTGAGGCCAGCACCTCATCCAACAAAGGACACTTGACTTGGCTGAACACAGTATTATTATAGGCATGGTCTGATAAGGGCCTTAAGTACAGTTGGGCTAGCTCCCTTCCCTCATTTGGCACTATCTACACCTCTCTTGATAGCACCTAACATTGGTTTTTGCCTGCTGGAGAGCATGGTTTAATCATACTGACCTCCCAGTCCACTGAAACCTTCAGATCTTCCTCAGAAGAACACCTCTCTATCTTGAGCATTTATGTAGATTTTTGGTGCCCAAATTCAGTATTTTCCATTTATCCTTCATTAAATTTCACCCAATGGGATTCCACCTACTATTCTAGCTTGCTGAGATACTTTGGGAACCTCATTGCCATCCTTCCCGTCAATGTTTCACTTACACATTTGATAAGCATGCCATCTATGTGTTCACAGATTCAATTCAACTCCATTCAGCTCAATAAACATTGATGTGCTAGGACAAATAATGGAGAGACCTATTCCCTGAAAGAAGTAGTATCACATATCAAAGGGATCTATGACCTGAAAAGGAAGTGGATTGGTCATGGTGTGAGAAGAAGGATATAAACAGAGGATAAAGCTGTGGGTTCCCCTGGTACCCACAGAGAACGAGAACTCCAAAGAAAAGATCTTAGCAGGTTGGGCAGGTTTCTTGTGGGAGATTTATGGGAGGGCATGGACAAAGGTGGGAAAGGATGGAAGTGCCTGGGTGGGCTCTGCTTTGCTCCACCCATGTCAGAGAGAGCCCCCTTCCATTAAAATGTTGAGGTATCAACATATCTCCTGATAAGTGATCAGCAATTAGGGAATGTTCTTTCAATGGGATGATGGGATGATGGGATGATGGGATGATGGGATGATAGGATGACAGGTCAGGCCTCTGACCCTGCCAACTCAGAGTTTCTGAAAATGAGTCTAAAACAGACTGAAAACCCAAAGTAGAACTTGTTAAGTCTCAGAATCAGAGAACCAGAGTCAGAAGGGACTTCAGAGGTCATCTAGTCCAGCCTCCTTTTTTTACAGAAGAGGAAACTGAGAAGTTAAGGGACTTATCCAGGTTCACTCAGCAAGTCAGTACCACTCTCATCCCCTGTTCTCTCTTGGATTGCAATTTAACATAGTAAATACTCAAGTTCCTGCTATATCCAAATGCTTTCCACGTGCAAGGGGAAATAGTGGTACTCACTGTGTCCTACCTAGCTCTTAGTGTTCGCTGAATTGAATTGAACTGGGTAAGGTTTAGTGTGGGTGGGGCACTGGACATGGGGTCAGGAAGACCCACGTTCAAATCCTTACTAGTTCTGTTCCACCTGTGATCAGTCACTCCCTTGTGCCTCAGTTTCCCCCTGCTTAAAATGGAGAGGAAGGATGCAGTGGCAAACGCTAAACCTAGGGACCTGTGAGGCGCATGGTGCTATAAGAATTAGGAAGCGGTCATGGAATTACTCATGCTTGTCCAGGGTCAAAAAGCACGGAAGTAGCAGAGTGGGGATTCGAACTCCCAACTCCCCCGCCACCTTAAATTCAGTGGCCTTTCTTGGGGCACGCTGTCTCTCCCCATAGGCCACGCCCACATGTGACGCCACAGCATGTCGCCACGCCCTCTCTCAGCGTCCCTCTCATCCTTTCAGTCACTGAACGGGAAGCCGCTGCCTACAACAAGCGTGGCACACTAGAGCGTCAGTGACGTAGGACGTTCGGGGGCGTGGCCCGAGAGCGCCCACCTCCTCGCCCCGCCCTCTGCCTCTGCTAGGGAAGAGGTGTCCCCAGTGCGCTTGCGCCTGGAGCAGAGCAGCTCCCGGGAAAGAACCCCCGCAGGCGAAGGGGTCCCCAGTGCAGGGAGGCAGGGGCGTGGAGGTAGGACCCGGGGTCGGGTCCCAGGACAGGTCCCGCCCCAGGGCAGCGCTTCTGCTTCCTGGGGGCCAGGTGTGAGCTCCGCCCCGACCTGGGCAAGTCACTCACCCTTTCTGAGCCTCGGACTTCTCACCTGTAAGGGGGGCGCTCCGCCCCCCCCCCATCATGGGGATGCATTCTCTGTTCTTTGTGGGGATCAGAAGGGGAAGCCTCTTCCACCCCCCCTCCAGAAGGGGTGTAGACGGGGCTTGGAGCCCTGGACTGCCCAGCAGAGAAAGGAGGAACCTTAGGGATCAGAGGCCCACGGGTCTGGAGCTGGCAGGGACGTCGGTGTCACCAGTCCAGCCCATTTTACAGATGGGGAAACAGGCCTCAAAGAACTTGTCCGAAGTCATGGCCAGGGCACGACTGGAACCCCGATCCCCGGATGCGGATCAGGGAGCTTCCTGGGTGCCTGTGTTTCTGAGCCCACCTGGGGCTGGGCAGGTTGGGGAGGGGGGTGTGGGGCCCGCAGGTGAGCCAGCCGCGCTTTATGCCGCAGCCCCGGGATGAAGCAGCCAGCCCTGCCGAAGAGAAGGAAGTCCAGGCGGGCCCAGGAAGTGCCCCAGAAGCTGCCCAGGGCCTCGGCCTCCTTCCTGCTCCTGTCAGCCTCCTCCGAGGGTCACGCTCCGGTTGTGGGGGGAAAGCGAGGCCGGCGCCTCAGAGGGAGAGGAGTCACCTGGGACCGTCCTCCCCTTTGCACCGACAGGCACGAGGATGTGGACAAGGATGCTGAGCGGCAGATGGGGCCGAGGGGGCCTCCGGCCCTGAGGAGATGCTGCACCTCTCGGTCACCAAGGGGGCCCCGATGAGGAGGACATCAGCCTGCTGAACCGCTGCAGCCTGACCGAGGGGCAGAGGAGGGGCCCCTGCCAACTTCCAGTTCCCCAGGAGGCTGATGGGCTCAGGTGCTGCTGTGCCCAGCTCCCTCGGGACTGCCAATTTGCCCGGTACTCCAGGCACCACAGCCTCTTCTGCGGCCTCTGCTTTGTGCTCAACCGCAGCAAAGAGGCTGTCCTGGTCTCCACGCCCTCAAAGGACTGGTCGGATGGCAAGAAGATCCTGGGGAGACATAGCAGGTCCAAGGGGCACAGCCATCAGTCAAGACGAGGCCTTTGTGGCCTTCAAGAGCAAGAGGCTGAGCTGGAGGGGACTGAAGCAGATGGTCAAGCTCATCTTTCTCTGTGGGAGGCACGATCTCCTGCTGGGCCTGAGGCCCACCATGGCCAAGACCCTGTGTGCTCTTTCTCATCACATGGCCAAGCTGGACCCGCTGTTGAAGGAAAGCCTAAGCGCCTGCCCCTGCAAGACCCCTGGAGCCTCAGGACAGATGCAGGAGGAGCTCATCGAGTTAAAAAAATGTCATTCTGAAAAAAAGCATCCCTAGGTTTTCCTAGACTGTCCTAGGGGTCCCCGATACAGTAAAGGTTAAAGCCCCTCACCTAGCAGATCTTCAGAGAGGGAGAGGAAGCATGTAGGGTGTTGACTTAACAGGGAAGGAGGTGAAGACATCAGTCAAACTGCGGATGTTGGTACAGTTCTAGAAAAGCCAGAAAAGAGAGACGCATCTTGGATGGTTCCCCCATCAACTGTGAGCTCATTGAGAGCAGGGATGATTCTTTCTTAGCATCCTTATTGCTTAGCATAGTGACTGGTGCATAGTAGGCACTTAATAAATGCTAATTGACTGACCAGTTTCATCGGATCATAGATGTAAAACTGGAAAGTACCTGAGAGGCCAGGTAGTCCAACTCCTCTCCCTCTATTTAAAAATCAACCCTTCCATCAATAGACATTTTTGTTTGTTTGTTTTTTGTGGGACAATGGGGGTTAAGTGACTTGCCCAGGGTCACACAGCTAGTAAGTGTCAAGTGCCTGAGCCTGGATTTGAACTCAGGTCCTCCTGAATCCAGGGCCGGTGCTCTATCCACTGTGCCACCTAGCTGCCCCCATGGAGTTTTCTTGGCAAAGATATTGGAGTAGTTTGCCGTTTCCTTCTCCAGTGTGCACTATTTTACAGATGAAAAAATGAACCAAGGAGGGGTTAAGTGACTTGCCCAGGGTCACACAGCCTGCACGAGTCAGAGTCAGGCCTTCCTGGCCTGGAGATCCATTCTGCTCTCCACTCTACTCTGCTTCCTTTAGTCTTTACATATAAAGGCGATATTGATGATGCCTCATGTCTGGTTGGTTTTAATTTTTTTAGAGTTTAATATTTATACCCCACCTGCTTGGTCTGACTTGGTTTAGGAGATTACGCACAGAATAAATAGAAATCAGGACATTTCCAAGCCGATGGGGTTTGCTGGGAGCCAGAGAGGATTTTCAGGTCTCTTTTTCACAGTAGAGCCTTAAGTGAAGCCAAGTGTTTTTGCAGCTTAGGCCAAATAAATCCGACAGGTTGGGTCGGGGTGAGTTCTTGTCTGATCAGAGAAAGCAAAGGGCTTCAGCTGTAGACATGGGTTCCTCCTGGGAAACTGAGAAAAGGCAGCTTCTGCTGCCCGGGTTTTGTAGAAGGCGGGGACAGGCTGTTGGGGGAGGGGGTGCTCTGGCTAAGTCTGAGCTTGGGGACCATGTTTCTGTCCTCAGCACCACCCTGGGAGGCCACATTGGGTCACAGATTCTGTTTCATTAAGAAAAGTGAGTATGCAGAATAGCGAGAGGCTGGGTGGGGAAGTGGTTGGGGTGGGGAGGGAGCATGTCAGCGGTGAATACAGGGTCACACCAAGTGACTGCCCGAAAGGGAAAGCACTAACAGCAAGGTGGAGCCTAGAAAGGTCTTTTCTAGGAGGCGGCACCTGAAATCAGCTTTGGCTCAGCAAACATTAGGTGCCTGCTGTAAGCCTGGCATCAGATACAAAGACAAGACATGCTCTCCTGGAGCTTACACCCCAGGGAAGGAAACAAATATGTTCCTGTGTATGCAAAACATACCAAACTAAAGTAAAATCAGTCAAGTCAATAAGCATTTATTAAGCACCTACTATGTGCTGGGCTCTGGGGCTACAGTCAAGGTAGCAGTGGGCTGGAGGTGCTTTCAGGGGAGGGGAGATGGCCTGTGCAGAGGATGGAGGGGGTGTGACTTGTCCTAGGACATGGGCTTTGGCTGACGCAGCTCTGGTGGCCTCATGCATTCTCTTGGGATTGGTGGATATAGCATCAGACCCCAGGATCCGGACTCCCAGTGTGGAGCCCTTTGCTGCTGACTCCCCAAGAGCTGGAGGTTCTTTTCCCAGTGGTGGTGATGCCTATGCATAGAGGCCTCCCCTCACTCTGAGCCACTTTTGATCCCTCGCACACACAGTCAGATGTTTTTCCCTAAGGGTTGCCATCTATTTTTGAGCCTCCATTGGCCCCAAAGTCAGGGAGCTTGAAGAGACTCTCTCCCCCAGCCCCTTTGCTATGACCTGACAGAGCAGAGCTGGGGAAGGCAGTGGGGCTCATTCTCTGAGATGAGGTGGGGCGATGTACAAACAGCTCTGTATTTGCAATCCAGTGACCTGGGCTGAGATCCTGCCACTGTGATTTACAAACCCAGCAAGAAACGACACAGAAAAATTTATAGAATGACTTGAGTTCAAATCCTGATCCAGTGACTTCTACTTATGTGATCTTGGGAGAGACTGAACCCCTTGGGGCCTCAGGCTCTCCCTGTAGGATGAAGGTTGGACTATAGGCCCCTCTCAGTTCCCAATCCGTCATCCAAGGCTCTGGAGTGACTCCCATTGGGCCTCAGTTTCCATGCATGTAAAATGGGACGTTTAGACTACATGGGCTCTAACACTCCTAAGTCCCATGAATCTCTGGGGCAGATTTCAGTTTAATATAAAGGAAAACTTTCCAACATTCAGAACTATCTGAAAACACAATGGCTTGTGTGGTGTAAGGGGGCCAGTGCACAGAACACTGGACCTGAAGTCAGGAAGTTCAAATCTGGCCTCAGACTCTTACTAGCTGTGTGACCCTGGGCAAGTCCCTTCACCCTCCTGCCTCAGTTTCGTCATCTGTAAAACAAGCTGAAGAAGGAAATGACAAACCACTCCAGTATCTCTGCCAAGAAAACCCCAAATGGGGTCACAGAGTCAGACACGACTGAACAAAAAAACTTCATCCTCAGTATTCTAGCAGAGGCCTGATGACCACTTGGGAGGGCTCTTGTACCAAGATTCATGATTTGGGGGGTGTGGTGCCTTTCAACCTAGCACCCCGGGCCTGGTGGGCCTGGCGGGCCTGGCGTCTGACAGGTTTCTCTCTCGGCCCTGAAATGACCGGCTTGTCCCAGCGTTTTGAAAGCTGCCTTTTGAAAAATGTTTTATAGGAAGACATGAGAACTGTTTCAAGCCTTCTCTTTTACATTTAGCCTAAAATGAGGAGCAGCTCCAACCAGCAGCCACTCCCCTCTAACGCTCACTCCTCAGCAGGTGATTGAAGTAATGTGAGCCCTTCTCCCACCAGACCCTCTAGGTTAGGGTATTCCCCTTTGGAGGACAAGGGAAGGCTAACATCTTTACTAGCTAGAGGTGTTTCTCCTTTTAAGCCTGGTTACCAGCCTTAATCCATTTTCCCAGGCCTTGGCTTTCACTCAACCCTTTATATACTTTGCTAAAACACAGAGGTTAGGATTTAGAGGGAAGGATTTCAGAAGTAGGCTTTGTTTCCTGAGAGGTTTGATTAAGTCCTGGTAAAGTTTCCTTCCTGTAGGCAAGTCTGGAAAGGACTTTGGCCTGGAGAAATACTGATTTCTTATTATTTTCCATTGAACTAAAGAGGAGGTTTTAATGTGCTTCTGCACAAGAGAAGGCTTGGGCTCATCATGCCACCTGGTCTTCTTTTCTTTCTTCCTCCCTTCCCTCCCTTTCTTCCCTTTTTTCTTTCTCTCCTCTCCCTTTGTCCCTCCCCCACTTCTTCCTTCCCTCCCTCTGTGTCTCAATCAGTCCCCTCCTATAGCTGCAACCTCCACCTTGTGTCACCTCCTCTCCTCCCGTCCTGCATATCCTATTGGAGACCGCTAGAGGGAGCCCCAGTACACCGAGAGCTAGACCTGGACTCAGGAAAACTTGAGTTCAAATCAAGCCTCAGAGGCTAGCTGTGTGACCCTGGGCAAGTTACCTACACTCTTTCTGGTTCACTTTCCTTAACTTTAAAATGGGAATAATAATTGTGCCTACCTCCAGGGTTGTTTTATTATGGACACCTCCTTTTGGTCCCAGGACCCCCAAAGTCCCTCTGTGCAATTCACCCTAGAGTGAGGCCACTCTTTCTGAAAGAACTTTTCCAGAGGACTCTCCTGCTCTGTGCAGGAAGAACTCTGTATCTGAAGTCAGATGGACCTGGGTTTGAATCTTAACGCTGACACTTAATTAGCTTTGCGACTTGAGGCAAAGAACAAAATTTCAGTTAGGTGGGACCTCAGCAATCATTTAATATAGCCTTGTGCCACATTCCCAATAAAGAGCCATCCAGTCTTTGCTTGGAGACATCTAATGAAGTCAAGGCACCAAGCATTTATTAAGCACTTACTGCACACCAGTCATTGTGCTAAGTGCTGGAACCCACTGTTTCCTAAGAGAGCCCATTCCATGTTTGGATAGCTCTGATTGCTGGAAAGCTTCATATGACACCCAGCAGAAGCCCCCATCCCAGCTTCTCTTCTCCAGGCTAAACATACACAGTTTAAGCTTAAGGTTTAAGGCTTAAGGCTTAAGACTTCCCTTTCATGGACTCAAGGGCTATCAGCATCCTGATTGGCTTTCTCTGGAGACTCCTCCAGTCACTTATCAACTGAGACTCAGTTTTTTCATCTATAAGAGAGAGATAATAATCATAGCACCCACCTCAATAGGTTGTGAGGAACAAAAGATATTACTACAAGGAGCTTCAGAAACCAAAGGTAGACAATAACCAGAATGTGAAAGATCTTTAGTATTAGACTGAGAGTCTCTGCTAGACTTATTGAACCATCCCTGATGTCAAGGTGCCCGGTACAAAGCACACAGTGAGGAAGACTGAAAGAATCAGTCTTTATCTTTAGGGTGCGATTACATTTCATTGAGGAGATTTCCTAAGTAGGGCCTTACCCAGAGGGGTGAGAGGAGGAAACTGTGCCCCTGGCCCCCAGTGCTCAGAGGACAAGTAGCAAGGGACTACAGCACAATGTGGGGGTATTACAGGTGATTTGGACTTTGCAATTAATTAAGGTACATTTAGTAAGCACCTAATATGTGCAAGGCACTGTTCTATTGCTGTGGAAATACCATTCAGATGGTGTGGGCTACCAATCAGATGGCCTAGATATGATGGGAGTGGGGGGGGATTGTCCATTTAGCAGACCTGTGTTTTTCATCTATAAATTCTTTAAGTTTTATAAAAATTACTTTAAAAACTTGGAGATCTCAGGGGAAAAATTATACAAGTTAACAAATGCACACATTTCCAGCCAAGGAAAAATTATCATCTTTTATTTCACACATTGAATATCACATAAAACCATTTAAAATAACTTAATTTTTGATAGAATATTCGTAATATAGTGTTAGTAAGAGGTGGTCCTGTTTTGGCATCTCTCCACTTTGCCCTGAATTCAAAGGTTACGGCAGTTTCCCACACCTCCTGATAAATCCAGGATCTCTGGACTAAGAGGAGATGCACATACCCCAAAGTCTAGGGTCATGGCCCATTGTCTTGGGAAAGAAATTGATGAAGCTATGGGATAAGGGTTTTCATTCAGCTTCTATTTTCAGAGGCATCAAGGATGCCCATGGGAATAGTGAAAAATCCAATTCAGTCAAATCCAAGAAGCATTTATTAAGCACCTAGTATATGGTAGGCACTGGGGATACAAAGAAAATACAAAAAAAAACCCAACCCTACCCTCAAGGCGCTTACCTTCTACCAGGACGGGATATACTGGATGACTTCTAAGGTCCTTTCCAGCTGTAAACCTATGTTCTAGTTACATTTCCAACTGTTAGCTGGATAACAGCCCAAGCCAAAAGGCTAACTCAAGGAATGATTTGATACACAAGAATTCTATGCCAAATTAACAAGCCATGAATAAGAACTGTTTAAGAGGGAGCTGTGAGGAGACTACAGTTAGGGCATGGGATAGTCTAAGAACACTGCACGAGGTGATCCCATTTCTGCAACAGCTGGAAATTTATTGTCAAGTAGTAAACCTAGAAGCATTTGGCATCCCTCTGCTTTACAAGGCTATGGTAGGGATTGATGAGCAGCCTTCCCCTTCAGAGTACCCCTGAAGCAGTGATGACTGAGTAACATCCAGATGACCAAAAGAACAGATGTAATGCCCAAAGGGTTACCAGGAAGCCCTTGCCATAGGGCAAGGCACCATTTAAGAGCTAATAATTAGAAGGACCTAAGAGAACAACTTGACCACTCAGAAGTCTTACAGGTCTTAGGGAACATCACAAAGTGTCGTGTTTTGAACAAAGAACAATCTAATTTGACAAACATTTGTTAAGTGCCTACTGTGTGCCAGGCACAGTATGCCCTCTGAAAATACAATTCTACTCCCAGTACACTTGTCCATATTTCAGTTCTGCCATCAAGGATGCTGCTTTCTTTCAAATTCATCAGTTACAGAGTATATTTCTTGGGGAGGTGAGATGGAAGATGATCCCTGGAGTGTGTCTTCTGGTCTCATGTTTCTTTTAAAGTTGTAAGTCCTTCATCCTAGGAGACTTCAGCAAGGTCTGACCTTGAATGTGCACAGAACCACAGGATCATCTACTTAGAGCTAAAAGGGACCTCCAAGGTCATCTACCCTAACCCCCTTATTTTGAAGTCAAGGTAACAGACCCACAGAGGGGAAGAGGATTTGCCCAATTTCACAGAGATTCTAAGTGGCAGGGCCAAGGTTCATCCACATCCAGGTTTTCTGATCCTGTCCAACACCCCTCCCTCCCTTCTCTTCTCTAACCTGTCCTAAAATTAATCAGTGGGATATGGGGTTGGAGGCGGAGTGGGGGGGGTGGTGACTGTCATCCAGGTGGGTAGAGAAGGGCGCAGCCCAGGGGCCTCTGGGAGGGAAGCCTCCTTGGATCTTGGCTGCTCTCATGGCTCATGCTTCATTTTTCCATGGTGAGCTTTGCCTTGTCTGCTCCTGGCTGCTTTCCCACTCAGACCAGACCACAGGCACCAAGACCTGCTCTTCTCCAAGGCTCACTCGGCATCGAAGCCATGATCGATGACATGCTGGGCACTCCTCTGCAGCCTGGCCACCACGCACAGGTAGAGGAGGAAAACCAGGCAGAGCACAGCCACCCCAGCAAAGAAAAACATCATCCCTGTGAACACCTGGGGCTTCATAGGCAGCTGGATGAGGGGGCTCTCAGCTGGAATCATGTTAGTGAGGTTCAGCATGTAGCCCAGAGACCAGGCGATGCTGCTATTCTCCACCTGTAGGACAGCAAAGGGAATGGCTCAGTTGTAGACGTGATGGAGAGGCTCAAATAACATGACTGGGACAGGTAACTGTGTAGAGGTAGTGGAGTACTGTGACACAGAAAGGGATTTGGGGTATGGAGAGAACAGAGTACAAATCCTACGTCTGACATCTCAAATTCAATATTTGTAAAGCACTCAGCCCAGGGCCTGGCACGGAATAGGTTCTTAATAAATGCTTATTCTCTTCCCTTCTCCACCTTGATGCTTACCAGCAAGTCACAATTTTTCTAGGCCTCCTTTTTCTTATTTTTAGATTGGTAATTACTTAATAATAATAATATCTGTCAAACACCAAGCCTTAACCCCCACCTCATTACTTTCTTTTATAGATATAGACTTGGAGGGGACCTTTAAAGGCCGAATCCAACTCCCTCATCTGAGGCAGAGAGGGCTCAAATGACTTGCCCAAGGTCACACAGCTAGTAAGTATCTGAGTCCAGATTTGAACCTAGGTCTTCCTGATTCCAGGCCCTGTGCTCTCTATCCACTGTTCCATATACAAACTTTGTATATTCTTCTCGGGGTAATTGTGGTTTGCCCCAACACAAAGCAAGCTGTGTTAGAATGACCACTGTTGGACTTTTTTCTTTATATCCCCAGCACTCAGCTCCATGGCCTGCACATAGTAGGTGCTTAATCAGTACTTATTGGACTGGATTGAGAGAGTGCTTTCTAAGCTTTAAAAAGCTCCATAGACGTCAGGAATTATGAACAGCTTGCATTTATGCAGCACCTTCAGGTTGTGTTGTAAAGAATTAATTGTTATTTGAGGTTTTTATGCCTCGGTGCGCACTGGCCTGGGGCTCCGCAAACCGCATGGTGCTCCACCCACTGGTTGTAGCCATTGTCAGGGCTCTGGCACCTCATGTCATCACCACTCATGGGCCTGGCAAAATTATAACGATTGGAAGCCTAGTGAGGGCAGTCATGTGACTGTCAGAGCAGTCATCCCATTGGCTGGGGCTGTGTGGGGTGTTTTCTAAGTTTGGGGGAGGAGAATTGGGCATTCTAGGTGGAAGCTGGAAAGCAACAGGCGTTCTGCTGCGTATTTTCAGCTGATTCCTGGGCGGTGGTATTTTTTCAGGTATTATAATTTCCCTTTCCCCGTTTTATTTCCTTTCCCTTGATCCTACTGATCCTGTTTGTGGGGTTTTTTAAAGTTTGTTCTTGTTAAAATAAATCTTGTTCTGTTTTGAGGGAGGCTGCCGGTCTCCTTCCTTGCCCCAATATTGCCCCGAGCCGCTTAGCTAGCACTCCCCAATTAAAAATTGGTCCCCACAGCGCAAAGCACTGTGCTCACATCGTCTCATTGTGTCTCAGACACGATCTGACCTCTCTGCGCCTCGGTATCCCCATCTATAAAATGGGGGGGGGGTGTCAAAATGTATCCTCTAGGAGCTGCCCTTCCAGTGCCAAGTTGGGATCCTGTGACATCTGTGTATGTGTCAGGTCACTCACTCGGGCAGCGCAGCCTATGGAGGAGCTGGTGCCCACCACGGGAGACGGCATCTGTCCAAGTTGGGTTTGAGCGCACACATGCTTTAAAGAGAAAACTATTGGAGACCCAATGTGATTCCTACAGGGCTGGAGAATGGAAAATATGGAGGGAGAAAAATGGGCTGATTCGGGTGCTGTAGAATACGGAAAAGATTTGGCACCAGGACTGGGTCCTGGCTCTGATACTTGTTGTGGGACCTTCATTAAGATTCAGTTTCCTCTTCTAGCAAATGACAGGGGATGGGGTTGGACTGGATGCCCTTTGAGGTCCTTTCCACCTCTACAACCTACGTTCTTTGTCATCACAGCAGCTAATCTAAAGTTCTCTTCCTTACTCCTCCTCCCCCCTTCTTTCCCTTACTTCTCTTACTCCCCCAATGTCTGGCATATTTCAACAAATAGACCAGTTGATGGGCCTTTCTGAGATAGGAATACCTATCTGCCTTTTTCTTGGAAAGACAGAAAAGTGGGAAAAAGGAAGAGGGGAAGGAGTGAGAGAGAGAAGAATGAATGAAAATGAGAAAGAGGAAAAGAAAGAGAAGGAAAGAAAAAGGGAGAAGAAGAAATAAAGAGGGAAGGAAAAGAGAAAGAAAAAGGAAAGCGGAAAGGAAGAAAAGAAGGAAGGAGGGGAAGGAGGAAGAGAAGAGAATGAATGAAAGGAAAAAGAAGGAAGGAAGGAAAGATGGAAGGAGGAAGGAGGAAGGAAATTCACCAACTTTATAACACAACATAAAATGATAACACCTTGTATAGTAGCCTCAGATGAAATCTGTCTCTATAACTCCCTAACAAAATCCATTGTCTTTCTTTAAGTGCACTCCAATAGTCACTCCTATGGAGGATGAAAATGTTTTTGTTGTCTTAATGTTGTTTGCAGGGGATACAATACCAATGATACAGGCCATTATTCTTATTAAGTTCATCCACATCTATCTCTATCATCCAGAATGATATCATCCACGGATGCCAGATAAAAGTCTTAACTACATCAAATTCTTTAGGAAAAGAAGGGAGCCAGGAAGGAGCCTTCACAGCCCCCAGAGTCATCCCTGGGCTTCTCATATTCCTAAAACATAAATAACTCTCTTCCTGGGGACATAGGAAATGTGCAGCTAACCGAATGCATGGACAAGATGAAACTTTAGCCAAGATCCCAGCCTCCCAGCCTAGAAGAGCCTTGAATGGTCACCTTGTGCACTCTTCCAGGTCATGCAGGAGCATCCCAGAACCCAAACGCCTATTGTCTACTTCTCAGCCTCTTTTGATGACTACAGACATCATGACTTCTCATGGTCAGGACACTCTTGTTTAGAACTAATCCCTCAGGCTAGAGTTTTAGCCTACAATGAGGAAAGGGGACAAATTGGTCCCCATCCTCTTTAAAGGGAGGGGGAAAGTGTAGAGCCTCTTCTGGCTCTAAATCTAATACCTTACTATTTATGACTAACATAATTAAATTGATAGAAGATTTAGTCCCCCTTAGCAGTCTTAGGCAACAACCTCTTGTCCATTTGAAGGTGGGGCCAGGGGGATCTTTGCCTCAGAATTCTTCACCTCCCTCCACACTCCATAGGGTCACCATATCAGAGTCTGATTGGTGTCTGACAAATGCTGAATTTAATGAAAGTAAAATTCACCAACATCCCAGTTTCTAAATTTCTTTCATGTTAATGCATTTACTTGTAGAGGGAGGAATAATGGATCAGTAGCCTTTTTTCTTTACTTACTTCTTTTTTAAAATGTATTTTAGGCCAAGTCTCTCTTGTAAATTTGTAGCCATATATTAGCAGATGATAGATATAGTGAGCAGAGAAGCAGTAGGATCGGGCATACACCTCGTCAAACTTGGGTAACATCAGAGGAAGCTGGAAAATAGATTTTTTAAAAAACATAAAAATATGGCAGAAGCACATCACAGACACATTTTATGGATGCATGCCTGTCAGAACACATGGATACCTAAGGGTGGAGACAGTAATAGGCACCTAGATTTATCCCTAGGATAAAGGTGAGAAAACATCGAGATTTATACTATAGAACAGACAATTTTCCAAAAAGGACATTAGAATTCTAGTAATCACTTGGAAAATATGTGCAATCACACGAATAATCAAAGAGATGCAGGGGCAGCTAAGTGGCACAGTGGATAAAGCACCGGCCCTGGATTCAGGACTCCCTGAGTCCAAATCCGGCCTCAGACACTTGACACTTAACTAGCTGTGTGACCCTGGGCAAGTCACTTAATCCTCATTGCCTTGAAAAAACAAACAAAACAAAACAAAACAAAGAGATGCAAATTGAAACAATTTTTAGGTTCCACCTAGCATGCATCAAAAATTGGCAAAGATAATGAAAAGCCATCCTGGTAAGACTATGGAAAACGAACTCATTCATTATTGGTAGAATTGCAACATGTAGGAACTTTTTTTTTTTTAGAAAGCAATGTAGTGGGGCAGCTAGGTGGTGCAGTGGATAGAGCACCGGCCCTGGAGTCAGGAGTACCTGAGTTCAAACCCAGCCTCAGACACTTCACACTTACTAGCTGTGTGACCCTGGGCAAGTCACTTAACCCCAATTGCCTCTTTTAATAAAAAAAATAAAAAATAAAAAGCTGGAGGACAGATTCTTGCTCAGATATGGGTTGGATAAGATGGCTTCTAACATCCCTTTCAACTTTGAGAGTCGGCACTCTGTGCAAAAAATGAGAAGCAACCTAAATGTCCTCTAATAGGGGAATAAATAAATTATGCTGCATTCCTATAATGTGATATATAATTCAATTAAGATGGACGAGTATAAGAAAACGAAAACACATGGAAAAACATTTATGAAATGGCACAAAACAAAACAAACAAAAACAACATCAAAAGAATAATAGACACTAGTAGGGGCTGTGGTAAAAAGTTTTAACAGTCGGTTAGATAATGGAGAGATGCCAGTTTTTTTTAGGACCACTCTTTTGGGGAGGAGACCAACAGCATGAGCTACGCACACCAGTCCGCCTGCAACGCACGCCAGATTGCCTTCCGGGGTGCAAGCTTAAAAGGCAAGGAGAGAACGGAAGTGGGGCCTTTTTTCCTGCTCCGCTGGTCTCCTGGCTGCGCTGTACAGACAGGCGCTGACTGGAGTTTGACTCAGCCCGGCTCTCGGTTAACAGCACGCGCTTGACTCGGTCTCTCTCTCTCTCTCTCCCCAAAGGTGGCCTTGGGTTTTGGTGAGTTTTATACGGAATATAGACTAAGCCTAGACTTAAGACGATTTGTATTGTATTTCTACTTTCCTATCCTTCTAATCAACATCACCTTGTGACTACCATACAAAAAAAGCTCTAACTAGAAAACCAGAAGCTTCTTCCATTTACTAGTCTGGGAGATAAATTAAGGGAAAGGTTAAGTAGAGGAGATTTATGATCTAATATCCAATTTTAAATCTCACAGGGCTAAGCCACCAACATAGAAAAATTATAAGACATGCTATTAATCACTTGGTATAGAAAGATGACATTCAAATGCGTGGCTCCATCAAATAACAAGAGAAGTACACAAGAATGAATGGAAGAATCTTGATGGACTCTTAGAGGGACTGATTGGAAAGTTCTAGGGACATTCTGTGCATTAAAATTAATTTATCTATATGTAAATAATTGTAAAGCCAATTTAATCAGGTTTTCTGATATTTGATACTTAGTGATTTAGACAGTCACTAAAGAAATAATCCTTATGTACTGATATATACAGGCAGATCACTACTTTTCAAACTAAAGGTGAATCTGTCAGCATGCATTTATTAAGTACCCACTATCTGCAGGTGCCCTGCCAAGTGCTAGGGATACAAAGACCATAAAACAAAAACAAAAGGTCCCTGCCCTCAAGGAGCTCATAGTCTATTGGGGGAGACCACATGCAAACGCCCCTTCCCCCTCACCTGACTCCAGCTCTGCAAACAGAAATCCCACGTGCTTGAGTTAAAGGCATCTAAAGAAAAGCTCCCGGTGAGGTTCAAAGCATGGGCGATATAGTAGAATCCCGAGAAAGCCTGCAAATCCAATCATACGAAAACACATTACTCTCAGGATGGCCTTAAAAGGATCGGGAAGGGAGTAGATAAGACGTTTGTAGTAGAAGAAGGGTTGAGAAATACATGTCTGGGGGCAGCTAGGTGGCGCAGTGGATAGAGCACTGGCCCTGGATTCAGGAGGACCTGAGTTCAAATCCGACCTCAGACACTTCACACTTACTAGCTGTGTGACCCCGGGCAAGTCACTTAACCCCTATTGACTCACCAAAAGAAAAAAGAGAGAAATACATGTCTGAAAAAGAGAAATTAAATCTTACCACAAACGTCCCTTTAATCTTTGGCTGATAGACCCCGTCGAACGAACAGTCCTCCCGATCATGACAAACTTGAAAGTCGAACAGGGAATACACCTTTTCTCTGCACACAGTGGGGTCTCCCGTCCCTTCCAGGGCAATTGTGTATCCCGGGTCATAGTCTGTTGGTCTGAACTCTTCTGTACATACACTTCCAAAAATGTGATCCATTGTTAAAGTTGTCATGTAATTCCGAGGATAGCAAGGGTTGACCAGATTGTTTTTGTCTGCTGAATTCTGTAGGTTGAAATAATAAGGCATGAGAGCCATAACTCTCTGATTAAAAATTGTATTCTGGAAATGATACATAATTGTCCCAAATACCAAATTGTACCTAAATATTTACCCTAAGGCACTTCTCAGCTCACTGAAAAATAATAGTAACAACAACAATAATAGCATTTCCAAGGTGCTATACAATTTGCAAAGCACTTACAAACATTCTCTCATTTGAACCTCATTGGATCATTGGATTCAAAGAGGTGAGTGCTCTATTATCTCCATTTTACATATAAGGAAACTGAGGTGGAAAGAGGTTAAGCCATTTATTTGCTCAGAGTCACACAGCTAGTAATCATCTTGAGCTAAGATTTAAACACTGACTCCAAGTCCAGGGCTCTATCCACTGTGCTCCCCAGCTACCTCTAAACACAATTTATTTAACAAATTTAGAGAAAAACCTAGTATAGCAAATAAAGGGCTCATTTTGGAGTAAAAAAGACCTGCTTTCATATCCTGACTCTGACATATACTAATTATATGACCTGTCACATTACTTAACCTCTTGGTTCCCAGGCAACTCTGTAAGACTAAAAAACATGAGTTTCTAATCTACGCCAATGAAGTGCTTTCTGTTGTTATTGTTCAGTTGTTTTCAGTCATGTGACTCTTTGTGACCCCACTTGGGGTTTTCTTGGTAGAGATACTGGAGGGGTTTGCCATTTCCTTCTCCAGCTCATTTGACAGATGAGGAAACTGAGGCAAACAGAGTTAAGCGACTTGCCCAGTTATTCACAAATATTTATTAAGCACCTACTGATGGCAACAAATAGTGTTTATGTTGTAGTCTGTATCTAACCATTGGGTGAAAAGTAACTGGTAACATAATAATAGGAAGTTTGGTGAGGAGTCAGGTTGAGGGAAAGGGGAATGAATTCAGCGTTGGACTTACTGAGGTGAGGTAAGTGTGGGATATCTAAATGGAGATGAACTCTGACCCATTGTCTGGAACACTAGGTTTTCTGGCACTGGGCTTTTGGCAGAAAGCTACCAATCACTGATAAACCAGTTGAGCAAGCTAACTGTATTTAGGAGGAAAGGCTGGAAGGTAACAGTCTCATCTAAGAGCCCCCAGAGAAGCCAATCTCCATGTCCAATAGGCAGTTTGCCATATAAGTCTACACAGAAGCAGACCACGAGAATAAATAAAGACTGGGAACCAAGGATCTCACCTCCACAAAGTAGGACTGTCAGAGAGAACTTGGAAACGATCTCAACAAAGCATGCAATGTTTGTCATTCTGCAGATGAACAACAATCATTTGTGATCAAAGTGCAGGCTGGTTTTCCTTTTAGAGGAAAAAGCAGAGGGGCTCTGGGACCACCTCTTCACTCTCCAGGCTATCAGAGAGGGAAAAAAGTATTTCTTGGGGGGAAATGGAGATGGGAAAAGGGGGAAAAGGGGGGGAAAGAGTGTCTGACAAGGTAGAAGTAAATATCGGCATCTGTCAGGAGGTTGGAGAGCAGAAAAATAGGGCACAGAGGAGAAAGGGGAAAGAGCGAACTTCTACACATAATGTTTTCCATAGATGGGGTGCTGGGCCCTGAAAAGAGGAAGCAGCTGCTTGTGATTCAAGGGTGAGGACAAATAGCAATTTATATTAAGAAGAGCACCAGGCCCAGAATCAGGAAGTCACCTTCCTGAGTTCCAATCTGGCCTCAGACACTTAATAGCTGTGTGACCCTGGGCAAGTCACTTCATCCTGTCTGCTTCAGTTTCCTTATCTGTCAAATGAGCTGGAGAAGGAAATGGTGAACCCCTCCAGTATCTTTGCCAAGAAAACACCGAATGGGGTCAGGAAAAGACGGACAGGACTGAAATGACCGTTACAAATAAGAATGTTAGTTAGTAATAATTCAACAAACTTGAACATAGGGTAAGTACAATGACCAATCTTTGTCCCAAAGAAGAATTGAGAAAATGCACCTCCTTCCCTTCACTGCAGAAGTGAGGGGAGCTATTAGACTTGCTTGATATGTTTGTTGGTTAGTGTTACTCAAATGCTTCTCTCTCTCTTTTTTAAACTTTCATCACAAGAAATGGCTTGCTAGGGGCAAGGAGAAGGGAAGGATATACAGAGTATTTTTAAAGCTTCAAACTGCACTAAGACTTTGGGGACATGCTGTATTTTGCTTTCTTTTTTTCTTTTTGGGTGAGGCAATTAGGGTTAAGTGACTTGCCCAGGGTCACATAGCTAGTAAGTGTCAAGTGTCTGAGGCCAGATTTGAACTCAGGTCCTCCTGAATCCAGGGCAGGTGCTTTATCCACTGCACCACCTAGCTGCCTCGACATGCTGTATTTTGGAAATGAATGTGATGCAATAATAAAGGGCATCAATTAAATTTTTTAAAGAGTGGTATCAGAAGTCCTAAAGCTCAGGATAAGCTGATGCTGGCAAGGAAAGCTAAAAACAGCATTTTTTAAAGCTATGTTGGTGAGAAGGGGAAGATCAAAGAAAGTAGGGTCCTGTCCAAACTGAATGGATAACAAATGACAGAAAGAGAAGGTAGAAGCTTCAACCTTGTTCCTGTTTTCTTTGTCAGGGAGAGTGATCTCTGGAACAGAAAGGATAGACTACATATGGCTAGTAGGAGTCGGAACCCACCGCATAGGTGAGGAGATAATGAGGACACATCACTGTCCTCGGGTAGTTTAAGTGTCCAGGAACCACATCTTACTGACTGAACTGACATACGTGATGGTCGAATCACTCTTAGTGATCTTCCAAAAATCATGGAGAACGGGAGAGGTGGCACGGGACTGGAAAGGAGCAAAGACCCCAGTTTTCAAAGAGGGGAACAGAGTGGAGTCTATAAACTCTAAGCCTGTGAGTTTGACTTTGATTCCCAGCAGAACTGTAGAAGAGATTATTAAAAGGATGGCTTCATAAGAATCTAGAAATAGAACTGATGATCACAAAAAGTCAGCCTGGCTTCCCCAAGAACAGGTCATGCCAGAGTAACCCCATTTCTTTCTCTTCTTTTTGACAAGGTGGATAGACTAATTGGACAGGGGAATGTGGTAGCTATATGCCTAGAATTTAGCAAAGCATTTGACAAAAGCTCTCATGCAATCCCTTCAGACGAGGTAGAGAACTAAGGGCTAGAAACAAATGGGTGAAGAGCTCATTGATTAACTGGACAAAAAGAGTAGTCATTGATGATTCAATGTCAACTTGAAAGGGAGCCTCTAATGGAGTGCCTAGGGGCCTGTATTTGACCCTATATGCTTTTACATTTTTTAGATAAATTCACTCAAGACATAGATTACGGCATGCTTATCAAATGATAAGAGAGTCATGAGAGATAGCTAACGCAAGATGACAGTTGGGATCCAAAAAGATCTTAGTGAGCTGGAATATTGAGCTCAATAATTTAGTAGGAATAAATATAAAATCCTACACCATGTTTACTTGACTCCTATCTCCTCTTTCCCTCTCCCTCCTTCCCTTCCTCCTCTGTCTCTCTCTGTCTCTCTTTCCTTCCTTCTTTCTTTCTTTCTTTCTTTCTTTCTTTCTTTCTTTCTTTCTTTCTTTCTTTCTTTCTTTCTTTCTTTCTTTCTTTCTTTCTTTCTTTCTTTCTTTCCTTTCTCCCCTCCTTCCTCACTCCCCACCTTCCCACCCTAGAGAAACCTTTGCCTTGAAGCCCCAGTCTCCTGATAGATGACCCTCTTACTGGGAATACCATTTTTAGAGGGCCCCCAGCCATGCTTATGCCACTCCCAACTTGACTCATTCTCTGCTTTATGTGTGGTTTTCCCCTACTATACTGTAAGCTCATTGAGTATAGAAACTGTCTTGTTTGCTTGTATTTGAATCTCCAGCACTTAGCATGGTTCCTGGCATATAATACACACTCAATAAATGCTCTATAATCTATCTATCTATCTATCTATCTATCTATCTATCTATCTATCTATCTATCTATCTATCTATCTATCTATGTATCTATGTATCTATCTATCTGTCTGTCTGTCTATCTATCTATCTATCTGCCTGTCTATCATCTATCAATCTATCATCTATCTATTATCTATCAATCTATCTATCCTTGATTCAGATAATCAACTTCACAAGTACAAGAATGGGGAAGATTGAGGGCAGCTAGGTGGTGCAATGGATAAAGCACCAGCCCTGGATTCAGGAGGACCTGAGTTCAAATCCATCCTCAGACACTTGACATTTACTAGCTGTGTGACCCTAGGCAATTCACTTAACCCTCATTGCCCCACCAAAAAAAAAAAAAAAGAAAAAAAGAATGGGGAAGATGCCTACATTTCTATCTGAAAAATAAAATCTGTGAATTTTAGTGGACGTCAAGGTGAGTATGCATCCACAGTGCACCATCACAGCACAAGAACACTAATGTGATATTGGGTTGCTTTGAGAGGTAGCGTATCCAGGTCTAGGGCAAGAGACCCACAGCACTCTGTCCAGCCAAGCCACATCAGGAGCAGTGCGTTTAGTTCTGGGCAATACATTTAGGGAGGATGTGGATAAGCTGGAGACCAGCCAGAACAGGGCACCCAGGATGAAGAAGAGCCTCTAGTCTGCGGTACAAGAAGTGGATGAAGGAACTGAGGCCATTTAGTTTGGTGAAGAGAAGCCTTAAAGGTGAAGTGCTCTCAAGTGGAAAAGAGATTAGATTGTTTGAGGTCAGAATCAGTAGTAATGGATATAAATGAAAGGGAAGTAAATTTCAGCTTTATGGGGCATGCTATGGTCCATGAAGAGTTGGACACAACTGAACAAGAACAAGAACAAGAACAAGGGGGCAGCTAGATAGCGCAGTGGATAGAGCACTGACCCTGGATTCAGGAGTACCTGAGTTCAAATCCGACCTCAGACACTTGACACTTACTAGCTGTGTGACCCTGGGCAAGTCACTTAACCCCAATTGCCTCACCAAAAAAAAAAATAATAATAACAACAACAACAGAACTCCTTCCCTGTTAGATCTGTCCCAAACTGGAGGAATCAATGGGGTTCTGTACCTCTTTACTGAAGGCTTTCAAGCAAAGGCTGCACAGATGGACCCTTTGGGGGGATATTATAGAAGGGAGTTCTGTGCAGATTCTGGTGCAGCTAGAGGGGCACTATGGTCCAGTCCAACTGTGAAATTCAGTGATTCCAGACATATACACCACTGGTCCTTCAAATGGCATTTATCAAGCCCTATTGTCCCAGGTAGAAAACCTCTCCCTGGAAGTCAGTTAGGTTCTTAGCCAGTGTTGGTCAGGCTGCATGACTCCCTGAGGGTCACATAGCTAATAAATGTCTGAGTCAAGATCAGAACCTAGGCCTCTCTGACTCCAGGTTTGGCCCTCCCTCTCTTCACTTCACCACAGGCCCCTCTCACTTGATCATTCTTTAAATCCAAGAAATGCAGCACAGATAGTGGGGTTTGTGTCTATGGTTTTCTGCATCCAGGCTTCATTTGTGACCAATGGCAAATCAATGAGGAAAGCCTGGGCACGGCCAGGCCATCCCACATGGCCCCAGTTGGCCCCCAGCCGCCCCTGCGTTTACCTGGAAGAGCCTTGCAAGAAACCTCTTCTCAGCCTCATCTCGGCCATAGCACTGGAAGCTGTGAGTGTAGAGGGAGTAGGGGTAGCCGTAGAGGGACACCTGCACAGTGCTGTTGGCACGGTGCCCGTCCTCCTCTTGGGGAGCGAATGATATCTGAGTGGAGGCCCCGCCGAGGTCCAGAGCCCCTGTGGTCTCCACCCCGTGAGGATGACTCCATGTGTTCCATACGTTCTTCTGCATTGTAAGAAAAGAAAAGGAAGCATCCGATGCTGGTTTGTCTGGGGTTCTTTGGCTGAGCTCCTGTAGCTGTCCCTCTGTGCCCAGTGCCAGGCTTGGCAGCAGGAAGGGTGTCTTGGAGAGGGGAGTTTTCTCAGCACAAAGCAGGTATGTGGTCACTTCAGATGCGTAAGGGAATAAGGTGGGGTGGGGGGAGCCCAGTTTTAGAAGCCTCCAACCAAATGCAGTGGAGCCTAAGATCACAGATTTCGGGTTCAAAGGGACCTTTGGGGGTCACCGAGTGACAGGACCACAGACTTAGAGATGTCAGAGGCCATCTAGTGCAAACCCCCCCTCCCATTTTACAGAGGAAGAAACCGAGGCCCAGGGAGGTGCAGTATCTTGTCCCAGGGCACATAGGTGCTGTCAGGTAGGATTCGAACCCACTTCTCTCAACCAGAGCCTGGGTCTTTTCTAGTAGACAATGCTGCCTCCTAGAATAGATAAATGGAGGCCTCTCGTAAGCTCGAAATGTACATATCCATTAAGGACTACGGTTTCATTCTTAAACTCATTAGGGAAAGGGCAGGGACCTGGGAGCTGCTTTTCCACATCTCCACCATTTGAAGCTGCCAAAGCAGCTTCTTCCCACCCCAGTTGGGTCCTATGTCAGAACCAACCTATCTCCCCAGCTCCACGTCTAGCTGATTGTTTTCTCTATGCAATCCAGCAAGCACTTCCTAACATCTACTGCATGCGAAGAACCATGCTAGGCACGAGGAATAAAAGAGGAAAATGAAGCCTGTCCTGGGAGGGGAGGGGGTGTCTTTCCTAAGCAGTCGCCATAAGCAATGGAAGTTCTACACAGTGGCTATGCCCCGTCAGCATGCGAGGGTCTTGACTCAAGCTTGCCACCCCAGGGACAGTAAAAAGCAAGATGAAGAAACCATGCGGTTGTTTGCACACACCTCCAAGAAATTGCCCATTAAATAGTTGGCTGTAATCCATCCATACACCCCTTCCTCTTGCCCAGAAATGATATGAGCACCCCTAAAATCAAAGGGCTGAGACTCGAAGTAGGTTTGAATGCTTGCAAGGACTTCTCGAGCTGCGGACTCGTTTTGCAACCTACGCAATGCACAGAACACAAAGAGCTGAGCAAGGGGAGAGACAGACAGTCTTCTCGGAACACGGCTACACCCCAGAGAATGCTACTGTTGACCCTCATCGCCTCCACCTCCGGGAAGAGACTCCTTCAGGAGCAACTGTGTGCGCCGCACAGGAATACCCCCATGCAAGCTGAAGGCGCCCGGGCAGCCCCCAAAGCGCCGGGATCGGGAGGTGTCCACTCTGCGGTTGGGGAAAAGGGTTCTTCCAAGGCAAAAATGGGGTTCTTATTCCAGACGTGGGACTTCATCTGTTTGGCGGCTTCTCAGGGTAGAAACTCCCTCCACCAACACAGGTCTATAATTTAATCTGGGGGAGCTTCTTGGGGCACTGAGCCCTGTGCCCAGGGTCACACAGCAAGATGCGTCAGAGGCAGGTCAAAAAACCCACTTTATTACTGAACCCCGATTGAACAGCAAATCAGCCAATCAGATGGGAAGGCTTAGGAAGGGAAATTATTATTAATAATAATAAAACATCTAAAATTTTATATCACTTTAAGGTTCATATGGTGACATATAGATGATGTATGTGTATATAAAGCTATAAAAAGTATATATGCCTGTACATATGCATATACATAATACATATATGTCTATAGAGAAGTATGTGTATATATAAATGTAGACATATATGTATTTATGTATGTGTGTGAACATATAGGTATAAATATATGACGATATATGTGTATGTATGTGTATATATGTAATCTCACTTGATTCTCACAATAACCCTGTGAAGTAAGTGCTATAATTATTCCCATTTCACAGAAGAGAAAACTGAGGTTGAGAGAGGCAGAGTAAGTAAGAGTTTGAAGAAAACTGTGAACTCAGGTCTTCCTGACTCCAGTCAAGGACTCTCCACAAGGCAGCCTTGCAGCCTGGAAAGGAATTGGGGAGTCAGGGTGGGGCAGGAAAGTTGGAGGGGCTCTTTTCTCTGTTCCTCCTGATGAATCCTCTGGCATGGGGCAGAGTCCTCCTTTCTCGAGGACCTCCTTTAGGAAGTCCCTTTAGCATCATCAATTACAGACAGCTCTAGAAGGGACCTAGACTGAGCCCCTAATTTTACAGATTAGGAAACTGAGGCCCAGAGAGGTATACTCATAAGAAGACAGGCTCCCACATCTAAAGCAGGAAGGGATATCAAGTCATCAGGGCTTTTTTTTAAATTAAATTTAATTTTTTTTTGTGGGACAATGAGGGTTAAGTGACTTGCCCAGGGTCACACAGCTAGTCTATCCACTGCGCCACCTAGCTACCCCCATCAGGGCTTCTTAAACTTTCCCCACTCACAACCCCGTTTGCCTGACAAATTTTTATGGGTATATAAAATAAAAATCAGCTTACATAGCCTTTTATTGTTGCCAATTTCTTCACATCCCCCACAGTCAGTTAAGCAACCCCATATGGGGTCAAAACCCACGTTTAAGAAGCTCTGATCTAGGGGGGCAGCTAGATGGTGCAGTGGATAGAGCACCGGCCCTGGAGTCAGGAGGACCTGAGTTCAAATCCGGCCTCAGACACTTAACACTTACTAGTTGTGTGACCCTGGGCAAGTCACTTAACCCCAATTGCCTCACTAAAAACAAAAACAAACAAACAAACAAAAAAAGAAGCTTTGATCTAGTCTAACCCCCTCATTTTACACATGTGGAAACTGAGGTCCACAGAGTTTAAGTGACTTGTCAGTATTTGAACCCAGGTCCTCTGACTCAAAGCCCCTCATCACTTTTCCCACCAAACCAAAAACCTTTCCTCTGACAATGACCGCACCCCCAACCCCCAGCCCTACAGGCCCTGTCACTTCTGGACTGGAAAATTGCAACAGCTGCAGGTGGGTCTGCTCAAGTCTCTCTCCACTCCAGTCCATACTCCATTCATCCGCTAAAGTGATTTTCTTCTGATCAGGTCACTCCCCTACTTAATCAACTCCAGTGGCTCCCTATTGCCTCCAGGATCAAATACAAGGCCTTCAAAGCTTTTCCTCCCCCCTCCCCCCTTTCTAGTCTTCACTTGGATCCTTCCACATCAGCCTCCCCTCATTCCGCCAACAAGACCCTCCGAGTCCTGGCTCTGGGCATTTTCTCTGGTTGTCCCCAGGCCTGGAAGGCTCTGCTTCCTCAGCCCCACCCTGTAGCTTTCCTGGCTTCATTTAAGTCTCAGCTAAACTCCCACCTTCTGCCAGATACCTTGATCTCAGTGTTTTCCCTCTGAGACTAGTGCCAATTTATCCCATCTGTATCTTGTTTGCACATCGTTGTTTTCCTGTTGTCTTTCCCATCAGACTGTCAGCTCCTTGAGGGCAGGGACCATTTTTTGCCTTCTTCTGTATCCCCAGGGCTTAGCACAGAGCCCCCGCACACAGTAGGCACTTAATAAATGCTAGTTGGCTGATGGATTAACTTGTTTCAGCAGACAGGAGGCACAACTTTGCTTTTGTCCTGTTTCTTTTTTTTTCTTTTTTGCAGGGCAATGAGGGTTAAGTGACTTGCCCAGGGTCACATAGCTAGTAAGTGTCTGAGATTGGATTTGAACTCAGTTTCTACTGAAGCCAGGGCCAGTGCTTTATCCACTTCAACACCTAACTGCCCCCTGTCCTGTTTCTTAAATGCTTTTAGACTGACTGGGGGAGGAAGAGGAGGAGGGGAAGGAGGGGGAGGAGGAGGAGGAAAGATCATCCTAAGTGGGATGTTGAGTCTCCTTTGAGAATGTCCTGCTACCACCGATTTTAAAAACACACAAATCACTATCTTCCCAGTTCTCATCATAACCAGTTTCATCTTATTTTTTTGGCCTTTGATTTTCCTAGATTCTTTCATTAAAGCATTTTATAATTACTCACTCTTCCTCTTAGAAATAAATAAAACTCTGATGCCTCATAGGAGAAAAAACTTGTTTAAAAATAATTTCTATTTAATTTTCTCAAGGAAGTCTATTGTCTTTTTCCAAATAGTAAGCCCTCTTGTGTGTTTCCTTCTGTGAGTAACAATAGTTTCTCACTGAAGAAAAATGGGGGAAAGACAAGGGGATGTTCTTGGAGCAATTGTAGGATAGGGCTGGGGACTGTTCATTAATTGGGGAGCTCTGGTATTGGGGAACTTGTTTTACCCTGGGCAATTCAGCATCTTCTCTGTAATTTATGGGAATAGAGATTTGTCTAGACCAGTGGTGGCAAACTCAAGTAGAAATTAGGGCTGCATATTGACTTAGAAAACTACAAACTAACATTATCAATGTTATATTGTATTTTATTTAATTTGTCTGTTATAAACATTTCTCAATTACGTATATCTGGTTTGACACCTCTACCTAGAACAGTGAGGAGGAGAAATGACTTGGCTAAGGTCATATAGCTAGCATGTGTCAGAGGGGACTTGAACCCAGGTCTTCCTGGCTTCAAGGATCGATCACTATCCACTACATCACACTGTCTCTTTGGAGCAATCACACTGGGAAGAATCATGGGGTCAAAAATTTTCCGCATTGTTTGGGTTGAAGGAAATCCAATCTGAATCTGAATTACATCTGTGCTTCCCCAAGCAAAGAGCCAGGACTTCAGATTTGCTGGCTGCTCAGGTTGCTTATCTAAGGCAGCTCGAGGGATGCCTGATGTGGTGGGGTGAGCAATTCCCTCACTGGAGAGCCGATTTTCCCGGTGGTCTAGAACATGAGAGGGCAGTAGAGAGCAAGGAGCTGCTTTATCTTAGCATCACAAGCCCCCAGGCTAGAGCTGGAAGACTCATAAATTCATAGGCCTGGAGGCAGAAGAGACTTTGGGGGCCATGCAGTCCAATTCCCCCATTTTACAGATGTGGAAGCTTTGACCCGGAGAGGTTCATGACTTGTCCAAGAGATGGAATCTCGTAGCCAAGTTTGGATGTGAGCCAAGGCCTTGGGACTCCAGGTCTTCCCACCTTTCTCCGCTGCTGAAGGCAGGAGTAACTCTGGTTTCTAAAACCAGAGGCAGCTTGGTAGGACTTTAAGTGATATGTTCCCCATCCACATTCTCAATCTTAAATTTCAAGGGAATTATAAAGTAGAGAAATATTACAAAGGACATTGTGGGATTGGGCCACAAGTCATGCGTCCAAATATAGTTGACCCTAAAGAAATGAGGTCTCTGCTTTAATTCAACCACTCAGTGTTTTAAATCTGTCCATCTGGCCCATGATAACCTCCAAAGGAGCTGGTAGATTTGTTTGGTTTTTTGTTTGCTTTGGACTGGATCTGTGATTTCATTTGGGTAGAGAACTACCAAAGAGGAAATTTTTTACCAACAGAAAACAATACCAACTCTCTAACATAATTTTAGAGAATTACTTAGAACACTGAATAATAATAATAATAATAATAGCCAACAGTTAAATAGCACCTACTATGTGCTAGGCACTGTGCTAAGAGTTTTATAAATATTATCTCTCTATACCTCTCTAAGAAATGAGATGACTTGCCCAGTGTCACACAACCAGTCTGGGGCATAGGAGTTACCCTGGGTGGCCTCTTGGGTCCTTCCCAGCCCTCAATCTATCAGCCTATGACTTAAACCCGTGCCTTCTTCACTCTGAGCCCATCTCTCTACCCACTCCACCATTCTGCCCCTCCAACAGACTGATTTGGATGGAATGTGGTATAAACCAAAAAGTACCAGGTGTTACCTTCAGTTCAATTTGAGACTCAGTCTACTATCTTGAGAAAATGGCAGCCAATAAAAGGTTTTGCATGGAGATAGATCCTGTAACTTAACAATCTTTCATTATACTTGAGAGATGAGAGGTAGTTATAGAAATATGTGACTGAAATGAGTGAAGCCTTATTGTTCAAAGAACAACTAATTACAGAGAAAGCTAAATTGAAGCCCATATGCTCTAAAACCTACATTTTTCTGTGGAACCACGAGGACATTCCATAAGCAAGATTTGTTGTTGTCTTTTGCTTTTTTTCCCAAAATAACAACTATTTGCTTTTCACAAAATCATCAAAGGAAATTATTTAGGAACCTCTGGTTCACAGAATCTCTGAGTTAGAAGAATTTGTACCTGAGTAGGAATTCCCTCTGTATTCTCATTGATAAAAGGTTATTTAGCCTCTGCTGAGGAGAAGCTCATGACCTCTTGAGGTGAGCCATCCCACTTTGGGATGGGTTTCCTTGTCAGAAAATCCTAACATCACACTGAAATCTGCCCCTTTGTACCTTCCATTCACTCACTGCCATCTGGCCAAAGACACCCCAAAGTCTCCAGTTCTTCAAAATCTAGTTTTCTTTCAGAGAATGGGCTTCCTTTCTTCTGAGAGGTCTCCAGAGACTGAGCTTCTATCTTGGTGAATTTCACCACCAAATGCTTGAGTATTTTATTGCTAAGACCCTACCTTAGCAGCCGCATTCCTGCCGTGGCTCCCAAATGGGCCGGTGTGCTTTGGTGTAAATCAGCTGGAATCTTCTCCTTCACTCTCTGCATGCAGTCTTCAAAAGCACTGGGGACGGCTTGCGGGTTATCTCTATAACTGGAGATCCCAGAGCCTGGAAAGAGCAGCATAGAACCGTGCTTGGCAGCTAGCGGGTGTTTAATAAATGCCATTGAATAGGAAGGGGGAGAAATAAGGGATAGAATGTGGTATCCTGTGGAAAAAGCTCTTGTGGGCAAGTCCCAGGGGGGACTGTGCCATCAAGCAGCTCCCAAGATCAGGAGAGAGGGAACTACATGGGAGCAAAGCCTGGGCTGAAATTAGGGTAAGGCCTGACTTTAAAGTAACAATCACTATTAATGCTTTAAGGTAGCCCCAAAGTTAGGGAGCCAACAGGGACCAGGGATAAATCAGTCCTGGGACACTGTTGCTATGGTTCCAAAAGCAAAACAAACAGGACCCATGGACTCACCAAAGAGGGGAGGCACTGTTCTATAGAGGACAGAGCATTGGACTTGTAGTGACAAGGACCTGAGTTTGGCATGTGGTGTAAAATGCTGATCTAAACCTCATTTCTCTTTTTCCCCCTAAACCTCATTTCTGTCAAATAACTTCATTAGTTTTCCTAGTAGTTCTTGTCAAATAGGGAGTCTTTCCTCAAGCACTTTATGTCCTTGGATTTAGTGCACACTGGATTATTGAGTTCCATTTTTTTTTTTTTTTTGCGGGGCAATGGGGGTTAAGTGACTTGCCCAGGGTCACACAGCTAGTAAGTGTCAAGTGTCTGAGGCTGGATTTGAACTCAGGTACTCCTGAATCCAGGGCCAGTGCTTTATCCACTGCGCCACCTAGCTGCCCCAAGTTCCATTTTTTAATCTGTCTTTATGTAGTGTATTCCCTTGATCTACTTTTCTACTTTTTAATCAGTTCCAAATAGCTTTGATAATTACTGCTTTCTAGCATAATTTGAGGTTATAGTCTCCTTTCATGACTACTTTACTTCCATTATTTCCCTTAGGATTCTAGACCTTTTGTTCCTGCTGAAAAATGTTGTTATTTTGCTTAGCTGTACAAAGTACTTGGATTCAAATCCTGTTTCATCTATTATCTATTTGTCTCTGAACAAGTCACTTAAACTATCTCAGCTTCAGCATCAGCTTTCTCATCTGTAAAGTGGGTACAATAATTCTTGTAGTATTGATCTGACAGAAGTACTGTGAGAATCCAATGGCATAATGTACAGAAAGAATTTTGCAAGCCTTAGCCCCTTAGATATAGGTCCATCTTTACTAGTTTTCATCTAAGTCACTTGCACAGATAGATGCCTGCTTCCTCTATACTCAAAGAAGCTCCCTGAAACTTCTAATTGCTTTGGACTAATTTCAGACAAACCAAAGGTAAACCAACCCGATGTCCTAAAAGTAAAGACCAATGCAGGAATGTTCCCTCCCACATGTGACCTTATTTAGAGCACTACTGAACCGCACACGTCTCCACACACATATCATTTTCCCACTCAGAAAGTGCACATCTCATTTTCAAAGGCTCCAAAAAGCGTGAGTAATTGCAGAGCCCAGTCTTCCCTGGTGTTCTTGAAAATTGCTGAGGGAGAACCTCGCCCGGCCGTCCCCTGTGTTTTCACAGTGCCCTTCTCTAAGAAGTTCAAAGAGCTTTAACTTCACATGTCTACACCACAAAGCACAGCCATTATTTTATTCCCATTGACCAGAGCCCAAGAGTGGAGGGGGCCTGTCAGGACAGCACCCTGGGACAGGAGCAGGGACACTAGAATGATAAATTCATTGTACTGCAGACTCAGAAAGGACCTTAGAGGATAGCCTTATCAGAGCTGGGAAGGACCCAAAAGGGACTTGAAGTCAGGAAGAACAGGGTTCAAATTCTACCTCATACCTTCACTAGCATTGTGACCCTGGGCAAATCACTTAACCTCTCTGAGCCTATGCCTTCATTACAGACAGACGTAACTTTACCTCTTGACATAGTCAAGTCTCCCAACTCCAGATTCATGACCTTCCCAGGCCACTGCCCTGCCTCTCTCTTGTCCTGTTCATCCCTGAAGGAAAGACCATCCCCCAGGGGATGCACTCCACCCTCTCTCTCTCTCTCTCTCTCTCTCTCTCTCTCTCTCTCTCTCTCTCTCTCTCTCTCTCGGCCAGGCTGGAGGAGGGTCTCACCTTTCACGCTGCACCTGTAGATCTGGTTAACCACGCCTGTGTTGTTTTCCTTCTCTGCGGGCCACTGGTACACGTAGATGGTAGTCCTGGATGAGCCAGCATCAAGCACTATCCCATACTAAACAAAAGAACAAAGAGGCAATGTCAGAGACTGATTGGGTCCCAGTGAAGACTCCCCTGCCCAAGACTTCCCAGAGCTATCCCCCATTAAGCACCTGTTGTATATGACCAGCACTGGGCTACAAAGAGAAAACCTTCCAGAGACATCCTTATGTGCTAGAGACTCCCTGTCTTACACCCCCTCATCTTAGTGTTTGTGCCCAAGGCTTGAACTGTCAGGCTAATTTGTATCATATACATGGGGTAAAGAGCATCCTTTTGCAGACCGGGAAGAAGTGAATCAATCAGGAGCAGCACCTGACTCATAAGCCTGGGCCAGGCACATTGCCATTATCAGAACCAGTGACAGATTCATGTTGCACAAACATCTCATTTCCCAGAGAAAAATACAGCCATAAATCTGAACTGTCCAAGGAATGGCTAACCCCTAGCAAGAACTGTGGCTCTACCGCTTAAATATTCCCCTTCCCCAAATGAGAGTCAAGCTTCTCTCTTGGGAGAAACCCTACATACATGCCATTTTGCTGATGAAAATAAAGAGTGCCTGTGTGATTCTGTTTCCCCGCTCTGTTCCAAGAAGGACGAAGTCTGGTTTTTTACAACAGATGTGATATCTTGGTGCATACCCTCCTGGAGGGCAGTGACAAGGGCATAGCTAACCTTTGTCTCTGCCCAGCACTGAAGACTTCAGTACATGTTGCTTGGATCCCATGTGGGAGATTCTTGGTTCCACCCTGGTCTGGACGTGGAGCCTGGAGCCTGAGTTTTGCCTCTTTCTGGCCAATCACCTTGGTCCATTTTATTTTCCAGCTTTTCTCAGGTGGGTGGGTCTCTTTTGTTGTGTGCTCTCACCAACAGTGGGAACCAGCAACCCATAAATAAGCAATAGCTTACACCTCGGTAGAGAGTTTGATATAAAGTTTCTCATTTAAGTCTTACAACAGTCCTGTTAGGTAGGAGATTCAATATCCCACTTTGCAGATGAAGAAACTGAGGCCAGGGCTTTGGCCCAGAATAAAAAACTGAGTAGGGAAAACATTTCTTCAGCACTTATACAGCTTTAGCAGGTAGAAATAATGGGATTTAGAAACTGGTTAATAAGATGCTTAGTTAAAATTAAGTGCCAGCAGATGAGTTCCCTCACTTCCCTCCTTCTAGACCTGGGCTCACCCTGTTCCTTTTCCTCCTAAGAGCCTAAGGCTCCGTCCCTGTCCCCCTGCCCTCCCTTCATTCCATCAATTGAATTTGTCTTATGGCTTGGCCCAGGCCAGTGACTTTGGTGGTGCTTCCCCCAGGCATACAAGTTGTAGTTGCCATTCTGAATGTCTCTTTGTGGATGCTAACACAGTCACATTCAGTGGTGAGCAAAGAGGAGCACTAACAATACATGATAAACTCAATTTGTGCTAGAGGCAAGTACATGAGACTGGGGCCCCATCCCAATGGCTCAGCATGCGGGGCATAGGAGATGCCTATTTTCTGTAGATCTTGTTATAATCCTCTCCAATATCTCTGTCAAGAAAACCCCGAATGGTATCAAGAAGAGTCAACATGACTGAAAACAACTGAACAACAGGATTAGATCACATTTTCTAGAGACAACGAAGGTGGAAAGCATTTTGTTTGTAATGGTCACACCCTTTTGTCTGTGGTAATTGGACTTCACATCTCTGGGATGCTATGGAGAAGTCTGAGCTAAAAAGAAAAAAATGAAAGGAGAAATAGCTGCATTGGAAGAAAGGGATCTGTTCTCGTTTGTTACCCCGCCCCTCCAACCTTAAATGTTTAACAATTGGCTTTCTAAAAAATAAAAAAGATACATTTTAAGGTTTAATCTGCACTATTAATATTATCTCCATCATTTTAAGTCTAGACCAGAGATATAGATCTGACTCCAAAAGAGAGGTTGAAGCTGATGGTTTTGTGCAACTCTGTATCATTTAAATGCAACTCACCAGTTAAGACATCACCTGGTGATGTCACTGGTCCTCTTTGAAAACAAAGGACAAGGGGCAGCTGGGTGACACCGTGCATAGTGCACCAGCCCCATAATCAGTAGGACCTGCATTCAAATCCAGTCTCAGACACTTATTAGCTGTGTGACCCTGGGAATAACATTACAGGGATATTTCTAATTGTTTTTTGTTTTGTTTTGTTTTTGCGGGGGCAATGAAGTTTAAGTGACTTGCCCAGGGTCACACAGCTAGTAAGTGTCAAGTGTCTGAGGCTGGATTTGAACTCAGGTCCTCCTGAATCCAGGTCTGGTGCTTTATCCACTGTGCCACCTTGCTGCCCCCACTTTTAATTGTTTTAAGAACTTGCCTAGCATTCTCTATGGGCTCTGGTTTCTACCAGATCATCATGGTGGAAGAAGTACACTTAAAAGGATGTCCTACATCCCATTTGACAAAGGCTGTATGTTATGGTCTCTATGCCATCTGCGTCTGACAAGCATTTCTGTTATTTTAGTGACTACCAAAGAGAGAAGGCTGTTCCCACAGGTGTTATCATCTACCCAAAGGCTGTTCCCACAGGTGTTATCATCTACCGATCTGTTTCCATGGTTATACTCTACAGCTGTTTTCTGCCTCACAGTCTATACTGGGAAGTTTCTTCACTAACACTACCATTGATGGTGTCATCGGGACACAAATGTTGACCTCAGTTTTGATACTTGGTTAAAGGGAGAGTGCATTCATTTAACAAAGTACAATAGGGATCAAAAAATAGTGATGTTTCATATTTTTGTTCATACATTCTGTGGGAAAAATTGAACAGAAAAAGCAGAGCACATTATGGTATAGACACTATATGTATATATTTATATGTGTATGTATATGTATATATGAAAGCATTTATTTTCTATATATGCTATATATAAAAATATCCAAATATATTAAAGATATTATATATTCAAATACATAAAATCTCCAAAGTCCCTTATCTGCTATAAATCTATCACCATGGCTGAGTTACTTAACCTTTCTGAAGAGACCACTTAACACAGTGCCTGGTACATAGTCAGGGCTTAATAAATGTTTATTGATTTGCTGATTGAACCTCAGTTTCTTTAGCTATAAAATGGGTATAATGATGCCTGTGGCACTGCCCTCATGCATTGGTTGTATGGCTCAAATGAAGAAATTTATGGAAAGAGCTATATAGATGCCAATCATCGTTAAGAGGAAGCATGGCAGAGTAGATACAGCAGTGGACTTGGAATCAGCAAAAACTGGGACCAAATCCCACCTTAGACTCTTACTCACTCTGTGACCTTGGGGAAGTCGCCTAACTTCTCTGAGTCTGAGTTTCCTCCAATATAAAATGAGATGGTTGGATTTAATGACCTCCAAGTTTCCTTCCATTTGTTATTCTATGTTCCTTTTTCTATGATGCTATTGATTTTTTTTAAAAAATGCATTTATTTGGGTTTTTTGTGGGGCAATGAAGGTTAAGTGACTTGCCCAGAGTCACATAGCTAATAAGTGTCAAGTGTCTGAGGCTGGATTTGAACTCAAATCCTCCTGAATCCAGGGCTGGTGCTTTATCTGCTGCGCCACCTAGCTGCCCCTTATTTGGGTTTGATTAGGAGAAAGCACTGATCTGATAACTGAGTTAAAACAATCTCCAACATCAACCTTTGGGCCAAAAGTTCAAAAGTTTAAGGATCAATGACAGCTTCTAACCAATCTCTCTGAAAGCAATCACATCCATTGCGTACTCAGATTTCTCCTATTAAAATAGCTTGCTGTCAAAAACAAGCCAAAAGGAGGATAGGAGTGAGAATCTATTAAGGATATTTGAAATCTCATTCCTGCTTTCATTATTTGTGCTGCGTCACTTTCTTTTGCATCATCTTGGGCAAGTAAGCCCTGGAGAAGTCAGTGTTGGTTTCCATCACTACATGTAGAAGTTCTGAGTGCTTTCTTTCATCTCTGTGATTTTATGACTATGAAATGCCAAAAGACTTAAATAGTAAAGTTCTCACTTTAAGACTTTAAATACCCCATTTCAGAAACTAAGTGTAACAAAAAGGTTAAAGAGTAAAACAAAATTTATGGATCTGAATAGAATATTAGGAAAACTAGGTTTGATAGAGCAATAGTAGTTATCGAATGGGAGTCTTAGAGAGCACACTTATTTTTCAGCCTCATACATCAGCTTTCTAAAAACTGATCACATGTTATGACATAAAGAATTCAAATAAATGCAATAAGTCAGATCTATTTGACATCCCTTATAAACCACAACACAATAACAGCTGTAATAATTTAAGAAACATGGGTAGAAGATGCAGATCTAAATGGAGGCAAATTTAGGTTTGATGTATGAAGAAAATTCCTTTATAATTAGAGGCGTTCAAAAGTGTAATGCTCGACTATGGGATGTGGTGCGTCTTTCTCCCTGAGGTCTTCAGGGAAAGACTGAATAACTACTTGTTGGGTATATTGTAGGAGACATATGTTGCACTTGATGAACTCCAAGGTCCTTTCCAACTCTGAGATCCATGATTCCATGACCTTGAGAGACACTAAAAGCCCTTTCAGGTCCTGATGATGAGATGCCAGTCTGGAACATTCTCCAAGAGGCATCCTTGTAAACAAATGTGGCCCTGGCATTCCAACCTGGGCATAGCACAAGAGCAGCTTAATCAGATGAGTACAGAGACACATCAGAAGTCTTGTTATTCAAAAACAAAAACACCAACCCTCCCATGCACGTAAAACCCAGGTCAGGCCAAATTACAAAACAAAGGGATGGAAGGATAAGTCCTGCCAATATGTAGAAAAGTATCTGGCAAGAAGGTTTTCTGAAGAGTTGCACTCTGCTCTCTGTTGGGCAAGTCTAACCCACTTCTTAAAGAAAGGGGGTCTTCAGAAGCACAGCCCCAAGGTTAGGGCAATTCTGAACCCCAACGACTCCAGCTGTAACCTGGTTCTATCTCTTTGTAGTGGTTTCCTGCTTTACAAAGCAGGGACTTTGATTCCCTCCGATTTCGGCATTAACACTGCCTGGAGAAGACACACAGCACTTGTCTCCCCAGCCAGTAAGTCAACAGCACAGTAAGTCAACAGAAGCAGGAAAAGAGGTGTGGCAGACGTGCATGTAGCTACAGATACGCTATAATTGCATCTAGTCTAAGCAGAGACTTGTTAATGAACTCTTTTCTTTTTTTTTCCCCCGAGCTGGAAGGGACCTTAGAGATCATCTCATCCATTCCCTTTATGTTACAATGGAAGGAACAGACCTAGAAAGGGTAAATAACTTTCCTAGGATCAAACGGAAAGTTGGCAGGAAACCCAGATCTGGAGCCCAGGATTCCCACCTCTTTCCGCCCCTAGGAAGTAAGGGAAGCCCTAAACTCTGATCCCAGCGCCAGAACACAACGGCTTTCACGCTCAGCTACTGATCACAAAGAAAACAAGACAATAGAGTCTGGGTTCTGACGTTGGTCCCCATCCTTAGCTTTACCCAACAGGACTAGACGTGCTCCGTAGAACCTAGAAACTACATGGAGAGACTGGAGCGGTAGGATGAGAGGATCTGGGTTTGAATCCTACGTCTACCTAGATTTCAGCGCCTGTTTGGTCTTGGACAAGTTACTTCACCATTCCGGGACTCAGTTTCCTCATATGTAAAATGAGAGGGTGAAGATCCATTCCGACCCCAAACCTGTGATGCAGTTTTGACAACAAACGCTCGCCGAAGTGCATACGAAGAGGATCTGGAGGGTGTCTCCTCCTGTCCAGCTAGAAGCCACTTCTCTGCCGGACAGACGGACGCGGTGGCCAACAGCTGTTTTCAACTCCAACAACAAAAGTTCGCTGTTGAGAAGGCTCCATTAAAGCGAAGATGTGGATTTCTCAGCCGCTTCCAGCCTAACCACAAGTTCACATGACCACAACTAACTGAGTGGGCTTGAGCTGATTAGTCCAGACTGAGGTGGGAGAGCTTCAAGGGGAATTCAAGGCCGCTTTATTCATACAAATTCAGTTCTACCAGCAAGGTTCTGGAGGATACAGAGACAAAAATGTCCCTTCCCGGCAGGAGTTCACAATCTACTGGATTATTATTTCTTCGAAGCATATTGCATTCTCCCACCCCGCATCAGACTATAAACTCCTTGAGGGCAGGAACTATCTCTTGCCTCTTCCCCGCCCTTAACACAGTGCTTGGGACTTTGGGCTGCACATGTACAATCGATATCAAATTGCTTGCCTTCTCCAGAAGGGGAGGGGAGGGAGAGAATTTGGACAGTGCTTAAGAAATGTTTATTGGGGGCAGCTAGGTGGCGCAGTGGATAGAGCACCGGCCCTGGAGTCAGGAGGACCTGAGTTCAAATCTGGCCCCAGACATTTAACACTTACTAGCTGTGTGACCCTGGGCAAGTCACTTAACCCCAATTGCCTCACTAAAAAAAAAGAAAGAAATATTTATTGACTGACTGAGCAACCCTTCCAGGTAGGTCCTCCTCAAGGTATTATTTTTATTCCCTTTTTCTAGGTGAGGAAGCTGAAGCTCAGGAAGGCAGAGGTAATTCCGGGTTCCCACATCTGGTAAATTATGGGAAGTGGTTCTTGTGAGAAATGGGTAGTTGTCTCCTCTCAACGTGGATATAACAGTCAGTCATACTCCCCCTGACCTGTTTGTAGGACAAAGGTCTCAGATCCCCTCCTCCCCCTCAGGTTAGTAAGGTCACATGGTTCAAGGAGCCCTGGTCTCAATAAGGTCCGCTCCAGAGTTCTGTCTATATAAGGAAGTATAAGGGCCACTCCTGAGTTATGCCCATACAAGGAAGAGGGGTGGGAATACTGCCTTCCAATTAGCTAGTTTTTGTGGGTAGATTGTAACCCCGACCAGTGATGAAAAAGGGGAGGGTCCATTCCCGTTAGGGACTAGGGTATAAAACAGGGCCTGCGAGCCCCCTTTCTGGGCACCCACTAGCTGCACACTAGGGTGCCTCCTTCTCATGAGAAGAAAATAAAGCCTTTGTCACTTCGATGCTGAGTTCCTGAGAATTATTGAGAAGAGGATGGATTTTTCCCTCACAGTTCTCTTCATTCCTGCTCCCCTGTCTCTGCACAAGGGATTTATTCACCAGAGACAAGCTTTGGAAACTGGCTTTCTCTCACCTCTGAAGTTACTCTCCCTGTGGTTTACTGCTCTTCACTAGAGGCACGGGACCTACGTGGTCTCATGTTCGACTTCAATACCCATGTCCAACTAAGGGAGCAGAATTAAAAATATGTGCATTGGTCCTCCTTCCTTTTTCTGCAGAGGTGGGGGACTGCTGGTATGGAATGTTGCATGCCTTCTCAGATGTGTCAGGATTTCTTTTTCCTTTGTTATAAAGGAAAAGGCAAGGTGGGGAGAAGGGCAGGGATTTAAAAGGTGCATTTGTAAACAAATAAACAAAAAAAACCCCATTTTCTTCTTAGTCTACCCATCCCCTTCACCTCCAGGGCCTGCACTGTGCCTGGGTGGTTGCCAGTTCTGAACCGAAGACACAGTGAGATAGTTCAGGGCATGAAGGAGGCTGCCACGTCCATCGCCCAGGCTGATTCAGCCATCACAAACAGAGCCTTTGGCCATCTCTCTCCGCTCCCACTAAATAGACTTGACACAGGAGATTTTTCTCCTTTAATCTGAGAGCTTTCAAACTGTGGAGTTCGTAGGAATCAACATGATACCATCCCTGAAGCCCCGCCCCCTTCTGCATCCGCTCCCCCAGGCACCTTCTTACCTTTAGGCCTGGGGCTAGGACTTCTGTCTGGTTGCTCTGAATGATAGTGATGGTTGCCAGCACGGCCACACTTACAAGCAAGACCACCAAGGTAACCACGGCAGGGGTCCGGGATAGGGCCTTGAAGCCTAAAATGGAAAGACCCCCAATACATATAAACACACAGACAGGACATGATCAAGAAGACTTGGGTCTGGATGCCATCACAGACACTCACTAGCTGTGCAACTTTGAGTGATTCACTTAATCTCTGTCTACCTCAGTTTCCTCATCTGTAATACAGGGATAATAACAACTGTGGCACCTACTTCAGAGAGTCGTCATGAGGATCAAATGCTATTCCCACATCCCAGATCTAGAACTGAAAGGGGCTAAGAGGAAATAGGATGTTGGGCACTTGGTAGAAGCCTAATCTGTGCCTGGCACCATGCCAAGTGCCTGGACACAAAGAACTGCAATCCAATTCACCACCACCCCTCACTTTATATGTAATCTGAGCTGGAAACTTGGGTTACATAGAGTTGGAGAAACTGAGGCAAGGTGAAATGCCTTGCCTAAAACCATATAGGTAGTGTCAACACTGGGATTTGAACCCCGACTCCATGATTTCAAATGGAGCACTCTTCTCCCTGCACCCACAAAACCTCCCTGTCACCAGGTAACAACAGATGCCCAGGTTCCAGGAACCCCTGACTTTGCAGACTAAGGCAGATGTCACTCCAGCCCATTAGAAGCAAGACACTTCTTTGTAAGGCAAGTTGTCTTTGTCATTGTGGCATTTACCTCAAGTGACATCAGTGTTTGGAAGAGGCACAGCCCGGAAACCTTGGGGAAAGAACCCCGTATTTGGCCCTAAAAGACGAGGGTGTACATTTGAATTCTACAGTGATCATCCTTGTGACCTTGGGCAAGTCACCTCATCTCTCTCAGCCTCAGTTTCCTCCTTTGGAAAATAAAGGGTCGGAGCAGATGTTTTCTAAGCTTCTTTCTAGTTCTATCCCTCTGATGCCTTAATGAGCTTGCCCTGGAGCCTGGCTTCACCCTCAAAGGTACAGCTGGGCAGGCTTCTGCCCCAGAGCCAGCAGGTGCTCTTTCTCAGTGGGCTGTGACTGCACAGCAAAAGCCAAAACTCACCGGAGAGGAATTTTCCCAGGTGGTGACTTCATGTAAGAGGAAGGGCCTCCCTCTGTGGCAAGTTGTCTCCTGCCCCACTGAAGGTACACCCTGGCCCCTGGAGTCTTAGTAATCTTGAATCAGGATATCAGCTCACTTGCTTCCACTCGGAATTAGTGAGGCTGGGCTCTGTTTCCAACTGTTCATTTGTAATGGACATTGGAGGAGTGCAGGGGAAGAGAAGGGGCCGAGATAGCAAAAAGTTTGGTAAATGGGTCCTTGGAGAAGGGGTTCAGGACAGAGGGATATTGAAATACTGGGAGGCTGTGGAGGCACAGAGTGTCACTGGACCATAGATTTAGAGCTGGATAGTATAGTAGAGGTCACCTAATCCAACCTCCTCATTTTATGGATGAGAAACTAAAGCCAAGTCAAGTGACTTGCCCAGGGTCACACAGCTAGTCAAGTGTCTGAGGCAAGGTTTGAATTCATATTTTCCTAACTCCAAACATTACAGCACATCGCCTCTGCTGTCTCCCTCCTTGGAGATTTCAAAGAAAACAGTCTGAAGAGGCAGTTAGGTGGTGCTATGATTAAAGCACTAGGCTTTGGAGTCAGGAGGACCTGAATTCAAATACAGCCTCAGACATTTATTAGCTGTGTGACCCTGGGCACATCACTTAACCCCAATTGAAAAAAAGAAAGAAAGAAAGAAAGAAAGAAAGAAAGAAAGAAAGAAAGAAAGAAAGAAAGAAAGAAAGAAAGAAAGAAAGAAAGAAAGAAAGAAAGAAAGAAAGAAAGAAAGAAAGAAAGAAAGAAAGAAAGAAAGAAAGAAAGAAAGAAAGAAAGAAAGAAAGAAAGAAAGAAAGAAAGAAAGAAAGAAAGGTGGAGAAAGCTAATATCTTTTTAAGCTCTAGCAAGAGACAGTGTGGTGTGATGTAATTGGAGACAGGAGAGAAATGGGTTCAAATACCCCCTCTGACATTCGCTAGCTCTATTGTTACCACAGGCAAATCACTCTTTCCCTTGAAACCTCATTATTCTTCTCTGTTCAGTGTAGGACTCAACTCAACAACCCTCTATTAGGCGCCTCTTGTGTGCCAAGTACTGGGGAGGCAAAAATTAAAAAAAAAAAAATCTCTTGCCTTCTCTTACATTCTACTGAGATGATGATAGTGCTTGTAGAAGCCACTTTCCAGGTCTGTTATTATTGTGAGCCTCGAAGGAGATGCTCATAAAACACTTAAAGGGTGTGTAAATTTCAGACGGTATCATTAGAATAAATATATGAAGTTTCTGTCACGCACAGGAAAAAGATCGGACCCGACTTGAGTGTTGTGCCTGGCATATGTGCCTGAGTGTGGTAGATTTTGAGCAGGAAGACACCTTTCACGGTCTAGTCCGACTCTTTTATTTTACAAATGAGGAAACTGAGGCCCAGAAGAAGTAGAGTTTCTTGTCCAAGGTCACATAGGCAGTAAGTAGCAAAACATGTCTCTGATTTCTTCCAAATATCCTTCCATCCCTAGCTACTGGCTGGGCACACAATGGCCATCAATGAAACTATCAATGGAACTGAAGTATTCTTGGTTGATATTGTCAGGAATTGGGCTACCGAAAAGGTATTTCTTTCTATAAATTCATCTGTAAATTATGGGTTGATGAAAACCTTCAGTTCTGGGAGAAGTCACCCAATCAGCCCTTACCGGTTCTTGCTCTCATTGTCATCTAGTGTTTTCTCAACACTTGTTTGTCATCCAGCTGAGACAAAAAATGTTCAGGAATGATGACGGAGGAAAGGAAAGGGACCTGGCCTTCTCACAAAGCAAAGATGAACTTCATCCAACCTCCAAGTCTATGGCTATGGCTATGGCCCCTTGCTCAACTTCATCTTTCGCTGCCCTTATTTTTCTTGACCGTCATTATAAAGGGGTCAGGGGGGGCAGCTAGGTGGCGCAGTGGATAGAGCACTGGCCCTGGAGTCAGGAGGACCTGAGTTCAAATCCGGCCTCAGACACTTAACACTTACTAGCTGTGTGACCTTGGGCAAGTCACTTAACCCCAGTTGCCTCGCTAAAAAAAAATAAAATAAAATAAAATAAAGGGGTCAGGGTATTTTGGAAGGTTAGGAGTCCTTCCAAGAGATAGGATGGGGGTGCAGGCATGGGGTGGAGAAGAGTTGTAAGTATAGTCAACAGTTCTTGGCACATAGTAGATGCTTGATAAATGCTTGTGGATTGGTTGACATCAAGGCAGTCACCTTGAGCAAACCACTTCCCTCTCTGGCCTCAGTTTCTTCATCTGTAAAGCAAAAGACTTGGACAAGATGACCTCTAAGGTACCTGGAAGCTCTAGATCTATGAGATGAACAAGTAGAACTCTAGCAGACGGCCACGGACTGAATTTGTTTTATCTCCTCTGACTTAATAGAAATAGTCTTCCTATCATGGCCCCTTGATATTGGAAAAAAAGGGACAAAAGGCGAAGTTAAACAATGAGCCAGGAATGGATAACTGATGTCATAATGGTAAAGTTTGATAAAGCTCTTCTTCATTTTGTCATGGATTGAGAGGATGATGGGACCTTAGAGGCCAGCTTCCAGCTCACTCATTTTGAAGATGAGTCCCAGGAGGTAGATGACTTGCCCAAGGTCACTTAACTGAGAGGGGAGCTGGTATTTTGAACTCAGCCAGTACTTTTTACCACTGTGCACATTACCTTCCTTGAAAACATAGTCTATTAAACAAGAGTTGGGCAGTCTTTGGAGAGGCCTCTTTATAATCCAGGTGGTCATTCTTATGAGCCCTTTGTGCTCGGTCATTGTTCCATCAGCCATCTGTCCACCTACCCATCCCCAACTTTTCACACCCAGATGTTCCCTGAGCTCCTACTCAGTATAAGGCACCGGGCTTGATGTCAGCATCAACTCTTGACTCTGGTTTTACTATTTTCATAATTATTTCAATAGCATTCATTTCCTTGGCAATCCTATGCACTTTATTTTATGCAGTTAAAAACATTTTTCGGAGAAGGGGACCTAGGTTCCACCAGACTTGCAGGCTTCACCATGACACACACAAAAATGAAGAATCCCTAATCTCTCATAACCCCCTTTGTTTTACTGATAAGTAAATGTTAGATGACTTGTCCAAAGTCACACAGTCAGTGGCAGAGACAGGATTTTAACTCTGGACCTATGGGCTCATCCAACTTCCATTGCCTCTTTTTTTTTTTTTTTAAGTGAGGCAATTGGGGTTAAGTGACTTGCCCAGGGTCACACAGCTAGTAAGTGTTAAATGTCTGAGGCCAGATTTGAACTCAGGTACTACTGACTCCAGGGCCAGTGCTCTATCCACTCACTGCTCCACCTAGCTGCCCCCATTGCCTCTTTTTTTTTTTCTTTTTTCTTTTTTTTTTTTTTTAGTGAGGCAATTGGGGTTAAGTGACTTGCCCAGGGTCACACAGCTAGTAAGTGTTAAGTGTCTGAGGTCGGATTTGAACTCAGGTACTCCTGACTCCAGGGCCGGTGCTCTATCCACTGCACCACCTAGCTGCCCCCCCCATTGCCTCTTAATTGAAACAAATTAATTCAAGTGAAGCTACCATATTTTAATTTCCAAGGAAAAGGTTTGGTCCAAGGGATAAACTAGCTTTAGGGGCATCCTCTCCTCTAAATCCTCCCAAATTGGATGACTCAATCACCAGAAGGAAAAAAAAATCCCTAAGGTAAAGAAACCCAAACCAAAAAACAAAAGTCCCAGAGAAAATCTGTTTATAAGTGGTGTCTAATGTGGAAGGAACTAGCATAGTATAGTGGGGAAATGCTGGCTTAGGAGGTTCTCAAGCAAAGCCACTTGTCAGGTTCACTTTAGAGGGGGGTCTTATATATGTATGGATTGGGCTAGATGACCACCAGGGTCCTCCTCAAAACTGAGTTTTATGTGGTTCTGTGAAACTCTAATCTAAAAACTCCTCTTTCTGGCAGTTTCCACAGCAGGAAGAGTAATTTTTCTTCTGTATTGGTCAGAAAATGTCACCAAAACACAACATCTATGTGGAAGATTCCTTACAGGTTATACAGATAATGTTTAGCCAAACATTTTATTGGGTTTTTTTGTTTGTTGTTTGTTTTTTGTTTTGCAGGGCAATGAGGGTTAAGTGACTTGCCCAGGGTCACACAGCTAGTAAGTGTCAAGTGTCTGAGGCCAGATTTGAACTCAGGTACTCCTGAATCCAAGGCCAGTGCTTTATTCACTGTGCCACCTAGTGGGCCCCCCAGCCAAACATTTTTTTTTTTGCATTTTTTTTTTTTTTTGCGGGGCAATGAGGGTTAAGTGACTTGCCCAGGGTCACATAGCTAGTGTCAAGTGTCTGAGGCTGGATTTGAACTCAGGTCCTCCTGAATCCAGGGCCAGTGCTCTATCCACTGTGCTACCCAGCTGCCCCCCAGCCAAACATTTTAATGACATATTCTGTACCTGGCTGTGGCAGTGCTTGAGATTTCCATGATACTGGGACGGCAACTGCAAAAGTAAATGAATGAATAAACAGATGAAATAAAAGGTGCCTACTTGTGCTGGGCAGAGGCTCTGCTCATGCCCAGGTTGGCGTCTCTGGGCAAGTGTTTTGTGTGAAGGATGAAGGTGTACATTTATTTCCCATGGAGTATGCAAATAACCCATTAAGAAAAAGGGGGATTTATCAAGTGCTTACACAAATGGGAGTATGTAGTGATCTCATCTGAGCATCACAACAACCCTGGCAGTTATGTTCTATTGGCCATATTTGACAAATGATAATAACTGACATTCACATATGATTTAAAGTACTCGAAGCACATTACAGACATTATTTCATCTGATACTTGACAGGGAAGCCTCAGTGCAGTGGGAAGCGTGGAAGGTTTGGAGCCAGAAGACCTGGGTTTGGGTCCCAGCCCTGCCTCTTCTCGGAAAATGAGCTGATAATTGGACTAGATGATCTCTCAGCATCCTTTCACTTTTCAATCTGCAATCCTATGATGCTCATAATGCCAAAAGGAGGTAAACAATATTGGCATCATTGGTCCCATTTTACTGAAAAGGAAACAGGATCAAGCAAAACAAGAGACACTGACAAGCTTGCCTGTGGTCACACAACTTTTAAAGGCTGGGGGCTGATTTCAGAAATAGATCTTCCTGATTCTGAGTCTTACACTCTCTCCAGTACGACACAATATCTTTTCCAAGTCCCAGGTTTACTGATTAATTTATTCTACAGCATAGTTTCTTAATCTGGGGTCTATAGATAGCGAAGGGGTCCATGAACTTAAATGGGGAGGAAAAGTACATCTTAATCTTCCCTTATCTCTAACTGAAATTTAGCATTTCCTTCAATTATTTAAAAACATGATTCTGAGAAGGGGTCCCTAAGCTACCATAGGGCTCCATGACACAAAAGTTAAGAAGCCCCTCCCTGATCTTCACCCAGGTTTATGCCTTAAGGTAAAGTCCATTCCCCTAAAGCTCCAAGCCATCTCTTCTCTCTCCCAGATACTAACCTGGTTGTTCACAGGGCTGACGGGAAAGAACAGTAAACATCTTCCTTTTTAAAACTGTAAGTGAGATTAAAAAACCACGTCAAAACAATCTTTACCTATGTAGATATCAACTCAATGAAAGCTAAAGTAACTCAAACACATTAAAGAACAAATACCCCAGGATTTGACTCTTCCCTCCTCAGAGCAAAGGTTCACGGTCATTTTTGGTAACTGGTATTATTCAGACCAGGTGAAATAAACCAAGAATCACAGAGCATGAAGAGTCCTCAGAGATCTTTTAGCTGAGCTCCTTTTATTTTACAGAAGAAACTGACCTACCAAGTTTGCTCAGGGTCATTCAGCTACCTCATTTTAGGGTCCAGGTCTTCTGAGTAGCACTCCATGATGTTACCATCATGCGTTTTTAGGGTAACGTCCTACCAGATAGAAGAGTCCAAAACTATTTTGAAGAGATCATTTCCTGAAGCTATTGTTCACTTTACTGTTACTTATGTCCATGGATGTCTTGTCTAAATTCCTTAAGGAAATAGATGTGCAGCTCAGTAGATCAAGGACCCGTGATATCAAACTCAGGAAGAGTTGAGTTCAAATGATTCTCAGCTGTGTGACCATCTGCAAGTCACTCTGTGCACCTCAAGCAACTCTATATTTCTATAAATAGACTATAGCACAGAGAATATTGACTCAGTGATTCGGTTTATTTATTTAGGGTTTGTACCCAGTCAAACCCTCACCCATTAGAATGTAAACTCCCTGGAGGCGGGGCAGGGATTTGTACATTTTGGCTTTGTTTCCAAAGTGCCTAGTAGACATTTAATCTTTTTAAATTGAATTGACATTTGGGGATCTAGGTGGCATCTGAGCCTGGAGACAGGACTATCTGAGTTCAATCCTACCTTACTTAACTCTTGTGACCCAAGGCAAGTCACTTAACTGCCACCTGCCTCAGTTTCCTCATTTGTAAAATGGAGATGATAATAATAATAATAATAATAGTGCCCACCTCACAGGACTGTTGGGAGGATAAAATGAGATGATATTTGCAAACATTATATAAATGCTTGCTATTATTATCATTATCCATATAGGTTGTGCTTTGTCTCTTCTGAAATTGATGAAGGGGAAGAAGAGAGTATGTTCCTTAGAGGTGTTGGAGTGACTCTATTAACACACAGCTCTTGCCAAAACTTCCATACTGGAAAATTTGCTGCAGATTCTAAATCACTATAAATGATTTCGAGCTAGAAGTATATCGGAAATAAGCAAGCTTAACGCCTTCATTTTATGAAGGAGAAGGGAAGTGACTAACAAGCAGTGAGTCGAAAAGGTTCTAACTCCAAAGCCCACGTGTCTCCCGCCTCTCTTTGGACTCTCCCTGAAGTGCTCTCTGAGGACCCTTCTGTCTTAGACAGTCTGGGACGCCATAGCCAAAAGCCTTCTAAAACCTAACAGGGCGAAGATGAAAACCTCTCTCATAAAAGGTTCAGGTGTCCCACATACAGGCTGAGGCTCCTCAGAGCAGGGAGTCCAGCAAAGCAGCTTTTCTTGTTTTCTGGCTTAGCAGCTCCACGGAAGGAGCTTTGGATGCTGTGCTGGTCAGCATCTCAGAACGCTTAATGACGAGCTGAGGTCTCAGCCAGTTCCCCCAGCTAAAGATGCATGAGCTGACTCTTTTTTTCATTTCTTTTTTTTTTGGGGGGGGGGGAGGAGGGGGCTACCGGAGTCCCACGGACTTGAGTCCTCTCCCCCACTTCTAATACATTTATGCATCCATTACATGCATGCGTTCATTCCTTCCCGCGTGTCCGCAATTGTCCCTGGGGGTTAGGGTCTGCCCTCATCCCTTTTCCCTCCCCTGAACCCTCTGGAATCACGTTCACTTTCAGCTGCTTTCTAGATAAGCAGTTAGCACCCCTAGACCACACTCTGGAGGCTATCGGGCACAGGGCGTAGGTCTCGCGCTCTTTCCATCCCCCAGGGGCCATGTGGCCTTTCTTACCTTCCCCGGAGATACGGGCAAAGGAGGCGAAGATGAGGCTGGAGTTGATCTGATCTGTCAGACTTCGTCCTCCGCGGTGAGAGCGGGCGGAGCGGAGGCGGAGGCGTGGGAACCGAAGAATGGGGGGGGGGGGATAGGGGCGGGGTGGGAGGGGGGTACCTGCCTCAGGCTTGGAGTGACTGTAAGAGGGCAGGACAGTTACTCTCTCGTCACTTGGGAGGTGGGGAGGGCATGGCAGCCTCCGGGAAGGGGAGAAGTTTCCGCACCACCTTTTCTATTCGGAGACTACCCGGGGGGTTCCTACGGACGGTCAGAACCCTGGGCAGTGCACCTCCGAGCTCTCCCGGCTCCCGATGGCTGGACAAGGTAGTGACCTGCCCGCATTCCTCGCGCCTTCCAAACAGGCTGCACTTTGTCATAAAGTGAGTGGCCCCGAGTGATTTTTGCAGCCTCTGGCCGACTTCCCTCGCCTCCGACCTTCTCAAGCAGAGCAGCAAAGGATGCTCCTTGGGCCCCGCCCCCATCTCGCCAGCCCGCACCGGGAAGGCGCCTAGTGGGTGTTGGGGGGGGGCGGGGAAAGAATATGGCACCCAGCCCGCGGGGGACCAGCTAAAGCAGAGGGCACTGAATGACGCAAAGGGCACCAGTGCCAGCCGGAAGATCGAAGGAGCATAGCTACGGAGCCGGGAGGACTCTGAGAGGCGGTCTAACACAACTCCTTTCGTTTTACAAAAGAGGAAACTGAGGACCCCTGGGAAAGGTCCTCTGCCAAAGTCACACGGTAGTGAATAGCAGGGCTGGGCTTCGAATCCAGCTTCTCAGCCTCCAAAATCCACTCCCCCCCCGGGGAGACTCTCCCTCCTCATAGTGCGCCCTTCCCCCAAATCATGTTAGAAAATGAAAGTCAAGTCAGAGCTTGAAAGGGAAGCAATGGGGAGGAGATGGTACAAAGTGACGAGGTAGAAGCACAAAGGGGGCTTGGAGGAGGGGAGGAGGGGCGGGAAGCCTGCCACACACGCTCTGCACTCCCGCAAGCAGCAGCAACCTGAGGCTCTCTGAAGGGCGAGCGGGAGGACGGGGTGCCACTTGTGGTCTGCCCCCTCCCCATTACCGGTTTCTACTCTCCTAACAGCCTGGAGCCTTCAGTAATCACTGGACATAGGACCATGGGCTCAAAAGGATGGGGGGTGGGGTGGAGGGGGGTGGGGTGTTACATTGGCTGAATATACTCTCATTTTACAGAAGAGACAACCAATGCTCAGAGAGATGAAGGAATCTGCCCCAAACCACACAGCTAGGAAGTAAGAGGTGGGCTTTGAACTCAGATCCTTTGGCTTCCCCCTCTGCTGCCCTCCCCTAATTTCTTCCCTTTAGAGACAGCTTCTGCTGCACTTCTCTGCAGGAGTCGTGTGTAAGCCTCGTGTGAGGGATGGGAGACCCACAGAAACGGCCCAGCAGCCACTGCTGAAGGCTCTGACTTAACTTCTAGGGGTCTTTGTCAAATGAAAGGCTTGGTCCGGGCAACCTCTAATGTCGCTTTGAACTTGATTTTTATTGTTTTTTGTTTTGTTTCAGTTTTTTAGTTTAGTTTTGTTTTGCAGGGCAATGAGGGTTAAGTGACTTGCCCAGGGTCACACAGCTAGCAAGTGTCAAGTGTTTGAGGCTGAATTTGAACTCAAGTCCTCCTGAATTCAGGGCCAGTGCTTTATCCACTGCTCCACCTAGCTGCCCTCCACTTTGAACTTGAAATCTCTGGTTTTCTGATTTCCTCCCATAAGCCACCCACTGAGGGAGCTGACCAACATGCTGGGACCTTCCTCTGATCTCCTGGAGATGTGCGGGTAACCAGGGAGCCCATGTGCTGGTCATTGCCTCCTTCTCACTGCCCTACTTCTCTTCTAGGCAGACAGCCTTTAAATCACTCTTTCTCCGCAGTTCTTTGGGATTACCAGTGAGATAATAGCTGTAAAACACTTAGCGCAGTGTTTGGCACAGTGTAAATGTTTAAGAAATGTTTTCTCCCTCTCTCCCTTCCTCCTTTCTTTCCTCTGTCATTCCTTTCTTTCCTTTCCTCTCTTCTACTTTCCTTACCTCTTCCTTCTTCCCTACTTTCCTCCCTTCTTTCCTTCCTTTCCTCATCTTCCTTTTTTCTTTCCTTCATTCCTTTCCTCTTTTCTACTTTCCTTCTTCATTTCTTTCCTTCCTTCCATCTTTCCTTTGTCCCACCTTTCTAGTTTCCTTCCTATTTTCCTTCCTTCTTTCCTACTTTCCTTTCTTTCCTCTTTTCTGCTTTCCTTCCTTTTTTCCTTTTTCTCTCCTTTTTACCTTCCTTCTTTTTTTGTGGAGTAATGAGGATTAAGTGACTTGCCCAGGGTCACACAACTAGTAAGTGTCAAGTGTCTGAGGCTGGATTTAAACTCAGGCCCTCCTGAATCCAGGGCCTGTGCTTCATCCACTGCCCTCTCTACCTTCCTTCTTTCCTACATTTCTCCCTTCTTTCCTTCCTTTTCTCTTTTCTACCTTCCTTCCTCCCCCCTCTCTTCCTTCATTTCTCTTCCTTCCCTTCCTTTCCCCTTCTTTCCTTCCTTCCTTCCTGGCCAGGTATTAAACAGCTTGCTCATGTTTACCTTGTACATCTTCATTGCTTTATGCATGACCCACAACTTTAAATCTTTGGCGTCATTGGCATTCTGTGACTCATAGTCACATGTCACCAGAAGAATACTATTATTAAACAAATTATTATTATAAAAAAGGCCTTCCTTTTAAGGAGAAGCTTGGGGTCATTAACAGCACTGTGCAGTTGCCCTAAGGTAATCCAGCCCATTTTCCTCTTGTTCAGTTCTGGGCCCAGCTGATTGTTCATTTGCCTTATTGTCTGAAGACTGTCCAAGAAAGATGTACCACAGTCCAACTCTGTGGGTTGCTCATCCAACATATCATTGTCCAGACAGTAGGTATTCTTCGCACACTTGGTTTGTCCTGTGTGGATTGTTGAGGCAGTGTTTTTTGAGGGTGATTTTTGAGGCAGTGGGGTAGTACAGTGGATGGAGCACTGGACCCAGAAGACCTGACAAATCTAGCCTCAGATACTTCTTAGCTGTGAGATCCTGGACAAATCACTTGTCTCTGTCTCAGTTCCTTCATCTGCAAAATGGGGATAATAGTAGCATCTACTTCCCAGGTTGTTGTGAGGATCAAATGAGACAATATTGTAAAGTATCTAGTACAGTGCCCAGCACACAGCAGACATTTAATAAATCCTTCTTCCCTTCCTTCCTTCTTTCCTACCTTCCTTTCTTCCCTCCCTCTCTTCTTCCTTCTTTCCTTTTTCCCCTTCCTTCCTTCCTTCCTACATATATCTTTTATACAACTGCCCCCAATCCTCCCTCATTACAAAGAAAAAACAATCAAACAAAGTCTGATGACAACTATTGTAACGCTTCCCATCTACCATGTTAGTTATCCAGTCACCTGTCCTCAGGATTCAGGATCAGTCACTGAATGTATTCCAAATTCCAGTGCCCTTTTCTGGAACTTTCTTTTCTATTCCTGCAGTTATCATGTCTATTGTTCTCCTGGTTCTGCTTCCCAACCAACTACCACACATGTATTAAGCATGCTTGGTGCTGAGGATTCAAAGGCATGAACAAAACTGTTCCAGCCCTCAGGCAGCTTCTATTCTTGGGAGAGGAGGCAATATGTGCACATTGAATTATTTACAAAATATATGCCCAATGTGGAAATGGATCCCTTGATTCGTTTGAGTGCCCCACTTATCCAGGTAATCAGAACAACTCAGGAGGACTGGCTGTATTGTCTAACACACCAACAATCCTTTGCAGTGACCAAAGTCTAACTAGCTGGAAAATGAGTGAGTCACTCTGAAGCCAGTGAAGCTTCTACCAGCATTGAAGCAGATCCTGAACTATTTGGTGGTGATGGTGTATGGACCTTCAGGAGACATTCCTATCTCACCTGACTGCAAGTTATGAGACTATGAACATAACCCATTTATGGTCTTATTGTCTCTGCCTCTCCCCCAACTGTGGTTATGGGACTCTCAGAATTATCTCCTAATCAAGCCTTGAACTGTGAACTGCTTATCACCAAGGATGCTTTCGGATTTGTGGATCAAAGGCCACCTCCTAGACCCCGGAATTCCTCACTTCCCCTCCCCTTGAGAATGGAATCCACTGACTAAGGTCACCTTTCCCTCCAAAATTCCTTAGCTGCCTTTGTTTAAAATGTATATAAAGCCATACAATCTACTGCCTGGCATCATGTTCAGCATAGGCTAGGTAGTACCAATGCAGCATGTTACATCTTTCTTCTCTGATGAATAAAAGCCTTTCTTTAATTTTACAGGCATTGTCTTTCTGGTTCTCCTTCCCTTTGGGGGAGAAGGGGGCTTAAAGCTCAAGAACTGGTCTTTGTGTTCTTCCCCTTTGGAGAAGGAGAGATCTCAATTCCATTTGAGAGGTTTGCCTCAGTTTTACACCAAGAAATATAAGCTAACCTAGGGGAAAGGTTTGACAGTTATGGGAAATCCGGAAAGGTGTCATGTAGAAAGTCGGGTTTCAGTCGAGTTGTAAAGGTAACCAAGAGGCAGAGATGGGGACAGAGTACATTCTAGGCATGAGATACAGCTTTTACAAAAGCATGGAGGCAAGAGACGGAGAGTCCCATGTGAGGAAAAGCAAGATGGCCAATGTGGCTGAACACAGAGTTGGGAAAGGGAATAATGCACAATAGCTAGAAAGATTTGGAGTCTAGAGAAGGGCTTTAAATGCCAAACAGTCAGTCAGTCAGTCAACACACATTTTTTAAGCATTAACTATGTGCCAGGCACAATGCCAAGTACTAAGGACCCAAAGAAAGGCAAAAGATAATCCCTGCTCTCAAGGAACTCACAGTCTAGTGGGGGAGACAACATGCAAAAAGATACATACAAAGAAGATGGATCCAGGTTAAATTGGAGATAATCAGTAGAGGGAAGGCATTAGAATTAAGAAAGACCAGGATGGCAAGGAACTGGAAATCGAGGGGTTGCCTATCAATTGGGGAATGGCTGAACAAGCTGTAGTATATGAATGTAATGGAATACTATTGTGCTGTAAGAAACAATGAGCAGGCAGATTTCAGAAAAACCTGGAAGGACTTGCATGAACTGATGCTGACTGAGAGGAGCAGAACCATGAGAACATTGTACACAGTAACAGCAACATTGTGAGATGAACAAGGGGGATAGACTTGGCTCTTCTCAGCAGTGCAACAAACCAAAACAGTTTCAAACAACTCATGATAGAAAATGTTCTCAACATCCAAAAAAAGAACTGTGAATTATAAATGCAGTTTGAATTGTACTGTTTCTACTTTTGGACTGGATTTTTTTTCCTTCTTGTTTGAGGTTTTTCCTTTGTGCTGTGATTCCTCTTTCACAAGATGACTAATGTAGAAACATGATGTGATTGTACATATACAACCTATATCACACTGCTTTCTGTCTTGGGGAGGAGGGAGGGAAGGGGGGGGAGAAAAGAAAAATTTGACATCGATTTTTTTTTTTTGCGGGCAATGGGGGTTAAGTGACTTGCCCAGGGTCACACAGCTAGTAAGTGTCAAGTGTCTGAGGCTGGATTTGAACTCAGGTACTCCTGAATCCAGGGCCAGTGATTTATCCACTGCACCACCTAGCTGCCCCAGAAAAGAAAAATTTGGAACTAACAATCCAGTGAAAACAAATGTTGAAAACCATCCTTATATGTAATATGTAACTGGAAAATAATAAAATAAAGTTTAAAAAATAAAAAAAAACATAGTGTGTTGATCAACTGTGATAGACTTGATTCTTCTCAGCAATACAATGGTCCAACATAGCTCCAAAAGACTCGATGGAAATGCTCTCAAAATCCAGAAAAAAAAAAGAACAGTTGAATCTGGATGCAGATTGAACCATACTATTTCAGTTGTTTTTGTGTTTTTTTTTCCTTTTTTGAGGTTTTTCCTTTTTTCTCTGATTCTTCTCTCATAACATGACTAATGCAGAAATATGTTTAATGTGATTGTATATATATAACCTATATCAGATTACTTGCTGTCTTGGGAAGGGGGGAGGAAGGGGAGGGAAGAAGAAAAATTTGAAACTAGAAATCTTATAAAAACAAATGTTATGGGGCAGCTAGGTGGTGCAGTGGATAGAGCACTGGCCCTGGATTCAGGAGGACCTGAGTTCAAATCCGACCTCAGACACTTGACACTTATTAGCGGTGTGACCCTGGGCAAGTCACTTAACCCCAATTGCCTCACCAAAAAAAAAAAATGTTGAAAACTATCTCTACATGTAACTGGAAAATAATAAAATACTTATATGGAAAAAAAAAAAAGGAAAGACCAGGAAAGCCTTCTGGTAAAGGTGGAGTTCTAACCAGTATTTGATCCCTATTACCAAGAGGGAGCCAGAGAATGACACAGTCAGATATGTGTATCTAGTCATACCATGTTTTTTTTTTAATTCCTCATGGCTGTCTTCTCTTATGTCAAGACAATAATATGTTACATTCATAGACCACAATGTTGTCAGCCTTTTGTAATTGATAGGCACCCGCTTTGCCTCTTAATTCTCGTGACCACAGAATGTACTGCTATGTATATTGAGGGTAAGAGGGACATGTTTAACCATGGAGTGCCAGCATTTTTTTAAATAGAATGCAATCAATTCTATTTAAATGATTCCTGGCTTGTAGCCATGTCACTTGATTTGAATGTCATTGAGAGGTCAGACAGCAGCATGCCTTTGGTGAGTAAACTGAGTTCTCCCTCCTAGGGTTTAGTTATGAAAGAATTTAAGATTTTATTTTTATCACTTTTTTATAATGAAATAGAACATTCCATTAAGCATTAGAGTGGCAAAAGTCACTAACCTCTTAGAAAGAAATGGGCAGAAAATGTAAAAGTAAATAAAATATAAATGATATTGTCGGGCACAAGGCAAATATTTTCTCCTTTAAACACCTTTTAAAGGACATTTTTATTGATATATTTAATCTTTACATTACCCACATTTCCCAGTGCATCTGTCCCCTCTTCCACTCTCAGAGAGCTAATTCTCAGAACAAACTCCAAAATGATTTTTTGTTTGTTTGGTTTTGTTTGCAGGGCAATGGGGGTTAAGTGACTTGCCCAGGGTCACACAGCTAGTAAGTGTCAAGTGTCTGAATCCGGATTTGAACTCAGGTCCTCCTGAATCCAGGGCCAGTGCTCTATCCACTGCGCCACCTAGCTGCCCCCAAAATGGTTTTAATAAAAGTGCAATTTACTATGCCCAAAGGACTATAGAACTGTGCCTACCCTTTGATCCAGCAATACCACTGCTAGATTTATATGCCAAAGATATCCCCCAAAAGAGAAAAAGACCTATTTGTACAAAAAGATTTATAGCAACTCTTTTTGTGGTGGCTAAGAATTGGAAATCAAAGGAATCAAAGGAATACCCCATCAATTGGGGAATGGCTAAATAAACTGTGGTATATGATTGTCTTGGAATATTATTGTGCTATAGTAGGCTTCCACCAGTCGAAGATGACTATGGATTCAAGGCACTGGCCTTGAAGAGCCACAGGCCACAGTGTGGCCGTGCAGTCCAATACGGGAGCCGAAGCTCCTGCCGAAACAAGGACATCGGAAAACTTCGCTCTCTGTTGCCCGTCGGTTCCTGAATCTCATTCGTTTTTCTTCCTCCAGAGCTTGGAGGCCCATCTCAGCTGCGTGCAAGCTGTTCCTGAGTACTGAACTCCATCGGGCGGTCCTTGGCCATCTCCTCCCAGCTGCCGGTGTCTATTCCCAGAGCCCTCAAGTCTCGCCTGCAAACATCTCTGTAGCGGAGCTGGGGGCGTCCAGCAGGTCTTTGGCCTGAGGCTAACTCGCCAAAGAGTGGGTCTTTAGGAATGCGCTGTCTTGCATATGGTGCACATGACCGAGCCAGCGCAGCCGTCTTTGTTTCAGTAGCGTGTAGATGCTCAGAAGTTGCGCATGTTGGAGCACTTCTGTGTTGGTGATCCTATCTGACCAAGATATGCCAAGGATGTGCCAAAGGCAGCATATGTGGAAGCTGCTAAGCTTCTTCTCTTGTCTAGTGTATGTAGTCCATGTTTCGTTGCCATACAGTAAGGTACTCAGGACGCATGCTCTATAGATGGCAAATATGGTTCGTCTTGTCAGTTTACTGTTTGCCCAGACACACTTGGCAAAATGACAAACAAGACAGTTTCAGAAAGGCCTAGAAAGACATATAAGCTAATGTATAGTGAAGTGAGCAGAAACAGGAGAACATTATACACAGTGACAGTGATGTTGTTTGATGAAGAACTGTGAATGGCAACTCTTCTCAGCAATGCAATGATCCAAGACAATCCCAAAGGACTAATGATGAAGCATACTATCCACCTTCAGAGAAAGAACTGATGGAACACAGACTGAAGCATGCTGTTTTTCACTTTCTTTCTTTCATCTATTTCTTTTATTCAAGTTTTCTTATACAAAATTACTAATATGGTAATGTTTTACATGATTGCACATGTGTAACCTATATCTGATTGCTAGCCACCTCAGGGAGGGGCACGGGGAGAGAGAGAAGGAGGGAAAGAATTTGGAATTCAAAACTTTAAATAAAAATATTTATTTATTTTGGGGAGGGCGGGGAAATGAGGGTTAAGTGACTTGTCCAGAGTCATACAGAAAGTAAGTGTCAAGTGTCTGAGTCCAAATTTGAACTCAGGTCCTCCTGAATCCAGGGCTGAATTATCCACTGTGCCACCCTAGCTGCCCCGCTTTTTTAAAATTATTTTTTTTAAGTACAATTTACTACTGGACCAATCTGACAATTGCTTCTCCCTGGCCTCCCCAACACCCAGGGCTATGAATAACTAACTCTTTTATGCTAAATGTTTCTGAATATTCCATTGGTATTTCTTACCATAACTAATACCAATAACATAATAATAAAGATTTGTTTTTGAAAGATGTATTGATTGATCAGTGTTTTCAGGTAGGGCCTGGTAGCTTCTGATCTCAGGCCCACATCCCCTTATTTTGCTCCAATCCCGTCATCTCCCTCCTTGTCCCATCCCCCTTGGTGCCTGGCTTGGAGGCAATGTTCACATCTCCAACGATTGAAAGGATCTTGGGTCCCGGGAGGCAAAAGGGCCCTTAGGATGGTAGAACATCATGAGAATTAGAATAAATGGAACCTTAAGAATGATCTAATTCAACATCAGGCAAACTGCTTTAGGTGGCCTGAGTCTGCTGAGGACCTTTTTCCTCCCAGGGAATTTTGATTATATGTAAATATATAAAACCATTCTTAGCTCTTGGACCATAAAAAAACAAGAAGTAGGCCAGATTTGGCCCTTGAGCTATAGTTTCCCACACCCCTATTCTACAGAGGAATATAATAATAATAGCTAGGTTTATGTAGTGCTTTAAGTTTTACAAAACACTTTACAAATAGATATGTCTTTTATCCTCCAAACAACCCCTGGGAAGTAAGTGCTATTATTAATCCCCATTTCAGAGATGAGGAAACTGAAGTAGGCAGAGGTTAAGTGACTTGACCAGGATCACTCAGGTAATAAGTGAGGTTTGATTTGAACTCAACTCTTCCTGATGCCAAGTCTAACTAGTGCCACCTGACTGGTCAAGATGGGGAGAGCGTTACCCAACTGTGGAGGCAATATGGCTCCATGACTCACATGCAGGGCTATAACTAGCAATTTCAGTCTCAGGGAAGAGCAGTACAAAACATCACTCAAATCAACCTTTAAAGACAAATTTGAGGGCAGCTAGGTGGTGCAGTGGATAAAGCACCAGCCCTGGATTCAGGAGGACCTGAGTTCAAATCCAGCCTCAGACACTTGACACTTACTAGCTGTGTGACCCTGGTCAGGTCACTTAACCCTCATTGCCCCACCCAAAAAACAAATGCTTGATTGGGAAACAGGGTGGGGCTGAGCTAGGGAGAAGTGGAAGAGAGGAAAAGCGTCTTCTTCTGGCTTCCTGTTTTTAACTATTCCTGTTAAATGGAATGACTGTGTGGGGTAATAGATCGCTCATCACCCCTGAAATCGGGGAGACCTGAGTTCAAACTCCGACACTTACTAGCTGTGTGACGCTGTGTAAGTCACATGTACTCCATCCAATCTGGTTCTCTATCTGGAGAGGATGTCCAGTTCAGACTGTAGTAAAAATCCCTCGATGCTGTCTTTCCCACCTTCTAATCGGTTTCCCTTTCTCCTTTGTAGATGTCTCCATAATACTGTTTGATGCTGAACACAGGAGACTCCAGATGGATGGACAGCCAGAGATTTTCTTTCTTTTTCTTTTTCTATTTTCTTTCTAATTAGACATTGGTGAGACCATCTCATACAACATTTGATCTCTCCCAGAGTGTTAACATTTTATGTTTTTAGCTCCCTTCCAAAGGGAGAGTTCACTTTTCCCTAACAAGACAAGCCATCATCATAGTGGTCACTTCGTTGTCATCCTTCTGTCCAGAGACCCTGTAACAAATTTTCGCTCATCATTTGCTTTGGGTTTGTTCCTTCTTTATGATAATGGTCAGTGCACACCTCAACACATATTACTTATGGTAAATCACTCTATTACAGGGGTTCTCCACCTTTTATATCCTAGACCCCTTGGACAGCCTGTGGATCACTTCTCAGAATATTGTGGGGTTTCTTTGGCAGGGCAATGAGGGTTAAGTGACTTGCCCAGCATCACACAGCTAGTAAGTGTCAAGTGTCTGAGGCTGGATTTGAACTAAGGCTGGTGGGTGCTTTATCTATTGTGCCACCTAGCTGCCCAAGAATATTGTTTTTTTTTTTAATTTAATTTTTTTTAGTGAGGCAATTGGGGTTAAGTGACTTGCCCAGGGTCACACAGCTAGTAAGTGTTAAGTGTCTGAGGCTGGATTTGAACTCAGGTACTCCTGACTCCAGGGCCGGTGCTCTATCCACTGTGCCACCTAGCAGCCCCAAGAATATTGTTTTTAAATGCATAAAAGAAATACAGAGGAATACAAAGGAAATAAATTCTATTATATCACAATTATCAATATTTTTAAAGAACAAGTTCATGCACACAGGTTAGTTATCCTAGCCCTTTTCCTTCTTAAGCATTCTCCAATACCCCAGTCTCTGGGATTGGAAGCACCCTTTAGGCACTGTCTGCTTTTCCACTGGTCTCTGGCCCAACCAAGTAAACAATCAGAGCTGAGGTGAATGTTTCCAGATTCCACAATAAGTTGGGTTCTTTAGTGTGGCAAATGTTCCCTTGAGAATGGTTTTGTTTGGCCAGATTTTCTTGGTTGAAAAGGAAGATGGCAGCCTAAAAGATCACTGAGACCATAACAAGTATTTATTGAGGACTTTTAAAGTCTGAATCTGAGACTTCTTTTTGATCTGAAAGAAGACAGGAAGGAGCAGCTCTTGCCCAAGCCTCCTAACGACATGGGCTGGGTCTTCTTCATCTTTTTTTTTTTTTTTGGTGAGCCAATTGGGGTTAAGTGACTTGCCTTGGGTCACACAGCTAGTAAGTGTTAAGTGTCTGAGGTCAAATTTGAACTCAGGACCTCCTGAATCTAGGGCTGGTGCTTTATCCACTGCACCACCTAGCTGCCCCTTCTTTGTCTTTTGTGTCTCCCTCCCACACCCTGCCCTGCCCCCAATCCATTTTGCCCAGTGGAAGACAACCCAGTGTCTGAGCCCTCATCTTGGTAGGACTGGATGCTATTTTCCACCTCTTCTTTCCCTTCTCTATGCCCTCCAGTTTGTATAGGCTAATAGTAAAAGTGAGTCCTTGGAGCCTTTAGCAAAAATCATGGAAGCTAGATCTTGAAGAGATTCTTGAATTCAATTCAATTCAACAAGCATTTTTAAAATGTCTACTGTGTTCCAGGGGCTGGGGTTACAAAAACAAAAAACGAGAACTCGGCGCTGGAAATAACAGAGAAGCTAGTGATAGCTAGTCTTTATATAGGCCTCTAAGGTTTGCAAATTACTTTAGATATGTTATTTCACTTGAGAGCCTCACAAGAGCCAGGAGCAAAAATGACCTCTCTCCCCAAAGCTATTTCATATTTAATTTTCTAACCATGTGGTGCCTCCCTCACCCTCAATGTAGTGAGCTCCTTGAGAGCAAGGACTGCTTTGTTTTTGTTTGTATTCCCAGGGCCTCGAATAGTGTCTGGCACATAGTTCATGCTTAATAAATGATTGTGGAAGGTGGGAAGGAAGGAAAGAAGGAAGGAAGGAGGGAAGGAGAGAAAGAAAAAATGAAGGAATAAAGGGAGCAAGGAAGGAGGAAATAAAGGAAGGGAGGAAGGAAGGGATGTAGGGAGGGAGGAAGGAAGGAAGGAGGGAAAAAAGGGAGGGAAGGAAGGAAGGGAGGGAGGGAGGGAAGGAAGGAAGGGAAGACAAAGAAGGCACTGGTAAAAATGCAGAGGCTAAAAACACTGTTTACCAAATGTTTTGCCCTGTCTGGAAACCACCATAAGAAATAAGCACAAAGTTACCATGGAGGTAATATAACAGCCCTGACCCACTGTTTATTTTTAGGCAATATATTGTATTTGCAGCTGATTAAATTAAAATATTACTAATTAAGCTTCTTGCAAAATCCTTCCAAATTCTGCAAGAGCAGGCACTGAAAGTGCAAATGAATACTGCTTTCTCTTGCTTCACCTACTACAACCCATAAACCTCTGAGCATGGTCAAGCTTATGAAGTGGCTCCCCACGACAGTCATGCAAATATTATTTCCCATTTTACAAATGTGGAAAATGACTGCATCACAAGACTCTCCTTCTCTAGCTTCTATCACTTCTCCAGTAAAAACATTACAACCTCACATTCCGAGGGCAACATCCCAAGGAGGTGCTCTAGGGTGGCACTTTACCAGATGCCTGAATTCTCGGGCAAGAGAAAGTTCAACAACAAACAGGCATGTCCCATGCTCTGGTGACATCTGTCCTATCTGCCCCTGGTGGACAAAATTTTGTCAGATGTTCTGGTAGAACCTGCGGTCACTTGACACCATCTCCCCCAGTCTTCCTCTCTGCTCATGTGCCCATTTGTGTGTTTCAGTCACTCTCCTGCAGAACAAAGCTATTTCTGTAAACAGATACCAGCCCTCTAAATCTGCACTAGCTCCCTGGTCTCTCAAAGGATTGGGGGAAGAACCCTGCTCCCTCGGAAACTCTGATCAGTGTCCCAAACTATTTCCTCCACCCCTTGGGAAATGAGTGTGAACCTGTCCAGGTATCCTGGTATATGCGGCTAAATCACTGGGAAGTGTACCTCTACCTCTTTTTCCTTCTGTTCACCTCCATCATTCCTTGCACTTCTCCCATGCCTTAAACTCCCTCCTCTTTGTTCATGGCAAGCCTGAACAAGTTCTCTTATACTGTGGGTTTGCACATAATTCCTTTCTCAGGAGAGTAGGGGATACATTTCACACACCTCTAGGCAGAAAACCAAAATGAGCAGATGTGGCATTTGTAGAAAAACCAGTTGGATGTGCTAAGAAATTTAAGGATAATCAGCTGGTTTGACAGGTTTGCTGCTGGAGACCCTTATATTCAGTTCTGGGCAAATCATTTGAGGAAAGAAATGAATAAGCTGGAGAGGACAATCAAGATTGCAGAAGGCCTGGAGCTTATGTCACATGGAGATGAGCTGAAGGAATTGGGGATGAGGAGACTTGGGAAGAATGGGCTCAAAGGAGACGCCATAGTGGTTGGTCTTCAAGTATTTGAAAGGCATCACATGTAAGAAAGATGAGTCTTGCTCTGCTGAGCTGCAGAGGAGAGGAGTGAGGAGACATTGGGGAAAGGCAGATTAAGGCTCGAAGTCAAGAAGAACATGGTACCAGTGACAACTGCTTTTGGGCTTCTGTAGGAGGCAGGGAGTGGGGTCTCCTTTGGAGGTCTTTATACATCGGCCAGATGACCACCCGACAGAAATAAGGTACAGGGGATCTCTTTTCCAGGACCAGATGGCTGCCGGGGTCCCAAAAAACAAAACAAAAACAAAACAAAAGAGAAATAGGCTTTCAGTGCCCTCCAGATTGGGGATTGGATTTATGAGTCTATAAATTCACCAGGCGCTGGTTGTTTTTTTGTTGTTTTGTTTTGGTTTTGTGGGGCAATAGGGATTAAGTGACTTGCCCAAGGTCACACAGCTAGCAAGTGTCAAGTGTCTGAGGCTGAATTTGAACTCAGGTCCTCCTAAATCCAGGGCTGGTGCTTTATACATTATACCACCTAGCTGCCCCTCAACCAGGGGCTCTTTTAATGCTTTGTAGCACCTCTAGAAGGAAACACCCACAGAGAGCTTCAGTAGCTTTTGTTTCCTTACATAGCTACCACATTTTCAGTGTGTTCTTTCCTTCAGCTCACATTTATGAAGCACCTACTATGTGCAAGTCACCGTGCTAGGGTCCCACGATACAAAGACAGAAAGGAAATAATCCCTGCCCCCCAAGAGCTTACTTTTTACTGAGGGCTGCAGGGGCAAGGACACAAGCAAGTAAATAAAAAATATGTACAGATGGGGCAGCTAGGTGGCGTGGTGGATAGAGCACTGGCCCTGGAGTCATGAGGACCTGAGTTCAAATCCCATCTCAGAGACTTGACACTTACTAGCCATGTGACCCTGGGCAAGTCACGTAACCCTCATTGCCCCACAAAAAAAAAATGTACAGATAACCTAAGGGCACAGGGGGCTCCCCAACAAATGGGGAATCAGGAAAGGCTTCCTGCAAGAGGGCATGCCTGAGCCTTGAATGATGCAGGGATTCTAAGATTCAGAAGTGAAGGAGATAGGTCCAGGCAGCCTGTCAAAAGCACAAAGGTAAGAGATGGGATATTCTGCAAAGGTGACACCCTAGAGTCACAGTCTTACCGACTTGGAAGGGGGTTCAGAAGTTTTCTTCATCTGATCCCCTCATTTTACAGATGAGATAACAGAGGCCCAGCAAAGGGATGTCACTTTCCAGGGTTGCATGGGAAATAAATAGCAGAGGGAGAATTCCAACCCAGGTCCTCTGATTCTTGTGCTTTTCCAGGCCTCAGTTAGCAAATGGTCAAAAGATAAGCAGGCAGTTTTCTAAGGAAGAAATCCAAGTTATCTGCAACCATATGAAAAGCTGCTCTCAATCACTAAAAATCAGGAAAATGCTAATTAAAATAACACTGAAGTTCCATCTCACATGCATCAATTTGGGGAAAAAATGACCAAAAAGGAAAAATGACAAATGTTGGAGAGGCTGTGGGAAAACTGTTGGCAGAGTTGTGAATTGGTGCAGCCATTATGGAAAGTAATTTGCAACTCGGCCCCAAACCTTTCTAAACTGTGCATACCCTTTGACCCAGCAATACCATTACTAAGCCTGTACCTCAAAGTGATTAAAAAGGAAAAGGACCAGGCAGCTAGGTGGCTCAGTGGATAGAGCACCGGCCCTGGAGTCAGGAGTACCTGAGTTCAAATCCGGCCTCAGACACTTAACACTTACTAGCTGTGTGACCCTGGGCAAGTCACTTAACCCCAATTGCCTCACCAAAAAAAAAAAAAAGGGAAAAGGACCCATATGTACAATATATATATGTATGTATACACAAGTATATACATATACATATGTATGTGTACATACATATACATGTGTCAGTTCTTTTGTGGTGGCAAAGAATTGGAAACTAAAGTGGTGCTTGTCAACTGGAGAATAGCTGAACAAATTCTGGTATATGAATGTATAGGCTATGAGGAATGGTGTTGGGGATGGTTTCAGAGAAACCTAGGAAGACGTATAAGAACTGATACTGATTAAATTAAGCAGAACCAGGAGAATGATTTATACAATAGCCATAACATTGTAAAAGCAAAGAATTTTGAAAGACTTAAGCATGCTGTCCAGTGCAATGACCAACCACAACTACAAGGGACTGAGGATGAAGCATGTTAGCTACCCACCTCCTGACAAGGAGGGGATGCACTCAAGGTGCAGACTGAGACTTTTTTATGGCCAATGGCCGATTTTATTTGACTATATATGTTTGTTACAAGGGTTTTGCTTTTTTTTTTTCTTTTTAATGGGTAGGGGAAGGTACATTAAAAAAATAGATTTCAGTTCACTGAAAAAAATAAAATTGGGGGCAGCTAGGTGATGCAGTGGATAGAGCACCAGCCCTGGAGTCAGGAGGACCTGAGTTCAAATACAGCTTCAGACACTTAACACTTACTAACTGTGTGACCCTGGGCAAGTCACTTAACCCCAATCGCCTCACCAAAAAACCAAAAACAAACAAACAAACAAAATAAAATTAAGCTTAAAAAAATAAGCCCACTTTATTATGCTCTTTCTTATATCAGAAGGAGTCCTGTTTTGGGGGGTTTTTTTAATTTATTTTTTTTTTTTAGTGAGGCAATTGGGGTTAAGTGACTTGCCCAGGGTCACACAGCTAGTAAATGTCAAGTGTCTGAGGCCAGACCCGAACCCAGGTACTCCTGACTCCAGGGCCAGTGCTCTATCCACTGTGCCACCTAGCTGCCCCAAGGAGCCCTGTTTTATAATGGTTTAAAAAAATATATATTCAATGATGCTTCCCAAAAAGGTAGATATTGTCATAGATTCAGAGATTCTACCTATAAAATGAGAGTAAGTCACTTTTAAGCAATACCTTAACATTATAGAACACTTTGCATATGTAAGGCCTACAGTAACCAATAGGAAGCAGGGCAAAGGTCACCAGCATTGCAGGGTCCATCAGCCCTACCTGGTCCCTTTCAGTCTTGCTCCCAAGTTGATTTGCATGTCAACCAGGGGGCATTATGGGAGTTAAAAGGATCTCTTCACCCCACCCTACCTAGCTCCTTTTCAGTTTTGCTAAGTGACTCATGATGAGTGATATGATAGGAGTTCAAAGGAATTTCAGACCATAATTCAGATCGAATCTAGGCTGAGAGACCCTGAGCAGCAGTAGAGCTAAGGAGGTTAAGAGAATCTCTAAAAGCTGAGCCCTCTCCCTGCCAAGGGAGTAGTTACAGAGCACGCACGATTCAGCAGGTGGCAGAAGAGTACCACCATGGGCAGCATCCCAACCACAGACCTGGAGAGAGTAGCCCATTCACTGAGACAGCAGGTAGAGAGCAGTACAGAACCCAGCAGACAATATATGACAGGTATGAGCTGCCCCAGGCATGGCTGTAACCTGTCCATTCATAATCCTCTTTGCACATGAATGTGCCCTATGAATGTGTTCCTGATCATGCATGTCTCATGCATATGTCCCCCAGAGGTAGCATGGAACCTGTTGAAGACCTAAATTCAAATCTGACCTCACACACTTACCAGCTGTATGACCCTGGGCAAGTCACTTCACCCTGTTTGCCTCAGTTTCCTCATCTGTGAAATGAGCAGGAGAAGGAAATGGCAAACTGCTCCAGTCAGTATCTTTGCCAAGAAAACCCCAAATGGGGTCAGGAAGTGTCTGACATGACTGAAAAACAACTGAATAAAAATTCAAAATATTCTGTAGGTCATGACCCTATATGGGGTAACATAACTGAATGTGGGGGTCACAAAAATATGGCAGTATATGTTTGATTTGTATACCTATTTTATAAACCTATGTACTGAGGCAGCTAGGTGGCGCATGATAAAGCACTGAGTTCAAATCTGACCTCAGACACTTGACACTTACTAGCTGTGTGACCCTGGGCAAGTCACTTAACCCTTATTGCCCTGCAAAAAAAATAAACCTATGTACCCCCAGGGTCATGAGGGTGGAAAGGGGGTGAGAGTGGGGAGAGTTTAAGAAGCCCTTGTCTAGTCCAACCTTGGGTGGCTTTCTGGGCATCCGGATGTGAAGAGGCCCTGGAAACCACACTTTCAAAGGCTCCATACTGGAGAACTCCTGCCATTGACCTCCCAGCAGCTGATTCCCCAAGTATTTAGGGATTGCCACATTGTAGGAATTGTGTGGTGGTCGATAGACAGACCGGGTGAGGAGACAGCCAAAGGGCCTTAGAGCATTTCGTGAGCCCGTGCCAATGATATTTGGTCTTAGGTATTTTCTCATTGTTACCTCTGAGGCATGTGGGGAGGAGATATTCGCAGTGTTTATATTTGTTCATGACTTATGGGCCCCAGCAAGTTATGATAACTATGGTCACACCCAGCCTGGCTCTGAGTCTCTGGTCCTCGACTTGTTAGACTTATTCTAGCTCCTTATCCCTAAGCAGGACAGGCTGGCCTGGGACCCTGGCTCCTCTAAAAGACATTATCATCTTGGATCCTCACAACAAGCTGGTCGTGTGAATATCACCTATACTATGATTCCTCCTGAACCCATGAGGAAACCGAGGCCCCAAGAAATCTGCTTTGCTAAATGTCAGAGAGCTTGTCATTGACAAGATTCGAACCCAGGCCTTCTGACTTTCTTCTCTAAAGCATTTTCTTCTATTCTGTGTGGCCCTGCAACCTTCACACCTCTGAGCTAGAGCTAATGGTCAGTGTGGCCACAGCATCTTTAAAATTGAATTTCAGATACTGCTTTACAAAAGAAACTGGAAAAGGATTTTTATTTGGCAGCTGAAGTGGAATATTAATTATAGCACTTAGAGATGATGCAGAATTTTTCAGAAGTAGTTCTCCAAGCACTTTCCATTGAGTTCCTGGAATCTTAGACAGATAGAATGCAGAAGCGCAGAATTGGAAGGGAATTCAGAGGCCAATGTGAGAATGCTGAGTCAACAAGCATTTACTGAGCACCTACTATGTGCCAGGCACTGTGCTAACCACAGGAAGACAAAACCAGTCTCTGCCCTCAAGGAACTTATAGTCTAAAGGGGGAAACAATGGTACAACTATGGATAAGAAAGCTCAGGGCAGCTAGGTGGTGCAGTAGATAGAGCACTGGCCCTGGATTCAGGAGGACCTGAGTTCAAATCTGACCTCAGACACTTAACACTTACTAGCTGTGTGACCCTGGGCAAGTCACTTAACCCAATTGCCTCACCAAGAAGAAGAAGAAGAAGAAGAAGAAGAAGAAGAAGAAGAAGAAGAAGAAGAAGAAGAAGAAGAAGAAGAAGAAGAAGAAGAAGAAAGCTCTAGACAGGAGAAATTAGAGATAATTTAGGAGAGAAATGACCAGCCAATTAATCTCCAGAAGCAACCCTTCCATTTTTAAATAGTTCTAATTATCAGGAAGTTTCCCCTCAGGTCTAAATCCTAATGCATAGCAGGATAGAATTTTGCTAGGAAGAAGGAAGGTCTGAGTTCAAATCCTGCCTGAGGCACTTACTAGCTGTGTGATTATGGGCAAATTCCCTCTATAAGACTCAGTTTCCCCACTTGTAAAATAGAAATGAGATCGCCCACTCCTAGGGTTGTTGTGAGGATCAAATGAGATAATTGCAAGCACTTTGCAGCCCTTAAAAGACTATAAGATGGGGGCAGCTAGGTGGTGCAGTGGATAGATTACTGGCCCTGGAGTCAGGAATACCTGAGTTCAAATCCAGCCTCAGACACTTAACACTTACTAGCTGTGTGACCCTGGGCAAGTCACTTAACCCCAATTGCCTCACTAAAAAAAAAGAAAAAGAAAGAGACTATAAGATGCTGCCTGAATCTGTCTCTGTGCAATTGCCACCCATTCCTCCTAGTGGAGCAATACTGTCTATGGTCAAGGAGAGCAATAACTGTCATTTATGTGGCAAGTCTTAGAAGACACTCTTCATATATTGTCTAATTTAACCTGTGGAACCAGTGAAGTAGGAGCAGGCATTGCTATACCCATTTTAATTTTTTAATTTTTATTTATTTTTAGGTGAGGCAATTGGGGTTCAGTGACTTACCCAGGGTCACACAGCTAGTAAGTGTCAAGTGTCTGAGGCCACATTTGAACTCAGGTCCTCCTGAATCCAGGGCCAGTGCTTTATCTACTGCACCACCTAGCTGCCCCACTATACCCATTTTAGAGGCAATGAAAGGGGAAGGCTGAGAGAGGGAGACACAGCTCAAGCAAGAATGGGAAGCAGGATTTGAATCCATGTCTCTCTTGACTCTTTCCAGAGAAGCCTCTGATATAGGAGTGTATGTGTATGTGAGTATACGCGTACATTATACAGGCAGGACAACCGCACTGCAAGCCTGCGGCAGGTTTTGTGGAAGAGACATTGGCCAGAGAAGCTCAGTAGCCAAACACTTTCTCCTCCCTCCGCCTCCTCTTCCTCATCTAGACAAAGGGGAGCCTGTACTAGGGGACTTCCGAGGTCCCTTCAGCTCCCGTGTAAAAGGCTGGCTAGACAAGAGGAAAGGCAGGTACTGGATGAGAACAGAATTAGGTGGAGATGGGGACAGGGGATTATGATGCACTTAAGGCCACTCAAAGCCACCAGCTAGGCTGCTTTCTGGCTGAGTTTCCATGGTAACCTCCTAGTTCTGAGGGAATGGCAACCACTGGTTTAGCAAGCCACATCTATTCTGAGAAGCACATTTCCCCCAACAAGTGAAAAATGAAAAATCCAATCACTTCAAAAACAAGGAGGAGAAGCCTTTTTATCTCTATTGAGGGCCACAAAAAAATGAGTGCTGCCAGGCCCTATCAGTAAATAAGTAATGCAGTTGGGCTCTGGTGTGTGTGTGTGTGTGTGTGCGCACGCATGTGTCTGCTGTTTTCTGGGGGGAGGTTTTTCTTTAAGAGAATGGAAGAGCATTCTAGTCATTCACTTTTTAAATTAAGAAGAGAGAATACAAAATAATATTTAGTTAATATAATAAAACACATAAAGTCTTTAGTGATTTGTAGCAGTAATAGCATTTCTTTTTTCTTTCTTTTTTTTGGGGGGGAGCAGGACAATGAGGGTTAAGTGACTTGCTCAGGGTCACACAGCTAGTAGTTGTCAAGTGTTTGAGGCTGGATTTGAATTCAGGTCCTCCTGAATCCAGGGCCAGTGCTTTATCCACTGGGCCACCTAGCTGCCCCCACAGTAATGGCATTTCATGGATAGTCTTCCCTACCCACTTTTCCACTACCCTGGGGATTTTCCAGGCTTCTCACCTGTATTGTGCTGTCAGGTTTGCCAAGCCCGTATTGTCATGTGCAAACTCCATTTGACCTTCTCAACGACCCCATGAGGTGGGATTATAAACTCTATTTTGTACAGATAAAGAAAGGGAGGCTGAGAGATTAAGTGATGTGCCCTGGGGCACAGAACTAGTATGTGTTAGACACAGGATTTGGACCCAGGACTTGTCTCACTATGGCTGCCCCAAGTGATTCTAGGGCCACATGAAGAGGAGGGGAGGGTCTAGTACCAAGCAGGGGAGCTGTCCTCTTCCAAGGTCAGACCTCAATGGGAGGACTGGGTTCAGTTTGGAGCACTACATTTCAGCAAGGACATTGATGAGTTGGGGAGCATCCAGAGGCAGATGACTAGGCTGGGGAAAAGCTTTGGGATCATGCCAAATGAGGATCAGGTGAAGGAACTAGCGACATTTATCTTGGAGAAGAAATGACTCGATTACATTTTCCTGGGGAAAAGAGATGAACTGTTTTGCTGGGTCTCTTGAATACAGAACCAGGAGCCGTGGGTGACCCCAGAAGAGAAACAAATGGAAGTCTGAGGTCAGGATAAACACCCTCATGACTGGAGCAGTCCCAAAGTAGGATTGGCTGCCTTGGGAGAGAAGACGTGAATTGTCCTCGCTAGAAACCTTTAAGTCAGACACTTGTTGGGGAGATGACGTGAATTGTCCTCGCTAGAAACCTTTAAGTCAGACACTTGTTGGAGAGAAGACATGAATTGTCCTCGCTAGAAACCTTTAAGTCAGACACTTGTTAGAGATCCCCTTTTGGAGAAGAAAGGATGGGACGGGGAAGGTGTTGGGAAATGAATGGACAAAACAGCTAGAGGAGAGTGAGATGGAGGAGGAAAGAGGGTTCTAGAATGGACAGAAATCTCAGACTTGAGAGCCGAGGGCGTTCACCTTCTGTGTGCCCTGGACCACTGAGGCAGTCTGCCAAAGTCCACAGGCCCTTTCTCAGAATGTTTCTAAATGCGTAAAATAAAATGTATAGGATTACAATGGAAACCAATGATATTGTAGAGTGTGTCTGTTCCTGATGTAAGTTATAGACACATCCACGTGCACTCTCTGAATGTGGCTCAGGACCTCTGCAATCTTGCTGACCCTTTACAAGGGAGATTTTTATTCTTGCCTGGGGGGAGCAGGAGAAAGGACTTTGGTACTGGCCAAGACCTTTTCTGGGACTGGACTAGAATCATGTCTCTCTGCTGGTCTAGGGGAGTTATTTTTTTAGACTCAAACTGCATTCATGGTTGCCATTTCTTTTTTTTTTCTTTTTTTCTTTTTTGTTTGTTTGTTTTTTGGTTTTTTTTGCGGGGCAATGAGGGCTAAGTGACTTGCCCAAGGTCACACAGCTAGTAAGTGTCACGTGTCTGAGGCCAGATTTTAACTCCGGTCCTCCTGAATCCAGGGCCGGTGCTTTATCCACTGTGCTACCTAGCCGCCCCCCATGGTTGCCATTTCTTAAAGAAGGGATACTCCAAGCTTCCTTCTTCAGGCTTGATTCCTTCCCAGTAAATGCTATGTAAGCCCAGTCTCAAAACTTCCAGTTCCTTTCATGCCTCCCAGAGTCTTTTTCTTTAGCCACCTGAAGTAAAGTTTGCCTCGTCCGCTTTTTCTCTAGAAACTGGAGGCCAGAAGGGTCCAGGGTAACCGCAGAGCTGGAATCAACTCCAGAACTTAAAGAAGATACAAAGAAAAGTCAAGAAACTGAAGCTTTCTCTCTTCTCACTAACTCCACCCTCAACCCTCACACAGGTGTGAGCATTGATTGAGCGCCACTAATAAAGACAGAGTCCTATACCAATGGTTTTGGGATTGGGGTTACAGGGTTTTTCGTTTTGCTTTGTTTTGTTTTAGGCAATGGGGGTTAAGTGACTTGCCCACGGTCACACAGCTAGTAAATATCAAGTGTCTGAGGCCGGATTTGAACTCAGGAACCACTGCGCCATCTAGCTGCCCCCATGGGGTTACGGTTAATCACAGAAAAGACCATAATAAATATTGAATTGTGAGTAAACCCATTTTATCCAAGAAGATGGCAAGCAGAGATCAGAGATCTACAGATTAGAATATACCAGAACAGGGGCAGCTAGATGGCTCAGTGGATAAAGCACTGGTCCTGGATTCAGGAGGACCTGAGTTCAAATATGACCTCAGAGACTTGATACTTACTAGTTGTGTGACCCTGGGCAAGTCACTTAACCCCCAGTGCCTGGTCAAAAAAAAAAAAAAAGAAAAAAGAAAAGAAAAGAGAATATACCAGAACATACAGAGACTGAATGAGCTCTCCTCCTGGGAGCAGAAGATCTCCGCTCAACCAGGAGAGAGAACTTTGGAAACTGCCTGAAGTCTCTAGAAAGGCAAGCTATATATAGGGATATGTTGAGGAGCTGATTTTCCCCTATGTGTCTGTCTTCCCAAATCTGTTCTCTCCCTCCACCAGTCTTATAGCCTGGAACCTCTCTAGCAGGAAAAACAGAGAATTCCTCTCTTCTCCAAAGCTCTCTTGCCGACACCATCCTTCACACAGTCATTATAGTCATCCCTCTCTCCATCGATGAAGAGAGTTTTATTCAAATGCTGCAGGATTGCAGCCTGTGTTGGATATTGAAATAGAGATGTAGCTTATTCTTCATCCAGGTTCATGGGTCCTCTGAAATCTTTCTATAGATTGTGGATCCCAGGCTAATAATCCCTGCTTTAGAGGGACATTTGAATTCTGGTCCAGGACAGACCCGAATAGGGATCACTTTCAATAAAAATGGCAACAAGGGAGTGAAGAAAAGGGGATTGGGACAGAAGAAGGGACCTAGTTTTGATTTAAGGTGGGGGGTGGAAATGAATTGGAGTAGGCTTTCCTCTGCTGCCAACTCTCTTCTTGCTTTAATAGTAAAGGAGAAAAGTTGATGGGAGAAAACACAGGCAAAGGAAGGACACAAGTTAAACTGGTAAAGGTTTATTGCACATTACTATGTATAAAGAAAAGGCAGCTAGGTGGTACATTTTGTTGAATGCAGTAACAGACATGTAATAATAATTAGCCAGGGGGGCAGCTAGGTGGTGCAGAGGACAAAAGCACTGGCCCTGGATTCAGGAGGACCTGAGTTCAAATATGACCTCAGACACTTGACACTTATGTGGGACTCTGGGCAAGTCACTTAACCCCAACTGCCTTGCCAAAAAGAAAAAGAAAAAAAAAAGAAGTATGCTGGCCATTATGGAGAGGAGGATGGTACAAAGAATAAGAAGACATAATACCTTCTCTCAGCCACCTCACAGTTCTGTTAGGAGTTTCAAAGAAAAGCATCTTGTCTCACTATCTCCTACGTCCAACCCAAAGTGGGGAAGGTTGGTTTGCAGGTGGGGAAGAGAAAGAAGAGGAGAAGGAAGAAAAGTGAGTGAAGAGAGGAGGAGGAGGAGAAGGAGGAAGGGAAGGGAAAGAGGAGAAGAGGAAAGGAAAACCAAATCCTGCATCCCTCGAGAAGCCACATGCAAGAGCTAGTTTCCCTTTTGACTACACAACTGGTGGTTCTCCATGCCCCTAATGAGCTTACAGCTGATTGTGATAGATGAAGTAGCCATTCATGATGAACAAAAGTCTTCAAATAGAATGGAAGGAAATGAAAGGGGAAAAGGCTCAGCAGAGCCTGTCGTTGTGCCCTAATCCTTGTCCCCTTGGTCATCATCCTTTTGTCGTTGACTTGGCAATTATATGGGGAGCTTTCATCTCTGATTTTATTCAGTTACATATGATTAAAGGCTTTTAGAAAAGCTAATTTGAAAGCTAATTTTCCAGACTGCCAGAGAGCTTTTTCAGTTTCAAAGAAGCAAAGCTGATCGGCTTTCTTGGCAGATAGGGTAACTCTCCCTCCTCCTCACACATTTCATAGCCTGAGACTTCATTGTGCTGACAGACGCCGACAGGGCAAAGATGTGAAAGCCTAGGTGAACAGCATGACTGAGATAATTTGCCATTTGGTGCAGAAAATGGTATCCAAGCTCCTTAGAACAGAAGTGAGAAATAATAACAATGTTCTTAATGATGAAGAGGGGGAGGATGGTGATGGCTATTACTGATTTATATACTCAAAACATGATTTCATAAGCATGGGAACCTCCCAGTGTGGGAACTCTCTATATCAAGGCAGATAGCAGCCCACCCACGACTTAGTAGATAATATCTTCATAGTTATATGGTGCATTAGGGTTTGCAAAGTACTTTACATGAATCATCTCACTTGATTTGATTCTCATAACAACTCTGTGAGGTTGGTCCTATTATTATCATCCCCACTCTACAGATGCTGAAATTGAGGCTGATAGAAGTTGAGGGACTCCAGCCCACCCCTTCCTGACCTTCCTGCCAAGTTTCCTCTCAAGTCTTTGGGAGCTGCTTGAGAGATTAAATGACTTGCCAGGTCCCACATGGTTAATGTAAGAAAAGGGATTTAAGCCTCTGTCTTTGTGGATCACGCCCAGTACCCTGTCCATTCTGAATGCTCCATCCTCTCCCTATTACCTTATTCACTGTTCAATGGTGGCATACTAGTCACCACATTTGCCAGCTGCAGTAACAGACATATAATAATAAGTAGCCAGATGTCAGAGGGGTTAAGTAACCAGAAGGAAGTTGTTCCTACTTTTTTACCCTATTCATTGTTGTAGATGGATTTTTGGTTTTGATTTCAAAGGAAAACCAGATAATTCTTCCTAAGTGAGGTTTGAGGAGGGGCTAAATGACCTATCAACATGGGGCAATGCTGGCAGTGAAGCCAATAAGCATTTATTAAGTGCCTACTGTGTGCCAGATACTGGAGATGGAGATAGGAAAAAAAAGATAAAAGCAGTCCCTGGCCTCAAGGAGTTCATACTCTAATAAGGGGGAAAACACGAGGACAACTACATACAAACAAGACGTGTACAAGATAAATCAGAGACTATCGACAGAGGGATGGCACTAGGCTTTTGTGGAGGGCTTTGTACTTGAGACTTTGAAGGAAGCCAGGGAAGCCATGAGGTGGACAGGTGAGGAAGGAGCGGATTCCAGGCATAGGGGAAGGGGCAGACAGTGGAAATGCAGGGAGTTGGGAGGTGGAGTGTTTTGTGCAAGAAACCGTCAGGAGGCCAGTGTCACCTGATTGTACAAATCTAGTAGACGTTTAATAATTGATTGGAAATACCTAGTGAACAAGGACAGCATCCACAGAGGAAGCAAGGTATTTCTGGGGGACAGCGCAAGGAACTGAGTGCAAAGTGGGAAGAGAAGAGAGAAGGGAGATCTTTCTCATGCCTGTTACTGACCCCATTTAGGAGCAGAGCAGGGGAGGGGGAGGCACGACTCTCATGGAAGTGATTCATTGGAATGGAAAACAAGGCAGTAATTATACAGTGTTTGGAAAACAATTGGAAGGTGCTGATTAAGAATGTCCAATCCCCCTTGGGATGAATTTAGAGGAAGATGTACTAGCATCCCTTTGCACAGGCAGATTTCTTAGCCTAGATTGTGGCCTCTCTCTCTGTCTCTCTCCTCCATTTCCCCTCTCTTTATTTTCTCTACATTTATTTTTTCAATCTTATTCCAGTTATATGTAAAAATAGTCTTCAACATTTGTTTTTATAAGATTTTGAGTTCCAAATTTTTCTCCCTCCCTCTCTTCTCTCCCCCCTCCCCAAAACAGAAAGCAATCTGATATAGGTTATATATGTACAATCACATTAAACATAGTTCCACATTAGTCATGTTATGAACAAAAGAGAAAACCCTCAAAAAAGAAAAAAAGAACAAAAACGTAGAAATAGTATGGTTCAAGCTGCATTCAGACCCCACAGTTTGTTTTTTTTCTGGATATGGAGAGCATTTTCCATCATAAGTCCTTTAGAATTATCTTGGATCATTGTATTGCTGAGGAGAGCTAAGTCTATCACAGTTGATCATCACACAATGTTGTTGTTACTGTGTACGATGTTCTGGTTCTGCTTACTTCACTCAGCATCAGTCCAACTAAGTCTTTCTAGACTTTTCTGAAATCTGCTTGCTCATCATTTCTTATAGCACAATAGTATTCCATTACAATCACATACCACGACTTGTTCTGCCATTCCCCAATTGATGAGCATCCCCTCGATTTCTAATTCTTTGCCACTACAAAGAGAGCTGCTAGAAATATTTTGGTACTTGTGGGTCTTTTCCCCTTTTTATGATCGCTTTGGGATACAGACCTAGTAGTGGTATTACTGGGTCAAAGGGTATCTGCATTCATTTTTTAATTAACAAGCCACTTTTTTCTCTGCCATCCACCCACCAACCCATCCCCAAATTTCAAAGGAAAAAAAATGCTTGTAACAAAAATACATAGTCAAACAAAATAAATTCCTACACTGGCTGTGTAAAAAAAATACTTTGCATCTTGAATTCATCTCTGCTCTTTCAGAAGGTAGGGAGCTCTCTTCATCAATCCTTTGGAATAATGGTTGATCAGCATCTATCAGTGCTCTAAAATCCTTTAAAGATGTTTTTCTTTAAGACGTTAATAATGTATAAATGAAAATGTATAAATTGTTCTCCTGGTTCAACTCACTTCACTCTGCATTAATTAATACCAATCTTCCCAGTTTTCTTTTAATCCCTCTCTTTCATCGTTTCTTTTGGCATGGTAGGATTCTATTGCCTTTGTATACCATAATTTGTCAGCCAATCTCTGATTTATAGACACCGCCTTAGTCCCTGGTTCTATCCCATTACAAAAAGGCTGCTATTAAAAAAAAATTGTACCTATGGGACCTTTTTCTCCTTCTTTCCTCTTTTTGGGGGTGTCAGAAGATAGCTGTCCCCCACAAAAATAGAAAACAGAGTGAAGCACAGTTATAAAGACAAGCACTCATGTATTCTCAGCATGGAAACCTCTCAAAAGCAGGGTTCCACCCAGACTTGGGGAAGGAGAATATTTAAGCAGTTGAGTCAAGTGATTGTCAGGGGGATTCTGCAGTCTCTGGGCAGTTAATGATTTATTGATATGTCACTTAGGTCTGGGCTGATGAACTCCCTGCTTCTTGGTTTGCAACAGGATGCCCTTAATTCCATCTGCACAATGCAAATCAGCCTTATAGCTTCCCTCCTTGAGCCTAAGCAATGAGACAGAGGATGTAAAGCAGGAAGTGTCTGGGCATCTGCAGGTAATGATGTCTCTGTAGACAAGCTGATATGAGTTCCAAAGGCTTCAGTGGGTCTGCTCTTGTTGGCATGTCAGCCAAGTCCTCCTACAGTCCTCTGCTTACCTGGATAAGTGGGGGCTGGAGCAATTTAAGGCATGCTTATTTTTTCTACAGGGACATGAGCCTTGTAGAGCTATTCTTGCTAGGTCATAGTTTAGGGATGTTTTAGGCAGAGTTCCATATTGCTTTCCAAAATGGTTGCAAGAATTCTCAGCTCCAGCAACTGTATCAATGTGTCTGCTTTCCCACAGCCCCTCTGGCAGTGGTCATTTTCCATTTTTATCATCCATGTCAATGTGATGGGTCTAAGAAGAAATCCCCTTCTCTCAGAACTCTGACTGAACTTCGTTCACAGGAGAACAAGTTTTGCTTTGTTTTCCTGAGTGCCCCCCACCCAGTTACTAATACCCTCCTGCTTTCCCCAAGTTCCTTTGTGTCTATTTTGCTTAAATTTCATACTTGAGAAGTAGCATGGGCCAGTGGGTAGAGAGCTGACCATCAAGTCAGGAAGACCTGAGTTCGAGTCTTACCTCAGTTACCTACTGACTGTGTTATCTTGGCCAAGTCATTTAACCTCTTGGTGCCCTAGGGATTTCTCTAAGGCAATAAGCTGCAGCACAGTTGGCAATCGGCTTTGGTGGAGGAGGTTTTCCTCCCCGGGAGTTCCCTACTAGATGAACTTATAGGTTTATGTCCCACAAACGGGATATTTCATTCCCTCTGAAGATCCATCTCACCCAGTTAATCAGTCAACAAACATTTATCATGCATTTACAGTAAAGAGGAAAGAGACAGAAACCCTGTTTAGGCTGGAGTCCGTTCCCCCTCCTTAGTCTAGTAGCCACAGCGTAGGAGTGGGAAAGAAAGCTAACTGGAAGCTCAGGATCTGAACAAACCAGTGGTTTGGAAGGCAGTGTAGACACGGCAGTAGTTCTCAAGGTCACAGGTGCCCAGGTAAACAGGAGCACACAATTCCTGGTCCAGAGCCCCCGGAAATCGACCCTGCTGGGCACAGGGACTCAGCTCCGGGCCCCGTTCAGGCCCTTCTAACCCCTCCGATACCAAGGCTGAAATCCGGCAGTGCTCAGAGCCCCCCAGCGCTAACACCCCTGGGGGTACATACACCAGCAACATCGACAGCGTCGGCAGCGTGGGGAAAGGCGCTCCAGTACATCTGCCTGAGGCGTTTCTTCGTCTTGTTCGCCGCTCTCTTCGCCTCCTCGCTCCGTCGGGGAAGATGGGCACCCTCCATCACAATCACCCCACGGCCCTACAACCCAAATCCAGCATCCTTCCTCGCGGCCTGGAGCCGGAGCCCGTGTTTCTTCCCTGAGAGGCAGGGAGGCACACCAAGGCCTGGAGCCAGAGTCAGGAAGAGCCGGGTTCTAATCCCGCTTTCCACTCCTCCTGAGTCTATGGGACTCCGTCTCTCTCCTTCTAAAATGGAGACAATGGTGCTGCGGGCGCTGTAACCCAGGAAGCGCTTGTAAATTGGGGAGTGGTCATGGAGCTGGGAACCATTCTTCCTATTTCTCCATTATCACAGACGATTTCTTCTCTGATGGTTCCCGAAGATTTTCCCAAGCAGCTGATGACACATGGGCCCTCCCTGATTCATACAAACCAGGAATACAGCTGGGGAAGGGTGACAATTCCGAGTTAGCGGGTAGCTCTCCCTGCTTCCCTCCCCCCAGTCCGTACCATTTCCTCTCTAAGGACCTTTAAAGAGATAGGTGCTACCCCAGTTTCCATTAGATTACAGGTGCCTGAAACAATTAGTCTGCCATAACGCCATTTGGCAACTCTTGCTTGAGCTCATGCAATGCAGGATTGTATTCTCAGAGAGAGGCAAGCACTATTTTCATTCCTTAATGTCTCCACGATTTCTTCTGAGACTCTTCGGGCTAATAGTCCCCTTACTGTTAGGCAGAACCCTTTTCGTTGGGGGCCTGCTGCCCCACTTACCTTTAGCGGATAAGTTCCATGGGAAGCTGACAATTTCACGTCCCTTTTTTTTGTTGGTGATTTTGCTCTGGTCTGCTCCCCAAAGGTTTTGCCTCGAATGAACCCCGGGCCAAGTCGAGGGCCCCCAAAGCCACTGTGTTCTGAATTGTTTGAACCGGTGTCCGGGACTGACTCCAGAGATCAGACAAAGTTAGCAGCAACAATGACAATACTGATAATGAGAATGACTAGCATTTATATCATACTTTATGGTTACAAAACGTATTATGTCATACAGAGAACTAATAATAATAATAAATACAAATATATTGGGCTTTGAGGTTTACAAAGTGCATATACACATACATATATTGATTTGATCCTCAGAACAACTCTATGAAATAGGAGCTATTATTATTTCTGTTTTACGTAAGGGGAAACTGAGGTACAGAGAAGATAAGTGATTTGCCCAGGGTCACATAGTGTCTGAGGCCAGATTTGAACTCAGGTCCTACTGAATCCAAACCCTGACTCCAGGATTATCCTGGATACCACCCTTGAGTAAAATACAACAGTTAGAATAATCAGCTAAGTGGCCTAGTGGGTAGAGTCCTAGCCTTGCAGTCACAAGAATACACCTTTATGGGGAAGTGAGCAGACAGCAGCATCAGAGGCAGAGGAGGGTTCTAGAAGGAATATGAACTTAGGAGTGTGAGCAACCCCAGCTACATGTATCCTCTAACCCAAGCCAAACTCAAATAGAAATGGGGTCCCCTAATCCATACATATTGAGCCCAATGGGCTGTATATTGCCTTAATTGTAAAATGGAATGTTATCTCTGCTTTATTGAATTTTTATTTATTTTGTTAAACATTTTCCGATTACATTTTCTTCAACATCCTTTTTTTTTTTTTGAGGGGCAAATGAGGGTTAAGTGACTTGCCCAAGGTCACACAGCTAGTAAGTGTCAAGTGTCTGAGGCTGGATTTGAACTCAGGTCTTCCTGAATCCAGGGCTGGTGTTTTATCCACTGCGCCACCTAGCTTCCCCTTCCCGATTACATTTTTTTTAAGCATTTCTTTTTTTTTTTTGGTGAGGCAATTGGGGTTAAGTGACTTGCCCAGGGTCACACAGCTAGTAAGTGTCAAGTGTCTGAGGCCAGATTTGAACTTAGGTCCTCCTGACTCCAGGGCCGGTACTCTATCCACTTCACCACCTAGCTGCCCCTCCCAATTACATTTTGATCTGATTGGGACTACATTGGAGAGTGTGGTGGGACTTGTGCAGTCAGTGGGTCGATACATACTTAATATCTCTGCTCTAAAGGTATATCCCCTCATCTACATTCACCAGCCACACCGATGGTGTGGTAAACTGAGTGTTTCCTCATAGTTTGGGGGAGGAAGGCAGTCCTCCTTATCACTTATCTTGCTATGCTTCTTAATTAGTTATATTTTGCTTTGAACCACATACCCTCCGGTTGGGTTGGCTTACAAAAGAGACACCTAGTGGGAGCTCATAGACTTTACTGGGGCAGCTGCAGGGCACTCGTTTGAGGGGCATCATAGCTACTGGAGAACACTGGCTTGGGAGTTAACTACTGAATATATATCTCTTCAGGCCCCGATGCTTATGCAGATTTAATTCCAATCGGGCTGTACTTCCCTAACACTGATTTCTGCAGAAAAAGCTTCAAGGAATTGTTTTCCTTTGGGCTGTTTGGATCAAAGGATGAACAGCAGGAGGCCCGGTGGAGAGGGGTGAAGAGGCAGAAGATTTATTAAAGTTAAAACTCCTGTAGTGAGTGGGTAAAGACTCTCTGTTCCCTCGTAGGTAATTTGTGGAGGGAGAAGTTGAGAAAGGACCCCTGTATCAGCACTCTGTACCACCTGATCACTGGCCTGGAATGCATCTGGGATGATCACTGTGGCTCCTGATGCACCCTAGGTTACACTCACTGTACCCCAAACCCAACCCTTGGCCCACTCTCCATCAATAGCAATAACAGCAGAGCAGCTGAGAACAAAGGCATTTGCACTGCACGTGACGGGGACAAGATGCAGGGCAGCCTCCTACAGGTTTATAATGAGGTTTTAAGCAATCTCTCTTGTCTAAGCAATGGCCTGTGTATAAATCCTGGGTCCCTTGGGAAGTGGAGAGGTTCTCATGAGGCGCTGGCCTCCCAAGCTCGAGTATCTTGTGCCAGGATAATCACTGGACCAATAATCAAGGGACCTGGGCTCCTCTCCTGCCTCTTCAGCCTTGACCAAGTCTCCCACCTCTCTGGGCCTCGGTTTCCCTATTTGTAAAATGAAGGGATAGGACTCAACATGTAAGGTGCCTTTGAGTTCTAAATCTACTGTGCCAAGGTACAGGGTCAGGGGAGGGGTGTTAACTTGTTTCTCTTCCTGGGGGTTTAAGGGCTTGTTTTGTTGTTGTTGGGGTTCCTTTTTATTGTTTTCTTAAATGAAGATGACTCCTGTTCCCTCCTCTGAAAAGCTCAATATCTCTCCAACAACTTTTGGTCTCAGAAAATGGCCCGAGACCAAGAAGTGACATGGGCCAGGGTCACACAGCCCACTGTCCACTCCGGGCCTGCGTCTCTAGGGCATCAGTGATCCACCCTCACCTTCTCCTAGACTTGAGGAAGATACAACCATACACAGAGGAGTGAATGTGAGGTCATCAGGAAGGAAGGCACTAATAATGGGGGGGGGGACAGGAGGGGAATTGGGGGAAGCTTGGCAAAGCAGGTGACCCTGAGTGGAGAAAGGAAGTGAAGGAGGTGCCTTCTGAGGGTGGGAGATGAGCTTGGGACTTTGGTGGTGAGGAGGAGTAAATGGGCCACGGAGGCAGGAGCATAGGCTGGCCTTCCAGGCTGTGTCTTGGGCTTTTGTTGTTTTTATTCACAGGACCCTCACTGACAAAAATACTCCACCACCACCCCCGCCCCCACCCTGCATTTTGGGTGTTCTCCCAGACTCTGCTCTCCCTCCATGCTCTGGATCTCAATGAGCTCATCAGCTCCCGTGATTTAATGATCATCTCTTGCAGACAATGCCCAGATCTCTATGTCCAGCCCCAGTCTTTCCCCAGGATTTAATCCCATATCACCAATTATTTACTGACCCTTTCAAACTGGATGTTCCATAGATGTAGATGTCTCAAACTCGGAACTCCCGAAGCAAGACTTGTTATCTTTCCCCGCAAAGCCGCCCCTCTCCCAAATGTCCCTCTTCCTCCCCAAGGCACCACAACTCTTCCCCTCCCCCATTTGTATCTTCATCCTCACCTCCTCTTTCCTGCTCACCCCACATCTCCGTTCAATTGCGGTTTCCAGGGTCTCCCTCAGCTGGGGCCCTCTCGCCTGGACTTCTAGCTAAAATCCCACCTTTTCTGCAAGCAGTGCCCCTTCATGCTTCACTTTCCCTCCGGGGTCATCTCCACCAGCTCTTCCCGGCGTCTTTTCTTCCTTGGCATCTTCTCTCCCCAGGCTTGCTCTTCATCCTCAAAGGCCCAGGCTCTTTCCACCCCAGGCCTGCCTATGAGGAAGGCACCAGGTGAACACATAAAATTGTAGCGTTATTGATGGAGGGCTAGAAGAGGTCTTAGAAGTCAACCCATCCTAGCCCCTCGTTTGTTTAATGAAGAACTTGAGGCCCAGAGGACGCCACTGCTGCTTTAAGTAGGATTTCAACCTGAGCCTTCTTGGTTCACAGTCCAGCACGTGCTAACTTAGCAGGCCACCTCTTTCCCTGGACAGTGCCAGGGTCTCGCCATCCCAAATTCCCCACAATCTCCTCTATTTTTTGATGCTCCAAATTGCCAACCCTTTCCATTGGGACGACGTGAATGTCTGCATCTAAAGGTATCCGAAATCTTCAGGTAGAGTCCCTGGGAAGTGCCAAGCTCGCCCGGGGCAGCTAGGTGGTGCAGTGGATAGAGGCCCAGTCTCTGACCCTACCTGCTCCTGACTCCAGATTCAGCACCATGAAACACTGTCTTCTCTGCCTTATGCACCACACTTTGTGAATGCCTGTGGATTGAAATATAAGGACATGTACCTCAACTTCTAAAGTTATGAAACCCCCAAAGTTTTCTTTTCTTTTTTTTCAATCTCAAAATTCTTTTATTTTTCCAGTCACATGTAAAGACGGTTTTCAACATTTCTTTTAAAAGATTTCTAGTTTCAAATTCCCCACCCCTCTTCTCTCCCCCTCCCCAAGACAGAAAGTAGTCTGATATAGGTTCTATATGTACAATCACATTAAACATATTTCTGTATTAGTCATATTGTGAAAGAAGAATCAGAACAAAAGGGAAAAACCTCAAAAGAGAAAAAAAGGAGAAACAGAACGGTTCATCTGCATCCTGACTCCACAGTTCTTTTTTGGAGATCTGGAGGGCATTTTTCATCATGAGTCCTTATCCCAAGGGTTTTCTAGTAAAGGAATGGACATCTAACTTGAGGGATTTCACAGATAACAGACAAGCCCCTGCCTTAACGCAGCTCTAGGTAATGCAGAGGACAGTGGGGCTGGGTCAGAGAAGAGGTAGGTCCCTTCTTCTCTGTTTCTTTGATTAAAGGACCCCATCCATGCAGGAGAAGGGCTCTTGCTATTTGACCTAGCTCTAGTTCAGCATTTCCCAGCCTTAGCTTGTGCGTGCACTCTTTGGCGGGTATGTTTATTTTCCTTGGGGGCCCCAGGGAGTTGGAATCCCAGGGAAATGAGGTGACGTCAAGGGGCAATGACAGGCTACGGTGCCTTGCCTATTTTTACTTCATGTTATCTGCAGGACCCAAGAGCACAGCTTTGTTTGATGACCCCTCAGAATCAGACCATATTTAGATACAAGAGGGACCAAAGGCAAATTTTCTCACATGCCTTTGCTTTAACCAAGAAACCTTCTCCCTCATGGCTGTATTAGGGGTTTCAGAATCTTTTTTTTTCCTGTTTCAAGACCAAGTTTGCTTTTTTTTGCAAAAGACTAGCTTCCCTGCAGTTCTTTGCACACAATGTTCCATCTCTCACCTCCGGGACTTTGTACAGACTGTTTAGCATGCCTGCCATGCACTCCTTTTTCATCTCTGCCTCTTAGAATCTCCCTCCCTCCCCCTAGGATCACTTCAAGTGACACCTACAGACCCACCCCCAACAAATTATGTTGTATATGCCAATGTGTGTATATCCATCTCCTAATGGAATTTAAGCTCCTTGAGGAAAGGACTTGCTGCATTTTTGTCTTCTTATCACCAGCACCTACTACAGTGCTGGGCACAAAATAAGCCCTTATTGGGGCAGTTAGGGAGCACCATAATGCACAGAGTGCCAGGCCTGAAGTAAAGACGGCTCAGCTTCCTGAATTCAAATCCAGCCTCAAACACTTCCTAGCTGTGCCACCCTGGCCGAGTCACTTCACCCTATTTGCCACAGTTTCTTCATAGGTAAAATTAGCTGGAGAAGGACATAGCAAATCAGTCCAGTATTTTTTGCCAAGGAAACTCCAAATTGGGTCACAAAGAGACAGACATGGCTAAAAAGGCTGAACAACAACATTGGCCTTCCTGAGCTTAGCTTTAAGAAAGCCACAAACAGAAGACAATGCCCTCATTAGTTTAGCCTTATTTGATTGTGATGCCTAGTTGATTCATTTACACCATAATGCATCCTTAGGCCTGTGGGTACAGCTCCTCATTTGGGCAGATCCAGCACGAGAACTGAAATGTTATTACTGGAAAATGTTTCAGGGCTCCCAGTCAGGTACTAGCTACCCTTGGAAAATCAATTATGCTCCCTTCAGGCTATCAGGAAACAGTATTAGAGAAAATGCTGCCCATTCAGGGCTCTGAGACACACATTGAGGAGGTCAGAAGACTACTGAAAACTCATCCTTCCATTTAAATGAATAGATGGATGGATGGATGGATGGATGGATGGATGGATGGATGGATGGATGGATGGATGGATGGATGGATGGATGGATGGACAGGTGGATAAATGGTTGTACAGATGGATGGATGGATGGATGGATGGATGGATGGATGGACAGATGGACAGATGGATAGATGGGGTGGGGAGGGCTGTATTTTTTACAGTTGAAATCATCCTACCCTGAAAGTCTTACTCTCTATTCAAGAGTCCTTTTGCCTGCAATCTCCTTTCTCCAACTAATAGAATTTTAATGAACCCAATTCTACTTTAGTGGTTAAAAAAAAAAGAAAAGAAGAAGAAGCCATGCAATCCACCAGGGCCAAGCCCTGTGTTTTACCATGTACTGGTTCTCATGACTGTGAGTTCAAAGTGCGCGTCCTAGAGGCAGGTAGGTGGGGCTATGGAGAACCTGCTATACTTGAGGTTGGGAAGACCTGAATTCAAATCCAGCCTGAGACACCGACGTAGCTGAGTGACCCTAGGCGTGTCACTTAAACTTCACCCATTTCAGTTTCCTCAGCTGTAAAATGGAGATGACAATAGGCCAGATGAGATAAGTCAAGTTCTCTGCAAGCCTCCAGGTGCCATAGAGATGTTGGCTGATGTGATGATCTTTGGAGGGGCTATCTTTCTATCACATGACATACCGTGGAACTGTTCCAGCTACGTGTCTTCTTCCCCATTAGTTCTCAGCAAAGGACTAGATGTCAATATGTCCTGTCAAACAATGACTTTGCCTGGATCTGATCACAAAACTCTAATGCGTCTGACCAGAGAATAGGAGAATCTGTCCCTTATCTTGAATAACATGACTCTGTAGCATTTCCTGTCTCAAGGCTCTTCCCCCTCCAATCCATGAACCCAACAGATTTCGTTTGGTCTTTTTCAGTCATTCCAACTCTCTGTGACCCCATCTGGGGTTTTCTTGGCAAAGATGCTAGAGTGGTTTGCCATTTCCTTCTCCAGCTCTTTTTATAGAGGAGGAAACTGAGGCAAAAAGGGCTAAGTGACTTGTCCAGGGTCACACAGCTAGTCAGCATCTGAGGTCAAATTTGAACTCATGTCCTCCTGACTCCAGGCTCATAGCTCTATCTATCTACTGCCCTACCACACAGATCTAAAAGGGCCGGACCATATGCCTCCTCCACTCAGGATGCTCCAGTGGCTTTCTATTATCTCTAGAATAAAATGCCAACTCCTCCATTTGACATTTAAACCCCTTCACAGTCTGGCTCCAGCCCACTTTTCCAAACAATGACCTTCTTCCATATACTCTGCTGTTGCAGCCAGAATGACCCCCTTGTTATTCCTCACACATCACACCTACCACCTCTGTGCTTTTGCAAATTCCCACAATGCACTTCCTCCTCACCTTCATTTCTATCTAGTTTTCTGCAAAGCTTAGCTCAAATGCCGTCCACACTACATGAGGTCTTCCTGTTTCCTACACTCCCTGAAGAATCATCATTACCACTGAAGCAACAGAGAGACATCAGGCTGGGTTAAGTGTACCATATTACCACTGATGATCTGTGCCTATGAAGTGTGTAAGCAATCTCATCCGATAAATAAATGGGAGGAAAAAGAGGTGGACCACTCGCATAGGAAAAGAGATGAAAAACAGATGGACTATAGAAGCTAGAGGATCCAAAGGGAGGCCCTCAGAAAGTAGAAGGAATCATCCATTGAGGATTTGTGGGGCACCCATGAAGAGAATGAAAGTTGTGGATAAATGGTGATCTGTCCTTCCCACACTCTTTGGTCCAGCCAAATGGGCCATTTGACTTCTCACACATGACTCTCCATCCCCATCCCCATCCCCATCTCCATCTCCAACCTCATCTCCCTCCCTATCGCCATGCTTTGCACCATGCGTGGAATACACCCCTTTCTGCTTCTTAGAATCCAGAATTTCCTCCAAGACTCAGCTCAATTGCTTGATTCTAAAAGAAGCCTTTCCTGATCTTTCCAGATGCCACTGCCTCCCTTCTCCACCATAATTAGCTAGTGTAAGGGGCAGGGAGAGATTCGGCTCTCCTACACACCTGTTTGAGGATGAAATTATAAGATGATGTAAAGGTCAAACTCAGAATTGTCCAGTTGTTCAGTTGTATCTGACTCTTTGTCACCCCATGAACCACTGATGTCCTTGGGGTTTTCTTAGCAAACCCCAGGATTACAGCCCGGAATAAAATCCCAAGATAATAAGGCATTGGTGAGTGAACAGGCTGTGAAGACTTTAGGCCTCTGAAAGCCTTGGCAAAGTTAGAAGGGTTAGCTCTCCATTCACTGACTAAACACAGGCATGCATTTAAAAGATAGTCCATTTAGGGTTTTTTGTTTGTTTTTGTTTTTAGTCCATTTAGGGTTTTTTGTTTGTTTTTGTTTTTAGTCCATTTAGGGTTTTTTGTTTGTTTTATTTTTGTTTTTAGTCCATTTAGTGGGTTTTTAAAAAAATTCAGCAGCTAAAGGGACTCAAGGATGGGAACCGGCAGCAGAGGAAAAGTCTGGGCCCTGTGAGGGAACCACCCTGAGGATAAGGAAGGGTATTTCTCTTTCCCTCCTCCACCCTCTGCCATTGACCATGGCACAGAGGGAGACACCTCATCCAGCAGCTGGAAAGTCAGTTCAAGAAAGTTCATGGTAGGGCAGCTAGGTAGCGCAGTGGATAAAGCACTGGCCCTGGATTCAGGAGGACCTGAGTTCAAAGCCGGCCTCAGACACTTGACACTTACTAGCTGTGTGACCCTGGGCAAGTCACTTAACCCTCATTGCCCCTCAAAAAACAAAAACGAAAAAACAACAACAACAAAAAGAAAGTTCAAGGCACAATTGAGAGAGCAGAGACACAAACCATAGATAGCCAAGGATGCGGGCACTCAATCACTACAGGCTAGAAGCAGCTTCTAAGCATCCAGGACATTAGAATTGAAGAAGAGAGCTAACTGCCTGTGGGTTAGAGCTGGAAAACAAGATCTGAGCCTCTCAAGGACTCCAGAATTATGGCAGCTCAAAAGAAACATGAGATGCGTAAATCGAGCCATCTCCACTCCAGGTGTTCACATGCACTATTTGTACCCCACCGGTGGTAAAACCTTCCCACTCCTACTGGTCTGCTCAGCCATAGCTAGACACACGGCACCTTGACCCCAACATAGTGATGCCACTCTGCTCCTCTTTGAGCACCAAAAACAACAACCAACCGCAGGTTTGGGTGGCTATGATCAAAACTTGGCTCCCCATAACACAGCCGAGGGCTTTCGTCTTCCCTCCTCTGTCCTCTCCTTTCTTATCCTCATCCTTTCTGTCCTGGAAAACCAGTAGTTCAATAATCACTTTGGCTTCACCCTTCTCCTTGGCTCAGGCAACTGGAGGCTGCTGGAAATAGCCCTTGGGATGTCTCAGTGACTCAGAAACCCGAGCAACAAACGGTGAGTCGTCCAAAACGAACTGGACAGAGTTGGTCATGAGGAAAGTGATCCCAAAGGGCTTTCTAGTTAAGCCAGTTTAATGTTTTGTTTTTTACCAATGGTAGAAGGAAAGAAATATAAACAGACCGTGCGCCGCGACTCTGCCAACTTCTGTCAGCATCTATTTAGATTTGGGCAGCTCTCACATAGAAGCAGCAGTGCACCGCTTCCTGTGACTACGCCCCTCACTTCTCTTCTCTTTTCTCATTCAGCTGAGATTCTTTCTCCTCCTGGAAGCCTACTGCAAACCTCTTTCCTTCCAAGACTGCCTTTTCCCTCCTCAAGTTACCTCTAAGTTCCTGATCTAAGGTACAAGCTGCAGTTGCTGCTGCTGCTGCTGCTGTTGCTCCCACTACCGTGTCTATTCCTTAAGAGTAGAAGCTGTCCCATTTTTGTCCATGTATCCCCAGGGCTTGGCACAGAATAAATTGATAATAATGATTGACAAGCACACCTGCCTACCTGGTCTTATTTTATTGTGTCACTATTTGTCAGAAAACCAGGAGAGCCTCAAATAAAGACAAAGAAACATACACCTCCCTCCTTCTGAAGAGAGGCGGGCGATTACTAGGGAAGAATGCCTTCTACACTGTCTGATGGATTGATTCACTGTTCAGTGGTTTTGCTTAATTGTTTTTCTCTGTTACAAGACAGGGCTCAGTCTGGAGGTTGGGAAGAGGAGGAAGGTTGTTTCCAGAAATGACTGAGATGCGAAAGCAAAACTCACCAATAAAACACTAAATGAGACCAATAAAACCGGCAGACCCGAATGAAACAAACCACCAAGGCTTCTTGTCACTGATCCCTGAGAATGAGAATCAATCACCCTCATTTTCAGCCTTTCTATTGATTTCCATTTTAAAACTAGAAAGTGTGTGTGTGTGTGTGTGCGCGCGCGCACGCGCGCGCACGCGCGCACCTTCCTCCAATATTCAGTCATTTAAAAAAACTCTCGTCACTTAACCCTCATTGCCCTGCCAAAAAACCCACAAAAACCCTCTGCTATAGCCTAGTTACTCTCCCAGTGCTTTGGGAGATGCAGAGAAGACAAAACCACAGTCCCTGCCCTTAGGGATTGTTCCTTTATCACCCCAGGATCCAATCTGAATGGTCCTATCCCAGCCATCTTCATTTCCATTCAGTCACCAATACCAATTCAATTCTATGCCTAAGAGAGAGAGAGATCTTAACACCAGGCTCAACTCATCTAGGCCTGATAGAATTTGGGGGGGGGGGCAATGAGGGTTAAGTGACTTGTCCAGGGTCACACAGCTAGTAAGTGTCAAATGTCTGAGGTCGGATTTGAACTCAGGGTCTCCTAAATCCAGGGCTGGTGCTCTATCCACTGCGCCACCTAGCTGCCCCACCTGATAGAATTTTTATCTTTTTTAAGCAGCTGGTGCTCTTCTTATTTGGAATGAGTTCTCTGGAGCTCAGGGGATCTCATCTAGAAGAGGATAAAGAGACCAGGATGAAACAAGATTCAGAGAGCTCTTGAAAGAGAAACCAACAAGAGGAAAGGGCTTGAAAACGTGCCCCACGTGGAGGTTAATGGAAGGAAATGGAAGCTCTTAATTCACTTAGCCTGGGGTGCCCTGTGTAGAAATGGAGCCTAGAGCTAGAACTAGAACTGACCTCTGAGGGGTCAGGAAAGGGAGTAAGTGCTACTTGATCTTCACAACAACACTGGGAAGTGAGTGCTATTACGATCCCCATTCTACAGTTGAGGAGATTGAGGTTAAATGGCTCGCCCAAAGTCACACAGCTAGGAAGGGTCCGAGGCTGGATTTGAACTCAGGTCATCCTGACCCCAGGTCCAGCATTCTAGCTATCTGTGCCATGGATTTGCTTCCAGAAACCATCTAGTCCAACCTCTCTAATTTTGCAGAGGAGGGCACTGAGACACGGAGGTCAGTGACGCATCCAAGGTCACAGGAGCAAGTCTAAGGTGGGTCCACCAGAAACCATGCTCTCTCCACAGTACCATGTCACTTGCCAAGTTCTGAGCCCTAAGGCAATCCTCTAGACCATCCGAGCAAAATTAGATTCTCTGGACGGCAAAGAACTGACCCAAAGTGGTTAACAGAGAGTTCAAACGCAGGACACCGAGGAGACAACCAGGCAGCCTCTAGCTGTCTGTAGGGAGTTCAAGGCACCAAGCTTGGATGCACCACCCCCAAGGGGACTGAAAAATGTGGATGTCATCGCTGGGCGGCTGTCATCAAACTCTGTAAAAACGATGCAGCGTGGGAGACGCTCTCCAGAACCGAAGACGGGCAAAGCTTGTCCACGTTCTCAAAAGTGGGGAAGAGGGGAGTGTCTGCCAACCATGTGCCAGGCAGCTTGTCCATAAGTCCTGGGGAAACTCTAGGATTTATGAGTATGTGAATGTTTTGGGAAAATGCAGAAGGGGAAGCCGTTATCACCAGGAGCTTCATCCAGAGCGGGCTGTGCCAGACTAAACTTGTTCTATTTTGTCAGCGTCACTGGAGCAAGAAACTGTGATATGTAACAGATATGCGGAGTGTAGCAAAGTTTGGACAAAGTTTCTCATATTAATCTTGGGAACAAGACAGAGAAATACAGGCTAAATGATCATCCAGATAGGTGGATTCCTAGGTGATGGAATGATCAGAGCCAAAGAGTAGCCCTTAATGAATTAGTGTCAGTCACAGGAGACCGCCAGGGGAGTGTCCCAGACGTCTGTACATGGCCCTTGGCTTGGCTTATCAAAGCCTGGAGGGGTGGACAGCTCATTGGATGGCTGAGGCTGGATCACTGTACACAGGCTAGAATGTCGACTGGAATCTTACAAGGTGGCAATTAAGTAGCAGTTGGTTTTCAGTTTAGAATTGCAAGTGTGAGTGTGAGTGTGCGTGTGTATGTGTGTTTGTGTGTGTGTTCAGAAATGTGTAAGTAACTTCCTTCATTTGCTGTGAACTTGGAATCAAGGAAACCTGAGCTTGAGTCCTGCCTCAGACACTTATTACCTGTGGTTCTGGGTAAACCACTTAGCCTTTCTCTGCCTCAGTTTCCTCATTTGTAAAATGGGGAGGGGGGAGCTAGGTGGCGCAATGGATAGAGCACCGGCCCTGGATTCAGGAGGACCTGAGTTCAAATCCGGCCTCAGACACTTGACACTTACTAGCTGTGTGACCTTGGGCAAGTCACTTAACCCCAATTGCCTCACCCAAAACAAAAACAAATAAAATAAAACAGGGAGCCTACCTCACAAGATTGTGAGAATCAAATGAGTTCATATTAGTAAAGTTCTTTACAAACCTTGAAGTGCTAAGTGTTAGATGTTATTATAATAAGATCATAAAATCATGGATTTAGAGCTGGGAAGGACTTTAGAGGTCATCCAATGATCTTCACCCTTAGGGATGAATATAAAGTCTTAGACCTGGGTTCAAAAAAATCAGCTGCCCAAGTCAGAAAGGGGGGGGGTGTGTCTAAATAGCAGCTCATATTTGAGATGTAGGGATAGTTAGTGATCCGCAAACCCTAACACAGTCCCTGCCTCCTTCGCACTAAGTGAGTGCATTTGTGTGTTTGGGGGGGTTGGAGTGGGGGGAGGTAAGGCACCAATGGCCGAGTATCACAGTCATGCTCCAGTGTCTGGAAAGAGACAACACCAAGATCTCCTCATAAAGGCCCTTGGTTCTCCATTCTTCCTTAAATCAACCTTTGTGAATCACCCACACCCTTGCTTAGCCCCATAGGAGGAGTATCTGACTTAGACCTAGATAGGGGAGAAAAGTGAGCCCCAGAAAGGAGAACCCGGGCCCAGGGGCTTGGCCTTCCAGTGTCAGCCACCCTCAGACAAGCGGGAGTGTTACATACCACTCCACATCTGGCGCCTGTTCCCCATGGCCTGGTACCTCTTCTTGCTCTTTGTCTGCTTGGCAGGTATAACTCGGTAGCTCGGGGCAGTTTGCATGTGCATTTTCTTATGGTTAGCAGCAAATAGCTTTTCCTTTGCAAACAAAACATGTGTAAAGAGAACAAGCATTTATATGGGCCTGACTATGTGCCAGGTACTGTGCTAAGCCCTGGGGAAATGAAGGCAGGTAAAAGAGTACTTTTGAGGAGCTTAAACCCTAATGAGCAGAGGGGGAAAGGGGCTTCCTCCTCCCCACAGCGACCACAGGCCCCCATGCCTGCCCAAGGACTTGGCCCGGCTTTTCTTGCCTCTGTTGGTGTTCAGTCCTGTCCTACTCTCCATGACCCCATTTGGGGTTTTCTTGGCAGAGACCCGGGAGGGCTTGGCCATTTCCTTCTCCAGCTCATTTTACAGGTGAGGAAACTGAGGCAAACAGGGTGAAGTGACTTGCCCAGGGTCACACAACTAGTAAGTGTCTGAGGTGTGTTTGAACTCAGAAAGATGTGTCTCCCTGCCTCCCGGTCTGGTGCTCATGCGCTGTGGCCCCACATAGCTGCCTCTATTAGACCATAACCTCCTTGGGAATAGGGATTGTAAAAGAATAGATGCTTGTTGACTCATTGGGGTGCAAGGTAGGGACTGTGGCCCTCTCCTGGGACAACGGCGCCAGCCTCCCTGCAGAGGACACCAGGCTGCCTCTGGAAACACTGGGTAGCTTGTTGAACACACCCAGACTGCCCGTGATTCCTCTGGGACAGCCAGGGCCCTGGGGAAGGCGCCGGCTGGGGCCACCCCTCCAGGATGACTAAAAATGAGAATTATCATCACCATTTCACAGGTCGAGGGCTGGGAGGGCTGAGGAGGCAGCCAGTCCGACTCCCTCATTTGACAAAGCGGGAAACTGAGGCCGGGGAAGTGACTGTGCCAGGGTCCCACAGCCCTTAGGATTCTCCCAGCTAGATGAGACGAGGCACTACGGGCGGGCGCCTCTTGTTCGCACTGAGCCTCCTCACAAAGGAAGAACCGCGCACCAGGTGCTAAGAGAAGCAGCTGGGGGTGAGGATTTCCCCAAACCCAACTTCTCCTTTGGGTTTAAAAAGAACATGCAGGACGAGCACTGACCACAGTGGAGTGAGGGCGCCCCCTGGTGGCCCAACGCTGCTCGTCAGGGTGATGACTCGCTGCTCCGGCCGGCGGCATCTCACCTCTGCATTGCAATGGGAGGCAACGGAGAGTGGGAGCGCGCTCCATGGCAACGCCTACTTGCAGTCAATCAAACCCGACACTCCATCTTCCCTCTTGGTGCATTAGCACTGGTTGTTCCCCGCTGTCTGGCATGCTCCCCCTCCTCACTCAGCCCAGGCACTCCCTTCTGCAGGAAGCCTTTCGGTCCCCCCCGCCTGGCCACGCCTCCCCCATCATCCCGGCGGGGGGCGGGGGGGGTGTGTGTGCTGGGCTTTTGCCTTTCTTTGTCTCGTCCTGTGCCGGGGCTTAATAAATCCTTCTCCAGGGGCAGCTAGGTGGCACAATGGATAGAGCACCGGCCCTGGAATCAGGAGTACCTGAGTTCAACTCCCGCCTCAGACACTTAACACTTACTAGCTGTGTGACCCTGGGCAAGTCACTTAACCCCAATTGCCTCACTAATTAAAAAAACCAAAAAACAATAAATGCTTCTCCACTGACAGAATGACAAGCGGGAAGGACAGGTGAATACCTGCGTGTTCCTGCCTCTGCTACCGGACACAGGTGCCCAGGTGTGTACAGCTTGAGTCAGGGGGATGCTGGAGTAGGTGACTTGCCAGGTCTCTCAGCTCCAGGCCATGAGTTTATGGCCACGCCACCAAAAAATGTGGCCACATGTGATGTCGTGTGGTAGCGTGGTTAGGGCTCTAGTCCTAGAATCAGGAAGACCTGGGGTTAAAGCCAGTATTGAACAAGAATTCAATGTTCTCCCCACGCCCATTCCCCACAGCACAAGGTACTTCATTCCTCTGCATCCCTCTAGTGCTTGGTTATGTGTATCAACTAATATTAACAAACAGAGAGGCATTATTGGGTGCATAGAACACTGGACCTGGAGTGAGGAAGACCTGAATTCAAATAAGTTTCAGACACTTACTGGCTGTGTGACCCTGGGCAAGTAGCTTAACCTCTGTCTGCCTCAGTTCCTTCAACTATAAAATGGGAATAATAATATCACCTGCCATTGAAGGTTGTTGTAAGGATCAAATGAGATTTTTTTAATTAGCACAATGCCTGGCACATAATAAGTGCATAATAAATTCTTCCTCTGTCAATGAAATCACAGGTGCTGTTTTCTAGAAAAGCCACAATTAGCTCAGTATTAGATAAAATACTCTGGGGGGGGGGGCAATATTCTGTTCTTTTCAAACTTGAATTCATCAGAGCTGACATTCACCCAGGTGTTTACTTTTTCTTTTGGTTAGTGTCTGAGTCTCCTGAGCTAGGCAGACCAAGTTCCCAGTATTCTGGCATTTTGCATGACCCATGTATAATAAATTATCCCTGTAGCAAATTGTCTGGCTTTTAGATCTGAGAAGACTATCGAAGGAATCTGTGGTAAAGCAAGGTTTTGTGGTACAGGGAGAAAAGGGAACGTCTGAGTGATTAAGAATAGACCCAAAGGGCAGCTAGGTGGCGCAGTGCATAAAGTACCAGGCCTGGATTCAGGAGGACCTGAGTTCAAATTTGACCTCAGACACTTGATGCTTACTAGCTGTGTGACCCTGGGCAAGTCACTTAACCCTCATTGCCCAGCAAAAAAAAAAAAAAAAAAAAGGATAGACCCAAGAAGGCTGAATGATGCACTCCTTTTGTATCCTGCACCAGGAAAATGTGACATGCCACAGTGGATAATGGAGATTGGGAAGAAGCTGAAATGCATCTCCTTCTCTCCCCCTTCAGAATCCCTGGCTTCCTCAGGGCTCGGCTGAAGTGGTACTTGCTAAGGGACACTTTTCTTGATCTCCTACAATGCCAGAGTATTCCCCATAATCTTTTATTCACTTTGTCTATCTTTTGGAAGCAATTATGTAAGAGTGGGGGAAGGGGAATGTTGATGGAGTCAATCAATCAAATTGCCTTCGGGGCTCAAAGTCACTAACAAGAAGTGAAACCTTTGAAAAAATAAATCAATCCATCAAACATCAAGTAAACATGAAGGAAGTCTAGCTATCTCCCTTCAAGCATGTTCCGATGAGGTGAGAGAAGTCTCTGTTTGGATTGGTCAAGATACACCCTGTGGGGTCTGTTTCAAACCAGAATCTAGTTTGGAGTCAAGCTATCCAGTGGAGGGTAGCCGAGGATGAAAGTTCCAGCCAAGTCTCCGAGAAGGGGCCTTGGTCTTCTTCCAACTCCCCTTGCCCCAGGGAGGACCTTGTGATGGATCGAAGGGCCAGAGTCTCTTCTTTTCATCGGCTTTCTTCGTGGCATCCCTGGGATATCTATCAGTGGCTGGAGGTGTGCCCGCACCTGGAGCAGACTAGATATCAAGAGGAAAGCAGACCCAAGGACTCTACAAAGAAGGCAGCAGAAAAGCAATGCCGTATCTAAGGGGAACATCTTGACAACTCCAAGAGAAGAACTTCTAAGAACTGCGAGTTGCCCTTTTGCTATGATATGGGGGGATTCCTCTGTAAAGAATTACACTCTCAGGGCAGCTAGGTGGCACAGTGGAAAGAGCACCAGCCCTGGAGTCAGGAGGACCTGAGTTCAAATCCAGCCTCAGACACTTAACACTAGCTGTGTGACCCTGGTCAAGTCACTTAACTCCAATTGCCTCACTAAAAAAAAAAAAGTACACTCACACAAGTCCTAGTTAGGAATAAAAGAACAGGTTTATTGGGGTACAAGAGAAACTGGCTGGGAGGAAGGTTTAAAACACTTTCCTCCCCGACTAGCCTGGGAAGCATCCTTTTCTAGGGCTAAGATGGCATGGGTAAAATGTCCCTTATTGAGTGATGGGTTGGAAGTAGTCTGGCTGTGGGTTGGGGTAATTTGATGATGGGTCAGGGGTAGTCTGGTGATGAGTGGTAACTCTGTCCTGGTGGGTAGCAAGTGGTCTCCTGGTGGGTGGTGGCTCTCTCCCCTCCTGGTGCAGCCACACCTAACAGGATTACCTCATCGAGGTGGTGAGGAGGACTAGAATGCAGGGTGGCAGTCCTTGGCCTAGCTCAGTTCGATCCAGTGCTGCTTATCTCTCTGGGTGTGTCTGTCCCTTGGTTGAGCTCAAGGAGAAGGTTCCTTGATCTCAAGGGAAAACTCCTGGGGTTTCAAGGAAAAAGTTCCTTGACCTCCCCAGACAACTTCTGGGGTAACCGGGGCCCATAATCCTCCCATAACAGCTACATATGCTCTCTAAGCTTGAATCTACTTTTCCCAGCCTCTGTATGGACTGTTGGGAAAGTGTGTTCCAGACTTGGAGGTAGGGGCATTGTTTTGTTCCGACTTTCTTATTGGTCAATAACCTTAAGTCAATAGCCTTAGTCAATAACCCTGTCCAAAAGCTAGTTAAGTCTGGCTGACTAACTGGTATTATCAGACAACCAAAGAGGGGAAACACACCATCAGGGGCTTGTGACCTGTAGCATCAGAAAATCAGGTGCCCTTAAATTCTGAGCTCCAGAGGAGAGAGGGCACACACCCTCTACAGGGCCCAACTTACTGGTCAATTGGAGTTGGGGAAGCCCAGAGGCTGGGGTACACCCAAATGCATAAAGTTCTTTCCCTGATGTAACTGAAGTTCCTTGAGGGTAGAGACTGGGTTGTTTTTTTAAGTAATAAACATTTTTTATTTATAGTTTTGGGCTCCAATTTTTATCTCTCCTTCCCTCCCTCCCCATCTCCCTCCCCAGGGAGCAATCGAGCAGATATAGGTTAGCCAGGTATTCCAAATACATGCGCATACTCTAAATATGGTAACATAAAACATGACCATGTTAGTCATTTTCTACAAGAAAACTTGAATAAAATAAGAAAAAATGAAAGAAAGTGAAAAACATCATGCTTCAGTCTGTGGGTGGATAGTATGCTTCATCATTAGTCCTTTGGGACTGTCCTGGATCATTGTATTGCCGAAAATAGTCAAGTCCTTTACAATTCTTCATCAAACAATATTGCTGTCTCTGTGCACAATGATCTCCTGGTTCTGCTCACTTCACTTTGCATCAGTACTGATAACCACAAATTTACTGAGAACTGACTGATCCCCACCTACTCCCCCTTCCCAGGCCAATGAATTTCCTGGGGCTAACCAATCTTTGTCAATTCTAGACTCTTGATTGACTTATGGATCTCCCCCAAACAAACTATCCTCTCCCATGGGGCAGCTAGGTGGCACAGTGGATAGAGCACCAGCCCTGGAGTCAGGAGGACCTGAGTTCAAATCCAGCCTCAGACCCTTGACACTTACTAGCTGTGTGACCCTGGGCAAATCACTTAACCCCAATTGCTTCACCAAAAAAAAACCCCAAAACAAAAAAAACCAAACTATCCTCTCCCAATGATTCCCCACCTTACTCCCTGGACTTTATGTTATTATGTAAAAGGCTCAACCTACATTAAGGAGTTTCTATTTAGAGTTAAGTAGCTTCTATACTTAACTCAGGAGCAGTCCTATTGTTCCTTTGGTTAAAGGTTCATTTACATTAAATAGTTAAGTAGTTTCTGTATGTGACTCCAGAGCAGTGTTTTAGTTCCCTTTGTTTTGTTACCCCATAAAAACCTTGTCCTAGGTTCTCATCTTTGGGTATAGGTCCTAGCATCTTGCTTTGCGATACCACAAGCTATAGTTCCTCTGTCCGGATTGAAGACCTTATTTCTCCTACATTGATTGTTTCATTAATTTACAGGTTAACATATACCACTGCTTGTTAAGCCATTTCCCCAATGGATGGGCATTCCTTTGATTTCCAATTCTTAGCCACCACAAAAAGAGCTGCTATAAATATTTTTGTACAAATAGGCCTTTTTCTCTTTTTGGGGATGTCTTTGGGATATAAACCTAGCATTAGCATTGTTGGATCAAAGGGTATGCACAGTTCAATAGCCCTTTGGGCATAGTTCCAAATTACTCTCCAGAATGGTTGGGTCTTTTCATAACTTCACCAACTGTGGATTAGCATCCCAGCTTTCCCACATCCCCTTCAACATCCAATATTTTCTGTTTTTGTTATATTCGCCACTCCGATAGGTGTGAGGTGATACCTCAGAGTTGTTTTAATTTGCATTTTGAGGGCAGATGTTGTTTATTCTTGTCTTTGCCTTCTCAGTGTCTAACTCATGACAGATTGTTGTTTGTCCTTCCTTGTTGAAGAGGTCCATGACATCAGGGTCAAGTCACAACTTGCAATGGATTGGATTTGAGGGAGGGGGCGCTGGGCAAGGTCATCATCCTGTCTCCTCCACAGCTACCTGGGTCTAGGGGCAAGACACACACCAGGATGACTGGAGATGGCCCCAGTTGACTTGCCCAGGGTCCCACGGCTAGTAAGCATCTGAGGGGATATTTGAACTCAAGTCCTCTTGACCCCAGGGCCAGGGGTCTACCCACTGCGCCACCTAGCTGCCTGCTCATAATGGATACTTAGTTAAGAAATGCTTGTTGGTTGACAGATAAATGAAAGCAGGAAGCTTTGTAACCTCAGAACCAATCTCTACTCTTCCCTCCTCTTCATCTCCTCCCACCCCCATTCAGTTGTCAAATCCTATAGATTCTACTTCCACAGACATCTCCCATCACTATAGCCACCACCCTAGTTAAGCTCTCACCTATTCTCCACTAGACTATTCCTTCACCTCGGGCTTCTTCTTCCTGCCGATTTCCGAGTATGAGGACAGCTTTCTGAGCCCTGGAGGGCCCGGTGCGGGGGAGGGGTGCCCTTCTCCCCATCAGATCCTCCTAGGCCAGCCTGTATCTGGGATGGGGCCAACACTAGCTTGCATCAGCTTTCTTTTGGTACAAGGTGTTGTGAGATCTCAGATCTGACACCATCCTCTAGTCCAGGCACCTGACCAGTGGGTTATTGGCTACCAGAGCCAAGATGGCCGTAGAACAAAGGAGAGGAAAGGCAACGAGCATTTATAGATCACCGACTGTGTGCTAGGCACTGTGCTAAGCACTTTACAAATACTAACCCTCGCCACAAGCCTCCAAGACAGGTAGAAGAGGAGACCAGGAAAGTAACCCCCAGAGGGAGAAGCCAGCAGAAAGAAAAGAGCCCAGTTAGCGTTGAGCAGTCTTAAGGTAGGATGGGTGAAGTGCACAATGGCCAGTGAACAGCCCCTGCGAAGACGCTTCTGACTGTAAGGATGCTTCATTATTTAGGATTCCCTTTTCTGGTGCGAATAAAACTGCTTGGTCCGTGCCTGACTCACTTCTTCTCCCCCAGAAGGGGGGACCTTTAGACTAGAACTGCTCCCCTGGAATCTGAGTTGGGGGGAGGGGACCAGGCAACCTCAGAGCAATGGCTCCAAGGCAAATTGGGAGGGCAGGTAAAGGACAGGGATTTGTAAAGGCCCCAGCTCCTGTAGCCACAGCCTCATGCTGGGCATGCACACACATGGATTTAGTTTTTGTTTTGTTTTGTTTTTGTTTTTTGCAGGGCAATGGGGGTTAAGTGACTTGCCCAGGGTCACACAGCTAGTAAGTGTCAAGTGTCTGAGGCTGGATTTGAACTCAGGTCCTCCTGAATCCAGGGCAGGTGCTTTATCCACTGTGCCACCTAGCTGCCCCTCACACACATGGATTTAGAAAAGTATTGTCAGGGCAATCATTTGGAATCATCAGAAGCGGTGGAGTGTGGCTGATACTCCCAGGAATCAAGTTTCTCAGAAGGTTGGCAATCTTGATAGAAGGCTTTAAAAAAAAGTCTGTTTAAGACTATGTTATGTAAATAATCCATGTGTCAAGAGTCTCACACTACCTGACTGGAGACTGAACCCTAAATTCTGGGAAAACACCTCCACTGGACAGTCTAGTAGACTGGCTTCCCAATTTGTAAACGGACAACCACGATATAACCACAATATATAAGGGCAGTCTTATTAAAAGAAAAGTTAATGGATAGAGCACCCGCCCTGGATTCAGGAGGACCTGAGTTCAAATCTGGCCTCAGACTCTTAATATTTACTAGCTGTGTGACCCTAGGCAAGTCACTTAACCCCAATTGCCTCACCAAAAAAAAAAGAAAGAAAAAAAAAGTGAACATGCTTAATATAATTGGCAACAAGAAAATTGTTGTTCAGTTGTGTCTGACTTTGTGATCGCACTTGGGGTTTTCTTGGCAAGAATACTGGAGTGGTTTGCCATTTCCTTCTCTAGCTCATTTTACAGATGAGGAAATTAAGAGAGTGAAGTGACTTAGCCAAGGTCACACTGCTAGTGTCTGAGGCCAGATATGAACTCAGGTTCTCCTGACTCCAGGTACTCTATCCACTATGCCACCTAGCTGCCCTAACAAGAAAATCACAGGACCCCAAATTCTCCCAGTTCCTCTAGTCCTGCAGTTTCCCTTGAGGGGTTGGGGTGGGAGGTGGGGGGAAATAGGGATTGTGGGTTTTTTCTTTTAAATAAAATGCCTCATTATGGGAATAAGATACAAAAGAAGACATTCTCTATCCTTGAGGGCATCCCCCTTCCCACCTGTAGGAGGATGGTGGGTAGAGGCTGGCAGGGGCGGCTCTAAACTCTAGAAATCATCTGCTATCCTCTCGGAGAGGCTTTGGTCCCTTTGCTTTTGTTTGGGGCCACAGAAGGGCCGTGTGCTGAGCCGGACGCCTGAGATCTTTGCCTAACCCGTGTTTCCTCCATCTGGACAGACACCTCTTCCTGCTTGTTCAAGGCTTGTCGTGGGCCCCAGTCACAGTCCATTTTATTCTCATTGGACGGTGGGCAGGAATAATTAAATTACCTGGGAATCTTGAGGTCTTCTATTGGTCAAAACCTCTGCCCCTGCTAAAGCTGTATTTTAAGTAGCTCCAAGAAACAGAGCCGGCCTGGACGCCTGCCTTTAACCCTTCTTACATGAGGTGGCCCAGAGCAGCTCAGTTACAAGGGTGTTTGCTGGAAGGGGGGGGGGTCCTCTGAACTCTTTTTTATTGGGATCCTTCTTATTTTTATTTTTATTTTTTGGTGAGGCAATTGGGATTAAGTGACTTGCCCAGGGTCACACAGCTAGTAATTGTTAAGTGTCTGAGGCCGGATTTGAACTCAGGTCCTCCTGAATCCAGGGTCAGTGCTCTATCCACTGCACCACCTAGATGCCCTATTGGGATCCTTTTTGTTGAGTTAGTCTAGGAAGACAGGCTGGTGTGCTGCTGGGGGTGGTGTAGCGAACAGACATGCTGGGCCCAGGGTCAGAAGACTCCAAGCTTATACCCACCTGACTCCTTCTGTGACACAAAATGCTGGTTACACAAAAGGCCATCATAAATAGTCACGAGTAAGCAGACTCATTTATCCAAGTAAATAGGGAAACGTATAGAGTGGAATACACCAGAAAATAAGTGAAAGAGCTTTTCCACTGGGAGAAAAGAGAGGCCCTGATCTCATCCACAGAGAAACAAGCCACACAGAGTGGAGGGTCACTGTTTGATTCTTTTCTCCATACAGAGAAATGCTCATGTTTGCTAAATTCATAATAAAAGGGAAAACATTTTAAAGAAAGAATTTGGGATACAGGCCCTAAATCCTAAACTTCTTTAAGGTAGAATTTTTTAAAGAAAATGTTTTATTAGAAACTTAATAATAAATATAAATATAAATGACTAAATACAATTAGTATCTATTTACATTAGATAAATTCATTTCATGCATAAAATAATCATAAAACTATTTTGGTCACTCTAAATTTCAATCAGGATTCTATGTTCATTTCTCCTTTAGTTTTCTTCATATTTGGGCCCAGTATAATTTTAAAAAGATTTCCAATAAAAATTGGTTATTTTCCAAACCAGATAAAAGAAGTCTTTCCCAAGCATATAGTCCTGGAACCTAAAAGTCATCACTCTCTCACTCTAAGCCTGATTAAAGTTCACTTTTGCTCCCAAGACTTTCAGCAATATGGAAAATAAAATAGGGTACAGAGGGGCAGCTAGGTGGCGCAGTGGATAAAACACCAGCCCTGGATTCAGAAGGACCTGAGTTCAAATCCGGTCTCAGACACTTCATACTTACTAGCTGTGTGACCCTGGGCAAGTCACTTAAACCCTCATTACCACCACCACCCCCAAAATAGGGTGTACATACTAAGCCCAAAGGACTTACAAAGGTTTGTAATAACTAGATGCCATCATTAATCTTCCCTGTCAATTCATTGTCGATTCAATCCAATTTAAAAAGCTCATTTGAATTAAAGTACAGGAGTAGCTAGGTGGCGCAGTAGATAAAGCACCAGCCCTGGATTCAGGAGGACCTGAGTTCAAATCCGGCCTCAGACACTTAACACTTACTAGCTGTGTGACCCTGGGCAAGTCACTTAACCCCAATTGCCTCACTTAAAAAATAAAAAAAGAATTAAAGTACGAAAAAATCAAGTTCTATCCAAGGCAAAGGAATTGCTCAGTGAACAGACACCCCAAACTGGAAGTTTGGAAGGGACAATATATTTTTTTAAATCATAAGAGTATTTTATTATTTTCTAGTTACATGTAAAGACAGTTTCCAACATTTGTTTTCATAAGGTTTTCAGTTCCAAATTTTTCTTCCTCCCTCCTCCCCAAGACAGAAAGCAATCTGATATGGGTCATCTATGTATAATCACATCAAACATTAAAATATTCTTTTTGCAGAAGAATTATTCACTGGTACTTATAGGCCCTAAACTATTTTAATGAGCAAACCCCAGCATTCTGATGGTACAAGTTTACCAGCCTAACAAGCTCTACCAGTATTGCTAAAGTTGGTTAGGCAGGCTTCCATTCGTTGCCTAATCGTTAAGCACGTACACTACTTTGGTTGTACTTTGGGTTGGGGGTGGGGTATAATGAACCTCTGTGATTTCCTCGTTGTGATGAAATCCCAGTGTGGAAGAGAAGTTTACGCTGCTTGACCTGGGAATGGCTAGAACCTCATGCTGAAACCTGGTTCTAGACAATGTAAGGGAATAATTCACTCCTCAGAGCCCAAGGATGGCTGGTTCTGGCAGGAGGTGGTGGAGGAAGAGGCAGGACCGGAGGAAGTCCAAGCATGAGAATGTTTCTGGGTGACAGCAGGATCTCCCAGAGGGTCACATTTCCACTGTGGACCCTGTGTGACAATTAGACTTGAAGTTTGGGGTTTTCCTGTGGCCCCACCGGCTCAAGTGTGGGATTCAAAGCAGCTTTATTTTCTTGCCAAATATGTCGACTTCCCTCTCCATCTGCAGCACCCTGACTTGTTTTCTGGAATCCACTCTCAAAACACTTGCATTGCCCCTGTAGAGGAGGCAGGCCTAGCTGAGACATTCCAGCTCCATTACACATTGGGCACCCTGCTGTCCTATCAGACCATCAGAGGTGGCCACTGGGTCACTGGGTAGGTTTTGTTGGCTTCTTGAGAGACCCAGAGCTGCCACTCGGCCAAGAAGATCCCCTCAAGGACACCAAGTAAAATGGTGATTTGGGTCAAGCATCAGAAGATTTGGGGCAGGCCCAGAAGATAAACACGAAATGAGTGGAGGAGGGCATGGGTGGAGTATTCTAAGGGCCAGCTGCCTGCTGGGGAGGCTGGGAAAGACACAAGTGACTTGTATTCCACACTGGCTTCATTGAACTCCAACCTCTAGGGAAAGTTAAAGATTGATTCAGTGGTGTTAAACAAAGCCACAAGAGCTTTTATTTGTTCAAGGAGAAATTCTGGAGCAATGTTCTTCTCAAACAGTTGTTGCATGCTCTATAGTTGATAATAGTTAACACTGAGCTAAGTTCCTCCCACGGGCCAAGCCCCGGGCTAAGAGCTTTAGGCCCCTAGCTTGTGCTAGCAGAATGGCAGGTCTACAACAGGCAGTCTTAGAATTAAGTGCCTACTATGTGCCAGACACTGTGCTAAGCGCTTTAGAAATATTTTTTCTCTCACTTTGATCCTCATAACAACCCTGGGAAAATAGGCGCTATTATCCTCTCCTTTGACAGTTGAGGACACTGAGGCAAACAGTCTAACAGATCAGGCCAGAGTCACACAGCTAAGGCTGGGTTTGAATTTAGGTCTTCCTGACTCTAGGCTCTAACCACTGGGCAACATACCTGTCTGAACTCCTGCCTTCCTGACTGTGAGATCTTCTTGTCACTGCACAGGTTTCCCTCAACAATAAAAACAAATTAATAAAGAAAGTATTTATTAAGTCTTTTCGATGTACAACGCACATTGCTACGTGTTGGGAATATACAGAGATTCAGACACCCTGAGGAGGGAGATAATAGGTAATAATAATTAAAAATAAACACTCACATGGTGCTTTATGCTTTGCAAAGCCCTTACATACATCACATCTCATTTGATCCTCGCAACACTGTAAGGAAAGTACTAGAAGGATTATTGTCCTTATTTTATAGAGGAAGAAACTAAGTCTGAGGGAGGCTGACTGACCTGCCCAGTGTCTCACAGCTCTAAGGGCAGGATTCAAACTCAGTGCTTCCAGACCCAAAGTCCCTACATGAGATTCTGTGAGTTAATTGTTAATGCTTGGCGTTAATGAAAAATATGCTTTCAATGAATTTGCATCTCCAGGCCCAAATGCCTTATATCGTGGCATGCCTTGCCTATGTGATCACAGAACTTCTGTTGATGTTACAGACATAAAGACAACCCTGAATAACTGAAAAACCATTAATAGCTCATGGGCCAGCCAAGCTAATATCCTAAAACCAGAACTTTTGTTAAACCAGATATAAGCCCACCTAACACAGCTAGGCACTTGATCTTCTGCCTTGCCCAGGAGGGTCTCATGAGCCTGGGCCCAAAGCCTCACTGAAACCAAGCCACCCTCTAAGTAGGTGCCAATCACCTAAACTATTAGTTAAACTCTTGAAATAAGCCTCTACTTTTAGCATTTCAGCTTGTGTTTTAAACTGAAATATGATTTCCAAATGCCTGATGGACGTCATGGAAGTTGGAAGCCACCTGCATCAAGTGACTTCAAGATAACACGGGGGGAGAAAATGTGTTTGAAAAAGTCAGAAGCTTAATGAATCAATAAGACTTTTTTTTTTTTTTTTGTGGGGCAATGAGGGTTATGGGACTTGCCCAGGGTCACACAGCTAGTAAGTGTCAAGGGCCAGATTTGACTTCAGGAAGATGAGATTTCTTGACTCCAGGCCCAGCACTCCCATTCATTTGAAGATCTGACACTGAAATGGGTCTTTCTAGGCCAAACCCTCCCTTATTTATAGGTGAGGAAACTGAGGCCCAAAGAGGTCTGGTAAGCTTCCTGAGGCCACACAGGTGCTGTCTCGGGCAGGAAGAATGCTGGACTTTGAGTCAGACGGCTGGGTGCCCATTCTTATTCTCTGCTGCTCACTTCCCTGTGTCAATCACATCATCTCTCTCACCCTCAGGTCCTTCATCTGCAAAATGAGAGGCCTTTACCTGCCTTGGATATCCCTCCATCTTCTAAATTCTGTGACCTCTGAGATGAATTTGAAGAAAATGAACCAAGCTGGCTGTCCTGCCCCCAAGTGGCCAACGAGCCCAAGTTCAATGAGAAAATAACATCTGATGGAAGTCAGAGGAATCTGATAAAGAAATGCTTCTAATACTTCTAGCAGCCCTAAGAAGACTCTGAAGTTCCCTTTTGGTAAAGTGAGGCAGCCAGGTGGTGCAAAAGAGAGAGGGATGGATGGGCCTGGAGTCAGGAAGACCTGAGTTCAAAGTTGACCACTGATCCTTATTAACTGTGTGATTCTGGACAAGTCACTTCACTGTAGCTTGCCTCAGTTTCCTCCTCTGTAAAAAAAAAAGAGAGAGAGAAAGACTGTTTCACATTTGTCTTTGTAGCTAAATGCCTGCTGATTGATTGATCTCCCATGTTGCTTTTTACATTTGAGATATTTCTATGAGAAAATAGAGGAAATCACACCCTCGGATATGAGTGGTCACTTGAAGGGTCTGGGATTATTCTCTTCATCGGTGCAGGCAGCAACCCCTCTACAACCTATCCGAAGGGCTTCAAGGGTCACTGTGGCCAAAACAACCAGGGACCCTTTGACCAACCTGGGATTTCCCCTCTCACTCAAGTCTTTCCAGCTTGGAGGGTGGGGGTGGTCAGAAGCTGAGCCCCCCTAGGACACCTTGCTGCATTCGAGGGGGGGGGGGAGGAGGCTGCCGCCCATGCTAACAATGAGAAAGAAGGGGAAAGAAAAGTTCAGGACGGTTGTCCCAGGCTTTCGAACTCATCCCGAAAAGGGGACGGAGGAGACCTGCTACCCCTTGATCAAGGGGGCATCTGGGCGCATCTCATTCATTCACCAACAAGCCAGTTCGAGGTGCCAGGCGCTATCCTCACTTTCCTCATCTGCAAAGTGGGGGATTAGGCTGGATGGTCTTTAAGGTACCCTGATTATGATGCAGACGACTGCAAGAGCCGCCCGATCAGTCTCTCTGCCTCCCCCAACCCCCTGCATTGCAGCCTAGGGGTCGTTGGACCCTGTCCTTCGCCTGGTTCTCCTCTCCCCTCCCTCCCTCCTTCCCTCCCTTCCTCCCTCCCAGATACCCTACCAGTGGACTGCTTGGCATCTGGTGTGGTTCCCCATCACTCCTCCTCGCACATTCTTCAGTCCGGTCAAACGGGCTTTATTGTTGGTTTCCACACTAGACGCATCATCTCCCACCTCCGCGCCTTTGCATAAACCACCCCTCCCTCCCACGTGCCCTCAAGGCTTTCCTTCCGCCCCTTGGAACCTCGACCTCCTTACTGGGTTCAGGCGAGGGCCACCTCCTCCACGAAGCCTTTCCGGGCGCCCCAGTTAGCTCGCCCCACCCAGGACCGCAGACCCGACAACTTGGACCAGTTCCCAGGACCTCTGGCCCGGCTTCTCCTCCCTCCTCTCCTATTTGGAGGCGTTTCCCCCGGCGACCACGCCACTCCAGCCACTCACCAATGGAAGGAGAGAAGGGGAGGGGCCTTAGACGCATGGGACCAATCTGAAAGCAGCTCGGGGCCAGCTGTGTTTGGGAGCTGTTAAAAGAGCGGGACGGCAGTTCGGAGGGGTAAAGGGAGGAGCGGGAGCCGACTCGGCCAATCAGGGGGCGCTGCACAAACGAGCCGAGGGCCGGCGACCAATCGGGAGAAGCGTTGCTTTGTCCGCCGAGCTGCTGGTCTCCTGGCCTGGGAGCCGGCCGCGGAGGACCCCGGACGAAGCGCGTGGGCGCCGGGAGGGCCCCGGACCTACTCGGCCGGGGAAGGCCGCTGAAGCGCGGGCCTCGCAGGGAGGCCGGCGGGGGGCGGCCGCCGTCCGCCTTGGCCTCGGCCTTGGCCTGAACCTCGCCCCCCACCCCCTCAAAACCTCCCCCCCGCCGCGGGCCCGGCGGCCGCGCATGCGCTCGACGCTCCATGGAGTCCGGGGGTCCGGCGGCGGATCCCGAGTCTGGGGAGCACTTTCTCTACTTCGCCTACGGCAGCAACTTGCTGAAGGAGCGGCTGCAGCTGAAGAACCCCTCGGCCGAGTTCTTCTGCGTGGCCAAACTGCAGGTCGGGGAGCCGCGGGTGGACAGGAGGGGAAACTGAGGCCCGCCGCCGGCGGGCCGGGAACGGGGTGGGAGGGGCCGCCCAGCGGGGGGCGGCCGGCGCCGGCTCGAGCCAAGGCATCCGGCCGGCCCTGGGGCTCTGGACTAGACGGGCGCAGTGGTGGTGGGCGGCAGGACCGTGGTCATCGGATCGGACATCCACCCGAGGGGTCAAAAGGAGAGGAGGAAGGGTGGCCTAGGTTCTTGCAAACGTCCAGCCGTAGGCGCGGCCAAGGGGAGTGTAGCCTAGTGGCTAGAGCTGGCTGCCGAGTCACGAAGACCCGAGTTCAAGTGCTGCCACTGGCCAGGTCCGGGACCCATTGGTAGTAATGACCCGCTGGGGCCGGCATGGGAGCCCGGGACTCCCCACTCCCCTCTGTCCCGCCGCTGTCGGGATACTTGGGCCCCAGAGGATTGCAGGAGAAGGGCCACCGACCTGGGTGGGAGGGAGTTCCTGTTCACCCCTAAGATTCCAAACTGAACCCCAGCCAAGTTCCCAGGGTCCTAAAGCTCGATTTGGACCAGATTTGTGGTTCAGCCCCCACCTTTGACAGATGGGGAAACGGAGGCACAGAGCATTGACTTGCCCAGGGTGACCTAGCTCGTAAGGCTCTGCGGCAGGCTACAGACTTAGGTCTTCCTGGCTCTCCCCGTCCCTGTCCCCTGCACACCATGCCCAAGGTCACTGAGGTAACAAGTAAAAGCTGTGCATTTCAAACCCCCTTCCTCCTCCAGCATGTGGCTCCTCTAATGCCGTCTGTGTCAACCCCATCTGGACTGGAGCCACCTCACACCCATTTTTGGAAGGGAAGGTGACCTAAAAGGTCCCTTGAGCCGAACCCCCCCCCCAGCTGGGTCTGGGTGTATGTGGTAAGGTTTAGGTGGTACCTGCTATTCGCTCCTGTGGATCCTGTGCCCCGTCCACCTCAGGGATGGTGAGGTTGTTATTCCAGTCCTTTCTGTTGGAAAGGGGAAGGGGATAAGCACTTTAGCTGCCTACTATGTGCCAGGCACTGTGCTGAGCACTTTACAAAAAGGATCTCGTTTGATCCTCACAACAGCCCAGGGAGGAAGGTGCTTTTATTACCCACATTTCACAGCTGAGGAAAATAAGGAATAGGGACCTGCCCGGGTTAGCACAGCTAGGAAATGTCTTCATCTGGATTTGAACTCAGGTCTTCCTGAGTCCAGGCCCAACCCTACATCCACCGAGCCACCTAGCTGCTGAAATAATGCATTGTCTTCTCTGATGACACCCCAGGGGTTTTGAAGGCACCCTTCTGGCCCTCGTCAGTCCTGTTCGTCTAAAGAAGGCTTTGGCTGTGGCCAGCCAGGCACTGTCATTGGAGGGTCAAGAGAGGCTGGCCGCCAGGTGTCGAACTGTTTAAAAAAAAAAGAAAGAAAGAAAAGGAAAGGCAATTACTCATGATGTTGCCTATTAAAGTAGGGAGGGGCTGTGATCTGGGAAGTGCCCACAGGATGACAAAATCCCAGATTTAGTGATGTTAAAAAAGCTCAATTGCAGCCTCTGACAGAGTGAAGGTGTGGGTGTGGGTGTGTGTAAGAGAATTGTGTGTGTGTGTGTGTGTGTGTGTGTGAGAAAGAGAGAGAGAGAGAGAGAGAAGAGAGAACAGTACGAGCGCTTGGGCCAGCAGCTCCTGATTTGATCAATTTTTCCTATAACCAATCAGCTTTTCAAATATCCAATAAACCAGATGAATCCGGTTTGTAAGGGCCAGCAGAAATCCTCTGTGATATAACTAGATCTGTGTCTACCTTTCCAGAAAGGTCTGGCAGATGGCTAGCCGGCTGAGGACAATTGGCAGCTGATTGTGACACAGTCTTTGCATTTTACTGGTATTCATTCAGAGGGTAGGCACAAAAATCCACTAGGAAAGCTAAATCTTTAGAGACACCAATAAAGGTATTTGTATGTTTAGTTGAGAGTCTGATGGCCAGATTGTGCAGATACAGAACCTCCTTCTAATTCAAGCCCCTACAGGACAGAGAACACATTAGATCACCAAGAAATTCCACTAGTATTAACTGACTGTAAGCACCTCCAGTGTTTGCTGAAAATGAGAATGCTAATTAGTGCCTTAAAAGCGAATCTAGCTATTGAAGGGAGCTCTGAACCAAAGCAAAGACTGATCATCATTGCACTGGTTTTCCTTTGCAGGGTTTCAAAGTTGACTTTGGAAATTATAAGGGTGTAACAAGTACCTCTTGGCACGGAGGTGTAGCTACTATTGTTGAGAGCCGTGGAGATGAAGTTTGGGGAGTCGTGTGGAAAATGCACGTGAAAAATATAAGTTCTCTGGATAAGTAGGTGACTCCTAATTACCGTTTCAATAATTCTAATTGAGAAAGGGTATGTGTCTGTTGGGTTCTTAATAGTGCTTAGTCTGGTGCCTGGCACATATCTGGATGCTTGTTGACTTCTCAACTTAATGCTAAGTAGCGTGTTTTTGTTTTTTTAAAAAGAAAAGAGAAAGACGAAAGACGAAAAAAGAAAAATGCTATGTGGCATTTTAAAATTTTTTTTAATGATGGGGATGTTGGGCCTATTCCATTTCAAATTATTTTGAACCAAGCTTGTTATACAAAGGGGATGATTTTGTGTTCAAATGATTATGGTGTACTTCGAAATTCATCAGGCTCATTTCAGCAGAATGCATTTTCTTTTTCAGAGCCCTTAGAGGACGAAGCTTTGCAGTCTCTGGCTCATCTGAAAATAAATGCCTTTCTTTCTTTTTTTTGGTAGTTATTGGCTTTTAAAAAATAAATATGTACCGGGGGCAGCTAGGTGGTGAAGTGGATAAAGCACTGGCCCTGGATTCAGGAGGATCCAAGTTTAAATGGGGCCTCAGACACGTGACACTTACTAGCTATGTGGCCCTGGACAAGTCACTTAACCCTCATTGCCCCTCAAAAAAACCCCAAAAGAACCAAATAAATAAATAAGTACCAATACATGTTTCACTTTAGGTTCCAAAAAACAAATATTTTAAGAATAATTTGTTTCCCATTTCTTAGAGATTTCAAATGTCCTAGCTTTAGTCTGAGAAGATGCCGTTGGCTTCTGCTCGGAGTTGTCTAGAACCTTAATGTAGTGATCTAAACATTAAGGGATCCCTCCTCAGCCCTTTCTAGGGCATATATTAGTCCTCTGAGTTGGGGTGGGAGAAGGGTCAGAGAGGGATACATTGTCGGATGTGTCAGTGGGAATGGGAGATATCGAGTTGGTTTTTTTTTCCTTTCTCTCTATTTAGGAGAGATAGACATCTTTGCCAAGTCCCATGCATTTATTTCCTAGCACAGAAAGCAGTTACACTGCAGGTGCGCACATATGGAAAGAACCACTTAGTAGCATGATATCAGCATATCTGGTAAGAAAAGCTGAGAGTTACAAGTGGAGTCATAATCATTTGCAGGCTCATCTTGCCTGAATGATTTCCTTTTTTTTTCCTTTTTTCCTTTTCTTTTTTTTTTTTTTTGCAGAGCAGTGAGAGTTAAGTGACCTGCCCAAGGTCACACAGTGAGTAAATATCAAGTGTTTGAGGCCAGATTTGAACTCAGGTCCTCCTGACTCCAGGGCCGGTGTTTAATCCACTGTGCCACCTAGCTGCCCACTGAATGATTTACTTCTAAGGTGAAGGCTGCTATTCCATTAATTTCTTCTGAAAACACTTAGAACATAAATGTTCCCCAAACATCTTGAACAGAGGTTTGAAACCTGTAGTCTGTGACCTTTAAAAAAAAAGTTCTGATGATGATTTAGCTGTCATTGGTTTTCTTTCTAATCCTCTGTGTTTATACACTGAACACTATGGCTTCCCCAGACCCACAAAAGGTGCCGAGCCCCTGGGACTAGAAGAATCAGTGTTTCTTATACAGTTGGACTCTCTTTCATTCTGGGTGTGTACTCCACCTTGCACAAAGGATCTTGCAGAATACTTGAAAGTGGGAAAATGCACTCACTGGGAACATCTGGTTTGGGGTTTCAGACAAGAAGGAGTTGAAACTGGAACATATATTCCAATACAAATTGACGTTTACAGTCAAGAAGGGAAAGCGCTGAACTGCCGATGTTACCAGATGAAAGATTATGTCCCTGCAGCCCCCTCACCGCAGTATAAAAAGGTAAGGAGCCAGTATGGATGCTCGTTGTCTCTTTATGGGAGAATTTGTCTCCAGAGAGTTAGCACAGTGCTGTGGAAAGTGGGGGGGATCTGGGATTGTGGTTAGAATGTGAGCAAGCTGCTCCACCTCTGCTACCTGTGTGTCCTTGGGCAATCACTTCCGACTCTGAGCCTCAGTTTCTTAATCTGCAAAATTTAGGGGTTGGAATAGATGATATCAAAAGCCCTTGACAACTCTCAATTCATGATCCCACAAGCTTCCATTTGTCATTAGGGAAATGGAGGAAAGGGTTTTCAGAGTTGTTTTGGGTTTGTTAATTATGTTTTGTTTACTCTGCAAGGGGAAGGGAATAAGCATTTATATAGCACCTACCGGTGCCAGGCACTTTGCTAAGCGCTTTACAAATGTTACCTCATTTGATCTTCCCAACAGCCCTGGGAGGGAAGTGCTCTTGTTATCCCCATTTACAGGCAGATGATGTCCCAGTGGGTAGAATGCTGGGTCTGGCGTCAGGGAGAGCTGAGTTCAAATCCAGCCTCTGACACTGGCTGGGCAAATCATTTCATCACTGTTTGCCTCAGTTTCCTCATCTGTAAACAGGGATAATAAGAGCACCTACCTCCCAGGGTTGTGTAAGGATCAAATGAGACAATATTTGTAAAGCATTTAGCACAGTGCCTGACATATAGTAAGCCCTATATAAATAAGTGTGTGTGTGTACATATATATATATATATATGTGTGTGTGTGTGTGTGTGTGTGTATATAATGCACAGCTCACACACACAATAGGTGCTATTTAAATGCCTATTCCTAATCTGCCGGTGGGGGCCCTGAGGTACCTGATTTTAACATAAATGCTTTCCAACCCTCCAGATCTTTTTTTTTTTCCCTAAAGTGCACATTTACAAAATTACAAAAACTGTTGAGGCCAACCTTATTTAAAGAATGAAATTTAGTCTGGGAAAGTAAACGTCTCTCAATTTAAAAAAAAATTCAGTTTAAAAACTAAAAATATAACTGCAAAACACTTTTTGCAGAAATCAAAGAAGGCTTCAGTTTTTATGTGTTATGAAAACACCGACTGATTTTTATCATGGGAAATTCCCTTGCAGAGGTGGTGACTTGGGGTGTAGAACATTGCATCTTCCAGGACTGAGTTACTGTAGGCTAGCTTCCTCTTTCTTTCTTATTGTTCTAAGATACGCTCTCTGGGCAAGCAAGAAGGGAGGGGTATATTTGAAGGTGAAGGTAATAAATAAAGATGCTGTTAACAAGGTTTTAATTTTAAAAGGTTAATGGCAAATGGGAGTTAATTGATACTGTAATTTCATAGAGACATTTTCAAGGAAAATGGTTTGCTATAAGCAGAACATATTGGTTCCTGCTAAGTTGTTCTCCATCGGTGATGGGGCTCAGAACCTAGGCTCATCCCTGCTTCTTCCCTCTCATTTCCTCCCCACGCCCACATCCGGTCAGGTAACATTTAACAGACATACAGCCAAGAGTGGAGAAGACAGCTTCTACTAAAAACTCCTCAGAGAGAATCCGTGTAATTTCACAGAGCTGGACACTGATGGTGGGCAGCATGGTGGTCCTGCTTACAACCACCAGGGCCTAGATGGTGACTTTTCAAACCCATGGGGAAAATGCCATTAAATTAGCAGAGATCTTTGGAGAACATTCTCTGTTTCTGATTCAACTAGGAAACATGTTCATCTTTGATCTTCTTTCAGGTCTCAGCAGGGGGTGCCAGCGCCTGCTCCCTGCCCTGCTCCCTCCCCATCTCCTCCCTCCAGTTATTAAGCCTTGCCTTCCTCCAGTGGCCTTTGTACTAAATGCACTTGTGCGTGAGCTCCATGAGAGCAAGAACAGTCTTGGGTTTTGTTTGTGACCCTCTGTGTACCTTACACTGAAGGAATGCTTGAGAAGTGATTGTGTTTGAATTGAATTTTTTAAAATAATGAATGTTTTTATTTAAAGTTTGATTTAAAGTTTTGAGTTCCAAATCCTATCCCTCCTTCCCTTTCCCCTCCCACCCCGAAGCAGTCATCGAATTGAATTAATTTTTTAAAATGCTTTTTCTCTTTACATCACCTTCATTTCCCACTATATCCGTTCACCCACCCCAGAGCCATCCCTTAAAACAAAAAATTAAAAAAGGGAAAGTGGGAAAAATCAATTCTGCCAAATTAACTAATATTTCACCCAAGTCTGCCAATAAATGCCATGTTTGACACCCGGGGTCCCCTCCCCCACCTCCACAAAGAAGAGAGGCAAGCAATATCTTTATTTCTCTTTGGGGAAGTTTGGTCATTACTGGATTTAGTTGTGGTTTTTTTATTCCCATTTTATAAGGGAAGGCAGTTTATAATTTGCATGTAGGCATTCATTTTTCTAAAGGCCAGGCAAGCCTCTACTGTAACATGGCCCTGTGAACGCAATCACAGCTTGCACATCCCAGCCGACCTGAAACCTTCGTTTTGTTTTGTGTTCATTTCCAGGTCATCTGCAAGGGCGCCAGGCAGAATGGCCTGCCTTCGGAATATCAGAGGAAGCTAGAAGAGATCGAAACAAATCACTACAAAGGCCCGGTACAAGTCATTCAAGAAATCGAAGCCGCCACCAGTGAACCGTTATAGCAGACATCCATCATGATTTTGGAACGTGTATCTAACCCAACTGTTTGCCTCATAGTTTATTTTCATTATTGTCCCTCTTTGCCACCTTTGCATTTTTTATATTGGATAAGATCAATCCCAGATTGTCCACGGTAACTTATTCAGGAGACATCACTGCATTAATATATTTATAACCGTTTTCTGAAATGCTGCTGCCTATTGGTAGTTTCTCTTGCTTCTAGGGGATTTCTTTGGGGATTGGGCTCAAGGCTAGGCCTTGAGGCAGTGTGAGATGGTACCCAGTGAAATCTTGCTTTGGATGGAAGCCATGACTAGGTGTGGTCTGACAAGCAGGGGACACAGAGCACAGGAGCTAGCTGCTCTACTTTGTTTAGTCAGGGTGGGGAAACTGGAGATTGCTTTAGCTAGATGGACATTTCGGTAAGAAAGTGAATGTGAATGCTCCGTTAGAGGGTACTTGGATCTTGTACTACCACAGGGATTCTGCTCTTACACGGGACAGGAAGAAGTAAAAGCTCTTATCTGAACCATCTGTGCTTGTGGCTCTGTGGGAGGACACTTCCTCATTTTCTTGTTCTTCTTGGTGTGTGTGGGCCCATCAGTGAAAGCTGGACTGACGAGGTCTCCCTGATGGAATGTGAGTTCTTGAAATCTTGAGGCTTGATAGAGAGCTGGCCCCCCAGGGCCATCTGTTCCCGGGCACCACCCGCTCGACAATCTTGGGCAAGTCACTGAACCTTCCTCGGTCTCAGCTTCCCCATCTGAAAATGGGGATAATAATAACTACCCCCTTTCAGGCTCCACTCTGCCATTGGAGCTCCAGGTTCAAGGCCTCTGACCCCGGGGCTTTGGTGCCCCCAGGATCAGCCACAAGCTCAGTGCTCCAAGCAACAATGTGAGGCTGCATGTGGAGGAGGTGCCAACCTGCATCGAGGGAGGGAGCATCCTCCTCTGGGAGTTCCTATCCCTATTCTTGAGGACTGCTCATTTCATCAACCATCCCAACCAATAGTTTGGAGAAGAGTCCGTGGGTTTATGCTGGGGAAAAAAACCATTTCAGTTGCTCTGGAGAGCAGTTGGCCATAATTCAAACAGGTCTCTCAGAAAAGAGGAATCGTGGGATCATCAATCTAGCACTAGAAGGGTCATCTAGTCCAACTCCCTTTATTTGGCTGATAAGGAAACTGAGGCCCATGGGGCTCCTGGCCCTCAGGCCAGTCCAGCCCCCTCGTTTGACTGGTAAAGAAATCCAGGAGTGTGGAAGTCAAGTGACTCATGGTCCCACAGGTAGCAAACATCAGAGAGGGCATTTGAACTCGTGGCCCCTGACGCAAGCTTTCAGGGGCTATGAATTCAGCTGTGAATCTGCAGGAAGATGAGCCACGGTTGACTGGACAGACCACACGTTATAGCCTTCAGATCAGAGAATTGACCAGAATTTTCAAAGTTCTCCCTCCGAAGTTGTATTGTCAGGGCCTCAGGATCTGATTGGGGTATTCCAGTGGATACCAGAAACTGGATGGTAGTCCCATTAATTAATCTCACCACCCCACGACTCTGTTCTAGCCCAAGGTCACCCTCATTGGCGTATCTCCTGCACCCTGCCTGGGAAGGAGCCAGTTCCCATATTCCCATTTGCCACCAAAGTTACCGACATTTTCAAAACAGAAAAAAAAAAAGTTTATGGTTATCGCATCAGGGCATCTTAAACAAAGGGCCCAGAACTCTGCAGACAGATAGGCCACTTAGAAACTTAAGGAATAATTACAAAGCCCTTGAAGCTGGGCTATTTTAGCACGGAGTTCAATGTGCTGGGGCCTAGATCCCGGTGATGCCCCTGGGCTTGGGTCTTCCTCGTTTGGTATAAAAGGTAATGACTCCCTACCTGTTGTGCTAAGAAGTCCAAAATGTCTGACTTCCTGAAATCACAGGATTTCACAGAGCTGGATGAGACCTTGCAAATCCAGCCACTCCCCTGGGTATCATAGATAAGGAAACAGGCCCAGATTGGTGTCAAGTGGCAGTCTGAACCCAGCTGCTCTGCTTCTGACTGGGGGTGCCAGCCTCCAGACGGTGGCTCAAGCTATGGAGCAAAGCTTCTCTTTTCATTAGTTATAACTTGAAATCCTTAAAATACTGTCTTCACTCTCATTAGTGGCCCACTGAAGCCAGTGTCACGGGCACAGCCTTGGAGTCATTGTCAGCCCTGATGCTAGGAGTATGCCCGAGGGAGATACACTAACGTCGCAGATTAGACATTTTACAGATAACTTGCCCAAGGTCCCACAGGTTGTGGGAGGCAGAGGATTTGAACCTGGCACTTTAAGGTTTGCAGAGGGCTTTACAAAAATCTCATTTTATTCTCACAACAACCCCAGGAGGTAAGAGCTGATGGGACCCCTACTGAACAGATAAGAAACTAAGGTAAGTCAAGGTTAAGTGACTTGCCCAGGGTCACACAGCTAGTGAGGATCTGAGGCTGGATTTGAACTCATCTTCCTGACTCCAGCTCTGGGATTCTAACTGATAGTTGGTTCCTTATGATCACCTGGGTGCTCCCCCTACTACCCCCATCACCACCCTTCTGGCTCTTAGATCCCCTGGCCTCCTTCAAGATCTGGCTCAAGTCCTACCTCCTACAAGAGGCCTCTCCCAGCCTTCCCCTTACTGCTGGTGCCAGGCCCTGTGCCAAGTTCCGGGAACACCATGGGAGAGCAGTCCCTGCTCGGATGGAGCCACCTCATGGGGATAATCACCCGAGGGAAGACACTGGAATTAGGGGGATAGGCAAAGGCTTTCTATGGGGGGTGGGGTGTTAGCCAGGGCTGAAGCCAGGAGGAGGAGAGGACATTCCAGGCATGAGGCACAGCCAGGGAAAGTGCCCGGAGTCCAGAGATAGGCCATCTTGATGGTGTCACAGGCAATGTTGGGTCAGTGTGAGGAGATTGTGGGCAGGTTATGAGGGCTTTGAATACCAAGCCAAGCAGAGGAAGCTGTCTGCAGAGGAGTTTCTTGAGGGGTAGCGAGTGACTCGGTCAGACCTTGGCTTTAGGAAGCTCACTGTCTGCTGAATGGAGGTGAGAATGAGCGAATGTGTGAATGAAGAATGGGGAGGGACTGGAGGCTGGCGGACCTCCCAGCAGTGATAGTCCGGGATGAGGAGGCAAGGGCCTGCCCCAGGGTGGGGGCAACGTCAGAGGAGAGGAGGGGGTGAACTCTACAGGCCTCAGCAACGAATTGGATATGGGGGATGGCAGAGTGGTTGGAGGATGACCTCTCGCCCTGGAGTCTGGGTGCCTTCCACAGTAATAGGGAAATTAGGAAGAGGGGGAGGTCTGAGGGGGGAAGGAATGTTCTATGTAGTTATTTTACGGCCTCCCCTTGGGGGCAGCTAGGGGTTCAATGGATAGAGCACTGGTCCTGAAATTGGTAGGACTCAAGTTCAAATCTCACTTCAGACACTTACTTAGGTGTGTGACCCTGGGCAAGTAAGTCACTTAACCCCCATTGCCCCGCAAAAAAAAAACAAACCCAAAACGAAGGACAAACGACAACAACGTGTCTCCCCATTAGAATGCGAGCTTCTTGAACACATCGAAAGTGTTTTATCCCCAATGCATGCTTAGCTTGTCGACTTCCTGGGTCCCAGTTCCTCATCTGTAAAATGGGGGGGGGGGAGGGCTTGGCTTGGATGGCCTCCGAGGTGCGGCCCTTCCCCGGAGTACTGGAGTATTGATCATCGGGAAGCATATACCACATTCCACACCCGGAGCCCCCACCGCCCCTGAACTAAAGAGAGGTGGGATCATACACATCTCCTATCTTGTCGGCCCTTTCCGGGTCTTCTGGGCCAGACAGCCTTCTGGTGCCGGCCCGGGTTATCTCTGGCCTACTCTCACTGTGCAAGCTCCCCGCAGACTCACCAGCGCTGCCTTGGCTCCTTGCAAAAGGAAGAGCGAGAGTCGCCTTTTGAGCAAGGGCCCAGTTGCAAGCTCCCTGTGGCTGCCCAGCTTTGGCCTGGCTCTGAAGCTAGCCCCACCCACGCCCCTCCAGGGTAGGGGGGCTGAAGGAGCCCCGAGGACCCCAGGGCGGTGCCACGCGTCAGGCTCCAGGCCCTTGACCCGCCCCTCGTCCCCTCTCCGCCCCCTCCCCGCTTCCGGCTCTCAGCCGCCGCCACCTCCCGTAGCTCTGGGCACTGAAACTGCAACTTTGTAGCCACTTTGGTGCGTTCTCGGCCGCCGCGGCTGAACTTGGCCGTGTCCGTCCTCGTCGCCGCCTGCAGGGGGCGGCCGCTGCGGGCTCCGACTGCCTTGGGGCGGTGCAGAGGCTGGGACAGCGAGGGCAGCGGCGGGGCCTCCCCGCGCACTTGGCCCGTCCCAGCCTCGGCGCCGGAGTCCCCCTGGGCCTCTCCGCCCTCCGCTCGAGGCTACTCCGCGGGGCCCTCCCCTGATCCTCCCCCCAGCTGCGTTGGAAGTAAGTACTCTGGACTAGGGACCGAGCCGCAGAGGCCTGCGCCGGCGGCGTTTCTGGGGTTTCCTCCGACTTCGAACCGGGCTCGGGGGAGGAGAGGAGAAGAGGGGGCGGGATGCCTGATCCACCGTCCCCTGGACCAGGCTGGGACGGGATCGGAGGCGCCGGAGCTCGCTCGCTTCTTGCCTCCTGGGTGGGGGGTTTTCGTCCCAGTTGGTATAACTTTGGGAAATGGGGAAAAAAAAAACCCTTTTGGACGGGGGGCGAAATGGACGGAAGCCCTTTAAGAGGGCAGCAGAGGGTCCCGTCTACCCCGGGGTCCTGCTCCCTGCGTCCTTCCCAGGGTCGGATAGTCTCGGGGATCAGCGGGTCCGCCCCATCCCCCTGTACAGTCCTCTCGGCTCGCTCGGCTGTGGGAAGGAGCGGCCCATTTGTGTCGTAGCGGTCAGAACTCCCCCCGTGGCTTCACCGGGGTGGGAGGGAGGGGAAGGAGACAATGCCTGGCAGAGATCTCGGGACCTTGGGATCCAAACAGCACAGGAAGTTCGGGGTTTGGGCGACAGTATGGGAAACGTAAGGAATTTCAGATAAAGCCCCAGGGGCCACATTCTGATAATTGCAACTCTCCCTTGACCATTGGAAAGTCAAGTTGGAAAGGTGCCTTTTCTAGTAAGTGGACCAATGAGGAATGAACCTTGATGAACTCTGGTCTGAGGACGAAGGAGATGGGTGAACTCGCTGTTGGGCTGCCTTTTGAAATGCGATTCAGCGGCTAGTGGGGTTTAGGTTCTCAAACAGAGCCGGGAATTTTTAGAATGGACTCTTTCTCAGGCTGGAGCTGCCCTGCCCCCACCCCCCGCCCCGTTACTGCCTCCTCTCGGGCCAGATGCCCGTGGTGGGATCCTAAACCCAGGCAGATGAGTGTGGGCAGAGGCACAGCATAGAGAGTGTGGCCGTCCTTACTGGGACGCAGGCCTCTGGGTTTTTGTCTGTCCTCTGATGCTCGCTACCTACCTGACCTTAGCGGCTGATAATAGCAATGGGCAGGGAATCGGCGGACCGGGCTCCAGTTTGGGCTCTGCCGTCCCCTGAACGAGCGCGGGCCAGTCCCGGCTCCTCTGACTTGGGTTGATATTCCCCCTCAGAGAGATGCCAGGAATGAGATCTGGCAGAAGAACTAAGGGGAGGGGAGCAGAATACGGGGCACCGAGAAAGAAGAGGTTTCAAAAGTTATCGTCGGGACCAGCTCGCAGTTTCATTTTGGAATTTGGATTCCAGCAGCTAGCCAGACTTCCGAACAAAGGCTTCTTTGGGGGAGTTTCCCCATTTTTTCTTCCAAAAATCTTTCCCTAGAAGCCCTCCCTCCTTCTACATTTCTTTCCCCTCTGACTAAGGGCCCTCTCCATAATTTCCTTTTCTTTCGTAAGGCTTTCTGGTACTTCGCTATATACTTGCTCAAGGGAAGCCTGGTGGGGGAGGGGACAATTTTGTTAACTCCATGCCCTTCACCCTCCTTCGGGGCTTTACAGAAGTGGGAGCATAATCGCTTGTTTAGCGATTCCCCAATGGATGGGCATTCCTTTAATTTCCAATTCTTAGCCACCACAAAAAGAGCTGCTATCAATATTCCAAAAGCCCATTTTCAAGATGGTGGTAATGGGGTTTGCTCAAGAGCTAAAAGGATTCTGAGTTCTATTTCTGAAACACAGGGAAAAGTCATTTAACCTCTGCTCCAATTTTCTCATCTGTAAAATGGGATAATAGCACCTACCTTCCAGGGCTGTGGTGAGGATCAAACAGTAATATTTAGAAATCATTTAGCACACTTTCTGGCCCATAGTAGGTGCTTAATAAATGCCTGTTCCCTTCACCTCCCCCCACCAAAGGAGAAGAATGATTGGTTGCAGGGAACTAGCATTTATTAAGCACCTACTATATGCCTGGTCCTGGGAATACAAAGGTAAAATATCCTTGTATAGGGACTGAACTGGTGATTTCATTGACACAGGAAATTCCCAGATAAGGAGACACCCTTCATCTCTGCAGCTTGACATCTTGTCAAATGAGATATTTGTAAAGTGCCTAGCACAATGCCCGGCACTCAGCTGGCACTTAATGAATGCTGGTTCCCTCCCCTTCTCTGTAAAACTGTCTAAAGTGCATCTAGGTTAAGTGATATGCCCAGGGTTATTCTATCACTGGGATGTATCAGGGGCAGAACTTTCATACTCCAGGACCAGCTCTGTCCACTCTCCTGGGCTGTCTGTCTCTCCTACCAAATAGATACAAGGGAGATAGTCACTTTCATGGGGACATGGGAAATCTGATGGAGGGTTTGAAGCAATTGACCACTGTGTTAGAGAACAGAGCTGAGAAGGCTCGATAAGAACTCTGAAATGCCAATCATTCAGACCTGAGCAGCTAGGCAGTCCAGTGGGTAGAGAGCTGGGTCCAGAGTCAAGAAAATTTGAGTTCATATTTCAGCACTTATAGTTCGAGTTCAGATATTTTCTAGCTGTGTGACCTTGGGCAAGTCACTTCACCTCTGTCTGCCTCTATTCTTCAACTGTAAAATGGGGATAATAATAGTACCCACCTCCCAGGTTTTTTGTGAGGATCAAATAATATTTGGAAAATACTTAGAATATATAAGAAATGACAAGGAGGATGATTTCAGAAAAACCTGGAAAGACTTTCATGATCTGATGCACAGTGGAGTGAACAGAACCAGAAGGACATTGTACACAGTAACAGCAATATTTTGCAATGAAGAACTGTGAATGACTTGACTACTCTCAGCAATAAAATGATCCAAGACAATCCCAAAGGAGTAATGAAGCAGATTATCCACCTCCAGATAAAGAACTGATCATGATGGAACACTGACCAAAGCAGGCTATTTTTCACTTTGTTTCATTTTTTTCCCTTTTATTTGAGTCTTCTTATACAAAATTACTAATATGGTAATGTTTTACATAATTGCAAATGTATAACCTATATCTGATTGCTTACCACCTCCGGAGAGAGGAATAGAATTTAGAATTCAAAACTTTTAAAATGTTTATTTAAAAATAAGTAAATAAATACTATCTCTTAAAAAAAAAGCTGAGCTTTGGGGAAGGCAAGGGCTGTTTGGAGGGGCCTTTGATTTATTTCGAAACAGATGCCAGCTTTGGAGCTTGGATGAGGACCCTTCAATGATCCCTCCTCCCCAGTCAGGGCCTGAGATCCTGAGTTGAGCCAGTGTGCACCTTCAGAGAGCTGGGCCCTTCAGCGTGGAGTGTAGGAATTCTGCAGCTGTTATTGTCCGAGCCCTGACTGAACCTTTCACCTGCACACTCACCTTCTGAGGCATTTATCATGAATAACTGTGCCTAAACATTTCTTTAGTGGGGGTGCTATCTATGTTAGAAGCCTAATTAGTGAGGCAACTTGGGCATAGCTTTCATATTGGATCATCTTGTTTCCTTGAGTCAGACAACTGAAACCCTGTCTCCTCCTCTGACTTTCATACCACAGGATCCTCTTGAATCTGGTTCATACGCATCTATTAAGCTCTGACTGAGTACTCTGGCAGGGAGCAACTTTGCAGAAATGAAAAACTATATTGTATCTGCCCTCAGTTTATAATCCAACCTCAGGAAAGATTGAGTCAGTCAGTCAGAGGATTAGTGTTCATGCTCTTTTCCACTGGACCAAGCTGCTCAATTCCTTCCTGAGGCTGGAAGATAAACTAACTGAGGGCAAGAGCTCTGTGGGTTGGTTCATTTGTTTGGCGGTTTTATTATTGGGGTTATTTTTGGTCTGGTCCTGTGATTTTTTTGGTGTAAGGAACTCTCGATGAGGAATCTCTCTAGACAAAGGCGATCTTTTCTGTAGTTCATAGTCTTAGCGGCTCAGCTGTCCAGGGGAATTAAAGAAGATCCCATAGCTAGTACGTGTCCAAGGCAGGCCTCTCCAACGCGCTTCACCAGGAGGCTTCTCTCATCAGCAATTTCTCAGGTCCCTTCTACTCGGAAATCTATGCTCTCAAGAAGGCTTTATGTCACAGATTTCTTTGGTATGTGTTTTCCTTTCTGGGGAGCTCAGCCAGGTTGTAGAATTGGGAGGGTTAAGAATACCCTCCCTGCAGAATTCTTATCTTACAAATGCTGGGCTTGAGGCTGTTTTCTTCCTTTGCTTGAGCACTGTTTTCTCTTCTGGGCAAATTCCGGTGTTTGTCATATGCAATAGCTTTTTTTTCCACTGCCTTCCATAAAGGTCTAGACTTGTCTCCTGCAGAATGCCTCTTGGGCTCATCAGATGCTGGTTGGATGGCAATCTGGCCTTCTTGCCTTGACTCACGTCTTCGGAGAAAAGGAGTTTGATAAAGTGGCGTTGTAGTCAATGAATGGTTATGCCCACTGCCAGAGCATATCTGTGTGACTGCTGTTCTCTTGGCACTGACAAGGCTCCATGGCATACAAGAACCTTTCCCCGCCTCCACATGCCCCTAGACCAGGGGCTCCACAGATGGCTGGGTTGGGGAAACCACTCCCAGGATCCTGTTTGTGTGATCATTTGGGAAGTGCATTGGATTTGGGGTCAATGCAGTTGACCCTTTAGCTACACAAAGTGGGCAAGCCCCTTCCCTGCCCCGGGCCTCAGTTTCTCCTCTATAAAATGAGGCGATGACACTGAACCAGTTCTTAACCTGGGGTCCATGGACCCCCGGTGCATGTGTGGATTTCAGGGAGTCTAAACTTGGATGGGCAGCGATCATCAACGCAGGCCAGAGAATGGTATTTGGAGAAGGGGTCTAGAGGCTTTTCCCGACTATTGCCAGAAGACACACAAAAAGGTGGTCAGGCCTGCTCTGAAGGCAAAGGTCACACGGGTCCCTTCTTGCTCTAAATCTTTAGATCTCAGAGAGTCTAGCAAACTTGCCTCCTAGTCATTACTGCCAAGATTCTCTCTGGGGCCTGAGTTGTCCCAACACTTCCCATCACCCTTGGAGGCCTTTCCGATAACTCATATCCAAGGCACTTTCAGTTTGAAAAGGCATGTTTATTACTCACAGCCACTCTGTGGAATCGATAGTGCAAATATGAGCATCCCAGTTTTACAGAAGAGGAAACTGAGCCTCAGAGAGTGTATATGACCCACTGAGGGTCACAGAGCCAGGATTTGAAGCCAGGGCCTTGGATTCCAAGCCCAGCATTCCTTCCACTCTGCTACCAATGAATGAATGAATGAGTGAATGGATGGCTGGATGGCTGGATGGCTGGATAAATGAATGGGTGGATGGGTGTGTGGGTGGGTGGATGGATGATTGGCCATAGCTGTGTAGTATTTGCCATGTTCCAGGCTCTGTGCTACACTGGAGATACAAATACAGAATTGAGACAGTCTTTGCCCTCAAGGAGCTTACATTCTAATATAGGAAAACATGTCCAGGGGAATTGGGTTCAGGGTAGTCAGAGGGATGGTGACTGGAGCTATAGAACAATTGACTGACGTGTTCTTCCCAGGAATAATTATGGGATAGTGATGTTGACTTGATTTCTGAGTCCAAAACTAGAAGTAGAAAGTGGGGGTGGGCAGGATTTGGCACCAAAAGCAATGGCAAACTGAATAAGGGGGATATCAGGAGGACTCGTGACCACAAATAAACGAGTGAAGGGGGGAGTAGGATCCAGAACACTGTCAAATTAGCCTGAAAGAAATGAGGTTTGGGGAGAAACAGCTCAAATTATGTGGTGGTGGTGGTGGTTTTTCCCCAAACTACAGCTATTGACTGTTACTGAGTAAGGGTATCTCTATAGGAAGGAGGGAAACAAATATTATCAAGTGTTTATGATATACCAGGCATTGTGCTAAGTGCTTGACAAATATTATCTCTTTGATCCTTAATAACCGAATGGAGTAGACTTATCTCCATTTTTACAGGTGACGAAACAGGCAGAGAGAGATTAGGTGACTTGACCAAGGTCAAACATCAAGGAAGTATCTGACACTAAATTTGAACTCAAGTCTTCCAGACTCAGGCTCAGTGTTCTATCCATTCCACAGCAGATCCCCAGACACAGACACACACAAGGACTTCCCTGGATGAGTGGAAATCACAGGTCTGGACCCGCCAAAAAGGGCAGAGTTTAGTAACTTGGCCATAAGTTTGCTATGTAGCCCTTTGAGCTTATGGGATCATGGGGCGAGAGCTAGAAGAAGGCATGGATCCCAGGCCCCTCATTTTTCAGGGGGGGAGATGGATGCCCAGAGAAGTCACAACTCTTCTGAGGACCCACCCAAGGACTTATTTTATTTCATTTAAACCCATTTGAAAAATACTGTCTGTGAACCAAAACTAGAAATTCAGTAAGAGAAACGGTGTGGAAAACAAGCCTGTTCTTTGTTCTTGTCACTGATATCCTCTCCCCCACCCCCCTTCTGTTTTTGTGGAGTTGAGAAAAATGAATCTTTTCCTAGAGAGGACAGCTCTTCCTGGGCCTCTTTTTGAAGGTAGCCATTGTTTTGTGTATTTCGTGATTCAGAGGAAAGGCAGCCTGGCAGGCCTTAGAGCACAGGGCAGGCCTTGAAGTCAGGAAGACCAGTGTTCAGATCTTGCCTCTGACACGTTGGCTCTGGGCAAGTTACTTGGCCTTTCTGTGTCTCAGGCACTTCTCTAAAACTAGAAGTCAGGGGCAGCTAGGTGGCGCAGTAGATAGAGCACTGGCCCTGGAATCAGGAGGACCTGAGTTCAAATCCGGACTCGGACACTTAACACTTACTAGCTGTGTGACTCTGGACAAGTCACTTAACCCCAATTGCCTCACCAAAAAAAAACAAAAAACCAAAAAAACCCCCAAATCTAGAAGTCACTCACACACACACACACACACACACACACACACTCACTCACGCGCACACACACACACCATTAGGGACATAGTTTCTCTGCAGTGCTGAGACAGGGTGCACAGAAGCCACATCACCAGAGAAGAGTCTCGGTTTCCCACGACTTGCCCCAACCTGTAGTTTTTCAAACTTTCCCCTTTAACCCTCACCAGTTGTCTAGAAATTTCATATCGATTCAAAAGAAAAGAAAATATGAGGCTGTTGTTGACAGAAGTGATTGGGATGGATTTGCAATATTTATTTGGACATAAACGTGGTTCTCAGCATACCAAGGTTGCTAGCTAGAGCATAAGAAAGACAGGCAGTGGCTAGTAAGTAAGGTGTGTAACTACTGTTTGTAGAGAGTGATTCTCAGTCCACTGAGTCAGAGGCAGAGTCTAGATAAAACGAGATGCCAGCCCTCACTGAGCCTGTGTTCTAGGAGGATGATTCATTGGAATGGGGGACTTCTAGGACAGAAACTCCTTCTACTAATGCAGATTTCCACCTGTTGCCCAGAATACTGAGAGGCTAAAAGACTTGGGTCTCTTAGCCAAGGTCACACAGCCAGCATGTGTCAGAGGTAGGTCTTGAACCCAGGTCTCCTGACTCTGTGAAGGTAGCCTCTAGGGAGGAGTCATAGCATTGCTTGATTCATGAATTAGATGAAAGAACTATCTGTGAGATTGAAGGAGGGGGTGTTTCTACCAGTGACTGGAACCAGTGAAGACTTCCTGGAGGAGATGACCTTTATTTTAAAGGGTGGGTGCAGTGGAGAGAATGCTGGCTTTGCTGTCAGATCTAGGCTCGAATCCTGTCTGCTTGTGGCACCTTGGGCAAAGCACTTTTCACTTCCCAGGGCCTCAGTTTCCTCATCTGTAAAGCGAGGGGATTGGACCAGATGTAGTGCTCCATGGTGATCAGACCAGGCATTTCTCTTAGCACAGTCTAATTCTTCCCCAGCTGCCTCATTGAGCTGCAGCTCCTACTGATATAACCTGCTATGAGAGCAACACTAGCAACAACAGCTAGCATTTATACAGCCCTTTAAGGCTTGCAGAATGCTTTACAAAGAGTAATTCATTTGATCCTCACAACAACCTTGCAAGGTTACTACTGTCATTATCCTCATTTTATGGATGAGGAAATTGAGGGTGACGAGTAAAATGACTTGCCCAGGGTCACACAGCTAGTAAAGGTCTTAGGCAGGATTCAGACTCAGGTCTTCCTGACTCCAAGTCCAGAGCTCTATTCACTACACCATGCAGTTGCCTCAATAATCAAAACAATTGCTGCCCATTAGAGCTTATAGAGCTCATAACAACTCTGGGAGTTAGGTACCATAGGTATTATTAGCCCCGCTTTACAGACAAGGAAACAGGCTCAGAGAGGTCCATATCTTTTTTTTTTTTTTTTGGTGGGGCAATGAGGGTTAAGTGACAGCTAGTAAGTGTCAAGTGTCTGAAGTCCAATTTGAACTCAGGTCCTCCTGAATCCAGGGCTAGTGCTTTATCCACTGCGCCACCTAGCTGGCCCCGTCCATATCTTTTTTTTTGGTGGGGCAATTGGGTTAAGTGACTTGCCCAGGGTCACACAGCTAGTAAGTGTTAAGTGTCTGAGGCTGGATTTGAACTCAGGCCTTCCTGAATCCAGGGCCAGTGCTTTATCCACTGTGCCACCTAGCTGCCCCCTGTCTATATCTTTTTAAAAATTTTGCTAATTGCTTTATAACCACACCAAACTAATACATAGGATGCTTTGTACAACAACATGGTAAAGGCTTAAAGCTTGAGGTGTTCCCATGGTGATGCTGAAGATAGTTCAGTCTCTGGTATTTGGAATTTAGGCTGCAGTCCTTGTGATTTGGATGGCTCTGGGGCAAGAGGCACAGGCCTTGCTCTAACCAGACTCGAAAAGCAGAATGGCAACTTGGCCCAGGCAGAAGTAGATGAAGTGCTTTGTCTCATTCGTCCTGTAGCTGCCCAAGTTCCTCCCCATGATGCAGTGCCAGGTGGGGTTATACTTCTTGTCAAACTCCTTCTTGATTTGGACTGCTGTGTTCTTCTCTAGGTTATACTTCTCCAGGGCCTGGGTGGCACACTCCACGAAGTCCTGCTGCATCTCCTCCGACACGTCCGCATTTTTGATTATGGCCTTGCGGTCACACATGGTTACCTCGGGTAGGGGGCGCTGGCAGCTGCGACGGGTCCCGGCGGGAAGGGGCGGCAGCGGCGGGCCTCAGGCACTCGGTCGGACCTGGCAGGTGCTTTCACTGCCTAAGCCATTGCGCCTGTCCATATCTTTTTTTAATAGTATTTTATTTTTTCCAATTATATGTAAAGACAATTTTTAACATTCATTTTTACAAAATTTTGAGTTCCAGATTTTTCTCTCCTCTGTTCCTAAAACAGTAACCAAAACGAATTTCCATATTAGTCATATTGTGAAGGAAGAAACAGACCCAAAGGAAAAAAACTACAAAAATGATAAAGAAAGTGAAAGTAGGGTGCTTCTCTCTGCATTCAGAGTCCATCCAGATGTGGAGAGCATTTTCCATCACGAATCCTTTGGAATTGTATTGGATTATTGTATTAATGAGAGGAGCTGTCATTCATAGTTGATCATCACACAATGTTGCTGTTTCTGTGTACAATGTTCTCCTGGTTCTGCTCATTTCATTTTTATTAGTTCATGTAAGTCTTTGCAGGTTTTTCTGAAATCTGCCTGCTTGTCGTTTCTTATAGCACAGTAGTTTTCCATTATATTCATAGACCAGCTTGTTCAGCTGTTCCCCAATTGATGGGCTTTCCTTCATTTTTTTGTCACCACAGAAAGAGCTGCTATAAATATTTTGTACATGTGGGCCCTTTTCTCTTTTTTTATGATCCCTTTGGGATACAGGTCTAGTAGTGGTATTGCTGGATCAAAGGGCATGCACAGTTTAATTGCCCTTTGAATGTAGTTCCGAATTGCTTCCCAGAACTGTTTGATCAGTTTACAACTCTACCAACAAAGTTTTCCCACATCTTCTCCAGCATTTATCATTTTCCTTTTCTGTCATATTAGCCAATCTGATGGGTGTGAAATGGTACCTCAGGGCTGTTTTAAATTGTATTTCTCTAATCAATAGTGATTTCGAACATTTCTTCATGTCATTATAGATAGCTTTGATTTCATCTGAAAACTGCCTGTTCATATCTTTTGACCATTTATCAACTGGGAAATGGCTTGTATTCTTATAAATTTGACTTAGTTCTCTATATATTTGATAAATGAACCCTTTATAGGAGATTCTTGTTGTAAAGATTGTTTCCCAGCTTTCTGCTTTCCTTCTAACCTTGGTTGCATTGGATTTGTTTGTGTAAAACCATTTTAGCTGAATAAAATCAAAATTATCCATTTTACATTTCTTAGTGCTCCTCTACCTCTTGTTTGGTCATGAATTCTTCCCTTCTTCGTAGGTCTGACAGGTAGACTATTCCTTGCTCAGAGAGGTCCATATTCTTCCATAATTCCACATATCAGGGGCAGCTAGGTGGCGCAGTGGATAGAGCACCGGCCCTGGAGTTAGGAGTACCTGAGTTCAAATCCGGCCTCAGACACTTAACACTTACTAGCTGTGTGACCCTGGGCAAGTCACTTAACCCCAACTGCCTCACTAAAACAAACAAACAAACAAACAAAAAACAACAACATAATTCCACATATCCCTCACTCTATGTTCATATAGTTTGATTTTTGAACCTAAGTGCAGGATTGTATGTTTATCTTTTCCAAACTTTTATCCTGTTAGATTCTGGCCAGTGTTTGAGACTCCCCAAATGTCTTTGGATTCTGGCTTTGCTTTCTTGTCATTTGTAAATTTGACACATTTGTCATTGATGTTGTCATCTGAGACATTCATCGGAATGTTGAATAGCCTCAGATCAAGGACAGATCCATAGAGCACGGTAGTGGACACCTTCCCCAAATGCTGCTCTACTGTTGAAATCGCAAGTCTCCGAGTCTGGTCATTCAGCTACTTCCAGATCCCTCTAACTGTGCTGTCCTTGAGTCTCCACTCTCACACTCTCTCCCTTCTTGTCCAGAAAGAGCTCTTGAGAAGTTTGTCTTTGTAGAAATCCAGAATTGTTGTGCCCATGACATTTCCCTGAGTACCAGTTGAGGAACCCAGTTTAAAAAAGGAAGTAGGGTTAGCATAACCTGATTTTGATAAACCCCATCCAGGTCCTAGTGATCATTTCCCTTTTTAAAAAGAAATCTTTTTTTAAAAATCATAGCTGTTGTTTTTACATTTCCTACATTTCTCCCTATATCTCTTCCCAGATACCCTCCCAGAAAGCCATCCTTTATAAGAAATCTTTTGTAAGAAATTTTAAAAGAAAAAAAATCAGCACAACCAGTCAACAGATGAGGGGAGGAGAAAAATGGTTTTTAAAAGAATTCTGACATTGTACATACATAACCTATAACAGATTGGGTGCTGTCTTGTGGAGGAAGAGGGAAGGAGAATAATTTGGAATTCAAAATCTTATAAAAACAAATGTTGAAAACTGTCTTTACATGTAACTGGAAAAAAATACTGTTAACATTGGGGAGAAAAAAAGAATCCCTTCCAAAGTCTTGTGTACAACATCATTGTACAGTCTGTTGCTCTACAGACTGTCCAGTCACTTGGGGATGTGATGAGGGGAAAGGGTTGGACCCGATGGCTGCTGAGGGTCCTTCCAACTCTCACATTCTCTGATCCCCAGCAGACATATTTTCCTCTCTCCTGGACGACTTGTAGTAGAGGGGAATTTGTCACTTCCCATTCCACTTTTGGATACTCTAATTGTTAGGAATTTTGTCCTTCAGCCCCAAGCTGTTTCTTTGTGACTTCTCTTCCCTGGCTCTAAGTCTCCCTACCATGTGAGGGCCCCTCAAATACTGCAAGAAAGTTCTCAATGCCCCTTAAGACTTAAGTCTTCTAGGGGCAGCTAGGTGGCGCAGTGGCATTGGTCTTGGATTCAGGAGGACCTGAGTTCAAATCCAGCCTCAGACACTTGAAACTTACTAGCTGTGTGACCCTGGGCAAGTCACTTAACCTCAATTGCCTCACCAAAAAAAAAAAATCATTAAAAATAAAAAAGATGTAAGTCTTCCTCCAGTGTATCAGGCACTGTGCTAGGCACTGGGGACATAAAACTAAACACTTCCTGCCTTCAAGGAGCTTAAATTTTAGTGATGAGGGGACAACATGTAAATATATCGGTGTGTGTGCTCAAAAACATCCAGATAGAGAAAGGCCATGGCAGCTGGGGAGAGTCAGGGAAGGCCTCAATGCAAAAGGTGGGACCTGAGCTGAGCTGAGCTGATGGGATCCCAGGAGTGTATGTAGTGAGGAGGGTATGCATTCTGGCATGAGGCCAGCCAGTGCAAAGGCAGAGACAGGAAACAAAGAGTTGTGTGTAAATAACAGCAAGAAAACTGCTTCGGCTCCACCAGAGAGAGCATAGAGGGAAGTACTGGGGAATAGGGCTGAGGTCATGGGGAAGGAAAGGGCTGGGTGATGAAGCGCCTTAAACAGAGGACTGTTATTGCTATTGTTCCATTGTGTCCAACTCTTTGTGACCCCATTTGGGATTTTCTTGACACAGACACTGGAGGGGTTTGCCATTTCCTTCTCCAGTTCATTTTACAGATGAGGAAACTGAGGCAAACTGGGTCAAGTGACTTCCCTAGGGTCACACAACTAGGAAGTATTTGAAGCCAGACGAGCTCAGGGAGATGAGTCTTCCTCACTCCAAGCCTATTGCTCTGCACAGTATGGTGCCACCTCATTGCTCCAAATAGAACATGATCCCAGAGGTAATAGGGAGCCACTAAAGTTGATTGAGCAGGGGAATGACAGGGTCAGACCTATGCTTTAGGAAGTCCTTTTTTGAGAGGGGAGGAGCTGGAGGAATGGAGACCAATTAGGAGGCTGTGAGGGGAGTCCTGCTAGGAGATGATGGGGACCTGAATGGGTGGGTGGTATCTGTGTGAATGTGATGACTCTATGGTGTGGAGACCAAACTGGACAATCCTCAGGGTCACTAATTGGCTGCTTCTGCCCACAGAGTAAAACCCCTCTGAGGACTTAATCTTCTGATGATTTGCTACAGGCAGCCTTTTTAAGACTCTGTGTTTCATTGCTTTTTCCTCCAGAAGACTTTTTAATTAGGTGTCCTCTTCAATAACATTTGCAAAGTCTGTTAGAGTTGGGTGGCTTCCAGTTTGCTGGGTCTCCTGGAATCAGGAAGACCTGGCTTTAAATCCAGCCTCAGACACTTGCTAGCTGTGCCCCCTAGTCTCCAATGATCTGGATTTTCATTTTGTGAGTTTCAGCCACTCAAGACTTAAAACAGTTACATGCAAATGAGCCAAAGGAGCACGATGCTCTGCAGCTCCCGCCATTCTATAGTCTTCAAATAAGTCCAGTGGAATAGCCTTCATCTCTAACAGCTGTTGCTTTCTATTTGAATTTAGCATACATTGCCAGTTGACCTAATTCTTTTTATTTTGATGAAGCTCCTTTTTAATGCCCCTGTCAGCACCAAACTGCTCCATATGGGAGGGCAGTTTACTGGGAAAGGCCTCTGGAATGCGGTGCTTGAGCTGAGTCTTCCAGGAAGAGCATCCCAGGCATGGCAACAGCCAGTGCAAAGATATGGAGATGACAGCTGGGATGCTACACATGGAGAGCAGCAGACAGGGAGTTTGGTTGGACTGCAGCCATGAAGGAGAGTAAGATGCAAGAAGACAGCAAAGGCAGAAAGAGCCCAGGTTATGGGAAGCTTTAGAATATCAAACATAGGAGTTTACTTCATCCAAGAGGGTGACAATGTCAGACCCAAACTTTAGGAAAGTCACTTGGGGGGCAGCAAGGTGGTACAGTAGATAAAGCACCAGCCCTGGATTCAGGAGGACCTGAGTTCAAATCTGGCCTCAGACACTTGACACTTACTAGCTGTGTGACCTTGGGCAAGTCACTTAACCCTTGTTGCCCCACAAAAAATTTTAAAAAATTAAATGAAAAAAGGAAAGTCACTTTGGAAGCTGTATGGAGAATGGACTGGAGTGGGGAGAAGATACAAGGGAGGTGAGAGACCATTTACTGCATTGGTCTGAGAGAGAGGACTGAGCTAGGGTGATGGCTAGGTGAGTGTCAAGAAGAGGATGTATCCAAGAGATGGGGAGAAGGAAATTACAAAATTTGGCAACCTGTGATCCAAGTCACTTCACCCTGCTTGCCTCAATTTCCTCATCTGTAAAATGAGCTGGAGAAGGAAATGGCAAAACACTCCAAGTATCTTTGCCAAGAAAACCCCAAATGGGGTCATGCAGAGCCGGACATGATTGAAAGGACTCAACAACATCAGAGATGTACCATGAGTGAGAGTAAGAAATAGAGAATGTCATTGAGGTTGAGAACAAGGGTAACTGGAAGGATTCAGGTAGTCTCAAAAGTATAAGGGAAAGGGGCAGCTAGATGGCACAGTGGATAAAGCTCCAGCCCTGGAGTCAGAAGGACCTGAGTTCAAATCTGACCTCAGACACTTGACACTTACTAGCTGTGTGACACTGGGCAAGTCACTTAACCTTCATTGCCCTGCCTCCCCCCCAAAAAAAAGTATAAGGGAGGAAAGAGGAATATAGAAGGAAATAAATAAGGAAAGAGGAGAGGTATTTTTGAGGAAAAAAATAATGAAGGGAAGCTAGGTGGCACAGTGGATAGAGCACCGGCCCTGGAATCAGGAGTGCCTGAGTTCAAATCCAGCCTCAGACACTTGATCCTTACTAGCTGTGTGACCCTGGGCAAGTCACTTAATTCCAATTGCCTCACCAAAAAAAAAAAAAGAATTCTGGTTTTGACATGTTGAGTTTGAGATGTCTGTGTCCAGTTGAAAATATAAGTCTTACATCATCATTTGCCTAGTGTCTCAAATAGTAAGCACTTAAATAATAGTGACAAGATAGCTGCCATGACATAGCCCTTTAAGATTTGTAAAGACCTTTACCAGTGCTAACTCATTTTATCTTCACAACAACCCTAAGAAGTAGGCAATATTATTATCCCCATTTTACAGATAAGAAAACTGAGGCAGACAGGTTAATTGAGTGACTTCTCTAGGGTCATATAGTGTCTGAGGCTAGATTTGAACTGAGGTCTTTCTGACTCCAAAGTCTAGTTCTCTAACCACTTTACCACCTAATAAATGCTGACTGACTGACCTCAGCATTATCCTGGATCCTTTACTCTCCCTCATAGCACATAGGCAGCAATTTGTCAGATCTTGCTGTCTCTATCTCCTCAACATCAGCAACCCTTTCAGACAGACACCTCTTTAGGTCAGTCCTATATTGTTACTGTTGTTATTATTATTATTATTATTATTTGCAGGGCAATGAGGGTTAAGTGACTTGCCCAGGGTCACACAGCTAGTAAGTGTCAAGTGTCTGAGGCAGATTTGAACTCAGATCCTCCTGAATCCAGGGCTGGTGCTTTATTCACTGCCCCTACCTAGCTGCCCCTTCAGTCTTTTATTATTGCAACAACTTCCCAACTAGTCTCCCTGCCCCTAGTCTCTCATGACCACAGCCCATCCCCATACTGCTGCCAAAGTGATTTTCCTTAATCATATGATTTCTCTGGTCAGCCAAGGCCACTGCTGGCTTCCTATTGCCTCTAGGATACAATAGAAAATCCTGTTTCACTTTTAAAGCCCTGCAGGGATGACCCCAACTAGCCCTTCCAGCCTCATGGGACATTGCTCCCCCTCTCACGCTGCAGCCTGGACAAACTGGTCTTCTCTCTGTTCTTTACACAGGACCTCCATCTCTCCTCTCTGAGCCCTGGTGCTGGCAGCTCATCCTCCATGGGAGGGATGCCCTACATCTGTACCTCAGCCTCACAGAGCCCTGCTCTTCCCTCAGGAGGCAGTTCAAACATGGCATCTTCTTCACCTCTTCCCTAGCTTGTCCTTAACAATGTTCATCTTTGTATTTATTCACTTCGAATTTAAGCTAGAGACCCTTGTGTAGGTCTACATGTTGTCTCTCTCATTAGAATATAAGTCTCCCCACCTATCCCTTGAAAGTGGGGACTGGTTCATCCCTTGTACTTGTGTCTCCAACACCTAGCAGAGTACTTGGCACACAGTTGGTGTCTGATAAATGCTTGTTGATCGAGTGATTAATTGATGCAAGATTGGAGTTTAGAAGAGAGACTAGGGCCTCACAGAGATGGTCTTTGAACCCGGGAGCTGGTGAGATGCGTTGGGGAAGGGTGGGGCCTGAGAAAAGGGCATCGGATTGGGCAATCACGGTAGTTTGGGAGCTTGGTTTGACTGGGCCGGGAGCCAGATTTCAGACAGTGCTTTCAAAAAGCCCCCTTCGGTGCTGACGTCCCCGGCACCAGGAATTCTTGCAGCTCCTCCCCAGGGGCTGGATTTCCTTGCGGGGGAATGGAGCCTTCTCTCACCGAGCGATTCCGGGAAGTCTCCTGGTTCGCCCGAGCTCCCTGGCTCCCCGCCGACCCTCAGACGCTGTGAAGGACCCTGCTTCTTGTCTGATGACTCAGCACCTTCCGACAGCGCTGGGCTCCCTGCGGCGAGTGCTCAGCCAGGGGCCGCCTCTTCGTCAGCATTTCTGCTGGGAGGGATCAAACACTTGCGGACCTTTCGGGTCTGGGGGGCTTCAGAAGGAAGCTGTAGTCACTAGCGAGTGCGGGGGTTTTGTTTTCTCCTGCTGGGCAGACAGACACCTGGAAATAGAAATGCAGCTAACTTGGCTGCGCCTGTGCTCCTCCGCTAGGGCCGCTAGGTGGCGCCATAGTGCACAGAGTGCTAGGCCTGAAGTCAAGACTGCTCAGCTTCTCGAGTTCCAATCTGGCCTCAGGCACTTACTAGTTGTGCGACCCTGGCCAAGTCACTTCACCCGGTTTGCCTCGGTTTTCTCATTTGTCAAATGAGCTGGAGAAGGAAATGGCCAACCATTCCGGTATCTCTGCCAAGAAAACCCCCAATGGGGTCCCGCAGAATCAGACACAATTGATGTGACTAAACAACTCCTCCCTGCACCCGGCTACTAGCCACTGCAGCCACGTGGAGGAAATGTTTGTGACAGAGGCATCCGTCCCCTGAGCTGGAAAGTAAAGAGCTTATCGGAAATCAGATCAAAGCTTCCAGCTCCTACAGATTTGAGAGCTGGAGAAGCAGTTAGGTGGTGCAGTGGATAAAGAACTGGTCCTGGATTCAGGAGGACCTGAGTTCAAATATGACCTCAGACACTTGACATTTACTAGCTGTGTGACCCTGGGCAAGTCACTTAACCCTTATTGCCCTGCCCTCCCCCCCAAAAAAAAAGATTTGAGAGCAGGGAGAGACCTCAGAGGTCATTCAGTCCAACTTGCTCATTTTACAGCTGTGGAAACCGAGGCACAGAGAAGACAAATTATTTTACAAGTTCAAACAGGTACTAAGCAGTAATAATTCAATTCATGGAGCATTTACCAGGTGCCTGTGCACTGTGGTAGGGGCTGGAGATATTGAGAAGCATAAAAAATAGAATAATAATCAACATGTTGCACTTTAATGTTTGCTATCATCTCATTTGTTCATCATGATAACTCTGCTTCAGGTAATACAGGTGGTGTTATCCCCATTTCAGATATGAGGAGCCTGAGTTTGAGAGATGTTAACAGATTTGCCCAGGATCACACAACTAGTGAGTGTCATGGGCAAGCTTTGAACTCAGGTCTTCTGAGTCCTTCTCTACCCCACTTTCTCTGGAGCTGCTCCAGTTTTCCCTAAGAGTTTCAGGTATACCTGATGAATGGTTGAATGGGCTATGACACACCAGGCAGAATGGCATCTGGCTGGCTTTTCCATTGGCATCTGTCCTTGGTCAGGCTGAATGAATGACAGTTGTGTTTGATAGGAAAACCATGAGAAAGAAAAAACAAAATAAAATAAAGTGAAAATAGTATGCCTCAATCTGCATTCAGACTCCACAGTTCTTTTTCTGGATGTAGAGAGGATTTTCCATCATGAGTCTTTTGGAATTGTCTTGGATCATCGTGTTGCTGAGAAGAGCTAAGTCTATCACAGTTGATCATCACTCAATGGTGCTATTATTGTGTACAGTGTTCTCCTGGTTCTGCTCACTACACTCAGCATCAGTCCACTGAAGTCTTTCCAGGTTTCTCTGAACTCCACCTGCTCATCATTTCTTACAGCACAATAGAATTCCATTACATTCATATACCACAACTTGTTCAGACATTCCCCAATTGATGGACATCCCCTTAATGTCTAATTCCTCGCCACCACAAAAAGAGCAGCCATAAATATTTTTGTACATGTGGGTCTTTTCCCTTTTTTATGATCTCTTTGGGAAAAAGACCCAAGAGTGGTATTGCTGGGTCAAAGGGTATGCACAGCTTTATAGCCCTTTGGGCATAATTCCAAATTGCTCTCCAGAATAATCAAGTCAACTTTAAATGAGTTAATCAGCAAAGTCAATCCAATAAATCCCAATATTATCCTCTCGAGCAGGGCCTTTGGGCATCCCAAAATCCATTACCCTCTCACATAACACAGCAGCCTCCCTTAAGAAACAACTGCAGGTTGATTGATTAATCTGGGTGTTGGAGGGTTGCAGCCAGCATCAGCAGATGTAATAACATGAATAATGATAATAATAACAATGATCATTACCATTGACATCTGTGATGAGCTCAGGGGATAGAGTGCTGGATCTGTCCTGGGAGCATTTATTACCTATGTGACCTTGGGCAAAGCACTTACTCTCTCTGGGGATGATCATGGCACCTAGCTCCCCTGTTTATTAGGAGACAGGCAGAGAAAATATTTATAAAGCACTTTGCAAGTCCTAAAGTGATATATTGAGTCAGACTCACATTCCATTATCTTGACAATATACAAGCTAACTCATTTATATTGCTGACTATTATCATTAATTATGGATAATAATAATTAGCATATATAGCATATAGGTATGTGCTTTATATTATAATCACATAGGGCTCTTTAGAGTTTGCAATGATGTATGTGTATATATATATATATATATGTATGTACATCACCTCATTTGATGTTTATAACAATACATTCCTTGATAAATGCTTTTATTGTTCCCATTTTGCAGATGAAAAAACTGAACCAAGTGACTTGCCCAGGGTCACACAGCTAATCAGTGTCTGAGGCCAGATTCCTCATTCCAAGTCATGTATTTTCTGAATCAGAGCTTAGAAATAAATTCATTTGTTTTTTGTTGTTGGTTTTTTGTTTTGTTTTTGTTTTGTGGGGCAATGAGGGTGACTTGCCCAGGGTCACACAGCTAGTAAGTGTCAAGTGTCTGAAACCGAATTTGAACTCAGGTCCTCCTGAATCCAGGGCTGGTGCTTTATCCATTGCGACTCCTAGCTGCCCCAATTTGGGTTTTTTAAGTTAACTTCTGTTACCTACTTTCTCCAGGGGAAGGGATTGAATTTAGATAGGATTCTTGTCTGTTGATCTTGGGGAAATGAAGATGCAGGTTTGGGATTATGGCTGTGCGTGTCAGACTTGCCCTTTTTGATTAATTTAGCTGAGCTGGGGGGTTTTGTTTGTTTTTTAATGTCCTCTCTCTCAATAAAGGATAGTTCTGCATACAGGAATAGGAGGAATAGATCTGCAAATGCAGGAGATGTAAAAACCAAAGATCTCTGTAGCATTTCTAAAAAGGAGGGGTGTAGACACGGGGATGTGGAGGGCATCTGCCGCTTTTTAAAATTTGATCCGGATCTGATTCCCGTATTGGGGTGGCAGTAAAGACGGATAGCTCTCCTGCAGCTGAGCATCTCAGAGAGATGTCTGGGGCGCTGACTTTGTCATTCAGTGACTTTGCTCAGGGTCCCCAAGCCAGTGTGTGTCTGATGTGGAACTGAACCTCAGTCTCCTGGCTCCTAAGGCTGGCTCTGTATCCATAGGCTGACAGACTTAGAATTGAAATGCTCTTTAGAGATCACTGAGCCCCACCCTCACATTTTATCTGTGGAGAAAGTGGGTCCAGAGAGCTTGTGTCTTGCCTGGGGCCACATAGCTAGCCAGAGGACAGAGGCACGATTGGAAGTCAGCCCTTCATGACCCTCCCTCCTTCAGTCCAGCACACTATCTATCACACCACACTGTCTCTCCGCAAACCAGGTGTTTTTTTCTTTTTCTTTTTTTCTTTTAAGTGCTTACTCATCATTATGAAGCAGAACTTGAATGAAAGACACATTCAGGTGAGTAAGAGATCAGAAACTCCAGCTCTGGAGAGGCTGGGATGGGTAAGGAAAGAAGGAAGGTGGCAAGGAGAGACAGAGAAAAAGCTGAGGAGTCTCTCTAACAGGCAGCTAGGTGGCGCAGTGGATAAAGCACCAACCCTGGATTCAGGAGAACCCGAGTTCAAATCCGACCTCAGACACTTGACACTTACTAGCTGTGTGACCCTGGGCAAGTCACTTAACCCTCATTGCCCAGCAAAAAAAAAAAAAAAGAGTCTCTCTAACTCTGAGGCTTTTCTCAGGGGATCTCCAGGGGACTTAGCAAGCAGAAACATCTTCCCAGGGCCCTGAGAAGCTAGAACAAAAGGGAGGGGCAGGGGAAGGGTACAGTTCCTCATTTAGAGTGAGAAGTGAACCCTACGGAGATGTCTGCGGCTGAGTCAAAGCTTCAGGAAGAAAGGTCTCCCCCCCTGCTACTACAAGACTCCAGCCTCTCTTGAGGTGATTTCCCTGAAGGGGAACACATTGAAAAGTGAAAGGCTCAGTACCACAGTCTTCTTTTATAAAGTGGCTGCTTCCTGTTGTCGGCTTTTGTTTCCTGACGTTCCCCAAAGTGTCACAGGATGAGGGATGACTGGACCTTGGAGGTCATCCAGTCTACTCGCCTTGCTTTAGAGTTGAAAAAACCGCAGGCTGGGGAGTGACCCATCCAAGGAGGTGGGATCCTAGAGGGAGCCCAGGGGCCTTTGTTTTACAGATGAGGAAACTGAGGCCCAGGGAAGGTAAATGACTTGTCCAGGGTCACATGTCAGTACTAAGGGTTAGATCCTCCAAGAATCCCTAAGTGAACCTTGAACTTTAGTTAAGTATCACAACACAGAGAAGGAGGTACTGAAACTATTATCCCCACTTAATCAGCAAATAAACTGAGGCTGGGGGAGGCTAAGCTGCTTTTCCAGGGTCATGAAGCTCATCGAATCAGAGTTTGAACCCAGGCCAACTCATGGACTCTAAGACCACACTGGAGGGGTCCAGTCCCTGACCAAATGACCCAAGGCATGGAGAAAGAGTGGAACTTGAAGCCTCACCTTCATCAGTCAAATTACTTTAGCCAGCTGAGTTAACTTGTCCAACACAAAACTTGTTGACTAACTGTCCAACTGCCTGGCACTACTGACTGTTCAGAAACCATGAGGCCAATCACTAGCAGGCTCCTCCCTTTCAGTCAAGCACCATGATGATGCAACCCAATGGAGCTAAATCAGCATCCCAACGGCCCTCTTCCTGGCTGTGGCCAACCTCGCCTGGGAGCCAAGATTCCAACCTCAGTTCTGGTGTTGATCTTGGGCACACTAACTCTCTGTGCCTCAGTTTCCTATCTACATAATGATGGCATTGACCTCAATGACCTATAAGGTTCCTTCTATCGTTGACATTCATAGATCCAAGCATGAATCCTGAAGTTCATAAATTCTTTGTAAACCAGAAGTTACTAAAATGGTCAGGAATGAAAAAAAAATATGCTAGAGGGATTTTTGTTTCCTCTTTTTATTCCTCATTAAACAACTCTTCCCACTCCTATTTAGAAAACTCATTTGCCCAATTTTAAAGAGAAAAATTATTTTCTGGAGCCCAGGCAGATAAAATTTTTGAATAAGTATAAAGACCTTTGAAGGATATAACCTTTTTTTTTTTTAAGTGAGGCAATTGGGGTTAAGTGATTTGCCCAGGGTCACACAGCTAGTAAGTGTTAAGTGTCTGAGGCTGGATTTGAACTCAGGTACTCCTGACTCCAGAGCCGGTGCTCTATCCACTGCGCCACCTAGCTGTCCCAGGATATAACCTTTTAAAAATAAAGTAGAGGGAGCTGTGTCTCTCAGACAAAATCCTTCCTTGTACCAAATCACTGCCTCTCCTTTTCATCTCAGAGAGGACAATAGGAAGCAGAATGTGGAAAGATTGCTGGCCTTGGAGGCAGGGAAACCTGAGTGCAAATCCTGCCTCATATACACTAACCAGTTGTGACCGCGGGCAAGTCACTTAACCTCTTTCTACCTGTTTCCTCAACTGTAAAATGGAGTTAAGAATACCATCAGAGGTGGGATTTATGAGGATCAAGTGAGGTTTTATCACAGTGCCTAGCGCATAGTAGATGCTTAATAAATGCTCATTCCCTTTCCTTCTCTTTCCTAATTTCTGGTCAGCAGAAGAAAATGAAGGCAGTTGTCACTTGGCTTCAACAACAACTTACTGCTTTTATCTTTCTAGGCTCTTTAGTGAGGAAGGAGAAGCAACAGGCATGAAGGGACGGATCACCAGAAGTCCACAGAGACAGATGCAGCCAAAGATGAATTTGGGGGAAGTGACTTCTTGTTCCATCAGCCATGGAAAGCCGAGCCCTCCCTGAGGCGAAGGCAGCACCGAAGGGCACCTGCTCTTGCATTAGGCTGCTAAAGGTAGACCGAGAACAGTTGGTCACCCGCATCTGCAATGTCCAGTGTCTAGTTGACAACCTGCTCATGAACGAGTACTTCTCTAGGGAAGATGCTGAAATCGTGGGCGCCTGCCCCACTCTGCCCGACAAGGTACGGTCTTTGGCAGGTCTATTAGCATCCCGGGGGAACTCCACCTCTGGCCCCAAAGACCCTGGGGAATGGGGTGTTCAAGGTGAGTGGGAATGGAATGATACCAATGGAAAGGGCTGGGTTACCTACTTATTAACCCAGTCGGACTTGTGTGTGTTTGGCTTTTTTTCTCTTGACTCAGTAGAATCCCAGCAAATGGACCCTAGAAGGGACATTGGCTCTGCAGTCAGAAAACCTGGGTTCAGGCCCCACCTCCGATGCTGTGTGTGTGTGACCTCGGGCAAGTCCCTGCCCCTCCCAGGGCCTCGGTCTCCTCATCTGTAAAATCAGAGGGTTGAATTAGGTGGCTTCTCTTTCAGCTTCAGAGAAATGATTCTGTGATCAATACCACCCCCCCCCCCAAACTGTTAAGCAAACTGACCTAAAAGACTTGCTGTAACTCGCTGGGTGTCATTTTCCACTTTCACTGTTTGCTCTTTCATTATTTGAAATCGACCTAAGCTGTTGTGTTTGCCCTGGGTGTTGTGGCCGAGCATCATTTCCAGGCACATTGTGAAAGCCACAGAATCCTAGGGAGGGAGCCCGGGTGCCCTCTCATTTAACAAATGCCCCCTCAATCATCCCTGCACTAACAGATCCAGGGAAGAGGGACCTGCGCCCTCCGAGGCTGCCCCCTCAACTTACAGGGTGAGGTTGCAATCTGCCTCCTCGTCGCCTTTGTCTGTGCTTCTGCCTCTGTTCCCTCCTGTCTTCGGCTTTGCAGGAGGGGAGCAAACAGCTCCCAGATCACAAGACTGATTGCCTCCTAACTCGTCCCCTTCAGGCCCTTTTGTGGTTCTTGCTTCTGACTGGTAAATGAGCCAGAGATAAGAGTCAAGTGCTGATGGAAACATTCAGTCCCGGCCAATGAAGCTTGGGCTGCAGCTGCGAGCTTGTCAGATGCTTGCATCCTAAACTGTCTACACCTCACATTTGGGCAGGGGGAGGGGCACCCCTCTGCAGGTGTGGCCAATCCACAGGGATGGAGCATCACACGGAATATCAGATTTTTTTTTCTGTATATTGATCAGTTGCTGTTTTTTTCCTCTTTTTCTTTTCTTTTCTTTTTGTTTTTGGGTTTTTTTTGGGGGGTGATGTTTGTTTTTGCAGGGCAACTAGGGTTAAGTGACTTGCTCACACAGCTAGTAAGCGTCAAATGTCTGAGGTCGGATTTGAACTCAGGTCCTCCTGAATCCAGGGCCAGTGCTTTATCCTCTGTGCCACCTAGCTGCGCCTCCCCCCCCCCTCCGTTTTTCTTTTTAAAACAAATTCTTTATTATAAGGGATAGCTCTCTGGGATGGAGAGGGATAATACAATGGGACATTTAGGTGAGAAAAAACTATAAACAAAAATTTCTGTTAAAAAGAAGTGGGAGAGCAACCCCATTCCTCTTCCTAGGTTCCTTCACCAATCTTTTGAGGTATGGAGAGCTTCACATATCCTGGGGGGCCACAGGGAGTTTCCCTCTGTGACCCTAAAGACCTTCCTAGAATTGGTCTGAGACATGCTAAGGAGCATTCTCAGTCACATGTGGATTGGACTCAGGGGTCTCTGAGGTTCCTTTGAGATCTGATCTCGGTGATTCTTTGATGCAATTTTTAAAAAGTAAAAATACTTCAGCAGCAGCAACAACAAATCCTTCTTGAAGAGTAGAGAAACATTGGCTGCTTCCTAGAAAATTCCTCGGGGGATCAGATTCCCTAAGAAGGAGGCCTGGAAAAAGTCCAGGGACTTGCCAGTGGCCCTGCTGGTCCTGTCCTCCGGCCTCCTTAGGCTGGACTAGGTTTGGACTCTGGAGAATAAGGAGGCATTGTGTCATTGAAAAGTTGGTGAGGCATCAATCAGGCCCATTTCTCCCTTGATGCTTCACTAGCACTGTGCCCTAGAGAGTGAGTGGTCCAAGATGGGGAACATTTCCCTGAGATCACAAAATATCCCATTTGTGCCTGGAAGGACCATTCTGTTAGGGCAAGAGAAAAGTTGAGGAGGGAAAAGGAAATTCCACAGGGGTGGCCTTGGGCATTGGGATAAAAGCCTTGGCAGCCTCCCAGAGCTTCCCGGGTTCAGTTCTTAGGCTGCCCCTTCCCCCATCCCACTGCCCAACAAGCTGATACTTGTTGCAGCAGCTCAGTTGGGGCCTG